>NW_026988431.1:34677500-35877500 GCF_030222135.1 Aotus nancymaae | reverse complement strand
TAAATAGACAACCTGGGCAATGCGAATCTTAGCGGTAGGTTGAAGACCAGAGAGGTGCTTCCCCAAGTTTTCAAGACTATGTGAGACTCACTGGCTTCTTGGTGGCCCTGGGGAAGAAAAAGTATCCCCAGTAGTGAGTTATGCTTGGCATCTCACTGCCTAGGGACGTAGGGACTGAGAGCCAGATGGAACTTGAATTAGGAAACAAGAAAGCGATGCAATATTTCTTGCTCTTGAGTGTTGTGGTACAAGTGCAAATCTATTTCAGTAGTTGGAGTGAATACAGTGAATCAGAGATGAGGGAACCCTGAAATGTGAGGCCACAATCCCGATGTCAAGCACAGGCACACAACAAGAGGGGTCGTCTCCTTTGCAGTGAGAAAAAATAGCATCAAGAAACTAGAGCAACAGCAGGGGATAATTTTTAAGTAACAGAGACAAAAAAGGTGCCTCTTTCATCCTTAGAGACTTACAAAGTGTGTGAAATAATGGAGGAGATGCAGAATAGGACTTGGATCTCATGGCAAAAATCTAGACACTCGGGGGAACTTTAAAACACAGAGAAGGAAATCCTATTTCCCCAAGGGCAACCCTGTCACTTTGAGAGATAGCACAGGCTGGATATGGAGACAGGTTCGAGAAGGGGTAGGAGGAATTCACAACTGGCAAAGGCAGGCACGTTACTTGAAGAATAAAGTTTGGGGCACCTGTCTCTGATTGAAGGACATTTATGATCCTCACAAAACCACCACAGCCAGTGGAGTCATAAGAAAGGGCAGGCCAGTGGGTCTGAGGTGACAATCTATAAGGACCTCTAAGACAGCAGAAGAAATGGAAAACATGGTATTAGTTAACCCAGATGTCTGCACTCAACTCCACACAAATGTGGCAAAATCTGTACCATGGTCCACTTCTGTTGAGACAGAAAACATACTGGGGGAAATTAAAATATTCATTGAGAACACTCATCTGACACATATGGAACAAATATTGTTAAGCTATGGAAGGGGCCTCACATTCCTTACCCTGTCTGAGACATGCACATGTCTCAGGCAAACCCTGAGATAATATAACTATTGGCCAGGCATGGTGGCTCATACCTGTAATCCCAGCACTTTGGGAGGCTGAGGAGGGTGGATCACCTAAGGTCAGGAGTTCGAGACCAGCCTGGCTAACATGGTGAAAACCCATTTCTACTAAAAACACAAAAATTAGCCAGGTGTGGTGACAGGTGCCTGTAGTCCCAGCTGCTTGGAGACTCACTTTAAGTGAGGCAGGAGAATCACTTAAACCTGGGAGGTAGAGGTTGCAGTGAGCCGAGATCATGCCGTTGCACTCCAGCCTGGGTGACAGACAAGACTATGTCTCAATAACAAGAAAAAAAATTCTAACTCTTGGATGATCACGGTGGCCAGACATGTCTACCTGAAAGCAGAGTCTTCCTGAGAATGGGTGGGAAAGGCATCTATATCTCCACCAAAGAGAGAGAGTCTGGTGGGAGGAATCATCCACCTGCCCATGCAGGTCAGTGAGTTCTCATACCTGTATGGGGCACCCATAGTTCACCAGGTCTGGAACCTCAGGAGGTAGATCCTTCAGCCATGCCATCTAGCAGAGGGGACCCTTCCCTCTGCCTACCCAACACAGGTGGCTAGTTTGAAGAATTTATTTCTTTTAGAGGAGATAATGAATGTAAAGTGCTTTGCATAGTGCCTGGCACAGCATGTTAACAGCAAAACCAGATAAGAGCCATTACAAGAAAAGACAGCTACAGACTAGTATTCCTCACAAACATAAATACAAAACTTTAAAACAAAATGTTAGCAAATTAAATAAAAATGTGTAAAAAGAGACAACAAATTATTACCAAGTAGGGTTTATCTCAGGAATGCAAGGTTAGTTTAACATGTCACAATTGATTAATGCAATATTTTCCATTAATAAACTAACAAAACCAGATGTGGTGGCTCATGCCTGTATTCCCAAAATTTGGGGAGATTGAAGCCAGGAGTTCAAGACTAGCCTATACAGCATAGTGAGACTCTAGGTCTACAAAGAAATTTTAAAAGTAGCTGGACGTGTGGTATGCATCTGTAGTCCTGGTTACTGGGGTGGCCTAGGTGGGAGGAGCTCTTGAGCCCGGGAATATGAGGCTGCACTGAGCTATAATCCTGTCATTGCACTCCAACCTAGGCAACAGAATGAGAGTCTATCTCGATAAACAAACTAACTAACTAACTAAACAAAGCAAAACCATATAATTATCTCAGTACATGCAGAAAAACATTTGATAAAATCCAATATCCACTCCAGATCAAAACTCACAACAAACTAGCATTTCGTCTAAAGGGATCTTTCTCAGCTTGTTAAAAGCCATCGATGAAAAACAGCTAACATCTCATTTAACAGTGAAAGACTGAATACTTATGTCACTAAAATCAGGTATGAAACAAGAATGTCCTTCACTGCTTCTATTCAACATTGTGCTGGAGGATCTGGCCGATGCCATAAGGCAAGGAAAAGAAACCAAAAGTGTCTTGATTGGTAATGAAGAAGTAGAGCTGTCCTTATTTGCAGACACCATGATCAATTACGTAGAAAAACTAGTGAAATCTACAAAAAGACAATGGAACTAATAAGTAAAAATTTTCTACTGTGGCAATGTTGGCAGGATACAAGATCAATATACAAAAATAAATTGGTTTTCTATATGTCAGCAACTAAGAATCCAAAGCAGAAAATTACCTAACAATTTACGATGACATCAACGAATATTAGCTTGGTGCAAAAGTAATTACGGTTTTTAAAACGTAATGGCAAAAACTGCAATTACTTTTACACCAATTTAATATTAAATAATAGGGGGTGAATCTTTCAAAAGAAGTGCAAGGCTTTCCACTAAAACTACCAAACACTTTTGGAAGAAATTAAAAAAGACCTAAATAAATGGAAAGGTATATTTTTTTCACAAAGTAAAAGACTCAATAATGTTAAGATGTCAGTTCTTCCCACAACTAATCTATAGATGCAATGCAATTTCTATTGAAATCCAAGTAAGTTTTCTTTTTGGGAGATATTGACAAGCTGATTCTACGGTTTACATGGAAATACAACAGACTTAGAATAGTCAAAATGACTTTCGTAAAGAACAGGGTTGGAGGATTAATACTATCGATTTCAAGACCTATTATAAAGCTACCGTAGTCAAGACAGCATAGTATTGGAATCAGGAAAGACAAATAGATCAATAGAACAGAATAAAGAGTCCAGAAAAAGACCATACACATAGGTACAACTACGTCTTTACAAAGATGCAAAAGCAGTTGGGTGGAGAAAGGATAGTCTTTTCAACAAATAGTGCTGGAACATTGGGATATATGCACTCAATAAAATGACTTGGATCAATTCCTCTAAGGTAAAATACACAAAAATTTACTTGAAGTGGATCAAATACCTAAATATGAAACCTAAATCTGTAAAATTTCTGGGAGAAAATACAGATGAAAGTTTTGGAATCATGAGTTAGGCAAAGCTTTCTTTAATAAGACACCGAAAGCATAGTCTATAAAAGAACAAATTAATGATTTGGACCTTATCAAAGTAAAAAACTTCTGTTCTTGAAAGACACTGTTAAGAGAATGAAAAGACAAGACACACACTGGGAGAAAATAAAGCAGTATCTTATAAAGAATATGCATCCAGAATATGTAAAGAACTCTCAAAACTTAATTAAAAACACACAATTAAAAATGGGAAAAAGATTTAAACAGCTAGTTCAGCAAAAAAAAAAAAAAAAAAAGATGTATGAGTGGTAAATAAACATATGAAAAGATGCTCAACATCATTAGTTATTAAGGATCTGCAAATTAAAAACTCAATGAAATACCACTTCATACTTAAAACTACAAAGTCTGATCACATCAAATGCTGGCAAAGACGTGAGGGAACTAAAACCCTCGTACACTGTTGGTGGGAATGTAAAATGACACAGCTCTGGGAAGCAGTTTGGCAGCTTCCTCAAAAGTTAAGCATACACCTCCCATATGAGCCAGCCATTCCAGTCCTAGGTATTTGTCCAAGAGAAAAGAAAGTCTGTGTCAGAACATTAATGCTCACAGTTGCCTTATTTGAAATGGCCCCAAACCAGAAGCAACCCAAATGCCCATCAACGGTGAGCAGACGAACTGTAGTATATCCCTCCAATTAAACACTACTTAGCAACAAAAAGCAGTAACTATTGCTACACATTTAAAAACATGGATAAATCTTAAAATAATTATGCTGTTATTTATCTGCAAGAATTCAGGTAAAAAAGAGTACAGAAGAACTAGTATGTTCTTTAGGAATCAATAATGAAAACCAGATATTAAACTCAAAGCTTGGACACCAGTTAGTGCAGAACAATTGACAGCAGAAAATAATTAGGGACTTGGGTATCAAATCAGGGAATCTTATTCTCATTTTCCAAACTTGATGAGAAATTGCAAGTTGATTTAATCAGTCAGAATCTCCTCGATTATAAACTCATGTAATCATATGTAAATGCTCAACCTTCCAAATCAACTCACCTGCAGAGAATTCCTTTATTATAATTATTATTGTGGGGAATTTCAAACAAGATTAGAACAAAGAGTATAATAAACCCATGTTCTCATTACCCAGCTTCAACAATTTTCAATTCATTGACAATTGTGGTTTTGTTTTGTCTCGTTTTTTCTTGAGACAGAGTCTCGCTCTGTCTCCCAGCCTGGAGTATAGTGGCACCTCTGCTCACTGCAACCTCCGCCTCTTGGGTTCAAGCGATTCTCCTGCCTCAGCCTCCTGGGTAGCTGGGATTACAGGTGCCTGCCATGATGCCTGGCTAATTTTTGTATTTTTAATAGAGACAGGGTTTCACCATGTTGGCCAGGCTAGGCAGATCTCGAACTCCTGACCTCAAGTGATCTGCCTGCCTTGGCCTCCCAAAGTGCTAGGATTATAAGTGTGAGCCACTGTGCCCGGCCTTGAAAATTCTGTTTCATCTTTATATCCCCATCCATTCTTCTTGCCCCTAGTCCCAAATATCATGCCATTTCATCTGAAAATATTTGTTTGTATTTCTACAAGAAAGTGATTTTTTTTTGGTCCCTGTTTTATATTTCTAATAATTCAAATCCAGTCCTGGCAACTTCAACTGAAAATTTCGGAGCAATTGGTGAGGAATATGGGACTGCCTACATGTTGAGAAAAGAGAATTGATTTACCTGCCAGGAGAAAAAAAAAGAAAAGAAAAGTCTTATCTTCTTTGTTTACAAAAGAAAAAAAAAAAGACTGATTTTTCTCTAGCTAGTGGGCAGTGATATCCTGTTTAGCTCTTTGGGAAAATCCCAGAGGCTGTTGTGTAACATGATCATTATCCAGGAAAAGAATGTGCATTTTAGATGGAAATTTGCAATTCTAGAACCTATGGCCTGTGTGCAGTCGGGCTCCTGAGGGCACCTACACTTGCTTTATAGGAGGTCACTTGATCCAGGGAGTCACTGCACAGATGTTCAATTCCTGTGAGTGCTTCTAGGACGTCAGCTCTGGGAGTTGTTTTCACTGGACAATAGGATTCTTTGTTCTTCAAAACCTTCAAGTCTCTCAGATGCCTTTCATTTTTCTGCTATGGAACCATCTCCTTGCTCAGATGCAGTTACTGCCAAGGGAAACACTGCGTTGAATCCAAAGAATTTCCAGTGGGAAGGTAGTAACTTTTTAAAAACAGAAGTTTGCAGATATTACTCCTCCCTCCTCCTTAAAAAAAACTCAGGTGTACTATACTAAACAAAGTACACGAATCCTAAATACATAGTTTGATACATTTTTACATATGTATGTAGTCATATAATCATTACCCAGATAGAAATGTGAAACTTTTCTAGGACCCCAGCAAGCTCCCTTAAGCTCATTCCCAAAATCATAACATGCCTCTCTCCCTCCAAAGTAACACTATTTTGGGTTCCGTGATCACAGAGAGCTTTAACCTGTTGTTGAATTCACCTAAGTGGAATCATGTAATCTTTCCTGTGTAGCTTCTTTTAGTCAACATTCCATGAGCTTCATCTATGCTGTGTGTAGCTATAGTGTGTTTCTTTTGTTGAAAATTGTTGTATAGTATTCCATTGTATGAATATGCTACTATTTTTCTTTATTACTAATGATGCCATTTGGATTATCTCCAATTTGGGCGTGTTAAGAATACTTGCTTTTATCACTTATGTATACTGCAACTATCTTTCTCTCAGACTGTGCCTGGCCTTTCATTCTCTTACTGTATGTACTTCTTAATGAAAAGGAGTTATTAATTTTAATGAAGTTCACTATGCTAGTCTTTTTCTTTATTGTTACTGCATTATCAAGCCCGGGTATTAAGGCTGGTACCCAATCTGGGCTTATTCTGTTGATAGTTTCTTTTGCTGTGCAGAAGCTCTTAAGTTTAATTAAATCTCATTCATCAGTGTTTGCTTTTGCTGTGATTGCTTTCAATGTCTTTGTCATGAAATCTTTGCCCATTCTTATGTCCTGACTGGTATTGCCTAGCTTGTCTTCCTGGGTTTTTATAGGTGTTTTTTAGGTTTTGGGGCACATGTGAAGAACATGCAAGATTGCTGCATAGGTTTCCTTGATTAGTCCCAAGGCAAGTATCTGGATGTTTCAGTTGAAGGTGTTGTATGTACTCATGCCTTCTGTTCCTCTCCATGACAGCCACACACACTAGCTGCTTCTAGTCGCCCATCTTGGCCTGCCACTGTTTTCCTTTTCTAATATTGTTACAGCTATTTTAGGCCCTTTGCATTTCCAAATGAATTTAGAATCAACTTGTCAATTCCATAGCAAACCTCAGAAAATTTTTATTATTATTGTATTGACTCTACAGATTACTTCAGGTAGAACTGACATTTTAAACAATATTGAATTATCTAATTGACATGGTAGATTAGAGCCTTCTATTTCTTTAGTTCTTTCATGTCTTTTGCCAGTGTTTTATAATTTTCGTTGTAAAGGTTTTGCACATTTTTCTTTAGATTTTTCTATTTTTGTTACTATAAATGGCATTGCTTTACATTTCATATTCTAACTGTTGCTAATATGTAGAAATACAACTTCTACAATGTTGGCCTTGTATCCATATTTTCTAAATTTCTTTATAAACTCTCCTAGTTTCCTATACATTTTACTCCTATGTATACAATGATGCCATTTGAAAATGATGGTGGTTTTATTTCTTTCCTTCCAATTGTTATACCTTCTAATTTCTTATTTTTGGCTTATTAAACTGCATAGGGTTTCCAATACAATATTGTGCAGAAGTGGTAATAATGGACAACTTTTCTTGCTTCTCATCTCAAAAGGAAGCATTCGACAATTTATCATTTAATATGATATTAGCTGTAGGTATTAGCTGTAGGTATCTCAGATATCCTTTATTAGCTTAAGTAAATGTATCTCATCCTAGTTTTATGAAAGGTTTTTTTCAAAATCACAAACAGGTATTGAATTTTAGCAAATAATTTTTCTACATCTATTGAGATGAGAATTTAAAAAATTTGGACAATATGATTGTATCACTTTTTGATTATTAATCCAAACTTGTACTCATATAATAAACCCACTTTGATCATGAGGAGCCTATATATATATACCCCTAGGTTTGATTTGCTAACATTTTAAGATCTTCGCATCTCTTTTTTGAAACAGTGTCGCTGGTAATGTTAAGTGCATGCTGGGTGCCCAGGAATAGTCAGAGGTATAAACTCTCATGCCTGGGTCAGAGTCCGTGTAGGTCATTGCTGTGAAAGCTTTGTCGAGGCTTGGTTTCCCTCACTCTCATCTACTCTAAGCCAGCTTATCTTCATCACTCATCAAGGGACATGTCAGGAAAGGGGCCGTGGTAATGTTAGGCCGAGTGAAATGTGCTCAGACTTGGTAGAGCCCCCAAACAAGGTCAGAATGATATGTGGTAATCCCAATCTCAGAAACTTAGTAGTATACAGGAGCCAGCTCATACTGGCTTGCAAAAGCTGATGGTTAAAACTTTGGAAATCGTTCAAACTGGCTATGGATTACAGTCATTAAAAAAAATTAAATTCTATAAACTTACAATTAAATAAATTACATTAAAAACAACTAATAAATACTTAAAACTCATCACTTTGTAGTTATTTGACTACGTTTCATTATTATCTTTGCTCTTGAGATAATTTACATCTACCCTATCTGTATGATTGGAAACACTCTATGATAGTTGGCTACTGATCATCTTTTCCCAATCTGCATTCAGTGGCATCACGTTGGAGCTTAAAATTGGCTGTGGTGGGAGTATTTACATTACGGAAAACAGCAAACTCTACAAATCAGGGCTTTTTACTTATCCCCAGTGAGATGGTTGTTAAACATTTACAAGAACTCCACTGTGGCAACCCAGCCATCTGCTCTCTCTACTCTTCCCGGCTTAGCATGCACGTGGGATACTTTACATTTGCCAGGTTACCTGTCCAGTTCCTTTCCTACTAGACTCTCCTGCTAGAGTATAAGCTCTCTGAGGGTGCAGATTTTATATTTGTTTTCTTTATTGTAGTATCCTCTGCATCAACAGCAGTGCCTCACACATAGCAGGCCCCCAATAAGTGTACTGTGAACAAGTGAGTGAATGGATTATGAGTGTCCTCACTTCTTTTCTTGCCAGAATCCTATATGTACCAAGTCACTAATCTCTGTGGACTTGGCCTGTTTGCACCAGCTCTCTCTCCTAGCCACTACTTCCAAGGACTTTATGCCTTCATTCAGGCCCTCCTTCTCTCCCTAGCACCAACAGCCTTAAAACGTCAGGTTCAGTAGCTCACGCTTGTAATCCCAGCACTTTGGGAGGCCAAGGCGGGTGGATCACGAGGTCAGGAGTTTGAGACCAGCCTGATCAACATGGAGAAACCCTGTCTCTACTAAAAATACAAAAAATTAGACAGGTGTGGTGGCACATACCTGTAATCCTCGCTACTCCGGAGGCTGAGGCACCTGGGAGGGGGAGGTTACAGTGAGCCAAGGTTGTGCCATTGTACTCCAGCCTAGGCAACAAGAGTGAAACTCCATCTCAAAAAAAAAAAAGTTTTTCACTTCATCTCCTTGCTTGTAAAAAAAAAGAACCAACAGTCTTTCCCTCAATTTCTTTTTTTTTTGAGATGGAGTCTCACTCCATCACCCTGGCTGTAGTGCAATGGCACAATCTTGGCTCGTTGCAACCTCTGCCTCCCAGGTTCAGGCAATTCTCCTGCCTCAGCCTCCCAGGTAGCTGGGGTTAGAGGTGTGGGCCACCACACCCAGCTAATTTTTGTATTTTTAGTAGAGTCGGGCTTTCTCTATGTTGGCCGGGCTGGTCTCAAACTCCTTACCTCAAGTGATCTGCCCTCCTCAGCCTCGCGGTAGTGGGGTTACAGCCATGAGCCACCATGCCCACTGCCCACCTCTACTCCTGCTGACTTGCTAACCCTCATCCAAAGCCCCTGAAGGAAGGCTGTACAAAAACACAGAGTGGACCTCATCATTCCTACTTCAAATCCTCTGTCGCTCTTGCAACAGCATTTACAGAAACTAGTTCTAGGCTCTGGACCTGCCGCTTTGTGTCATACATTTGGGTTGTGCTTCGGAAATTATGTAATTTTGATGATAACCTAAGGCTCTTTGGAGATGCAGCAGGCGTTTAGCATCTGATGTTCAGGTGAGAGAGGCACGGGAGTGGGGTTCAAAAGTCCCCCACCCACATTTGAAACAAATGAGCTTTTCTTTATGCACTCAAGTTTTGCGTTTTTGCAGTTTTGTTTGTTTATCCTGTAGATAAAGTCTGCTGCACATTGTCTTCTCTTGATACTCATCCACTCTTCCTCCTCCTCTGTGTGTAGAAAACTGACCTCTGTGGATGACACCCATCAGGTTCCCTTGTCTGCTGTGCTCCTGAGTTTCAACCAGTGGGAGGCACAGACAGGCGATAGGAGGAAGAGCAAGGGCAAGTGAGAATATTTATGCCCTGCTTCCTCCTTGCCAGGCTGTGGCTGGCAGTGGCTGTGTTCCTCCATCTGAGCTGTAACTCCTGTAGGGTGGCTGTCTCCTACTGCTACGGTTTGTTCTTTTACCAGTCACTGCTCCCTTTTCCTGGCCCTCTGAGCCTAGGGATGGTAATGGTTTTTCCTCCCGGTGTTGCCCACCCAGGGTTCCTTACGCTCAGCTGCTGGTTTCCCTGAACTCTGCCCATGCCTCCGTAAATAGTCCCTTTCTTATTGAACTCTCTTCAGTCTACCATTTCAGCGTGCTAGATGTTTCCTCCGAGAACCTTGACCCGTACTGTTATGGACTGACTGTGTCCTTCCAAAATTCATAGTTTGAAATCCTAACCCTCAACATAATGGTGCTAGGAGGTGGGACCTAATTAAGTTGTGAGGGTGGAACCTTATGAATAGGATTGGTGCCCTTATAAAAGAGGCCCTAGGGAGCCCTCTTGTTCTCTGCCACGTGAAGACACAATGAGAAGTCAGCAGTCAGCAACCCGGAAAAGGGCCTTTGCAGAAATTGACCATGCTGCCACCCTGATCTTGGACTTCCAGCCCCTAAAACTGTGAGGAATATTTACATTCCTGTTGTTTGCAAGCTATACAGTCTGTGGTACTTTGTCATAGCAACCCCTTATTCCTGAGTGTGATTTGCAAGGCCCCACCCTTCATAACTGCATACCCCCTCACACCATGTAGCTTCGCCTCTGTTGTCTGGGACTCCTCAACACTCCCCATCACACTCTAGGCCCTCCACACTCCAGCACTTGCTTCTGTCATGCCTTCTCTCCACTGGCCGGCCCTGTTGCCCACCCTGTCGGGTCGGCAGGCAATTGACACCTATTTGCCTGTCAGTCTCCCTGAGGTGTTGGGGTGCTCTCGGGCAGCAGGAGTGTTCTTGAGCTTGCGCAGAGCTTGGTACAGAGCCATTTGTTGAATCAGAGTGGCAAGTAAGACACCTCTTTTTTTCGAATGCCATCACTGTGCAGCAAATCATCAACATATTATCTCCCTTGGATGGAAATCCCCAGGCACAGGAACAGTGTTGCCGAGGCCCCTGGGGCCGGTTGGAAGAAGGGAAATGGCCTACCCTGATCCTCCTTCCTGGGCTAACTGGGCTGCACTCACCCAGTAGCAGGCCTCCTCCCAGGAAAAGAGCCCGGCTTGCTGAAGAGCCAAAGCAGCTGGGGACACTGCCGCCAAGCCAGGCTTGGCTCGTTCCTGGCTCATTTTACTCCAAAACCTAGAAGTGTGTGTGAAGGGCATAATTTTATAATTATAACTATATAATTTATACATACAAATATAAACATAAATTATAAATATAATTATAATAATAAGCATATAATTTATAATTTTTATAATTTGTTATTGGGCAAATGTGTTACTTGGCCTTAAGGAAACAAGGTTTTGGAAACGCTGGGAACCAAACCATTCGCTCTCTCAAATTCTCATAATCTCAAATTCTTCTATTCAAAGTAGCACAGTGAAGACCAAGCCATTCTCAGTCTGCCCTTCGCTTCTGAGTCTAAGGTTATTCTGATTGCTTGGGACAATGCTCTCCGGGAAGATAGCCCCACACCATGGGCCTCACAGGGAGTGAGTGAGGTTGGAGTCAATTTGTCAAGAATTGTGTGGGTTGTTGTTGCTTGTCCTTTCTCCCCCATGCTCAAGAGCACCCAGCTCAGCATTGCTGGAAAGGGGAAAGAAGGGCTGGGAGGGACTCCCTAGCTTTGGCCACACTGGGGACCCCCACCACTCAGCATCCCCTCGGCTATGGGAACGCAGGCAGCCTGGGCCAAGGTTTTCTGGTCTAGGATGTGTATTCTCACAAACATCAACCACCTCTTCAAGGAGATGACTTAATTAAGTGCCTTATCCAGGGGTTCTCAGCCCTAGGTGAACATTAGAACCATCTAGGATTTAAAAACTGCCATGGTCCGGCCCTACCCGCAGCGGTCCTGACTTAGTTGGACTGAAGAAGGACCTGGGCACTGGGAGATTCTAACGTGCAGCCAGGCTGTCTAATCGTGTCACTCAGCTCATCACAAATAGGCCCTGAGAATTCTTGCCCTTGTCCTCTAGGAGTTCACCATCTAGCCAGGAACATATGGGTTTCTCTGGTAGCTGAGTAAAGATCCTGGGTGTCTGTGAGCTTGAATATTGGTGGCTGAGGCTGGAGAGACTTCAAAGGCAAGTGCAGAGCTAGCAGACGCTCCCCTCCTGAGCCCTCCCTTGATCGAGTGTGTGTGTGTGTGTGTGTGTGTGCGCGTGTGTGCATGTGTGCATGTATGTGTGTGTGTGCCTATATGTGGGTACTTATCACCCACTGATGTATCTTACACCAATAGTCCAGCGAAGCAAACTCAGAAGCCTTAGCCCAGATGCAGGGAGTGAACCCCCTTGAGGGTGGCGGCAGCGAGAGGGCCCAATGCTGTGTTACGGGAGGGCTGGACCACAGAACACAGGTCTCTTCTTAAGAGGCCGCCACCACTCAGCTTTGGCCAACCTCACCATGAAGGAATGTGGACCTGGCTTTATCACATCTTCCCGTTTCTCAAGAGAAGTCTGAAATTTGGACTTTTCTGTTAAATTACTTGATTTTTCTTTATTAGGCTCAATTTTATTAAAACACACACACACACAGAGAGTAGCATAACAGAACAAATCTGTAGGCTGGAACAAGATCCGAGCATCCACAACTAGAGGCAAGGGTGGACCAATTTTCTTGTGTTTTGGACTAAAATTGGGCATTTCCACTGCTTGTTAGGGACCTGAAGAGTAATGCTATGTGGTTCCCTGTTCCTCCGCCTTGGCACATATGTGCCCCCTGTTCAGAAGCTGTGGCTGGGACCAAGGCCCTGGGAACAGAGACAGCTGCCCTGGCACAAATCAACTGCCATATAACGGGTTATTTGCTGCCACTTCTGTGACACCGTGAGGGTGAGATCTTTGTTTCCTAGTGAAAGATAACCCACACAGGAGCCAGCTGCTAGTGCAGATGACAGAGGAGGGAAGCAAGGGAAGGCGGGTGGCTTTACTCAGAAGGTGGGAATGTCAGATGGGGTAGAGTGAGCCGGGGCACTTATGGGGATCATCAGATCTGTGGGGGACGGTGCCACTGTATGCTCCATTCATAGACAAGTGCAAAGTGACTAGCAGGGCTGCCTTGGCAAGTACCCCTGCTGGAAATGGGTCGTGGAGAGGCCAAACTTTAGAGAATGTGCCAAACATAGGGAGGGGGCTGGGCCTGGGTTATGATGGACACTGGCACTGGGGGGTGGTCATGAGCTCCCAGGATGTCTGCTGGGAGAGGCCCTTGGTTGTGTGTGTGTGTGTGTGTGTGTGTGTATGTGTGTGTGTGTGTGTAGATGCATGCCTGCAGGGAGCACAATTGCACAGCAAGGCTGGCGGTATGTGGGGCTCACATACACAGGGACGCTGAGCTGGAGCTTGGGCGGGACTGGCAGCACAGTGGCTCCCTTTCCTCACCTCAACTCACTGGGACTCAGGAGTTTCCTCTTTGAGAAGATTGGGAGAGCCAGAAGTCCCCCTCGACCTGGAGCTCCATGCCCTTTCAGGTGTTCAGCTCCCTCTCATTTCTTCAGTATTCAGCATCTTCCCAGAGGGCCCCCCCATCACACTCAATTATTGCGTCCCTTCTGCTCCCTGGCTCTAGCCCACCCCCTGCTCATCTCCACCCTCTGACATCATCCGTTTCTTTTCTTGTGTGCCCTGTCTCTCCCTTAGAATGTGAGCTCTGATAGGGCAGGGCCAGCTTTCCTTATTCATGTTCTCATTATAGTGCTGAGTGCATGAAAAGTGCCTCATAAGTACTTGGGAAAAGGTGAGGGAATGAAAGGGCAAGAGATCCGGGAGGCCTCAAGGCCAGGTTCTTGGCTCTGGGAGGATCCTCCCCTCTGCTCCTCCTTGCAGTTTCCCGTGATCATCTCAGCTGCAGGGCAATTCCACCCGCCCCTCCATCTTTGCTGAGCCCATGTGTCTGGTCTGAGCCGTGTGGGAAGGAGCAGGCAGAGGCCCTGCCCGTCAAAGGTCCATAGCTCCCTGGGCGGATGAGACCACAGGCAGAGGAACTCAAGTCCCAGTGCTCAGGAGAGGGTCCTGAGCCCCAGATGTGGCATCCTCAGGCTGTGATACGAAGAGCTGAATTCTCAGAGCAGGCAGAGATGGGGGAAGTGGTTAAGGAGGGCTTCCTGGAGGAGGGCCACTCTAAACCAGATCCTGGAGAGGGTAAAGATGGGGAGGACATTGTTGGGGTGAGGGAAACCACATAAGTGAGGCTTGGAAGCCAAGGTAAGACAGATGCATCCAAGCTGGAAAGCTGGTGCTGAGACGTGGACTCCATGAGCTGGGAGAGGAGGAGTCCCCAGTCACTGGCTACCTGGCTCAGCCAGACAGTGTGCACTGGAAGAAGCAACTTTCCCAAAGTCACAGCACGTAAGCGATGAAGCTAGGACTCAAACCCAGGCTTTCTACACACAAAGCCTCCCTGCCTCTGCAGGAAGCGGCCTCTGGCAAACGAAATGACTGAAAGCTGCCTGAGGCAGAGCCCAGCCCTGAGGTCAGAGCAGGGAACATTACCCCTGGGGGCAGGTGCCGCAAGTCTGGTCCTTTTGGTGATCCTTGGGAAGGTTGTCTGCCCTTAAAATAACAAGAGGGAAGCCTTCCCTTTATACTCTATTCTCATCCACCCCACTTCAAGAGCTCCTTCTCACTTTATTATGCTGTACTACGTATCTCTGGGGATAAGACCCACCAGCCTGGGCTCTGGGTCCCTGGAAATTGCCATCGTGCGTGCTGTTGGCTGGTCTGCTAAGTGAATGCTATGCCAGTCCTTACACAGACCCTATCTGGACTCCAACTCCTGAACCGCCACCAGCCCTGAGCTTGGCCTTACTTCACCCTCACCCCTCAGCAATTTGCACTGCTCCTTGGTGACAACATGCATTTGCCACAGTCACATCCGGCCCCACCTCCAGTCCACTTGGAAACTGGTGTTGCATAGGGTTTGCCCTGCCTGGCCCTAAGTGCCTTTGCAGAGCTGCCCCTTGACTCTGGCACCAGGAGGCTGAGTTGTTTTTCCACCATTAAGGTCAGCTTTGCAAGCAGGACCCAGGCACAATCTCTCTTCCAGGGCAGGCCTTTGCAAAATAGCTGGAGTTTGGGCACAGGCAGGGACCACAAGTCAGACGAGACAAGAAGAGTCTGAAGAGGGATTCATGCACCTGGCTTCTATGGGTCTGAGGACAGACCGACTAGTTTGATGGAAGAAGCTTTCTGGGTCCCTCCCCAAACATTTAATACGCAGCTGAAGGACTGAATGACAAACTTTATTAGAAACGCTCCTCATTCATCAGTCAAATTCACATTAAAGTGGGGGCGGGGGGCGGGGAGGGAGAGGCAGTGCTGTCTGGGGCTCTGATATCCCACTGCTGTGATGATTTCCAGTTAAAAAATGAGTGTGGGCGGAGAGTGTCTGAAACACACATGAGGTGGCGGCAGCGGTGGTGGCGGCGGCATTCCTGCGAGAGGACCAGGCTTGGAGCAGGTGCAGAATGCATCCCCCACATCCACCCTTCTAGTTACAAGGCTGCCCCCATGGACCTCAAGCTGATAAATAAACAGCACATCACACACACATTTGAAGCAGGAAACAAACTCGTAGAAGTCTCCTAAAGTGAAAAAATAATTTGCTCAAATAAAGCTTTGTGACAGCCATGCTGCACCCGGAATGGACATTGCCCAGAGACCCTGGCCACTGCAGGAAGGCCCCCCCAACCCAGGACACATCAGACTTGGGTGTCACAATGCCTCTAGTTCCCCCGTTAGCACCTGTGGACTAAGCACTGTCCTCTCCACATTCCTCCTTTAAAATACAAATGCTACTTAAAATAATGGTAAGGATATACTCTTCCCTGGGGTGAACCAGTCAGACTCATCTTCCCCGAAGACAGGTGTCTGGGCATCCAGAGAACGGTGAGCCAGTGACTGGGAAGGGGGGAACGTGGAAAGGGGCAAGTAAACAATGTTCATTCAAAGAGGTAAGCCGGAAGGTGTCTCCACACTGCGCTGTCCACTCGCCAGGTGTGTGGTTGGGCCTCCTGGAAACAGTCTCTTCAAGTGGCCCAAAGTCCTAAAACAGCATGACAATCCTGCTGCCCTGGCAAGGGGTGTGGGCCAGGAGGGGCACGGCGTCAGGCTGCTTTCATCATTCATTATTCAGAGGCAATTTTCTCCCTGCACAGGCTAATTTCTCCCTGGCCCTGTCTGCAACAAGGCACACAATAGAAAGTCTCCTGCCCAAATGTTTTATTCATTCTCTTGAATAAGGAAACAGGCTCTCTGATCAATACGGTGGCTGCTGTGTCCCGGTTGGTGGCAGGATTTCCAGCAGGTGCAGGCTCCAGGCTCTCTGTGGCTCTGAAGGAGGTGTCTGACTTGGGAGGGCTGCCTTGAGGGCAGTAAATCTTTTGGTACAGACCTTTACTTTCCAAAGTTGGTACCGTGTCCTGGCTTTGAAAGAACGCAGTGTCCTGGGGAGCCGGGGGAAGGGTAGATCCTTTCCCCTATGTGCCATGAGACTGTGAATATGACAGGCGGGCTGGGCCCTGCAGTGTGTGTCTGTGCTGCCCCTCAGGCCTGGCTCACTGGTACTGCAGATAGTTTTTGAGAGACTGAGGCAGGGGCAGGGAGTTGATGTCCCGCAGGCGCTGGCGGCCCAGAGCTGAGCGGACGGATCTCCGGCACAGGTCCATCAGTGGCAGGGGCTCGGCTGCAATGAGAGGGAAGCAGTTAGAGTGTGGCCTGCGCCATCCTGGCACCTTCTCATCCCGCCCCCACTGCACACCGCCTGCCTGCCTGATCCTCGGAGCTGACCTTCAGGGTCCATGGCTTCTCCTCTGAGAAGATACCTCTGGTTACATAACCTGAAGACCTAGAGCAGTGTTCATCAGACTGTGGAATGCAACCAGTGAGACGAGAGTCACGAAATCAATTCAACGGGTGGTGACCAGCAATGTATTTTTTTTTAAAAGAAAGAGAAAATGAGAGCAATACCCATAGCAAGGATAAACATTATTTCATGAAGTCCTTGTCTCTGATGTAGGTGTTTAGTGTGTTTTAACGTGAAAAGTACTTCTCACTGCAGGTAGTGATGGAAAATGTTTAAAAGCTGCTGGACCTGCAGTGGGGTTTCCTCTTGCAAACAGGTTAGATGCTGAGAGGCTGTCTAAATGCCTGTGAACCCTGAAACTTCCCCCATAGTTTTCTTTGATGGTCTGCAGAGGGTTGCAGTTTCTTCCAGCATCTAGTTCTGGAAAAATTTGTAAGTTAAAATCCATAAATAATGGAAACTTTGGACCCAGGGCCAGTTAAACCGAGTTTAACTAGGTTTATTGCAGACACCGTTATTAAGCTCTTATTCTTGTCCAGGCCCTCTGATTAGCCTTGGGGATACAGGGATAACTAGAGGCAGCTCTGGAAAGGGGTGAAGGGGCTCATGGTCTGGGATTTTAAATAGGTCAATCATTTTAATAGAGTGTAATATATGCAATAATTCCTAAATACACAAAAGTTACAGAAACTGGAAATTTCTTATATAGAAGAGCTGTTTGAAAGCTTCAAAGAGAGGACACCTGATGGGGGTTTTGAAGTGCGACTAGGAGTGTTAAAGGCACATGAGGGTGGGGAAGGTATCCTAGGCAGAGAGAACAGGCAAAGGCAAAAGCGGAATAAAACAGGATAGGCTGGAGGTTTGAGGGGAGAGGAACAGTGCTGATCAGCTGGCATCAGCTGGAAGGAAGATGATGATGGTGGTCACAGGCCATCTTGTATGGCTTGTACAGGTCTGCTTTCCCCAATCCTACAGTAATACGCTAGAGGCCTGAACCTGCATCTTTTTTTTTTTTTTTTTTTGAGACAGAGGTTTGCTCTTATTGCCCAGGCTGGAGTGCAATGGTGTGATCTTGGTTTACCGCAACCTCCGCCTCCTGGGTTCTCCTGCCTCAGCCTCCCGACTAGCTGGGATTACAGGCATGTGCCACCACATCTGGCTAATTTTTTGTATTTTTAGTAGAAACGGGGCTTCTCCATATTGGTCAGGCCAGTCTCGAACTCCGGACCTCAGGTGATGCACCCGCCTCGGCCTCTTAAAGTGCTGGGATTACAGGCATGAGCCACTGTGCCCAGCTTGAACCTGCATCTTAATACGTTTTTTGGTAATAGAATAAATGATATTTAATAAACATCCTATAATGTACTAAGATACAATAAAACCGTTGAGTGGCGAATACTAACACAAGAACTGTGACAGGAATAATACCACAGAGGAAGGCCCTCTGCAGATCCACCCGAGGCCTGCAGCTTTCCAACATTTTTTATCACGACCTGCAGTGAGAAGTACTTTTTACATGGGAATGTAGTCCAGAGTCAAGAATATGTTCTGCAGAAATTTTTATTTACCTGAGCTGCAGAGTTAATAAAGGGAGCCATTAAAATTAAGGTGGGACTCGGGGGCACGTTCTTTGAAGCTGTGCACAGGAGTACATCCAGCTCTTCTTCACTTGAGGTAAGATCCCAAGACTATTGGAAGGGAGCATTAATGGCTTCAAATACTGACCTCCGTATCCTCTTTTTTATAATCTTTTTAAAAAAGATTTAATATTTTTTATTTTTATTGTATAATTTTACTTGTACAAAATCTCCAGAATAGTCAGATATGGAGAGTATATTGATCCTCATACAAAACGAGGCTGGACAGGGAAAGCCAAGCCATGCCTTATTTCCCAGGCACAGAAGGCTGATCAATCACCTCCAGTTGCCCAATCACTGTGCCTAGGCCAGCATTTGACAACCCTCCCTTAGCGTGTCCCCATCTCCTCCAGCAACACCCTTGTACCCAGCTCTCGCACTCCTTGTCCCCCATCTTGCTTCAGGAAAACTGAGCTGCTAAAGTTTCAAAATCTCTAGCAGACCTTAAGAGATTTTCTTATCACTTTAATGCCCTAAGCACATAATAGGAATCCAACATCCAAAACCCAAAACGCTTAGCCTTGTCAGCAAACCCAACTCCCTGTGTGTTCCCTGCCCAATTAGGAGCTGAAGAGGACAGAATGCCTTTTATCTTCATCTCTCTGCAGGCATTGAAATCAATCTTAAGCCTAAATTCCAAAGGAAGAAAGAAAAGGAGTTCAGAGCACGTTGCTAGCTCTAAATGTGAAATCAAATCATCTCTCCTCACTTCTGAGGGGAGAGTAAACTCACAGTCCCAAAGGGCACAGAGAAAGTCCTTGGGTTGCTGCCCCCACTGTGGAACGTTAAGAGCTCGGAGAATGCCCAGAGTTGGCTGTGCCCATTCCCTCGGCCCTTCTTTCTCACCTTCCCTGGCTTTGAGGCTTTCCTTAGAACTACCAAATATCAAAGCTTGGAAATAACCACCTAGATAGGAAGGGAAGCACAGAATTTTCCAGTATGGGAGCTATTCTTAGAACTATGTTTTTGACGAAAGATAAAACTGAAAAAGAACTATTGTTCACAAAGGTGAATACCCAAGTTGCCAATAAACATATGTAAAAGTGCTCAACTTCATGAATCATCAGGAAAGTAGAAATTCATACCATAATATGCCTCTACTACATGCCAACAACAAAGACTAAAGTGATGATTTCCTCTTTCCTGCGATGCCTGGGACTGAAGTCTGAAGTGATGAAGACCTCTCATAGGATCTGCTTAGAAGTTGTCAAATATTTAGCCAAAATTCATACCCAGAGTTAACTGTATGGCCTGTCCTCCAAACAGCTGTGGTGACTCAAAGGTAGTCTATGAAGACTCAACTGACAAACAAATAAATGTCCTGACACTGTTAGGAGCTATTCATTTTATCTTTTCTAAAAATAGACATTTCCTCTACTTTTTATTGTCTACTTATATTTAATTTATATATTAACGTAAAAGTGAGGGCTCATATATTGGTCTATTTCTAAATTTTTATTCTGTCTGTAACCCTCAGGCATAATTAAAATAACCTAATGGAAAGAAGTGGCAGGCCACTGCAAATTCTGTGAGACAGGCAAAAAACTCCTGTGCTCTCTTGAAAGCGCCACCTCCTGGCTGGAGGCCAACCAACTCAGGACATTATAGCAATTCACGATAGAACAACCTGGCTCCAAGGAAGGAGAAAACAGGCGCTAATTCCACTGCCTGCCAAATCCTGGCTAACCAGTGGTCCCAAGTCTGTCCATATCACAGCTTCACTGCTAGCATAACCAGCACTCAAGAATGCCAGCACACTAAACATCTATAACCAAAGACTCTCACAGAGTCTATTTTATTCTCTTGCTACCTCCACCAGAGTGGGTACTGGTATCCATGGCTGGGAGACCTGAAAACAGATCACATCACAGGACTCCTTGCAAACATTTTCCAGCATCAGTCCAGAGTCTGGTAGCCCTCCTGCATGGTTAGACCCAGAAGAGCAAAAGCAATCATGGCAGTCCAGCTCTCAGGTAGCCCTGTCCCTAGGGAAGCAGGAGAGCACTACATAAACGTGGATAAAAATCCACCAACCAAGTATCTGCTGTCTTCAAGAGACTCACCTAGCACATAAGGACTCACATAAACTTAAGGTAAAGAGGGAAAAGAGATATTCCATCAAATGGAAACCAGAAGCAAGCAGGAGTAGCTATTCTTATATGAGACAAAACAGGCTTTAAAGCAACAACAGGTTAAAAAGACAAAGAGAGGGCCAGGTGCAGTGGCTCATGCCTGTAATCCCAGCATTTTGGGAGGCTGAGGCAGATGGATCACCTGAGGTTGGGAGTTTCAGACCAGCCTGACCAATATGGAGAAACCCTGTCTCTACTAAAAATACAAAATTAGCCGGGCATGGTGGTGCATGCCTGTAATCCCAGCTAGTCGAGAGGCTGAGGCAGGAGAATTGCTTGAACCCAGGAAGTGGAGGTTGTGGTGAGCCAAGATTGCGCACTGCACTCCAGCCTGGGAAACAAGAGTGAAACCCTGTCAAAAAAAAAAAAAAAAAAAAAGACAAAATGGAACATTATATCATGATTAAAAGATCAGTCCAAGAGGAAAATATCACAATCTTAAATATATATGCACCTAACACATGAGCTCCCAAATTTATAAAACAATTATGACTAGACATAAGAAATGAGATAGAAAGCAACATAACAATAGTGGAGGGCTTTGATACTCCACTGACAGCACTAGACAGTTCACCAAGATGGCGTCAACAAAGAAAAAATGAACTTCAACTATACCCTAGAAAAAATGGAATTGACAAATATTTATAGAACATTCTACCCAACAACTGCAGAATATACAGTCTTTTCTTAAGCACATGGAATATTCTCCAAGATAGATTATATGATAGGCCACAGAACAAGTCTCAATAAGTTTAAGAATATCAGAATTATATCAAGTATCCTCTCAGACCACAGTGGAATAAAATTGGAAATTAACTCCAGAAGGAACCCTCAAACCTACACAACTACATGGAAATTAAATAATCTGTTCCTGAATGATCTTTGGGTCAACAATGAAATCAAGATGGATATTTAAAAATTCTTTGAATTGAATGATAATAGTGACACAACTTATAAAAACCTCTGGGATACAGCCAAAGCAGTGCTAAGAGGAAAGTTCATAGCATTAAATGCCTACATCAAAAAGCTGAAAGAGCATAAATAGACAATCTAAGGTCACAACTCAAGTAACTAGAGAAACAAGAACAAAATAAACTCAAACTTAGAAGAAAAAAAAAATAACAACAATCAGAGCAGAACTAAATGAAATTGAAACAAAAAATACAAAAGATAAGTAAAACAAAAAGCTAGTTCTTTGAAAAGATAAACAAAATCAATAGACCATTAATGAGAATAACCAAGAAAAGACAAGAGAAGATCCAAATAAATTCAATTAGAAACAAAACAGAAGATATTACAACAGATACCACAGAAATACAAAAGGTCATTCAAGGGGATTATGAACATTTGTACATGCACAAATAGGTATATTACATGTACAAATAGAAATATTTCAAGAAATTCATTTATCTCCTCCAGAGGTTGAAATATACAACCTTCCTAGATTCAATCAGGAAAAAATAGAGACTCTGAACAGACCAGTAACAAAGTAGTGAGATTGAAATGGTAATAAAAAAATTGCCACCAAAAAAAAGTCAAGGACCAGATGGATTCACAGCTGAGTTCTATCAGGTACTCAGAGAAGAATTGGTACCAATCTTTCTGAAACTATTCCAAAAGATTGTGAAAGAGGAAATCCTCCTTAAATCATTCTATGAAGCCAGTATCACCCTAATACCAAAACCAGTAAAGGACATAACAAAAAAAAAACTACAGACCAATATTCCAGATGAACATATATGCAAAAATCTTCAACAAAATACTAGCTAACCCAATCCAACAGTATATCAAAAAGATAATACACCATGATCAAGTGGGTTTCACACCAGACATGCAGGGATGGTTTAACATATGCAAGTCAATAAATGTGATACATCACATAAACAGAATTAAAAGCAAAAATCATATGAGCATCTCAATAGATGCAGAAAAAGCATGTGAGAAAATGCAGCATCCTTTATAATTAAAACTCTCAGAAAAATTGGCAGAGAAGGGACATACTTTAAGGTAGTAAAAGCCAGCCGGCGTTATACTGAATGGAGAAAAGTTGAAAGCATTCCCCCTGAGAACTAGAACAAGACAAGAATGCCCACTTTCACCACTGCTATTCAACAGTGTACTGGAAGTCCTAGCCAGAACAATCAGACAAGAGAAAGAAATAAAGGGCATCCAAATCTGTAAAGAGGAAGTCAAACTGTTGCTATTCACCGATGATATGACTATATACCTAGAAAACCCTAAAGACTCATCCAAAAAGCTCCTCAATCTGATAAGTAAATTCATTTAAGTTTCAAGAAACAAAATCAATGTACACAAATCAGCAGCGCTGCTATACATCAACAGTGACCCAGCTGAGAATCAAATCAAGAACTCAACCCCTTTTACAACAGCTGCAAAAAAAAAAAAAGAATGAAGTTGGATCCTTATCTCTTATCTTATACAAAAATCAACTCAAGATGTATCAAAAACTTAAATCTAAGATCTGAAACCATAAAAATTCTAGAATATAACATAGGAAAAACGCTTCTAAACATTGGCTTAGGCAAAAAGTTCATAACTAAGAACCTAAAAGTAAATGCAATAAAAACAAAGATAAATAGATGGGACCTAATTAAACTAAAAAGCTTCTATAGAGCAAATGAAATCATCAGCAGATTAACACAGAGTGGGAGAAAGTATTCATAAACTATGCATCTGACAAAGGGCTAATACCCAGAATTTACAAGGAACTCCAGCAAATCAGCAAGAAAACAAACACAAAAACAATCCATCAAAAAGTAGACAAAGGATATAACGAGAAAATTCTCAAAAGAAGATATGCAAATGGCCAACAAACATACGAAAAAATGCTCAACATCACGAATTATCAAGGAAATGCAAATTAAAATAACAATGAAATACTCCTGCAAGAATGACCATAATTTAAAAAAATAACAGATGTCAAAAATAACAGATGTTAGTGTGGATGTGGTGAAAAGGGAACACTTTTACACTGCTGGTAGGAATGTAAACCAGTACAACCATTATGGAAAACAGTGTGGAGATTCCTTAAAGAATTAAAAGTAGAACTACTGTTTGATCTAACAATCTCACTACTAGGTATCTATTCAGAGGAAAATCATTATATGAAAAAGACACTTGCACATGCATGTTCATAGCAGCACAATTCACATTTGTAAAAATATGGAAACAGCCTAAATGCCTATCAACAAATGAATGGAGAAATAAAATTATATATATATATATAAAGTCACATGTTGTTATATACACACACTTTGGAATACTATTCAGCCATAAAAAGGAACAAAATGATGGCGTTCAAAGCAACCTGGATGAATTTGGAGACCATTATTCTAAGTGAAGTAACCCAGGAATGGAAAATCAAACATCTATGTTCTCACTTATAAATGGGAGCTAAGGTATGAGGAGGCAAAGTCATAAGGATGATCTAATGGACTTTGGAGACTTGGGGAGAAGGATGGGAGGGGGTTGAGGGATAAAAGACCACAGATTGAGTAGTGTATCAAAATTTCAGAAATCACCACTAAAGGCTTTTTCCATGCAACCAAAAACCATCTGTTCCCCCAAAACTATTGAAATTAAGAAAGAAAAAAAGAATGACTAAGATGAAAAAGATAGTATTAAATGCTGACGAAGATGTAGAGCAACTGGAATGCTCACAATGCTTTACTGCACAACCACTTTGGAAAACTAGGCACATCAGCTAAAACTGCTGAATCTCCTGGGTAAACACCTAACAGTAAAGCATATACACATTCACCAAAATGTGCATTCACAAACGCTCATAGGAGCATTACTTGTAACAGCACCAAATTGGAAGTAACAATCTTACTGTCCATAAATAGTGGAATGTAAAAATAAATCGTGTGATTTCATATAGAACACTAATCAGCCACGAGAATGAAGGAACCACAATTACACGTAAAAGCGTGGAGGAATCTTTCAACATAATTTTGAGTGAAAGAAAGTACATTTTGTGTGACTCCTTCTGAACAGAAGCAAAAGCAAGGTGATGGAGTTAGGGCAGAGGTGACCTTAAGGGAGCAGTGATGGGGATGAGGAGGCATGAGGGACTCCTGGGCAGGGGTTGGGGGCGCTGGTATTTCCTGCTGCTTAAATTGAGTTCTGGTTCTACTAGTGTGTTGTTTGTAAACATCAAGCAGCACCCTTAAGATTTGTATGCTGTATACTTATATTTTATACTTCAAAAACAAGTTTACATTAAAAAGAAATAAAAAATCATGGACAGAAGTACCTGGTGAGACACAACACAAGTGAAGCATCTGCCTTGCCTGCCCTAATGGGAAAAAGTAGGGGGAAGGAGCTGGCTTGGAATCCTAGCTTCTGCTCCCACCACCCATTTAATAGAGGAGAAAAACGTGGTGCCACATTTTTGTCATCTGTAAAATGGGAATAGCAACACCTCCACCTACGGGCTGTTGTGATGATGGTATGACAAAACAGGCCCCTTACCTTAAAGGGCTCTCTCTAAAGTGTGTCTTATCTCAGGCCATCAGCCCAAGAAGTACCTTTAAAAATAGTCATAATTTACTTATTGTGGTTCTAAAAATGCCTCAGTACATCATCCTAATTGACAACAATGTTCTGCTCTTGATGAAGATTTGCTGGAGCCAGGGCTGGATGTCTGATTCTGTGCTAAAAACATCACAAGGCAATCATTTCAAAAGTTCTCCAGTGACCTGAATAGTCCTTAATTTTCTATTACTAACCTCCTGCACAACCCTAGGTGAACCATAGGACTTCCCAGGAACTCTGTTTAGCTATCAATAACATGGGGGAAGTTTGAACATCCAGTTATGACGGTCTGTGTGATGAAAATGGGTGGAGATCTTGGCACAGAGACTGGTGGCTTAAGCTGCTCCCCTAGACCCTCTGAAGTCTTCTCTGCCTGCAGTGGGAAGATGCCAAGGCACGAGTCACTACCCTACCCCAACCCTGTATTTATATTTTGAAAAAAGATCAATACCTTAGGGTCAAGATGTTAAATTCTCTTGTAATTTTAGACAACGGTCAGCAGATGGGGGAGGGTTTGAGTGACAGCCCTGAAAGCTGAACTCAAATGGAACTGGACACTGTTTGTTTTCAGGGAATGAAACGAGGAGGAGCCACACACATATGCAGGCACACACACACTGTTTGGCAGACATGGTGCTCATCAGTCATCCACAGACTATGGTTTTGGTGTCTGAAGCCTCAGAATTGCTTTCATGCCTCTGAGCCTCCCCTCAGGCTGCTCCTTTTGCCTAGAAGACCATTCCTTGTACTTCCTGCCAGGAGCATGTCTCATCTTTCAGGACTCAAATCAAGTGTCACCTCTTCCCCAATGGCTTGGCTCCTCTGTCCTCAGAGTTTGCACCCATTAGGTATAAATCCACTTACTTACTCATGCAAATTGTCAAGTGTATCATTATCTATAGTAATGCTACTTCTAAAATGTGGCATCCCTGTACCGACTTGGCCCCGACACGGCCAACAGAGACCTCAGCTCCCATCTAGGAAGCATTTGGAATCTGGAGAATTTGCTGTTGACAAGCTTCACTGTTTCCCCAGCAAAAAGGGTTGTGACTACAGCTGGGACACAAGCAGCATCTTCAGATGAACTCTGCGCCAACAAGCGTCATCGGCACAGATGGTCCCCACAGCCCAGGTGGGGCTCTCATTTTTCCCTGGAATAGGGAGCGATCAAGTTACTTCTTGTGCACAGAGGAGTGTTGCACAGGAAAATAGTCCTAAATAATGCATGGCCTTCCCTAGCAACGCTGCAAAGCAAGGACATGAGAAACCTCCAAAGGGGACAACTCAGAACAGGGAGTGCTTGAAAAATTCCATTCGAATGTTGCAGCTGAACTGTGTGGGGCTGGCTGTTCAAAAGATGGAGGCAGTGTGCTCGGGGGGCAGCCTGGGCCCACACACTGCACGCCTCCCACCCATCATCTCTCTGAAATGATGGAAGATTCGCTCATGTGTGCATGTGTGAGCACGAGGGACAGGATAAGAGTGCTGGAAAACAAGAAAGGCCATCAGCAACCAGACATTACGGTAAATACCAGGAAGACAGGAAGCAGGTGCGACAGAATGGTGGAGAAATCAAGCAGCGAGACCAGTAGCCCTGTACACCAGGGATGAGCAAGGCTCTCATCAAAAGAGTCCCAGAGAAACCCCAAGCTCCAAGGAGCAAACATAGGGTAATCCTTAAAGAACTGTAATCCCAACATCTGGGTCAGTTGTGTTCCTGTCTCTGCCCCAGCTGCAGAGCCCAATCCAGCTCAGTTCGAGCAGGGCAGCCTTTGGGAGAGGCTCCTGGCGATGTCAAGGTCGAATAGAGAAGCTGAATAGAGCATGGGCAAAACCTCCACAGCAGAGGTGGGCAGGACTTGTGGAAAAGACACCTCCACTTAGATGACGAACTCAAGGGTCTGGCCTTCCCATCAGCTCCCTGACTCAGTACTGACAGGAGTGTGTCTGGCAAAATATTTTTCAACCAAAGACTCCTCATCCTCCCAGGCTAAGGGGAGCTACACTGTTGCAGAGCAAACAGCAGCTATCTTTTTGGATGTGTGCAGTGGCTCTGAAAGAAGAGCTTTTGTGCACCTAGTCTGAAAGTTACTCAAGGAGGCACTCCAGAAAAATGAAAAAGAAGCCCTGGAAACAGGATGGCACCACCTCCAGAAAAAGAGGAGAGGGAACGCAACACTGAAGTGAAGGAAGTAGAATGGAACGATGTGAACCACACGGGAAGGGGGATTTCTCACAACCAGAAGGTGGCGGGGAGGTTTGTACGTGGCAGGGGAGCCAGGAGGGGACCTGCCCTGCCTCCACGACTGAGTGAGCATGCAGCCCCCAGAGAAGGCGGAGGGGCAGCGGGTACTGGGACAGAGTGCTTGGTTCAATTAAGGCAGTGCGAGGAGCTCTCAGAGAAGAAGCTGGGGTTGCAGTTTTCTGTGTGGGGAGTGGCAGTTCCAGAGGGCACAGTGGAAGATTTGAGTGGTGGGGAAACTGAGGGCTGGAGTCAGAGGTAAGAGGGCACAGAGTGTCATGGGGGGATGGCTCTTTAGCAAAGTCAGCTGCTAGAAAGAGGTTCCACTAGGTATTAAGAGCCAATAGAACTTCACATAGTTCCATTCCCCCTTCCCTTGTGGTTCACACCACTTGGTTCAGTCCTCACCTCACTCCTTGATGCTGTCATCCACTGACCGCTGACCCCGGGTTTGTCAGGGCTTTGGCCTGGCCTCCCACACCCCCTCTCCACCCACACCTGCCACTCCTGATGACTCCTCCACAGGGATCACTTTCTTATCACTAGGAACTAGGAAATGAGCTGGGAACAAAGAGCATCTGGAATTCAGTTCAGTTCTCAGTTCTTAGATCTCAGTTCTACCGCAGGGCCTAAGAGAGGAGTTGTCCTCCTTTCCCTGACCTGCCATGCAGCTGAGCAGCTGAGCAGCTGGGAGCCCTGGCCGCCTGGCCAGCCTCAGCCACCAGCTGGCAGACTGGCCTCGCCTTCCTTCTCTGGCCTCAGTGTCTCCATCAGAGTGGCAAATGGCTTGGCATGGTGGCGGAGGCTCCTCTCCACTGGGTGACATTTGGCAGAACAGCAGTGGAAGGGCCCTGACTGTACCAAACCAAATTAGATTTGATAGAAAAAAATGCACATGAAAAAGTGAATGGCAAGGCAAGTGGTGCCTGTGAGATAAATATCAGAGGAGCCTTGCAGACCTGCGGATGTGGCTTCTGAGCTCCAGGCAGAGGCCAGGCAGGCTTCCTCGGGGAGGTGGGGCTGAACCAGGCCCAAAGGCAGAGCTGGCTCTAAGTTGCTATTATTATCACAGGCAGGACTGGCTGAACTGAGGCCTCACTCAGCTTTACAGGTGAGGCTCATTTTAGCCATGGGCTTACACTAGCATTGTCAAAGGAACAAGGGGTCTGGAGACCTAGACCCCTCTCTGGGGGCCTTCCTTTCACAGGCCTATACCTTTCTGGCCAAGACCTCAGCAGGGCTCAGCTGCCTGTCCACTGCTGGCTCGCTGCTGCACCCCAGCCCTGCTGAGCCACATGGGTGTTCACTACTGACCCTCTCCCAGCTGTGAGGAAGAATGACTGGCTCCAGGCTGGCGCTGGAGACTCAGGTCCTCCTGGGGGTTTGTGTCCTGGGCCCCTGTTGGGTATTCTTGACCTTGAAGCATTCACATCTTGGAGAAACCTCTGTGTGTTTGGGTTGGGTGGAGAGTGAAGAGGTGGAAGAAGGTCCCATCCCTTGCCCAGCCTTTGAGAGCCCGGACTGGGGCCTGGGGGGCTGTATTGGAGGCGAATCCTAGCTCAGCCCGCACCGTAGTGCAAGGCCCAAGCCAGACTCTTTCAGTAGCCGCCTACCATCTAAAGCAGAGGCAGATCCATCACTAATGCAGGATCTCGGGCCCCACCCTGACCTGCTGCATCAGAAGCAACATTTGAACATGATCTGAGTGATTCTGATATAATACCTTATGCTTACAAGGTCCCTCAGGCAGACAGAATTAATAACAAACTGCATCAGTTCTTGGTCTGGTAGAGGATGCTGCTAACTCAGCTGAAAAATCTTCCCAGAAAATCTGTGTTTAACTTGGAGCCTGCCCCGGAGAGCTGCACAATGGACACGCTGGCCTCGGATGGGACAGCCCTTGTCACAGGGGGAGAGTCGGAAGTGGGGGTGCCTCTGGGCTGGCATGCACCCCGCTCCACAGCTCTTCCCAACCTCTGCAGTGTTCCCTGTCACTGCAGCACTGGAACAACCCAGCCGCCCCTACAGGAACTGAAAGAAACATGTCCGACATGGGAGACCGGGCGGGGGAAGCAGGAGGATGCTTGCAGAGACAGTCAGTGCTAATTTCATCCAGGGCAGGGTGGAGTCCTCAGGAGTAGGTCCCCGATTCCCTGTGGCATCCCCTTCTAAAAAGGAATGAGGAGTGTGGGGACAGCAGGACTCGCCTGCCAGATATCAGGTTACTTGACGCTGTAGCAATGACACTGTGTGGTACTGGCATAGAAGTAAGCCATTTAGGAAGTTGCAGAACAACCAAAATGAAACCAGGCATTGTTGAGGCACACATCTATGTACAAAATGTCTATAAGGAAAAGAGCAAAGGAATAGTAAACAAAATTCTAAGCGTGGTTGCCTTGCAGCAAGGGTACAGATTGGCAGGGGCGACACGAGGGGCACAGAGGGGCTAGATTATCAGTGCTCTGGGCGTGGTGGATTCATGGGTGTGCATTAAACCATAAAGGGGTAAATACATGAATATAAATATAATAGGGGACATTAGCATTAAAGAGGGCTGTGCATGGGACCAAAGATGACAGTGTATTACAGCTAAGGATTATGTCTAAGCCAATTCTGTGTATCAGAAGTTCAGTTAAAAACAGAGAGAGAACAAAAGTGAATGAGTACGTTATGAGGCAGCCCCGACCAAACTCATAGGACTTGGCCATAAGATGAATTATAGTTAAATTCTAGCTAAGGAGTAATCATGGAGTCACTCTTGCCTGCTTAGAACTTAGCGTGGCTGGGCGAAGGCAGCGCTGGAAGAAAGAATCAGCCCAGGCCTGGACTTAGAAGATCTAGAGTCAAGTTCTGGCTTTATAGGGCAGGCTGCTTCCCCTGTAAAATGGGAACATCACCTGCCTCATGGGGAAGTGCTGGAAGGATTAGAAGAAGGACAGAGTCAAGGTGCCCAGCATAGGCCCTATCCTTTGTGGGCAATCAGTCAATGACAGCTATTAATATTTCAGAGAAGTTAGTGCTCTTTGGGACAAGGTAAAAAAAAAAAAAATAGGCAGCTGGTGTGGGGAGCTGAGGACTGGACACCTAGGTAGGATGCCTCTACATCAGTAACCACAGATAATTCCAAACGGAGGCCTGCTCAGGACACAACATCTGATGCATCTGTGAGCCGGAGCTCAGATCCGGGGCTCGGAGCCAGCTCCAGGTGACCCGCAGCTCCTACCACATCCATCAGCCTGCTCCACTCCTCAGGATCCTCCTTCCAATCTTCTCATCAGAAGCAGAGGCCTTGGGAAACTCATGAGTGTTGACATATGTTCAAAGCCCATCCGAGTGCTCTTACTGGACTCTTCAGCTGATTTTCTGGCAATAGTAATAGTAACATTATAGTTGTAACAAGGACTTACACAGCACTTCCTCTGTCATGAGACGCTCTAAGCACTTTCTTTGTCCTACTGTATTTAATCCTCACAATGACCCAATGAGGTAGTTACTATTATGAATGCCCAGCTACAGACTGGAGGAAACTGAGGCAGCTGAGAGGATAGGCACTTGCTCAAGGCCACAGTTAAGTGGTGAGAATGGGATTGGAACTGGGGCAACATGGTCTGGGGTGCACTCTCTGTTGCCAACTCCCCTGAAGAAGCGGGATGATGGTCACTGCAAAAGAGACCTCTCTGCCGGCCCCACCGTTCTGTTCCTGAGTCCCGGGGGCCCCACGGCCCTGACCCTCAGCCCGGCTCCATGTGCTGGTGCTAGCTGGTTTTCCAAGCTCAGCTATAGTGAGGGACCCTGCCTAGTCGGGGGCAGCAACTAACGGGTTCAATCCACCTAATTCCAACTGGGATTTGGCCTGAAGAATTTGGAAAGGGAAAGGAAGCTGACACAGACTCCACGAGGATAATTAGTGATAGTCACCTCCAGTCCCAGCCACCAGAACCACCACCATCAAGCTCCCTTCCTGAAGCAGGCTGGGGCTATGCTTCACAACCCCTGAGACTACCTGGCACAGTTGACTCCTGTTTTCTAGCAAATAGCTATGCTTGAGCAAACTTCCTCTACTCAGAAACGCCATCCCTTAGCCTCTTGCTAAATAGTGTAAGCCCCAGGGGCTTAATATGAAGGCCTTCTAATGGATTTATTGTGTTTATTTGACCTTTCCAAGTGTGAGCTCAGAAACAGGCCCAGAGGAGGATGGTGGAAGCTTGTTTTTCTTCAGTTAAGCAAAACTGATGAGTAAACTGAATTCTTGGATGGAGTTCGCCCAGTTTTCTCACCCGAGCTTCCCTCCTCCTTTAGTCAAATGATCCAATTAGGCCCAAGAGGAACCCAATACTTATGAGATACTCCAGAAGAGGAAAATTGTGTCTAAGAAGTGGTAAATGATGAAGTCTGAAATAAATGTTTTCAGTTTATAAACAGCCATGACACAAAATAATAGTTGGCAAATTTTTAAACAGCTACTTCCAATTCTAGTTTCAAGGCAAATGATTTTCTGTTTTAGATAAACTTTTAAAAAGTTAATCAGTGCGTTAATGAAAACTATCTCAAGTGCCACAAATACGTTTGCAATTTAGAGCAGAGGCTGCAAACTCCAGCGTCCATGGTGCCAGGCAGGTAACCTAAGTGAATAGTGGGGAGCAGGTTTAAACTATGGACAATGGGCATTTCTTGCTCTTTCCAGAAAACTCCAAAATTCAGGTTTTCATTTAATTTAGTATGGCCAAACAAAACATTTCTAGGCCCACATCCAGCCCTGAACTGATAGCATCCCTTCTATTGTAGAGTAAAGCTAATCCACAACCTTATGGGATGTCAGTACCTGCCAACTCTACGTGGGGACAGCTTGTCCCTCAATAAACTGTCAGAGATCGGATGCAACCGCAGAGCCCCAAACACAGTTGGATCTGGGAATCTGACCATTCTTCGTCCATACCTCAACCAACTCTAGCTCTGATGTCCGTAACTATGTAAAAAACCGGAACTGCATTTAAACCCCATTTGGTGTCTCAGTGTCCAGACTGGGAAGTTCACTTTGCACCGATGCCGGCCGAGCACTTGACCTACAGTAACTCACTCAGTCCTCCTCACGCCCTATGAGGAAACTCAGGCACAGAGAGGTCACGTGATTTCCAAGGTCACGCAGGCAGCATCGGCTGGGCGGCTGGCCTCACCGGACACTGCCCAACGCCCAGAACATTCACATATTTGATGTACAGTGCCTACGATATCTACCTTTTCCATCAATCAGACGCTTCCTTTCTTATTGTAACCGTAGACAAGGGGTAGCAGACATTAGAGGTTTATGGACAAAAACGTATCGGTAGAGAAAAATGACAGAGAAAATGAACTTTTTTTGAATTGGAAAAAGGCAGAAAAATACCTTAGTCCAGGCAGTGGCAAAAGCAGTTTCTCAAAAGACCACAGACCAAGATGCCCTTGACCTTGGATAACAATGATAATCACTTAAGACCAGCAGCAGCTGCCCTCTGCTGAGCCCTGCCAGCGTGCCCAGCCTGGCCATGGTGGTTTATATCCATCCCGTTGCTGGGCCGGCACAGTGGGTCCAGACTTGGCCTCATCATCGTCCCATGTTACTTCACAGTGAGGAAAACTAAGTGCTGAGATTAAGCTTCTAGCACAATATCGGAGCGCCAGTGAGTGGACAGGCGTGCTGTGCATGTACCGTGTTTCGTCAGTTACCCACAGGAGTTAGTTCCAAATCTCTTAAGGATCTGTCATGTCCCAGATCAGGTGCAGGGGAGCTGGGAATGAGTCAGATGCCCCCAGCTGGAGGAGTGCAGTTTCCTGGGGTCATGGGGAATGAAGGGTGCTCCCCCAGGGCCATGCTCAGGGCAATTGACTGAGTTCACCCTGGGATTTTCCACATGAACACAACTGCTCTGTTGACTGAATTCTTGTGACTTCTTGCACCCAATTTATTTATCATTTTTAAATTGAGGTGAAATTTACATAAAGTAAAATTGATCATTTTTTTTGAGACAGTCTCACTCTGTCACTCAGGCTGGAGTGCAGTGGTGTGATCATAACTCACTGTAACCTCAAATTCCTGGGCTCAAGGAATCCTCCCACCTGGGCCTGCTGAGTAGCCAGGATCACAGGCATGCGCCACCACGCCTGGCTAATTTTTTATAGAGACGGGGTTTCACCATGTTGACCAGGCTGGTCTCGAACTCCTGGACCCAAGCGATCTGCCCGCCTTGGCCTCCCAAAATGCTGGGATTACAGTCATGAGCCACCATGCTTGGCCAAAATTATCTATTTTAAAGTATACAATTCAGTGGCATTTAATGCATTCACAGTGCTATGCAACAATCACTTCTGCCGAGTTCCAAACCATTTTTATTACTTCCAAAGGAAGCCCTGCATCCATTAAGCAGTCATGTCATCCTCCCTCCCCCAGCCCCTGGAAACCACTAATCTACCCTCTGTCTCTATGTATTTATCTACTGTGGATATTCCATACCCAGAATATGAATATGGAATATTATATGATTATATGGAATCATATGAGAGCTTTTGTATCTGGTTTCTTTCACTTAGCACAATGTTTTCAAAGTTCATCCATGTTGTAGCATGTATCCGAACTTCATACATTTTCATGGCTAAATAATATTCCATTATATCAACATGCTACATTTTGTTTGCCCATTCATCTACTGGCGGACATTTTGGGCTGTTTGCATCTTTTGGCTACTGTGAATCGTGCTGCTGTGGGTATTCATGCATACATACTTGTTTGAATACCTGTTTTCATTCCTCTTGGGTATATACCTAAGAATGGAATTGCTGGGTCATATGGCGATTCTATGTTTAACTTTTTGAGGGACTGCCAAACTCTTTTCCACAGCATCTGCATCGTTTTACATTCTCAACAGGAATTCCTCCAAATCTTCCCCATTTGTTATTTTCTGTTCCGCTTGTTTGCTTTTTAATTATAACCATCCTAGTGGGTATGAAGTGGCATCTCACTGTGGTTTGGATCTTTGCACTGAATTTAAAGCACTGCTTCCTAACCTTTTGCTCAGCATGAGATACAAAGAAGATGGGTGAACAGCTGGGGTAACCTGGAGGGGCTCTGTCCAGGCATCTGTCCAAGACGTGGTCAAATAATTCACTTGCCTGTTGTCCTAGCTACCTAAAGGGGCCTTGGAGGCCCCTGTCAGAACCCCTCTCTTGGGCCACTTGCTGAGAGGCCCTGGAAAGACTCCTTGAGGCCAGAAGGGGTCCGTCCATGGACTCTACTGCCCCATGCTTTGCCTGGCCACTCTGAGGACTGAGAGGAGCAGGGTCTGGCACCCAATAACTCATCCAGGGTCATGATGGGACGGCCCAGTCAGCAGGCTGAGGGCAAATCCATGAATTTAGTTGAACAAGATTCCTCCTCTCTTTTGGTAGAAGGCTCAGATACTGGCTCTACCACAAACTCACTGTGAGAAAATACTAGTAACAGCCAGCATCGCTAGTGTGTTCACTGCACGAGGCACTGTTCTAAGAACTTCTTGTAAATTAGCTCATTTAATCCTCAGAATGACCCTTGACATCTTCATTTACAGGTGAAGAAAGTGAATCACAGGGAGGTGGCCACCGCCCTAAAGGCATCCTGGAGCCAGTGAGTGGTCAGTCGGGATCCCACCACGGTCCCAGCCCAGGTTCTGCCTGTGACGCATGGTGCCTCCCTGGGCTGCAGTTCTCCAGCTGGGAGGAGAAGGACGGGGTTTTCTCCAAACAGCGGATCCCTTTGCCAGATGAGATTTACACAGAAGTCCAGTCTATTTAGCAGAGAGAAGGGAAGCTGTTCAGAGCGGAGGGTGAGGTCTCAGGTTCCAATCGTAAGGCAGGGCTTCAAGGTCTTCTGAGGAACAAGGTTTTGGGTTTCATGCTTCTGAGAAGTGAATATGACAAAACCCTAGATTCTGGCCCAATGGAAAGGGCAAGTCACATTTAATAAGTGAGAAAACAATACCTTATACTTACAAAGCACTTTGTCTGTTTCCAAGGACCCAAACACTCCAGTTGCTCTCAGAGTGAATCATTCCAAAACACTGTAGAGGATTAATAGGGCCCTAGAGAACGTCTATTTCCTAGGACAGAATACTCAGGAAACCGAGAGACCCGCTGATGTGGGTTCTGTGCAAACTGGAGCGTTCCCACTCTTCCTTGCTGTGGTTTCAGCTCGTGTGGCAGTCTCTTGCAGCCCAGGAACCGAAAATAACCACCAAGCATGGAGCACTCACTATGTGCTGGGCCCTGTGCTCAGAATTTTTGACATTATCATTTCCCTTAATCCTTATGATGACCCTAGGAGGGAGTTACTACAAGACCATCATCCCTCATCCAAAAAAAAGAAAAGAAAGTTCCAGAGTTTAGGTTGCATATGCCATGTACTGTATAATGTATTGTATAACATCTCAGCAGACTGCAATCAAACACTTTAATATTTCTACAGTGAAACCTATGAATATTCATACCAAGTGAAATAAGAAATGACTATAAATAGTCTCACCCCAGTTCAAGTTGAGTGTGGCTGCCAAACAAGTTTGCCCCAAACTTATGAATAAAGTTTTGGTTTTCAGAACATAGTCCTGCACTAGTGTCTTCCTTTAACAAATCAACAGGGCTCTGAGAAGTTAAATGACTTACTAGCTAGGATAACATAGCTGGTGAAGACTGGAGGCAGAGTTCAAGCCAGAAGTATGACGTTACAGCCCAAGGCTACAACCACTTTGTTACATGCACAGTTTTCTGGGGGAAACAGCTGACGGTTCAAATGCCTGCTCTGTCACTTCAGAGCCGTGGGATCTGGGCAAATCGCTTCACCTCTGGGACTCTCAGCTTCTGTGGAGGTCATTGTGGTTGTTCTCAAATATTCTGGCTCTTGCCCTCTGAGCACATGAGCAGCTTACCCTTCCCTACTTGCTTGACGTTAGGTGTGGCCATAAGACTTGCTTTGGCTAAGGAAATGGCAACAGAAGTGATGTATGTCACTTTTGGAAGCTTTAGGAGCCAGTGTGAGCTTTGCTGCCTTCACTTTTCCATTAGTCACCACCAGGGGCTGTTCCTTCTGCCCCGGACCCCAAGTGAGGACACGCTTTGTGGAATAAGGCCTCCTGCTGAACAGCAATGGGCACACAGTATGGGCAAAAACAAACCTTTGTTGTTTGAAGTCAGTGAGGTTTGGGGACTGTGTTACTGCAGCAAAACCTGGCCTATCCTGACTGGCGTAGGTTCCTTCTCTATAAAACAAATGGTGTGAAGGTTGAATGAGATGGTACATATAAAGCTCCAAGGCAGTGTGTGGCAATGGGTATCTGCTAATTCCCTCTCCCATTCTCAGCCTCAACGTCCCCAACTGTAAGAAACAGTTAACTTCCTCTGTTTTAAGGAGTGAAACTGCTTGTTAACCTATGAGATGTTAATGGAAAGAATTTTTGGATCACCCACAGAAACCTGGATACATTGTCTTACACGTCCCTCTTACCACTCCGGCTTTGATGGGGATGCTGAGATGAGGTGGTGGGAGGATGGGGACAGAATCCCAGCCCTGGGGTGGGCACCCTCCTGAGGACTCTGGGTTCCTGACTGAAGCATCAGCTGTGGACCAAATATCCCCAAAGACAGGGCTGCAAAGGGCAGGAGTGCGTCAGGAAGAGGTCAGAAGGGCCACCTGCCTGCTGACAGCTGCTGAGCACAGAGGAGGCACCGTTTCCTCCTCAGGCCAACAGATGGAGGGAGTGAGGCTGTGGGGCAGAGACTCTCTGTGATGAAAATGTGCAGTTGCCACAGGACGTGCATTAAAGCCCCATTTAGCAACACCGATTAAGGAGCTATAAATAGCACCAGGGCTCTCTCACAGGCCATAAAACACTCTTCTCTGCACTGCTCCCAGCCTGCAGCCTGCCCTGCTTAATTGGGGCTCAAAATAAAATACCTGGAAGGCCGCTTTTTGATGGAAGGCCCTTGTTGCCATGGTGACCAGTTGCTGGGACCAGGATGTGGCAGAGGCTTGATACAAGGCTGCTGAGAGGTAAGGTGGTGAGGAAGAGGAGGAGGAATAGGGGAGAGAAAGGGGAAGTGAGAAAACATTGATAAAGATGACTGTGGAAGTCTAAAATCACACATCACAAGGCTGATGGGAAACACCAGCCTCCGCCCATAATGGCTACAAAAAATGGCAGCCTCACCCAGCGGATGGGCTAGCAAATGCAGATCGCCGTACCGGCCAGGAAGTGGACCTGGCTGGCCCAGGGCGGGTATGGAAGGCAGAGGAGTGAGTTTCAGGCCTGGCTCAGTCCCAGAACATCCGGTGAGCTGGAGCTGCTCCCCGCCTTCTCTGGGCCTTTCCACTGTTAAGACTAGGGGCTGAATGAGAAGGTCTCTAAGCTAGGACTAACAACTAAATTCCCACCATTGTCAAGAAGGTGGAAGCGCTCACGTGCTGAATAACCTCTGCTCACGTGCTGAATCACCTCCCAGATACATGAAGTGATGGAAGCAAGGTGCACATCAGGGTGCGAGTGGACTGCTGCTGTTTGTGTATTTGTGGGAGATACCTCAGAATACACAGGAGTCTGACAGCATTGGTTGCCTCTGGGAAGGGTGGCTGGAAACATGGATGGGCAGGAGACTGATCACGGTCATGTTGTAATAAAACCTTATTAAATGTATTCAAAATAAATATAATCTGAATTTTAAAAACTGGACTCCAAGAGGCGCAGCTTCAGTGAATGAATAAATACCAGATAGAGCAGTGGGGTCACCCTCTATGACCTGGTCTCTTTGCTGACTGCTCTCTACCTCATATGCACCTTAAACTTCTTGCAACCTCCTGAACGCCGCTGTGCAATTAAAAGCTGCTGTGCCTTCACACGTGCTGTACCCTCCCCTGAAAGGCCATTTTTGGTCTTCTCCATCTAGGGAAAGGGATATATGAGTCTTTAAATCTCAACCGAAATATTTCTCCTCTGTTTGCACTTCCTTGATGCCACCGCTGACCCAAATACTTGATATTCTCTCTCCTGCACGCCTCCTGTACTGCCCAGAGCCCTTTATTAACGCTCATCTCCTTGAATTCTCATTATTGTTATTTGTGTGGCTATTTGATAAACTATGGACTCTCTGAGGCAGAGCCTGGGTCTGATCCTAGGGAAGTACCCCAGGCCCTAACACAGAATGCTGCTCAGTAAATACTCTGCACTTCTGAGAGACCAAATGCACACAGAACATCTATCCCAGGTGGCTCCCTAGTGGTCTGTCCACCAAAAATCAAGTCTTTTCTCTCATTCCACCTCCCGTTTGGCCTCATTTGAATGCTGGGAAAGTTCATTTTCAGAATTAGCCTGAGCAAAATATAATTAGGAAGGGAAGCCCTGCAGCAAGAAGCGATCTCGGTAGATGCACCCGGTAGCGCGCAGGGAAGGGCCTGCCCCGCTGCTCTGCCCACTGCGGTAATTGATTTGGTGAGTTATTCATAGCAAAGCTGTCATCTGGGCCTTCACCTTGGCTGCCTCTCTATCTGCCTTCTTGGGAACCCTGTGGCAACGAGACACCCATGAGAAGGGGCTGCCAGGCAGAGGCTCCTGGGCTTGGGGATTTACCTAGCTCTGTGAACTCAGTAAGACCCTGACCCTCGCTGGCCCCCATTCACAGCAGAGGGGGCTTGCACCAGAGTCCCTAAGGCCCTGCCCACATGGACACTCTATCTGGAATTTTAAACATTAGCCCAAGCAGGACAGAACAGCGGAAGATGCCACTACAGAGAAACAAATAAAAATCTTATTTATTTATATATTGCGACTAAGTCTCCCTCTGTTGGCCAGGCTGGACTGCAATGGCACGATGTTGGTTCACTGCAACCTCCACCTCCCGGGTTCAAGCGATTCTCGTGCCTCAGCCTCCTGAGTAGCTGGGACTACAGGCATACGCCACCACGACTTTTTAGTAGAGATGGGGTTTCACCGTGTTGCCCAGGCTGGTCTTGAACTCCTAACCTCAGGTGATCCACCCATCTCGGCCTCCCAAAGTGCTGAATTACAGGCATGAACCACCGTGCCCAGTCAAAAGGGGATGTAAGGCCATCCCACTAGTTATAGGATCATATTCACATGCAAGATAGACTCCCAAGGGGAAATCCAGAAACCAAAGGAAATATCTCTCTTCTTAGGACTCTGAGTTGAAGGCACTGTTGAAACATGCCTTCACCAACACTGTCCACGCCCTGGATGGAGGCGTAGTGGAGATGACAGGATGTAGGCCAGGCTCAACTCTTGTTTCCTCTGTCACTGAACAGACTTCTCTTTTCTTGTTTATTTATTTGTTCCTAAGTCTTCTGCATTCCTAAGAACACACCTTTCCAGTGGGTGAATCAACATTACCATGAAGATTGTCTTATCACTCTGATTTACTCAAAAGATAAATCATTTATGAACTTCCATTCTACGAACCTTTATGTCAGTTACTAATAGATTTCGGATGGTTTTGCCTCTAGCATCCTCCACCTACCCGTTAGGTAAAACATTTCAGTTCCCTTGGGGAGATCCCTGAGGCTTTGCCCCATCCCAACCCCAGGCGTGGAGCCTCTGACCAGGCTGAGCCAATCAGCACATTCCAGTCCAGTGGCCACCGTGATTGGTTCAGGGGTGGGCCTGAGACCCAAGTGGGGCCCATGAGAACGCATTCCAGGACTTGTGCTGAGCAAGGCCTGCAGGAACAAAGAGCAACAGGTGGACCCAGGGGCTCCTTGAAGTCATCTGGGTACCTGAGAAACTTGACCCCATAGAGGGGCCTCTAGAACATGTATGTAGGAGGGGTTCAGGAGTGGTGGTCTGTGAGATGGAGATCTAGGAAACGCTGTCTACTTAGATCGTGTTATTTCAGGTAGGTTGAGGGTGTGGGCCTAAAGCCCCATAAGACACCCCTAAGGCGACACTAGACCTGAAGATAGAAGAGCTGAGAAATGGAGAGAGAGATGCCAGACCCCGCCAATGGTGTCTGAACCTGGGATACAGGTGAGGCTTAAGCAACTAGAACTACTCAGTGATAAAAGCACATATATTCCTTTTATTAACTTCAGGCAGTTTGAGGTCAGGCTTCTGTTCCTTATAAAATAACACAACTAACAAACCACCTCTGCTGTGCTACGCCCAGCCTAGACCCTGAACTTGGGTTCTTGAACTATGATCGGCGGTAATTCCTGATGGATACCCTAGGGTGTGGTAGAGGGGCTCTGGTCTGGTGAAGAAAGGCATGGGGTGAGAACTGGAGTCAGGGCAGATCCCAGGGTTGGCCAGAAGCCATAACGGGCTGCCCTGAGCTGCCTGAGGCTAGGCCGAGGCGCACACTTAGAGGAGGAGGTGCCGCCTTCATGGAGTGGTCCGAGGGCTCCAGAAAGCCTAGCTCCACATATCTCCCCCACTGATACCTCCAAACCCACCCGAGCATTTTTCCTTGAGTTCAGTGCAACATAGGGGACAACAAAGAGTCAGGGAATGACGAAGTTAGGACACCAGCCCACACAGGAGCTGCATAAAAAAGGATCTGCCACCTAGAGGGCTGGAGTGGCTGACTCAGTGCCACCGCGGCCAGTCTAGGGTAGAGCATAGATTAGAACCCCTGAATTCTCACTTCCAAATTGTAGTGCCTTCGACTGGCCCATAGCTGTTGTCTTTGCTACTGATTTACATCCCGTTATGCAAAATCTCTACCACCAGGTGGCGATGTAGAGTTACCGCAGGTAGCGTGGAATTGCAAGTGGCCATCACGGATTCGCTTTTATGAAAGTATACCTTTATTTCATCTAAAAGATAATAAGTATTTTACCAGGAAAGGGAGATGGAAAATAAAAATTTTAAATACTTTTTTAAAAAGGTAGTAAGCATTTAAAACTGTGATCCATTTTATTATAACTTAGAAGGCAAAGAAAAGTATTATAATCATGATTACTTACATTGTGTCTTCTTTAACAATTACTTGCCTCTTTCTAACCCGTCAATAAGGGAGTGGAGAAAAGCCATTCCTTGAAGTCACACCCGCCTGGCTTTGAAATCCAACTCTGTCATGTATTAGCTGTATGTTTTTCGCAAGTCACTTCTCCTTGAGCTCAAATGATCCATCTGTAACAATGAATTCAATACCACTCCGCAGGGGGCTGCTGCATCCTCTAGGGACAGCATATACTAGGTGTTCAGTAAATCTCGAATGTATGAATGAATGAATGAATGAATGAGGTACCTAATGGGATGCTTGGCATAATATAGCAAGCGCCCAATAAATGACACTTATTACTAGAGGCCAAAGGGAAACAAATCTACCAACGAAATGATAGGCCATGGGCAGTAAGAAAGGGGGCTTTGTAGGAGGTGTGGGAACTCTGTGGGAGGCCAGGAATCACAGAGCAATGGTGGCTGCCCACCGGCTTACTGCACAAGGTGGATGTCTTTCAACTTCAGTGTGTAACATCCCGTCTCACCACGCACCTCAGCCTCGAAGCCCCTCTGGAATCCCTTCTGCCTTGTGGTGACGTTCTGAAGGAGAATTCCCATCCACCCTTTCCTGTGGGCCTCTCTGGCCTCACCTCTGAAAAAGAGGCTGAAATGTTCCTGAATGTATGGTGCTAAAGGAACTCAGTCCACCTGTGCTTTAAGGAACTCAGTCTCTTCATTCATCTGACGCCATCGCCTTGAGGGCTGAAGACTTTCCAGGCTCAGGCTTCATTCTCTACTGCAAAACCCCAAGCCAGCTTGGATGGTACCCCTCCCTTCCAGAGGTGGGATCCTGGGTTTACTACTCCCCCTCAGGCTGACAGGCCTTCCCAGGGGCACAGAATTCTTTTAAAAGGAGCATTGGTTCACTTCAAACCTCCTCAACTCTAATGGCGCAAATTATGTGACGCTTTATTTTTCCCAGCTTGAATGGGTAGAGCTAGCACCTCATAAAGTGACAGGGAAAATATTTGGCTGGTTTCGTAAACCGGGGCCACAAAGGCTCACTTGTGATGGGCAGCCTTGCAGCCTGTGCCGGCTCCCAGGACGCCCCGGTGGGCCCCGCCCAGGTCTGGGCAGCAAAGTCTGCAGACACCACTGCCTGCCTGACACCGGCCACCTGTGTGCAGGCCATGAGGCCTGGCAGCCTTTCAGTCCCGCCTGGCCATCTCCTCCCACAGACTTCTAGAATCTAAGCTGCCAAAAATAACCCCAGCCATCTGCCATGCAGAGGAGATCCTTGGGGTGTGTCTGGGAGGTTCTCAAAGAAGCGTCTGCAGCGTGTCCGTGTCACAGTCTGGCCCCAGCAGGCTGTCCTCAAGGAATCCACAAACTTCCCGCTTGCTAGACTCATGGACTTTCTCCCCTTCCCCAAGAAACGAAGCACTTTCCAGCCTTTGCTCCTGCCATTCCCACTGCCTGGAGTGCCTTTCCCCTGCTCTCTCCCTCCAGCCCATTCCTGCCCCATCTCAGCACTGCGCAAGGTCCCCCTCTCCGCCCAGTCCCTCTGCAATTCTGCACACGCAGGGACCCGCAGGCGCTCACTGCCCATACCCCTCATTAGATAATCACACCCTTCTTGGGGCTGCTTTATTGTTTAATGCTGGGGTTATTTATTTCACTGCTGAGATCATTTCACTGACACCTCGTTTATTAGAAACCGTTGGGGAAAGGCTTTCTCAATGAGTGAATTTGCCTGATCAACTGTCCTTTTAAGTGACCAATCTACTTTGAGCATGATCTCTTTGAGTGGGAATTTTTCTAAGACTCATTATTCCCTCTTTTTTTTTTTTTTTTCCTGAGACAGAGTTTCGCTCTGTTGCTCAGGCTGGAATGTAATGGCACAATCTCAGCTCACCACGACCTCCGCCTCCCGGGTTCAAGTAGCTGGGATTACAGGCATGTGCCACCACACCCGGCTAATTCTGTATTTTTAGTAGAGACAGGGTTTCTCCATGTTGGTCAGGCTGGTCTCCAACTCCTGACCTCAGGTGAACCGCCCACCTGGGCTTAATCTTAAACCAATCGCCCTAAACATAAATGAATCCATTTTGGAGGATTCAGAATTAGAAAAAAAAAAAAGAAAAAAAAACAGTCATTTTTGGTACTGCAACCTTGCTCTGCCTGGCTCCGGAGGGCTGGGCCTCATGCTCCTTTGCTGATGGCTCCGGGCAGATGCACTTTGAGAATTCTTGCTTGCTGTGGCTGTTCTGTTTCCTTGAGTGGGTAGTTAGTTGGCTGTTGGGGGGCTGTGGCTGGTTTGCCTGTCTCTGGCCTCAGCTACCCCTCATTCTCATTTGCGGTTTCTGTTGTGTGGAGGGAATGAGAGGCAGGTGACCAAGCAGGTGTAAACGGCAAAACAGCAAGCAAGTAGCCCCTGAGAAGACCTTTCTTTTTTTTTTTTTTTTTTTAGCAAAGTCTCATCACTTGGTCGCCCAGGCTGGAGTGCAGTGGCGTAATCTCGGCTCACTGCAACCTCCGCCTCCTGGGTTCAAGTGATTCTCATGCCTCAGCCTCCTGAGTAGCTGGGACTACAGGTGCCCACCACCACGCCAGCTAATTTTTGTCTTTTTAATAGAGGTGGGGTTTCACCATGTTGGCCAGGCTGGAGAAGACCTTTCTTTAATACACTTTAGGACAGAAGTTGATTGCTTCCCAGGCACCAAGTGAGTGTTTTCCGTTCATTTTCAGGGTCGGGATTGTGAAGAGCTGAGGGCACCAAATGTGTGTCCTGTTCCGATGCTGCCATCTCCTTGGGTTGATGAATGAGCCGGATGGGAAGCCCCTTGCTGCCTGTCGCAGGGCCCCTCTGTGTCCACACTTGCCTGACCTGGAGTAGCTCAGTAACAAGTCCCAGCTGACTTGCCTTGGGGAATGTGGCCTACCCCAGGGTTCACCATTATCAGCTCTTGCTTTAGAATGAACTGCATCTTGAAAGGGCATGCTAGACTCGCAAATAGAGCCCGCTCAGAGAGGGGCCATGGCTCCAGGCCAGTGTAGGCTGCTGTCTTCAGAAGCTTCCCATCTGCCCCTGGGATTCCTAAAGCCTGGTTGCTAACAATCAGGTATTGGGAAAACAGAGATGTCAAACAGTTTTATGCAGCACACAGGACAGGCACAGCCATTTGGGAGCCATTCCTTGTTTTGTAAGTGACCGTATTTGATTTGGGCTGCAGGAAATTCTCTTTTACGGTCTGAGAATAGAGGGGAGTCCCTGGAGCCCAACTATGAGGTAGAGGCAGAGACGCGGCCTCTTCAAGGGCAAGGTGAAGCCTGGCTGCGCTGGGGCTTGATGAGTCCTGCCAGTGTTCTCCTCCTGGCGATGCTTCTTGGAGCAACCTCGCTGACCTCCAGGCGTCTCAAAGGGGCCACTTACCTGTTAGTAAGTCTGTAATTTTGCCCATACCCCAAATTATCCTTACTCAAACTTTTCATATATACAAAGTTTCTGTTCCTGCTTGGTTCCTTTATCCTTTGTGAGACCCTGCCTGCTTCCCCAGCTTTTTATCCTGCCATGCCCCCTCCATGTCACCTGCCACCTGAGTTCCTAAACAGTACCAGGCTCCCTTGTGCCACAGGGCCTTTGCACATGCTGTGGCTGCTGCCTAGAATACCTTTTTCTTCATCCCTTATCCCTAAGCAGGCACCTCGCTTGTTAATTCCTCCCTTAAGCTTAGAGGTTCCTTAGATTGGCCTTCTCTGGCTCCCAAGACAGACCAGCCCCTCATCACACGCTCTCCCAGGACTGTCTGCCTTCCCAGCATGCCACCCTGCACACTAGGAACCACAAGCTAATTTCTGTAATCGGTTGTGCGTGTGTCTTCCTTGCTAAGTTGTACGTTCCATGGGGTGGGATCCCTGGCTACCTGTTCACTGCCTCATCTTCCGTACCTAGCACAGGGCCTGGCCACAGCACCTGCTCTGTAAATGTCACTCAGTGACTACACCCTTCACTCCAGCTCAAGCCACACCGAGCTGCCCCAGACCCCGAGCCCTCTCATAACTCCGATTTCTTACTATTTCTGCCTGGGTACACCTTTCTTGCCTGAGTAATTCCTACTCTTTGATGAAGGAATGAATGAATCAATGAAGGCATGAACAAACAATTAGAACTTTGGTGATTTATGGGAGAATCCACTGCACAACTGGAAAGGCACGAAACGTGGGGCTGGAGGAGACTTCTTGGAGGAAAAGGCCCTTGAGAAGGAGCACTGCCTTCAGGGAAGCATGAGGACTTTGCGAGCATCCCCCACCTGCTTCAGGGAAACCTACAAGTCTCCAGTGAGCAAGGCTGGTGCGTGGAAATGAACAGGCAGCACTCTGATGACTAACCGAAGATGCGCAACGCGTTGTCGGGGCATCTTCCATTGAGTGTGTGTTTCCCATTAATAAATGGGAAATAACCTAGGTGTCCATCATCTGGGGGATATTAGGCAGGTGACGGTGATCATCTCTGTGTGCCAGCACCGTCCTGGGCAGTTTATACCCATTCTATTACTTAATCCTTAGGAGAACTTTGCGAGGTGGGGATTCTTGTCTCCATTTTACAGATGGGAAGACAGAGGCTTGAAAAAGTTAAGTAACTCAGCCATGGTTCCAGAACTAGCTTGGGGCAGAGCTGGGCTTTACCCCGGCAGCTGGACTCCTAAGTCTCTGCTGCAGCTGCAGTGTGAGGGGCTGGGCAGAGGCCACCAGGCAGGTATTCCCAGGCTGAAGACAGAAGGGCTGTCATGGAAAGAAGGTTCCCAGTCCCTGGTCCTGCCAGATCTGTCTCTCCTGACCTCCCAGCCTTAGTGCAGGGTGGAGGGGAGGTGCAAAGGGTGGGCCCTCAGGTCACTCTGGCCAGGTCACGACAGCATGGCAGGATCAACCTGGTGGGGGCCGTAGCAGTCTCCAAGGGGCAAGAGTTGGCTCTAAGGTAGGTCTACCCACCGTTGTCCATAGGGCACTCCTCCACTGCCAGCCTCAGAAGGTCCAGGTGGCATTTTGTAGGGCCAGTGCCATCACCCATGACAACTTGTACCGCACCCTTCCACACTCACAGAGCCACACGTGGCAGGGGACTCAGCCCTCGGCTGCCTGGAAGTTTCCATTCCCTTCTTGGCCATCATGCATCCCCACCACCAGAGGGGCAGCCACCTGGCTTGGGCCCTGGAAAAAGGGGCCTCCAACCACTTCACGGGGACCCTTTGTTGAGTTTATACAACAACCATTTATCAGAGGGCCACAGTGTGGGCACCAAGGACACGCCCCTTCTCTCCTTAGGCCCCTGCCCATGATCAGGGCTACCACACCTCAGGACTCCAGGGACCCACTCCACAGGCTCTCTCTCCTCTCCCCTCCTGCCCCCTCCCCACCCTTGGTCCCACCTGTTCAAGCCACCATGACAAGTCATTCCTGAGCAGTGGAGAACCTTTGCTTCACATTGGCTGAGCAGATGTACCCTAACCCTGTGTATCAGTTTCCTGGGGCTGCCACAGACTGTGTAACTTCACAGAAACTTATTGCCTCACAGTTCTGGAGGCTGGAAGTCCAAGGTCAAGGTGTCTACGGGGTGGGTTCCTTCTGAGGAGTGTGAGAGAGAATCTGTTCCTTGCCTCTCCCTTAGCTTCCGGTGGTTTACTGGCAATCTTTGACTGTCTTTGGCATCTAGATGCATCTCCCTGGTCTCTGCCTTCGTGTTCACAGGGCGTTCTTCTTGTGTACACATCTATGTCCAAATTTCCCCTTTCCATAAGGACACCAGTCACAGCAGATTCAGGCCCACTCTGATGACCTCATCTTAACTTATGACATCTGCAGCAACCTCCTTTCCCAATGAGGTCACTTTCTGAGGTGCTGGGGGTTAGGACATCAACAAATGAATTTGCAGGTGGTTTGTGGGGGGGTGGGGGGGGGGTGACAGAATCAACTCATAACACTTCTATCTACTTTCTGAAAGGGAAGACAAGGGTTGCCAGGGAAGAATAAGGCACAGCCCAGCAGCTGACGACAGGGCAGTCAGGGTGACCACCGGAGAGCAATGAGAGAGAATGAGTGAGAGTAAGACACATGTGCGAAGTCAGCACAGAGGGCAGAGCCATGGGGAGCCAGAGGAGGAGGCCACGTGGCTGCTGTGTGGCTGATGACAGCCACTGCCACAAACTTGTGGCTTCTTAGGCCTGGAAAAGTCCAGCCAAGACAGTACTAGGGCATGTGTCTGATGGTTGCATGGTTTATAACAGTCCCTAACGGAAGGGGATTCTCAGAAAGAGGGAACAGAGGCTCTGTTTGATTGACCTCAGGTTAGAGGGGATGGCCTCAGTACCAGCACATTCTGGTGCCACAGCGTCTTGTTCTTAACTAAATCTAAGCTCACAATAAAACACCTTCCCAATAAGACTAACATCCAAGCTCACACAACATGAATTCCCTACTAAGGAAATCACCCCACAATCCTAAGATTCTGCAAGGCACTAACCAACATCTGAAGCTTTGAAGTATACACTTTGGTTAACAAGACATCTTTTCTGAAAACTCAGATGGCATTCAGCGTCAGCAATGTCAGAAACAGTTTTATTCCTTGACTCATCATTTTTACTCCTAACAATCTAACACACGGATATAAATAACATGGGTGGAAAATGTATAAGCAAAAGCATTCCCTGCAATATTACTTATAAATTATAAACTATACATACAAAATAAAGGACATTAATTGGATTATGGTATAACCACATGACGGCATATTATTTAGTCATTAAAAGTTGTATTATCCCCTTACTATGGTTTAAATGTCCCACTAAAACTCAACGTTGATATTTAATTGCCATTGTAACAGTATGAAAAGATGGGACCTTTAAGAGGTAAGAGCTCCTGAGGGCTCCACACTCATAAATACGTTAATGCTGTTACTGCAGGAGTGGGCTAGCATCTCGGGAGGGGCCTCCTGATAAAAGGCTGTCTGGCCCTCATCTGGTCTCTTTATCATGTGCTCGCTTCCACCTTCTGCCATGGGATGACCCTTGCTGGATGCCAGTGCCATGCTCTTGGACTTCCCAGCCTCCAGAACAGTGAGCCAAAGAAACTTCTGTCTTTATAAATTACCCAGTCTCTGGAATTCTATTCTAGCAGCAGAAAATGAACTAAGGCACCCACCAACACCACTATTACCTTTCACTGTTCTGGATGTATTAGCCAAATAATTACATTTAAAAAAAGAAGGCGAAATCGTTACTAACTGCAGATGATTTGATGATATGCCTAGAATACCCAAGAGAATCAAAAGAGAATCTACTAGAGGAACTTAGAGTTCTGTGAGGCAGATAATTACAAAATTGGTAACAAAAAATCATCAGCTTCCCTCTAGACAAACAACAAGTTAGGAAATATAATGAAAGATAGGCTTCCTTTTGTAATAAAAACAAAAAAGATGAAATACTTAGGGATAAACATAACAAGAATTATGTAACACTTGTAAGAAAAAAAATTAAATATACTAAAAGATATAACAAAATCTGAATAAATGGAAAGATATTTATGTTTGGATTGGCATACCCAACAATTTAAAAATATCATTGATCCCTTAAAATAATCTATAAATGCCATATAATCTCAATAAAAATGCCAACAGGATTTGTGGGGACCATACTAAAATAATTAACTAAAATTCATCAAAAAAAAAAAACACACAAAAGAAGAAACAGAAAAATATCTAAGACAAAGAGGAGTAAGGTAAGAGTGGTTCTGTCAGCTATTAAAACAGATTTTTAACCACAGCATTATAGTAATTAAAACCATTTGGTACCAGTAAAGGACCAGATGGATCAGTAGAATACTGCATTTCTCTGAAAACTGGCAAATAGTTGCTGGTTAGTAAGAAAATGGTTTGGTGAAGAAGGAAGGGCATGGATTTAGGAACCAGACAGGTCTGAGCTGTCCTCCCAGCCCATGTGACCTTAAACGTATCTGGTATTTGCTCTGAACCTGTTTTTGTTTCATGTGAATATTATGGGAATTAAGTAGAATAATGGATGTAAAGTGCTCAGACAGAACTCCAATATAGTGGCTACTCATCAAAGGGTCACTATTATTATCAATAATGTTCTTATTATTGGTTATTATATTTTCTTTTAAAATTATTTCAATTATTGAGTATTGTCAATCTGCCACCCAATCAGAGGCTCACTGATCTTTTGCTCTGTGGGACCAGCCACATCTCAGTTCCCTGTCAGGTCCTGCCCTCCCAGATATAGCTACCTACAGATCCCAGAGACCATCCCTCCCTCCTCATTGAAGAGGAGGGAGGCCAGTCTTTCCCCTTTGTAGAAAACAATCAGAAAGTCAAAGCGAAGAGGACTTAGGAGATAGTTCTCAGAGAGGATAAAAAATATAGGAAATGTGTGGCTAAGTGTGGTGGCTCACGCCTGTAATCCCAGCACTTCAGGAGGCTGAGGCGGGTGGATCACCTGAGGTTGGGAGTTCGAGACCAGTCTGGCCAACGTGGGAAAACCCTGTCTCAAAAAAAAAAAAAAAAAGGAGAATATGGGAAATGTGTGTGTTTAGAGAAAAACACGGGCAGTCTCAGTAATAAACTTTCTATAGTTTGAAAGCCTTGGTTGAAATACCATCCATGGGTCCAGGATGGTGTTGGTGAAGCTCTTCCCATTCTCAGGCTAGGTAAGAGCAGGATCGATGGTGGAAATGAAGGAATCAGTATGGCAGGTCCAAGGGCCAACAAAGGCCCTGGTCAGACTGCAGCAATGGCCTATGCAAGGGCAGAGGGACACTGGGTCACCTGGGGGCTGGGAGCTGCTGATGGAGAGCCCCCATGCAGGCTGAGTGGCATGGCCTGGTTCCAGTCACCATCACAGACTGTCAGGAAAGGGTGAAAATGGAAAGAACGGGTATTTCATGGTGATGAATTTAGAAGCCATGCACAAAGACAACAGATTGAGAACAAGGAAACCAGAGGCAGGACGGGTGGCTGGGATGCTCATTCAGCTGATCAGGACGCAGGGGAGAAGGCGATGGGCCCGTTTCAACCATGGGACACTCATTCCAGGCACAGGGCTCTGGACTACATGTTTTTCAAGGGCCTTAAAAAATGTTCGAGACATGGGATGAACTTACTGGTTCAAAAACTACTGAAAGAAAATCATAAAATTAAATTAATATGTTTTAATTAAACACCTACCAAAACAAGAGCATTATGTCAAGAAGTCACGTGCAACTTGGATCACAGTTACAGGTCAGATCTATTTAATGGAGGATGCTATATACTTTAATATGTTTACTATGATGTTACCAAATGCGTGAGCAGCACATGCTGGAAAAAGAGAGATAACACAAAGAGCATGGAATTAGAAACCCAATGGTCTCCATACTCTAGGAAATCTGGCATAGTGCAGTTAGATGGAACCCATTAGGGATTCCTGTAAAATCCTGCTTTTAGGCCTTGGAAATCAATCCAGCTGGCAGGACAGGGAGAGTTGGCCTAGCAGTATGTTCCATGAGAGAGTCACAAATTCTCTGAGACAGGGCAATGTGAGCTGGCTGTTCAATCAGCTAAGACTAACCAAGGCGGCATCAAAAGAAGTATAAGGTCCAGATGATGGGAGGTGAGGGTCCACTACAACCTGTGTTTTAGGAGGTCCCTAGTATGTGACACATCATGTACCTCCTTTGGTCCCTAACCTCATGTGCCATCTAATTAACCTATTTAGCTGTTTCCCCCCATGGCCCAGGGTGGCTGTCACATCCTAGGTTTGGCTCCTCTTCTACAAGGAAGCATAATAAAAGGCTTCTGGCTGAGGCAAAAGGTACCTCTGGTTCTTCCGTCTCAGGTGTTATTCCTACCTCTGCTCTTCCCCACTCACGCACCCGCTCCCTTCCCGGCTCCCCTGAGACTTTGCTGGGACTTCATGTTGTCAAAAGCCATACAAATCCTAATGTCACCTGGCTCTGTTGTCCACCACGGCCCCGACATCAGGCAGAAAAAGGGAGTTTCCACTTTTCACTATGAGAAGGATGGATGGGGAGGGACTGTGCTCTTCCTGCCCAAATCTAGGCCTTGGGCCTCAGTCCAGACTTGCTCTCAGGAGTTCCTGGCTCCCCACTGAGTCTGGACCCAGGATCTCCAATAATCTCTGCCACATCTCCCCCCCAGGCCTCCCTCATCCTGGGAGAATACCTCTGCCCACAGTGCCAGCTCCACCCTGGTTAGCCCCAGGCCCAGACTCATAAGCAGAAAGCACCGGGGTAGGTTATCTAGAATGTCCCGAGTGGACAGGACACAAGGGGTCCAGGTCCTGGCAGCTTCCCAGGAAGTTCAGGTGGCACAGGCCCTCCCCATCCATCCTTCTCACACAGAAAAGTAAAAACTCCCTTCTTCTGCCTGATGTCTGGGGTCATGGGGGACAACAGAGCCAGATGACATTAGGATTTATATGACTTCTGACAACACCAACTCCCAGCAAAGTCTCAGGGGAGCCGGGAAGGGAGCAGGTGGGTGAGCGGGGAATGAATGAGTCTGTTCTGCGCTCCAGGACAGGCTCTTCCATTATGCATTTGTATTCATTCCGTAGCCATGGTGCTCCAGGCAGCCGCCCAAACAATACAGAGGACACAGCTGTTGAGGAGCTTACAGTCTCAAATTTTCCGCCTCAGAGTAGCCGGAAATCCCTTCCTGAACATGCCTTCCACAGCCGCGGCAGCAGAGCGACTCTCTGGGGACTGCGGAGGCCGCGGCTTCACCCTCACGCCTAGCATGGCAGGCACATTTCTGCAGGGTGGCTGACGTGGTCTTCACCCCGGCCCCTGGCCTGCCTCGGCCTCTTCCCCGCTTCTAACTCAAATAGGGACCCACGAGTCACACCCGTTTGGCAGCAGAATACAGCGCCAGCCAATAGGAGCCTTTTCTCTCGTAGGATACAATGCATCCCTCGTGGCCTCTAAGGCACTTCTAAATCTCCCATGTTCTCCGGGAGGAGCAGTGCAGCCACAGAGAAAATGGATGAGGTCTTGGAGGCAAGGGAAGCACGGGCAGGAGAGTGGAGAAGTGACATCAGGGAGGACTGTCCTCAGCCAGCTGCAGGGTGAGCCAACATGAGGAGCAGGGCAATGGGGCTGGGGTCTGTGTACACCAACCCTCCAGACGGTAATTGAGGGCCGCCCCCAGGGGGCAAAGTGGTTGGTGGGGGGCACAAGAGAAAACCTTCAGGCCAAGAAACAAGCCAGCATCTCAGTCTAGCAGACAACCAGCTTCCTCCTCAGGGTGCAATAACGCAGTTTCCACTTGAAAGCATTTTGTTACAGGACTTTTGAGGGGGCATTTAAAAAAAGGCCCAGGAGTAAACACAATATCCAACCCATGTTCTCTTCAGGCTGTCATTTCAAAATTGCCTCCTCCAAGAGGCCTTCCTTGAGTCTCTCACTAGCCATTCTCCAAGTTCAGGGCACAAAAGCGCATGCAACAGCTCTCCAGCTCAGCTCCCTCCAAGGCAGCTGACAGAGATAAGGAACTGCCCCATCTCCCCATGGTCACCTGGAGAGGGCAGGAGTGGAGACTCTCCCCTGGATGTCTCATGGCAGCCAGTGCAGATTTGGAAACAGCCAGGCACAAATGCAATGACTCGTTCATTCACCAAGTTCCCATGCACCTCCTCTGTGCCGGCCCAGTGCTGGAGGCTAGACGTGCACAGACCAACCAGGCCCACGGTCAGGTGTGGAGGGTCACGGCGGGAGAAGAGTGGGAGCTGCAGGAGCCGGAGGAGGAAGAGAAGGTGGACATGAGCAGTGTCAGCCTCAGGGCAGACCACTGAGCCCCAGCCCACCCCAGGCAGCAAGGCCACGGCAAACTACTTTAGAGATATGGCAAGCATGCCCGGCTGCCAACAACTACAGGGAACTTGGCCAGGCCAGGGGGGTGCATTTGCCTGCTGGGACCTGGCTGGCTTTTTTTTAACAGACATCTCATGGGGCCGGTGCTGCTAGTCCCCACTTCCTAGAAATGGAAACAGAGGTTCAGAACACAGCAACCACCAGAACAAGGTCACATGGGCGATCCATGTGGTATTAGAAGAGGGGGCCGTTTGGAAGGAGTTCAGCAAGGCAGGTTCAGGCTCTGGAGGGCCGGGGGAGTGGGCACAGGGCTCTTCATGCCCAGCTGGTGAGGAGGACCCTTGGCTTCTGGTCTGAGGCTGCTGCAGAGGTTGGACTGCTCATCAGAGCCTCTGTGTGTGATTAATATGCATGTGGGACGAGGGGAGGGAAGCACAGCTGGGCCTTGGCAGCCAGCATGGCCCTTCTCCCACGCCGCAGGGTGGGAAGGTGGCTCTGGAGCTCCGGAAGCTGCACTGGCTGTGGCTAATCCACCATGGGCCTCCAACCTGGCTTAACCTCTCTGGGCCTCCTCTGTGTCACCTAAGACTGAACACTGTGATGGATTACACCACGGTGGGGCAGAATGAGTAAGGTTTGGGAATGAGACAGACCCACGTTTGGATCCTGGCTCTGTCACTTATTAGTTGGGGTGACCTTGGGCAAGTTATGTGACCCCTCTGAGCCATCTATAAAGTGCAAAAGAAACTAAGGCCTACTCTGCAGATTTGCTGGGAAGATTTACAGTATGAGAAGTGCTTACCGCAATGTATGGCATCACTAGATATTTTATTATTGTTGTCATCAGATTCAGCTGGCATTTTTAGGTGTAAGTTCCAAGCTTTGATTTTTTTTTCCCTACAGACTCTTTTATGAAAGAGAACCATTTCGCCTCCCTGCACTCCCTTTGCAAATGTTCCCTCAACCCTGCAGCTGCCTCATCTTCCACCACCTCTTCCCATCCCATCCAGGTATAGGGCTCCTGACACCTTTTTCTGTCAGGCAGCCTCAGCCTCATTGCCACCCCCTCCCCAGAGCCACCCTGAAGTCTGCACTGCAGGCCAGCAGCCCTGGTCTGAGCACAGCCTACTCTGAGCAAGGCCTGGGGAGGGACAGAGGCAGGCAGAAGGAGCAGAGCCCAAGCATCCGACTAGCCTGGAAACAGCTGTGTGGTCTTGGGCATGTCACTTTACCCCTCTGAGCCTCGTAAAATGGGACGAGCAGCTCCTCCCTGCAGCAGCACAGGTGTGAGGAAGTTGCTAAGACAGTGAGTGTGCACTGGCACATAGGAGGTTCCCTTCCTGTGCCGGGAATGTTGCCTCCTCGTTCCCTGCCTTGGGACAGTCCCAGGCTGCTCACCCGGCCTCAGCAGCAGTAAACCTCACAGCAAGAGCCTAAGCCCCCATGCCAGTCAAACCTCCAGAGGGCCAGCTGGTGGGGCAGTGCAGGAAGGGGTGTCCAGGCAAAAATAGTAGATGCCTGAGCAGGCCTCAGCTGCCCAGAGCTGCTCTTGCAGAGTTGTGCTACATCCCGGCCTCAAGGCGCACTCCTGGAGCACAGGGGCACATGGAGATATGAGCTGTATCAATAACAAAGGCCTTATGTGTAGTCAGTTCTAAGGAATACTTCTTTTTTTTTTTTTTTTTGAGACGGAGTTTCGCTCTTGTTACCCAGGCCGGAGTGCAATGGCGCGATCTCGGCTCACCGCAACCTCCGCCTCCTGGGTTCAGGCAATTCTCCTGCCTCAGCCTCCTGAGTAGCGGGATTACAGGCACGCGCCACCATGCCCAGCTAATTTTTTGTATTTTTAGTAGAGACGGGGGGTATTAGAAGAGGGGGTCACCATGTTGACCAGGATGGTCTCAATCTCTTGACCTCATGATCCACCCTCCTCGGCCTCCCAAAGTGCTGGGATTACAGGCGTGAGCCACTGCGCCCGGCAGAATACTTCTTAACTGATCAGCTGTTGATAGTCAAGAAGGTAGATACAGTTAGTGAAGGAGAAGGGCTTAGGTTAAAGGTAGGTTGATTTCACCCTGACAGTCATTCTTTTGTTAATATGCTAATGCTAATGCTAATGCTAATAATACTATCTACTATTTAGCAGGCCTTGTGTGTGCCCCTCACTCTACATTGTTATTTCTAATCCTTGAACAATGCTGAGAAGCGAGGGTTACCCTCCCATCTTGCAGAAGAGAAAGCCGAAGCTCAGAGAGAGGAAATGACTGGCCCCAGGTCTCCCAGCTCAGGATAAAGGAAGCTGAGATTTGAACCTAGCTCTGTCTGATTCAAAATCGACATTCCGCTTCCCACAAACCCAGACCTTGCCTGTCCCCATGCTGCTGGCTCTGGGTTCATAGCTTCCTGCTCCCTGCTGTATTCGATGCTCCATTGACTACTGAGAAAAGCAGCATCTGGGCTGAGCAGGCTCCAGATGGCGCAGGCTTTGCTGAAGGGAGCTGGGAGGGAATGAGCTCTACCTGCTCATCTGCCTTCCAAAAGGGAACTGCCTGACAAAAGGAATCCTCTCTGCCCTGCCACCGCCTCTGTAGGTCGCAGCCTGTGTTCCCTAGCCATTTTTAGCATGAACCTGGGCCCCTGGTACCATCTGTAGTGGGCAGTGCCATTGGGCTGTCCTGAGCAAAGTTAGCATCCACATTATTGCTGGCAAACAGCACCTGCACTACTTTAATTAAGTCATTTGTCAGCATTAACAGGCTGTGGCAGGGAGATCAGAGAAGCAGGAGTCTGGAATTTCCACGACAGCCCTGGCTCTGTCACCAGCATGTGGTGGAGATCTGGGCACTTAGCCTCTCTGAACTCAGGGTTCTCACCTGTCAGATGGGGAGAATTATGTCCTGCCTTATTGCCCAGGGCAGTTTTGATGGTCAAAAATAATAGAAAATAGATTCAAAAGCTGAAAAGCACTTATAAGTAGACAGCATTATGCTTGTTGACACAATACTTTCTGTCATTAATAGAAACTCATGTTTATGGTACTCTTACTCTGTGCACTTTATTACATGTACTGTCTCACTAATCTCCATGGCAACCCTCACGAGGTGGTTAGAGCTTTTATCCCTATTTTACAGAAGCAGAAACTGAGGCTTGGTTTCTAAGCATTGTAGTGCCCAAGGGCTTGGCGCTGGGACCTCTTCTCTCCAGTAGCCCCCCTCCTTCGCCAGGGGCTTTCATGCTACATCACAACTATTTAAAAAATCTGTATGCTTGATGTCTGCCCACACAGCATGTCCTCTGGATGTCTGATGGGCATCTCAACCACAGCATGTCCAAATTTGAGCTCCTGCTGGCCACTCCCCAACCTGCAGTCTTCCCCATCGTGGTGAATGGCCCCTCCATCCTTCCAGTTGCTTGGGACCAAAACCTTGGGCTTATCCTTGACTCTTTCTCTTATCCCTTGCTGCAAATTATGTTGGCTTCACTTTCAAAATAAATCCAGCATCCAACCACTTCCTACCATCATCACGGCTGCCATCCTGATCCAAGCCAATAGCATCTCTTACCTGTACTGAAATAGCCTCCTTCCTAGCTGGCCTCCCTACTTCTGCCCTGGCCCCTCTACAATCTAGTTTCAAGATTGCAGTTAAAGTGATCCCTCTAAAACCTATGACAAATCATGCCTCCACCTTCCCAAAAGTCTGTAGTGACTCCCCATCTCACTCAGAGAAAAAGCCCAACATCATCCTTGATCTGCTAGCCTCTGTGCCTGGCTCCTCTCCCCTTCGCTTTTGAGTTCTAGCACATGTGACACAGGGCCTTTGTACACGCTGTTTCTGCTGCCTGGATAGCCCTCCCCAGAGATACCCACATAGCTCACTGCCTCCCCTCTTTCACATTTTTTTGCTTAAATGTCACTTTCTCCACGAGTTTCTCAACCATCCTATTTAAAATTGCAACCCCGCCTCCTCCAACACACTCTAGCCCTTCCCTATTTTTTCTCTACAGCACTTATCATTAGCTAACATTTCACTGTTCGTTTATTGACTGATTTTCTGTCTCCACCTACTAAAATACACGCTTCATGAGGACAGAGATTTTTGTCTGTTTCATCCCTGCTGTTTCGTATCCCCAGTGCCTGGAATAGTACTTGGGACGTAGTAGGTACTCAATTAACAAGCTGTGGCAAAGAGATCAGAGAAGCAGGAGAGAGATCAGAGATCAGAGAAGCAGGGAATGTGTTACTATGTTGGCATAGCCCAGAATTTAAACTCCCAACTCCACCACCATGTGTCCCTGAGAAAGTCCATTTTTAGATTCACTTAATCTGCATATTAATGCAGATTGGGAGTGTAAATTCTGGGCTAACACCAACATATTAATACATTCCCAATTCAGGAAGCAGGAGAAGAGAGGCAGAGAAGAGGGGATGAGAAAGAATGGGATGCTCTGCTCAGCCTTGCCCTTCATTTGTAAGCCGTCTGGAAGGGAGGTAAGAGCAGAAACGCAGGGACAGGGGAGGCGGGGAGTGGCCAACACCGACCGAGACAAGTGTTCACGGATCTCCCCATCCCCCTGCAAGATTTTACCAGCTGCTTTTAAAACAACAAAAAGAGCAATTCCAAAGCAGGACCTACAGGGACTTCCTCAAGGTCACCCTAGCTGATTAATGGCAGAGCTGTCAACACCCAAAAATTGTGAAATGATTTCTGTGAAATCCCTGAAAATTGGTTTTACAAAGATAACTGGCTTTTGACAAATTCCCCCAAACAATAAGGTAAGAGGTTGTCCAGATGTGTCCATCATCTCATCTGGTTTCCCAACCCTGAGGCTGCCGGCGCAGGCCTGGCTGCGAAAGTCTGTGATGAAAGACTTCACTGCAGTCCAGGAAAACTACAGGCAGAGACGGAAACACCACCTCTGCTCACTGCCTTACCTGCCCCACACCCACCTCCTCCCTCCACCTTTGCTCACACTGGCCCCTGGTCTGCCTTGCCTTCCCGCTAGGCTGCCCCTCCTCCTCCGAGCTCTGCCTCACCTGGCAAATACCCAGATTTCAGGACTCAGAGTGTCCCCCACTCCGCACAGCCCTCCTTTCACTCCCTTCTCTGTGTCCTGTGCCTCCTTTTTGAGGTCTGTGGGCCCCGGGTCCTTACTGGACTGTTCTACTCCTGCTGGACATATGGACTGGAACCGTGTTGGCCAATCTCTGTGGCTGCAATTTCCCGTCCTGGTCTGGCCTGCCAGCGCAGGTGTGGAAGGTCAGCCAGTGTTTGGATGCTCATGCACCTGAAGAGGACAAAAACTTGTCACACACACCCCTTCCTTAAGGACCAGTAGCCTCTGGCTTGGGTTGGTTCCAACCTTGGGGGATGGGGGTGACCCCCTAAGCAGGATTGAAGCTGCCAGGAAGGGCTCCTTGACCTGAAATTCCTCTTGCAATGTTTCATTCAATCACGAAGAAAGCGAGTTAGATTGGTGAGTACAGTGTGGTTCCGTTTGTACTTTGTGAAAAAGGAAGTGTACACATCAGTGTTTGGATATGGACACAGAAGTGCTTACATATGCCTAGAATTTGTCTGTGGAGCTCTATGAGAAATTGGTCAGAGTGGGCCTTAGTTTGGGTTCCTGAGACAAAGATGTGGATGTAGATAGCTTTGTGGGGGATCTCAGGAGATGAAAATGAGAGAGGGGGAAGTGAGACGGGGAAGGAAGACAAGAGGGAATGTGTCAGTGAGCCGCAGACTACTGTGGCCAGCCTGGGCTCACTCACTAGGATTCTCTGAGCACCTGTGGAGGATGAACTCAGAGCTGTCCCCTGGAGGCTGGGGAGCTGGGGCCACTTATCGACAGACTCCTGTCTCCGAGTCACTGAGGGGTGTCCCCAAGAGCGTTCACTCCCCTGTACATCCCGGTGCTGCCTGCATCCGGCTGAGTGGCTGCCTGCTGCTTAGGAGAAAGCAAAGTTGACTGATGATGCCCGCAGCCGGACCTAACCAGGTGGGCTGAGGGGATGTGGTGGGGGCACCCCAAGAATCTGCTAGGAAGTGGGGATGGAGGCACTTTAGAATGTTCACAACTATGTCCTTTCGTATGTGCTGATTTGGAAGTACCTAAAAGCACAAAGAGGCAGGAAAATTCACCTCTTATCCTGCCACCTAGAAGTAATCATCAACAGCCTGTTTGGAATATACCTTCCAGCATGATTTTCTGTAGCATGGATGTCTGCAGTACATTTAACTGTGTGCCCTTTTCTGTGTCCCTGAGTACCGCTGGCAGTACCTTCCCCTGAAGCCAGCACTACCAGCCCCTGCAGTCCAGGGGACGGGCGGGAAGCTCCTGGGTCCATTTCCAAGAGAGCCCTGTGGGAAGGCGTTTCAGAACTAGACAGAACTCAGAGAGCAGGGAGACCCCCTTGGCCCATTCACCACCCCACTGCGCACTAGGGATTTATCACCCTGATGCTGTGGCTCAGCTATTAAACACGGTGCTGCCCAAATGGCCAACAGGGCTTTAAATCTCCGCTCAAGGGTCACTTCCATTTTCCTGCTCACTGAGCACAACCAAACTTTTGCTTCCTAAAGAAAAGTCTGTCATTTAAGGTTGTGGAGTACAGAAGCATCTCACCACTCCCCACCCCAACCACAGACAAGACCAGAATGCATCCGGCAGCAACTCCCCACAGGCAGCTAGAGACGCTCGGCATCACCCCCTCCCATTCCTCCTCTCCCTGGCCTGCATTAGCCTTGGCGGGCAAGCGGGGAATGCAGGACTCTGCGGCTTGGTACGCAGTCCTGGGCCCTGGTCCAGCTCTGCCACTCCCTGGCCTTGCAACCTCAGGCCGCCACTTTGCCTTCTGAGGCTCTGTTTCCTCATCTGGAAATTGGGTACATCACACACATTTCCCAGGACTGTCTGAGGATCAAATGAGATCCTAGATGTAAAGCAGCGACCACAGTGCCTGATGTCATTGGGACCCCACAACTGGGGGCTCCCCCAGCACATGCTGGACATTTTACCCCATGCTTGGACCCTCTCCCTGGGTTACCTCCCTACATGCCCTGCCTCCCTCCACCTTCTCCAATTTTGTTTGTCCAAGGTCCCTGGTGCTTCCCACCACTTTACTAAAGAAGAATCCCCTAACACCTGGCTTTCATCGTGCTCCGCCAGCCTGTCCCACTGCTCCCACTGCCTCCAGGCAGTCTAAATTCTGCAGCCTCATGCTCCAGGCCTGTCTCCTCCTGGCCTGTCAACCTACTGTAGCCATGCTGCTGTCCACACTGCCTGCTGTGCCAGCCCAAGGAGGACAGACCCTCTCAAGACAGGCTCAGAGAGCTCATCCTCCTGAATAAGGGCCAGGGTCCTGCATGCAAATCTGGCTGTAAAGGCTTGGAAGCCCTGTGCAATGTGAGTGTCATCTTCCAGGGAGCTGACCCTGAAGCTCTGGGCCACCTCTATCCCCTTCCTTCTGCTCTTAAACCCAGGGCCTGCTCCTCTACAGAATCGGCGTTCCCGAGCAGGACAGCACAGGCTCTGGGTCAGCTGACCCAGGAGATCAAATCTCAGCTTCCTTTCTCACCAGCTACATGACCTTAGGCAAGCCTCTGTGCCTCAGTTTCCCCAAGAGGAATGTTAACACCACCTGCCTCTATAGTGTCCTTATGAGGTAAAAGAGGTGACACGTATAAAGTGCTGGTAACAGAGCCTGGGACACGGTATCATCATTATATAATTATATCATCATTATATAATCTTCACTGTAGTTCTAATTTAATGGGTATGTCTTATGTGGCAGAACTTCACAGTTATTCTGTCAGTAATCCTGACTCTGCAAGGCAAGTCACATTATCCTTGTTTCAAATAAAGAAACTAGGGCTTAGAAGAGAAATTTACCCAGAATCATAGCCCAGACCTGTTGGATCCAAGTACTGTACCATGACCAAAGAGCTGTTACCACTCACACGTCCACACTGTGTGTCATGTCTTAAGCCCTTTACGTATATTGGCACATGTACAGGCCTCAAAACAGCCCCATAAGGTGGGTACTATTATGATCACCTTCATTTTACAGGCAAGGAAACTGAAGCACAGAGAGGTTCAGTAACAGATTTATGATCACACAGCAAGCAGGAAAGCTAGGACTGGAACCCAGGCAGTTTGAACACAACCTGTACCCCTAATTGCTACTCTCTGTGTCTCTCACCTGCTTTGCCCTCTTTTATTTAATGTGAACCTCTCAAAAACCCTTCAAGGAAGATAGCATTACCCCCTTTCACAGCTAAGGAAACTGGGCTCCGACACACAGCAGGAGTGAAATTCAACAGAAAGACAATGTGCATTTCCAGGTGTGAAAATAAAATGGCTCAGAGCTTCCCTCATTCTTTCTGCATTATTGCATTCTGGAAAACCTCTCACCAGGGGATGAGGCTGCAGCTACATTAGTGACATCATATTTCCTTCTCTTCCTCCTAATTCACGCTCCAACCACACAGACCATTCTGCAGACTCAAGCCCTGGTGAAGGTCAACGGATGCCTTAAGGAGGCTGCAGATCAGAAAAAAAATCAGACTGCAGAGCACCAAGACACCCTTCCCCTAAATTCTGCTCTGCTTTGGGGCTTTGGAGGATGGCTGGCCATGTGCCAGCTCTGTTTGCAGGAACTGCACCAAACCTTAAGAATCCCTAGGGAGAGGACCTTTTGCAGAAGACCAGCAAGACACATGCTATTGGCTCCAGGCCCACACCAAAGGGAGGCATCATTAATTGATCACAGTATTCTTTCCCACAGAATTAAGATTGGGCAGCAGAATCCTCTGCAGAACAATGCTCTAGGCAGAACCTACTGATCAGAACTGCATCTCTCAGCTTCCTTGCACTAAAAGTGGCCATGTGATCATCTTTTGGCCATTGGGCTATGCACAGAAGCAGAGTATCGCATTTCAGAAAAATCTTTTAAAAGATGAGACGTGGTTTCCTTTAGCTCTTCTGTTCTGCTGCCTGGAATGTGGGTGCAATGGCTGACACTCTAGCAGCCGTTCTGGACAATGAGGTACCTATGGGAATGGAAGCCACAAGGTAGGAAGGTGGAGCAGCAGGCAGAAGGAGCCTAGGGCAGTGATTATGGAGCCCCACAATATCCCTGTACTGCCTGCTTCCAGACTTCTTTTCCATGAGAGAGAAATTCTTGTTTAAGCCCATATTATTAGGCATTTTTGGTAGCAAACAAGCAGACCTAATTCTCACTGATACAGTTCCAACTTCTCATTTTCCTCCCTAGGTGTACTTCCAGCATGCTGTCCAACTTGCAGCTTCCTGAATCCATCCAGTTGCTTCCCATCCTGTGCCTGTGCCTTCCTTCCACATGCTGTTCCTTCTGTCTGAAGCACCCTTCTGCCTCCCTATCTATTTGGAAAATGCCAACTCATCCTTCAAGGCTCAGCTGAAGTCCTCTCTGGAAAGCTGTCCTGGATTCTGACATTGCAGTGCATCCATCTTGAGTTCCCACAGTGCCCTGGCCTTCCTGCTCAATTACAAGCCCTATCACCAATTCCTACAGGTATCTGTATCCATAGCTGTCTCTGGGACTTACTGACAGAAGGGGAGTGTCTGATCTTCCCATGGGCCAAGGCAGATGAAGCACAGTAAATGTTTGTAGAAAGAATGAACAAGGTATGAATGAGCATCTGGAGGGGTCAGACATTCTGACCTATAGAAGCTCCAGCAGCTGCCATAGTGCGGGAAGGCTTCTTGGAGGAGGAGGGAGAGACAGTGGCACAGGGAATGCCAGCTTGTGCTACTGGTCCAGGTTAATGCCTGTGCCATAACAAGTAGACACCACAGACCCTCCAGAGATCTTTATGTGGCTTAATGGAATATCTCCAAGATGGCCCCTGGGGTCTCGGAGAGGTCACAGCCCCCAGCTGCTGCCCAGGCCTGGATCACCAAGTGTTTGTGATTGACAGGGCAGCTGCCTAAAAAAGTTCCAAGCCCCAGGGCAGACAGGGGGAGGGGGACCAAGCGTTGCTGGAAGCTGAGCTTTCTCTGTGCTGGCATAGTACAGCCATCTGGTTTGGGTCAAAGGTCTCCAGGGACCCGTTTGATTTATAGGCCAGTGCAGCCACCCAGGCGGCATGAGGGTGAGGGCACGGAGAGGCCGGGAGAGGGGTGTGGGGGAGGTGGAGGGAAGGGACGGTTAGAGGCCCCTTTAGAGACTGAGCAAGCCCTGCACTTCTGCTCCGGGCCACGGAACGCCTCAGGTTGCTTTTAAAAGAAACATCACAAAAGAAAGTATTTAAAAAGTCAAGAAGAATTTACTGTGTGCCCACATCTCTCTGGGTCTGCATGGGATGCCGTTACTCTCTGGGAGAGGAAGTGAATCCACATGATCCAGCCACATGGCCTTTCCACATTGAGGCCTCATCCACCTCTCTCTGCCATTAGCCACATTCTGCAGATGAGGACACCAAAGAGCAGAGTCCCAGAGCCTACAGTGGCAGAGCTGGGAGTCAGACCCAGGCTTTCTACCCCCCTGCAGTCTTTCCTGTCTATTGTACAGGGCCTCCAGGCGGTTCTGGAGTTCAGAGGAGAGGGAGGTAAGTAGGGGCCAGAGTCCAATGAGGAAGCTCAGAGAAAGGCTTGTGAGGATTGCTCACTGAGAAGGGGCCTGTGCCTTATAAAGACCACACAGACCCCCTTCACCACCGCAAATATGCTCTGGCAGCACAGAACAGAGTGGGCAATATGGACTAAGGTCATTAAGGTGGCATGGCTCAGAGCCTTCAGAAAGGATGGCATTAGACAGGTGGAGAAGTGGGGCTGGCATCAGGCAGGGTGCACAGCACAAGCGTGCACCGGGGGATGTGGAGACTGCACTGGGGGCTGGGAGGCTGCACTCCTCTGCTGGGGGAGGTGGAGAAGCAGGCTCTGGTGAGGGGCGTAACACACAAAGGTCATCTCCCTGGCTTTGCCCAGAGAAAGGGGCAGAGCTAAGGCCCCTTCCTCCCAGCGGCAGCCTCCTCCTGGCAGGAGGCTGAGAACATCAGCCCAAGTGGGGCTGGGGCCTTTCTCATGTCTTCTGCCGGACATGTCCTGGGACCACGAGGGGCGCCACCCAGGGCTCTACAGAGGGTGGCGGGTGGCAGTGTGGAGACAGCAGTGATTGTCTCCTTGGAAAAGCCACAGTACACAGTCCCCATGGGCCCCCCAAACCAGCCGGTGAGCCATGCACGTGGCACTCCGTCCCTCCATCTCCTCTGTAAAACAAGCCAGCTAGGCAACCCCACTATCTACTGAGGGCACCTGGGGGTCCCGTGGTGGACACAGGTCACATAGCTCAGCAAAACCTGGCCTTAAACCCAAATCTAAGGAAGCCCAGATCACCACGCTGAGGCCAAACAAAGAAAGCACGGATGGGTAGAGCGTCTCAGATACTTAGAAAGCCTGGAGCAGCTCATCGTGGTCAGAGCAAGACAGCAGGGGAAGGAAGGAGCCCTCGGAACATCCTGGAAGGGAGGCTTTGAGCCTGAAATCAGACAGACCAGAGTCCAAATTCTAGTTCCAGCCCTGAGACCTTCAGCCTCTTACAGCCTCAGTTTCTGCAGCTGTGAAGTGGGATAATATTAACACTCCCCATATGGGGCTAAAATGATTTAATATATAGGTAGAGAGCACCTGGGTTGGGGCAAGGAGCTAATCATCAAATGGTTACTTTGGCTTTTCTTCACCCCAGTATTGTTGGGAAGCACAGCAGTTCTGTGGCAGAAAAAGTTTCTTTGGCAGGATTCAAACTCCTCTCTGTGTTCTGCACGTCTATGGCGTGGACCTCATGAAAGCCAAAGCCAGACCTGAGCAACGAACCCACCCCGGGTTAGAGTGTAGCCAACAATCCATCATCAAGAAGTTGGCCAAAAATGCCACCTCCCAACCAACCATGGATGCGGGTGACAGCCTGCCCCAGCCTGGGGAGGGGCCGCCTGATGAAGCCTGGCACTGGGCTACCTCCCGCCAGGCCCACTCCCTGGGACCTGGCAAAGCCCGGCTCTGGCCTTTGACCTCTGCCCTCAAATTGTTTTCACATGGTGGGGCTCAGGTCGGAGCCCATGATGGGCCATGGGTTCAGTAAATGACAACCAGACCCAGCCAGATGCACACATGTGTCAGGGACAAGGAACGTGTTCAGCAACTCTCGGGGCAGGAATACGGCCTGGTGAAAGGCTGCCGGGTCAGTAGGAAAAGGGAAAGACATGGGCTCCCCATGGGGCAGCCGCCAGTGCTGTTCACGGCTGTCGGGGGCACAGGAGGAACATGGCCGCTCTCCTTCTCTCAACCATCTAGAGCCCCATCTGAAAGACACCACGCACACCCCAGAACCTTAGCTCGTAACTGAGGACAGTCTAGGATTCCAAGCTGAGATAAATGATAGCGCCAGATGAAGTAGCCCTAAGGCTGCCCGGCCTAGGTGTCGCTGTTGGGGCCTTGCCATTTACAGAGGGCTTTCACAGGTTTTGTTTTATTTCATCTCCATAACAACCCTCTTTCTTATTCTTCCCATTCCACCCACAAAGAAATGGAGGTTTGGCAGGCTCAGGGACTTTCCCCAAGGACACAGAGCTAGCAAGAGGCCTGCTGCAACACTGGCGGTGCTCTGCACAGCCGCCCTCCCCCGGCAGCTCCTGGCCCCTGCTGCACCCCAGGCCCTCCTCAGCATTCCTGGCATACCTCCTGTCAGAGGCCACCCCCCACCGCCCAGGACCTTTGACATTCTCCTAAGGTTCTCTGGTCCTGCAGGCTGACACTCATCGGTCAGTATCTGGGCTACATCTTTCTCCTACGCCCACCCCCCTTGAACTCGTTCCTTGGGCCCTGGAGTCACTCGGGTGACCACTGGCCCAGAAGAAGTCCCAGGGCAGAAACAGGGGGCTGTGCTCTCTCTATGGGCTCCCCAGCTCTCCAGTGGCTTTAAAGCAGCCCTGTCCTCTAGAACTTTGAGCCACGGTGGGAATGGTTTACATGTGCTCATCCAATAGGGCAGCCAGCAGCCACGAGTGTCTGTGGAGCGTTTGGATGTGTCTAGCACAACCAAGTAACTGAACACTCAACTATTTAATTTTAATTAAACAGCCACATATGGCTAGTGGCTACCACACTGGATAGGGCAGATGTGGAGCTGATGCAGCACCACAGTGTAAAGTGTTTGTCATCCAAAAGATCCAGAAGTGCAGTCCCTTGATATCGATATCAGAGACTGTGGAATTATGGAGACCGTCTGAGGTCATCTAATCCAATCCCCTCCTTGCAATGGAGAAACTGAGGCACAAAGCGAGGAGCTGAATTACCCGAGGTCACAGAGCCAGTGCCCAAGTGGCACCCGCCGGGCCAAGTTTCCTGGCTCCCATGCAAGTGCTCTCTCCAGGACCTGTCTGCCTCCTCCCTCCTTTATAACCCCACACCAGACTCTTAGTACATCAACTCAGTTCAGGTGGAGAACGCTTTTGCCACTTTCACACATCTGAAAGGTCCATTTTGGCAGAACACCTTAAATATCCAAGGGAGGCTGCCTGTGTCAGCCAAAAAGGAAATACAAGCCCTCAATTCACCACTTCTCTCCTGGGTGGCTTGCCCAGCCTGGCGGTGACGAGCGCCCAGGCCAGCTTGAGCTCCACCATCCCACTGACAAAAGGGGAGAGCAGGGCTTACCCAAGCAGAGCCCTGCCATGGTGCTGCCCTTCCCAAGGTCCAGCCAAGGATGTGGAGAGGCTGCAGCATGACAGACAAGGCACGGGACCTATGTCACAGCTACAGAGGTCAGGGTGGGCTCCATGCCCTGGGTCACCCACTTGCCCCAGGTGGGGAAGACTGACACACAAATGGCCTGCTGAAGAACAGGACAGAGTTGAGACTTACTGAGTCTCATGCTGCATTCACTGCTTTACTGAGGCCCCTTTTCTTGGCTGGACTGCCAGAAGGTTCTTAGTAGACCCAGAAAATTTTATACTTTCTTAAAAAGCCTAGAAGTCAGCTTCTGGAGCAGTAGCGAGACGGAAAAGCCCCCGACGTGGGTTCAAATCAGCTCTACCACTCACGGTGCAACCCCGGGCGAGTCTTTCAACCTTTCTGGGCCTCAATCAACTTGTCTGTAAAACGCGAATGGGCACATCCACCTCAACCAAAGGCCACCCTGACCAAAGTTCCAACAACGTCCCATTTCGTAGCACCAGGGGAGACCCGTCCCAGCGGAAAAAGCGACCAGTAGTAAGAATTGCTTCTTTAAAATGAGGTTATGTATAACTTAAATAGTGGAATGACTGGGGTCTGAAGGACGGAAAGGGATGCTTGTGTCTCCCTGCTGCTGAGCCCTGGGCCTCGCCACCCCCACCCTGTCCTCCAGGATCCCCAGCCTTTCCAGCCACTGGCTTGCCTGCTGGTCCCCACTGACTCACCTTCTCCCAGATCTTCACATGGCTCCCTCCGCCTCATCATTTAGGTCTCTCTCAAGTGCCCCTCCCCAAAGGGGGCCACTGCAGCAGCTGACCTCGCTCCCTTATTGTATTCTCCAACTTTGTTCCATATCTGGATTTTCATAAGCATTTATTCTTGTTTTTTTTGGTTTCCTCCATGAGAGTGGAAACTGGACCTGCCTTGCCCACCACTGCTGCTGGCTCCTGGCTGAGGGTCAGCACATCGCAGGCCCTTCACAAACACCAGTGCAGGGATAGATGACCAGGTGTCACTGCGCTCCCCACGCCGATTGACCTAGCAGGACTGCATGTGATTGAGGAAACCGCAATGGCTTCTTTAAACTCATATCAAATTCGGTAGCTATGGGCAGGGTGCAATGAATTTCAATTTACTATTCGTAGCTAACAGGAAATTTATCAGGATTCCCTACTCCAAAATTTCAGTGAGAAGTTTGTCTATACGTTTTCTGTTTTGTGGGATGCTGTAGGAGGTGGGCAGTCTTTCCCTGGGCCTCTGCCACCAAGCAAATGTGCTTTCATCCTACCGTGTGGCCTCTGAGCGACCCACCAGCTCATTCAACAAACACACACTGAGAACCCACCACATGCCAGGACAAATAGGACAGCCCAGTCCCTGCTGTCGGGAGAGGGGCAGTGACAGGGAGGACTCGAGACTGTACTACACAATCTTGAGGGTGCAGAGTGGAGCACGTGAGAGCACCATCATCCTGGAACTGCAGTGGAGGGCCTGGCTTTCAGCAGTGCTTCCATGCACTGCCACTTAACCCAGAGGCCCCTCAGGAGGCCCCAGGAAGAAACAGGGAAATGGAGCTGCTTTTTCAAATCAGAGCACCTACCACTGGTACTCAGGTTGCATGGACACATTGTTTTCCCTTTGGAGAGGAAAGCAGCTGAATTCTGCTAAACACACATTTCCTTGGTGGCAGAGTTGATGGAAAAGATCTTCAGGTCCTCTAAGCTGGTTCCAGCCAATACCGAGAGCCTGACCCTTGCTTCTGCCCTGGATCGAACTCCCTGACCAGTTCCTGGGAACCTGGAGCATCACAGCTCCCTCCACCATACCCTGCCCCAAAGGACCTTGTACTCCTCACACCCTCCTTCCAGCCAGGCATTCCAGGCAGCTGACTTCTGGCCAGTGCTGGGACTGATGGCACAAGTCAACTGGGAAGCTTGTGACACACACGTTCCAAGCCCTACTGCAAGAGTTTCTGATTCGGTAGGTGAGACACAGCAGAGATCTGTGTGTTCCACATGCGCCGAAGGATGCTGAGGTCCAGGCAGGTATGCTAAGGGCCAAACTCTTCCACAGCTGAGGAGCCAGCAGCTAGGCCCACCCCAGCCAGAGGGCTGGTGGGAGCCTCTGCCTGCACCTGAGGGTAGAAGCACTGGGCCCATCAGACACTCACAGGACTTTCAACCAAGATCTGGGAACACAGCATGCCAGCTAGCACATTATTAAAGTTGCCAGGGCCACTGTGAGCCAAAGCCAAGGGGCACCTCAAATTATGAGGGAACAGAAAAGATAAAGGAGAGGTTGGGAGTGGTGGGGGGACCGGGGCACACGGGCAGTTGATGCAGTGATGGGGTGCCTGAGAGCTTTCTCGTTCCTGGACCACCCGCTGCCTCCCACAATCCACATGCAGCCTGAGCACACTACTTCCCTGAGGCAACTTGTGAATTCTGGGCTTCCAAAGGAGCCCCCACTAAACAGCCCACCCCCACTCTCAGCACCCGCCCTGGCCTCTGCATAAGCACTGTGAGTGGCCCTCAGCTGTGACCCTGGCCCCTCACTCCAGAGGGGTGACCCTTCACCCTTAGGAGGTGAATGAGATTGCCCATGCTTCTCCTCGAGAGGCCCAGACGTTGGGCAGAGAGCTGTCCTGTACCCCAGCAAACGCGCTCTCACCCTGGGACCGCCTCATGAATTGCATTTTGAGACAGAAACATCAACAAAGAGGGCAAGATCTGGAAGTCAGCTGTGGCTCCCTGGATCGACTCAAAAGCATCTACTTAATGACTTCAAAGCTGGGACGATGACAAGATCTTTGCTGGCAGTTCCAGCCCCCTGCTGCTCTCCAGTGAGATCATGGGCCTGGGAGACAGGAGGGATGGGGGACACCAGGTGCCCACTGGGGCTCCCAGCAGGCGGGTCACGAAGCAGAACTCACGGCTCTATTTATAGAAAGCAGCCGCCGAGAAGGATGAAGAACTGGGGAGAGCCTGCACGGCAGTATTTTCCAAGCTCACGCTGTCTCGGCTTAATTTCATCCCAAGCAAATAAATCATTAAGGAGGCACCAAGTCCTGGAAGATCTGACGAAGGAGGGCCATTAAATGGCACAGACTTAGCTTGAATTATGGAAGGCCTCAGACAAGCAGCCTTATTAGTGTCTGGGCGAGGCCGTAACTCAGGCTAACCGCCCCCTTGCCTTAACCAAGGGACAAGACTGGGCGAATCAGCTGGCTCCCTGCCCTGTAAATAAAGGCAGCCGCCAGCCTGGCAGGTGTTGGCTCTCCCGGCTCACTTACACTCCACCCCCCGCCCCGGCACATTTGCTTCCTTTATTCAATGCTTTCCCAGCACCACCCACTCAGAATCATCAGCAAGTCCAATCAGGAGTTCAGAGTGAATGCAGTTTGCTGTAGTGTATTTAAGGGTATCTAAGCGCTTTGGTACTGGGGGTTGCCAATGCTGGCTTCAGTAAACTCTTGTTCAGCACAGTCAATCCAAAGCCTGGGACCACCTGCAAAACCACTGAAGACTCAACGTGACCCTGAGTAGCACAGAGGTTACAGCTGTGGGCGCTGGAGTAGGCCTGGACTCAGGTTCAGGACAGCTACCTCTCAAGCAAGTGCTCGCCCTTCATCTCCCTCAAGCCCAATCTCCACACGTGCAGACTGTGATACCAGCACTTCTCCTCACCCGTGGGGATTAAATGAGTCACCCCGCATAGGGTGCTGACGAGCCTTTCTGCAGGGCCTTTTCTGCAGGGCAGTGGAGCTGGGTAGTGTCTGGCCTTTTGTGAGTGCTCAATCAATGACTGTTTAACAAAGAGCTGTTTCCATTTGCAGTAATCCCTGACCAAACAAAGTCACCCGCACAGGAACATTCATGGATAAGAGTGTGGATTTACTCGTGTACACTGCATTGGCAACTGTAAGAATGTGGGTTCCAGGGCACATAAACAGAGTCAGCATGGGGGGAAGATGGGTGGATGGTGGGGCATGGGGACAAGCTGCGATTGGGGGTCCTTGCTTTGTGCCACACTCTCAATATGCATATCATCAGAAGCTTGTTAGAAATGCAGAATCTTGGGCCCAACCCAGTCCTACTAAGTCAGAATCTGCATTTTAACAAGGTCACCAAGTGGCTTAAATGCACACTGAGTTTTGAGTAGCATTGCCGACAACAGCTCTATGGGATAAATGCCATTGCTGTATCCACGTTACAGGTGAGGATATTAAGGAACTGCCAAGTTGGGAAACCTCTGCCCGGGTCACACAGGTACTAAACAGGCAGACCAGTTCCTATGCTGGGTCTCTGTGACTATGCTACCTGCTGGTTGTATGGTCTGAGCAGCGGCCAGAGCAGGGTCTCTGACATGCAGGAGGCACTGAGAAACTGTACAGGGCCTTCGTGTGTGTGTTGTGGGTCTGAACTCTGCCCAAGCTTCAAGGCTTCCCCTCAGAAAGTCCCTCCGACCCATCAGCGTCATCCCCGGCCCCCATGACTCTCCTCCTAAGCTCCTACATCCTCCCACAGCTGTGTTTTTCAATATAGACTCATAAATTGCATTGAATTCTCACTCTCTTGTTTCTGATGGGGAACATTTTCAAGGCGGACTGGAGGCCTAGGTTTTAGTTCAGTTTCTGCCACTAACTGGCAGGTAACCTTGGGCAAAGCCTCCCAGCTCTCTAGTCCAGTCAACTCCCACTTGTAAAATGTGGGTCTGGGCCGTGGCTCATGCCCATAATCCCAGCACTTTGGGAGGCCGAGGCGGGTGAATCACCTGAGGTCAGGAGTTCGAGACCAGCCTGGCCAACATGGTGAAACCCCGTGTCTACTAAAAATACAAAAATTAGCTGAGCATGGTGGCAAGCGCCTGTAATCCCAGCTACTTGGGAGGCTGAGGCAGGAGAATTGCTTGAACCGGGAGGTGGAGGTTGCAGTGAGCCATGAGTGAGCCACTGCACTCCAGCCTAGACAACAAAGAGCAAAACTTGGTCTCAAAAAAAAAAATGTGGGTCTGGCATTGGCTGCCAGACATCATCTCTCTAACCCTCGTGTCTGGGCCCTAACTTCACCCTTCTGCCAGGGCCTGAAAAGGTGAGACCCTTTACCTCTTTCCTTCCCATAATGGCCAGCCCATAGCCAGACCAAGTCACTGTTTTGCAGAGGTGGATGCTGGCCCTCAGGGCTCCCCCCTCAGCAGCCCATCCCTGCCAAATGCCTGCCTGCACACACACAGCAGGGGAAGGTGCTGCTTGTTTGGGTATCCTTGTGAACATGTGTCCACCGGGCAAGTCACCACTGGGAGCTGTGGCCTTTTAGAGAAATGCTTGAATAAGACATGCAGCCAGAAACATTTGAAACCGCTCACAGGGAAGGCTAAACACCCCCAGCTCATTTGCAACAAACTCACAATGGCCTCTGAACCTCAGGTGGCATTTCTATCACGTATCTTAAAGAGAAATGAGTCCAAAACCTCCCGAAGTTTCACAGATTCCTTCCTGTGAAATCCTTCAGTTTCACAGTGTGGACACAAATTTAGCCATTTTTAAACCTACCACTTTTTCAGTACCTATATTCTAGGTACTAGACCAGTCACTTTGTATATATTAACCCATGATCCTGACACTTCATGGCAAAGTAAGTTTCTATTTTTCAGATGAGAAAATGAAGGCTTGGGCATGAAGCGACTTGTTCAGGGTCACAGCTAATTAGAAGCCAAGTCCGGACTGAAGCCAAGCCAGGGCCAGAAGACTCCCGAGCCCGCTCTTCACACGAGACCAAGCTGTGGCCCACGGTGACACTTGTCCTGACCAAGCCTGATTTCGAATGCTATCACCTGCATTTCAAAGCCACCTTTCTGCAGGCCAGACTTCCATGAACCTACTTACAACTATGTTAATGTGAAAACCTCCTTCAAAGAAGGGCCACAGCATCTGATCCAGGCCTTTTCTCAACTGGGAGTCTGTTCCTTTCAAACAAAGTGTAGGGGCCGGTTTCTGAATGTCAGGATCCTGAATTGATATGGCTGACCCATCAAGCAGCCTCTGCTTGGTCTGTGTGTGGGGACAGATGTGCTGTACACAGGATACAATGAGAGGTGGGAAAACGGTCACTCAGGGGTCAGGCTTCAAGTGAGGGGCGGCTCATAGCCAGCCCCTCTGCTCCAGCCAACTGTGACTCAAGTCCCTCTGTGGCAGAGGAAGGAAAAGCTTATTCTGGTGGTGCGAGGCCAGGACATTAATATACATTTATTGAGCACCTACTATGTACTCTATTCCCAGGACTGCTATAGGGTGGTTGAAAAGGCCAAGATGCAGTCACCATGGCAGAGCCACCATTTGCAGCATTAGCAGCAGCAGCAGTAACAGAATAGCAAAACACACACCTTAGGAGCCTATTCTGTGAAGTAAAGGGCTAGGTGTCTTATGTTGACTACACACCATGTAAGGACCGGCTGGATTAGACACCTCGGATAATCTTAGTCCAACAATGTGACTGAAACCTCCTTAATATCAAATTAATAAATTTCAAAAAGAGAAAAAATTAATGGGATTCTACTGTATTGTAAACTGGAAACAAAATCATTTACAAGCATTCATCAGGTACACAAGATGAGCTCAGGACCGCAATCAGAAATTCAGGATACACATATCAGTATTAACCTACTGTGAGCCACATGCTGGCCCATGCTTCATTTCTGCATCACTTCTAATACAGCAACTCTGCAAGGTACATATAATTATTCCCACTGCACAGATGGGAAAACTGAGGCTTGGGGATGTTAATTAGCCAGAGGGGGCAGAAATGAAATTTCAATCGAGATCAAAAGTCTATGCTTAAAGGTTGGAAACTGTCTAAATGTTCAAATATGGGGATCTGAATAATTAGAATATAACACAACCATATCATGGACCCATGCGACTGTTAAGAAAGCATGAAGCAGTTCTACATTAACTGATATTAGATCATTGCCAAGGTCCATTGAGGACAGAAAACAAGATATAGGGCAATGTTTTCAGTACAATCTAAAAATTATCTGCCACAAATATCTCTGGAAAGACAAGAAAATGCTAATGGTGGCTGCCAGCAGGAGGGGATGGGGGCCACGCTGCAGAGGAGGGGCTACTTCACCATACACCCTTTCGTAGTATTTAAATTTGTTGCCACGTGCATAGCTTTCCTTTCAAAAATAATGTGTTAGTCTGTTTTGTGTTGCCATAAAGAAATACCTGCCAGGTACGGTGGCTCACGCCTGTAATCCCAGCACTTTGGGAGGCCAAGGCAGACAGATCAACTGAGGTTGAGAGTTCAAGACCAGCCTGACCAACATGGAGAAACCCGGTCTCTACTAAAAATACAAAATTAGCTGGGTGTGGTGTGTATGCCTGTAATCCCAGCTACTCGGAAGGCTGTCGCTTGGAGAATCGCTTGAACCTGGGAGGCGGAGGTTGTGGTGAGCCGAGACTGTGACACTGCACTCCAGCCTGGGCAACAAGAGCAAAACTCTGTCTCAAAAAAAAAAAAAAAAAAAGAAAAGAAAAGAAAAAGTATCTGAGGCTGGGTAATTTATAAAGAAAAGAGGTTTATTTGGCTCAGGGTTCTACAGGCTGTACAAGCACGACACGGCTTTTGCTGATGGCCTCAGGAAGCTTTTACTCATGATGAAAGGCAAAGGGAAAATAGGTGTGTCACGTGGTAAGAGAGGGAGCAAGAGAGATGCCAGGCTCTTTTAAACAACCAGCTCCTACATGAACTAAGAGTGAGACTCACTCATTACTCCAAGAGGGTACAAAACTATTCATGATGGATCTGTCCCTATGGCCCAATCACCTCCCACCAAGCCCCGCCTCCAACATGGGGGATTGCATTTCAACAGGAGATTTGCAGGAGACAAATATCCAAACCATATCAAGTAAATAGGCACATATGACTTCCCTAATCTTCCCAGTTCACCGTGCATGCCTCCTGGGTCTCCATCCCTGCCCTGAGGAACTTCTCAACCACTTGGGGAAAGAAGGCATATGCATGTGGATAAATGAGTGAACCCTGCAGATGCAGGAGAAGTCAGTGCTAAACTCCCATTACAGAGACAGAGTCCTGAGCTGAGTCCTAGGGGTGAGCTGGGGTCAGGACAGATTGATAGGGGATGAGGGCAAAGGGGAAACCAGGCCCAGAGGAGCCAAGTCCAGATGACCTGGAGGCCGGGGGTACCTCACTACCCGGGGAGACACACGGGAGTCTAGCGAGAAGGTCTCGAATTCAGCCCTGGCAAGGAGATGGTGCCCTTGCAGTCATTGTGAGAGCAAACTCTCTCTGGCCTTCATCAATACGAGAAGCTTTGGCTAGCTGCCAGCCTCCTCTGCTCAGCCGTTGAACCAATAAATACTTCGTGGCAGATCAATTAAACCATCTAGGAAAGATGTCTGGAAATATAGCTTCCTCGGCTCTGTGCAGGGGACAAGCCCTCAGCCAGTTAGGCCCAAGATACCTGCATTTCCACTCTCCACCCTCTGAAAGTCAGCCCTGACACTGGCGTCCACTCTGTGGATTCGGGCCATGCTCAGTGGTGGGCAGGCTTGGGCAGGTTGGCCCAGGCATCGGAGGCAGGGCTGGGTATAAGCACAGCTGTATGATTTGCTAGCTGCATGGCCTTGGGCAAATTCTTTACCTTTCCAAGACAGTTTCTTTGTCTATAAAATGGGGATAACAACGGTCACATTGCCTCATGGCTTATTGTGACGAAAAGAAAAAAAATGAGTAAAACGCTCAGCCCAGGGCACAGAACATGGATAGTAGCCAACAAAAGTGTCATCAATACCCTCAGATCAAAGCTACCCGGGACCCCAAGGCCACTTGTCTCTGTCTGAGACTCCTCTCCACTTCCTGTGTCACTCACACACCACTCACCACCCAAGAACTCCCAGATGTGGGACAAAGCCAATCTGTCAGCCTTTCCTCCACCAGCATGTGGAGAGAGGAGCTGGGGAGCCGCGGAGCAATTCCAGAAAGCAGCCCAGAGTGGATTCCAAAGGCCTGGCCCACCGCAGGGGCCCACACTTCAAGGGAGTCGAGACATTTGCAGTGGCATTCCCCTGTTAGTGATCAAGCATGCCCGATCCATGGCCACCGCTGGGGCTGCCTTTATGCAACTTAGTGTTTCAGAACACCCTGCGGAGTTCTGTGCTGAGCCAAGAGCTTTGAAGGCTGACGGTGAAGTCAGCCGGAGGAGGAAAAATGACAGGGATGGCATCTCAGGGACTCACCCAAACTCACTGCTAAAGGCAAGGACCTGGCCCTGGGCTGCACGGTCACCAGCCAGATGGAGCAGATGCTCCTGCACATTCTCTCCCCGCCTTGGCTGTAAACGTCCCCACAAGGTGCCGATGTGTGCCTCCATTTGAATCCAGGCTCCCTCAGTTACTTGTAGTGTGACCTTTAGCAACTTACTCAAGCTCTCTGTGCCTCAATTTCTTTGTCATATGCTGAAGACGACACTATAGGTAGTATTAGTGCAAAGAGTCATTACAAAAATTAAGTGAATTAAAATTTGCAAAATGGCCAGATGAGGTGTCTTGTGCCTGTAATCCCAGTGCTTTGGGAGGCAGAGGTGGGAGGATTGCTTGAGGCCAGGAATTCAAGACCAGCCTGAGCGACATAGTGAGACATTGTCTCCACAAAAAATAAAATTGTTTTTTAAATTAGCCATTACCTCCTGAGCCATATGTCACCAATCCTGGCATATATATATATATATATATATATATATATATATATAAAATTTATAATAAAAATTTGTATATGTTATATAAATATATATATATTTTTTAAATTAGCCATTACCTGCTGAGCCATATGTCACCACTCCTGGCATATATATATGTGTGTGTGTGTGTATGTGTATTTATATATGTGTGTATATATATGTGTGTGTGTGTGTATATATATAATTCATAATAAAAATTTATATATGTTTATATATTTAAATTAGCCATTACCTCCATATATATATATATGCCAGGAGTGGTGATATATCCCTGCAGTCCCAGCTATTCAGGAGGCTGAGGCAGGAGGATCACTTGAGCCCAGGAGTGAGAGGTTACAGTGAGCTATGGTTGCACCACTGTACTCCAGCCTGGGTGACAGTGTGAGCTTCTGTCTCTAAAAAACAAAAGAAAAGAAAAGGAATTTTTAGAATGCCACCCGTCACCCGCTCAGACTAAATGCTACGTAAGTGTTAGTTGTTGTTGCTATTATTGCTATTATTATTATTTGGACCCTGGACAACCTGGGACAGCTCCCCCATTTGCCTGGCTTTGGCTCCATTCTTCTCAGTTCACTCAGACGGCAGAAACCCTGAGCGTCCTGCAGCTCTCTGTAGTTAGCTTTGAGATGCTGAGCCATTTTACTCCATGGTGTAGCTAAATAATTCCACTTGCAGAAGGTTTGACAATGTTATGCATTTGCAATAGGAAATCACGCCTCCAGGAGTGCCTGCCCTCAGCAAACCCATGCTTCCAGAGTTAAACGTAGTGAGCCCTTTCTAAGTCTTACTTTTACTGTAATAAAAATTCAAAAATTGAGAAAATGATATCCATTACTTACTTTCATTATGTTAGAGGAAAAGCCTCTATTAAGGCACTTTGCTTTAAGTCACAGGTGAACCCCGGAATTTGCCTTAGCTCACCCAGTTAATCAGCACAAGGGCACCAATTGCTATGTGTCTGCTCTGTGCCGGTGAGCTTTATCATCCTCATCCTTTTTCAAAGGAGAACACTGAGGTTCAGAGAGGAGGCACTCACCAATAGCCATTTGTTGAGTGTGGGGCCAGGGTCTGACCTGGTTCTGAGAGGGGCCCCGGGTAGAGTTTGCTCCTCCTATGATCCTGTGGGGAAGCAACCCCAGAGAGCTGGTCTGTCTTTTGCTTCCAAGCATGTCTCAGACTCTGGTCCCTCACAGCCCAATCAAGTCTGAGTTTGGGGACCTGCCACCATATCCACAACTGACGTTAACTCAGAATCCTTTCCATCCATGGACTCCACCTTGGGATTCCTTCCCTGCTCAGGGACTCCCTAGAGCCAAACTAGTCCCAAACCTGGGGATTCATGGTGGACTGCAGCCCAGGACACAGGCTATAGGCATCACACAGTCCCTTCCCAACTATCCCTGTGAGCCTCCACTGCAGCTTCTCCTACGGCCCACTCTGGAGTCAGGGATTGTCCCAGGCTAGCCATGAATAGGCCTTTCAAGCCCAGAAAAGCTGAGCTTCCCTTTTCTGTAGTCACACCCTTATCTGAGATAGAGAACATTACCCCTATCTAGAGAACAGGCTACTGCCGTGGCAGATAAGCCAACCCTATCACTAAATGGAAGATGCCCCAGGCTCATATCACATGACATCTGGCCTCTCTTGCCTCCTAGATTCAGTATTCTAGATTCAGCCACCCTGAGAAATCACTGCCAGTAAGGAAGAGAATAGAACACTTCGCATTTCAGTTCCACCAAACTTGTTCAACCACCTGAAGGACCCATAAGCTTAAAATACCCCAAACACAACTGCCCTTCCCACCCAACCTCTCTGAGGTAGATCCCTGCTCCTGATCCCAATATGCATGGCCCCAGTGGGGGCAACCCTGTTAGCACCTTAGTTTTGTACCTGAAAACCAGGCAACAAACAAAATCCAAGTGTAAATTAGTAGCCAAGAGGAAGCCTACAACAGGAGTGTAACTGTTGGCTTTGGTAGCTCCCACTGGGTGTCGATGTCAGGCCTTAAATCTCAGCTACCATATGATTAGTGCTACTGTACAAGAGCTTACAGCAGCAAAAAGGGGACCTGATACTATCCCATTTTACAGATGAGTAGAGTGAGTCTTTTTGTTTCTTTTTTTCTTTTTGAGATGGAGTCTTGCTCTGTCGCACAGGCTGGAGTGCAGTGGTGTGATCTTGGCTCACTGCAACCTCCGCCTGCTGGGTTCAAGCAATTCTCTGCCTCAGCCTCCCAAGTAGCTGGGACTACAGGCATGCGCCACCATGCCCAGCTAATTTTTTGTATTTTTAGTAGAGATGGGGTTTCACCATGCTGGCCAGGCTGGTCTTGAACTCCTGACCTTGTGATCCACTCGCGTCAGCCTCCCAAAGTGCTGGGATTACAGGTGTGAGCCCACACGCCTGGCCGAGTAGAGTGAGTCTTAGGGAGTAAGAGTGACTCAACAAGGACACAAAACCACTGAGCACTTGGAAACAAGTCACATCAGACTCCAGAGCTTTGGTACACCAAGGCCACTCTTCTCGTCCAGTGATTAATTCCAGCAAATAAATTTTCCAATTCCATTAAACAAATATTGTTTGTTGTTTCTGCTGGTTTTCTCATCACTAGGATTTGCCTGGTCACAATGTCTCAGAGGGCTCCAGACGCTTTCCACAAGGCACTGTGATGACTAAATTAGCCCTTCTCAGGGACATAATCATCAGTTCCTAGATTTAACCCTTTAAACAGAGAAAATGGAACAACACTTTGCCATTCAATGGCAATTGTAGGCAACAACCATGGAAATAAAATATGAACAAGAATATCGCCAATTATACCAGAGTGCTGAGCATACCAGCCACTTTCCCGTTAGCCTGCCATGCTTGGAAACCATCAAATGTCCCTTTCCTGTGCTCCAGTAAATAGAAATTTTGCTTGAGTAAAATCTTGTCCTTGACTTCTTTTCTGGAGAGTTATTCTCAGTCCCTCATCTAAAGGGGAGAACATAGGAAAAGAGTGAACTTTGGGGGGCATCAGAACTGAGGGAACCTTGATTCTGCCTCTCTGAAGCTCTGCTCTTAAGTGTTCTTATTTTTAAAAGGAGGATCTGCCTCAGGGGCTGGTAATTACATCTCTTATTTAGAATGAATAAACTGGAAATTCTAGCTTTTAGAATCCCCTCTGAGAGCTTCATTAGGGGTGTGGCAGGAAGTCTGGATGGGTGCTGGTGGGCTGATGTGGGGGAGTGTGCAAGTCCACAGGTGCCTCACTCCCGGTCCCTCAGCTGGGATTCAACTCAGGACAGGCAGCGCCGTGTGCCTCTGTCCAGAGGCCACCCTGTCTCCCTGAGTGGCTCCCTCCAGAAACCAATAACTGTCTTTGCTCCTATAATTTTTATCTTGCAGGATGGCTGTGTATATTAAATGAGAGGAAGCTGTAGAGCTGTCAGGGGTCAACCCCAGCAGCCTATGGGCTGGTTTGTAGCCTGCACAGGTATTCTGTTTGCCCACATAGAGTTTTCAGCCTCTGTCAACTTGAAAAATTAGAAAAGTTCACTCTCTCTAGATTTCTGGGACCTCTTGGAAAAAGTCACAAGATTCCACAACCGAGGGTGTTCATTCCCATGAGATGACAGTGGGCTGGAGATGAGAGGCAGCTGCCCCCTTTAACAGATGGCCCGTAAGAGCTGGAATTGGGGTGTTCAGCCTCTTGACTACAGTAGGTGGCCAACAAAGGATGTTATCACTACTTATTACTTACCAATAACTTAAGTACATGGCATTCAAATGCAGGGACTAGGTACTTGTCACTATCCTCCCACTGTGACTAGCTTGGGTCATTTGCTACAACCTTTGTACAGACTGAAAGACTGATATTTGGTAACTGGCATCAACATTCAAAGCCTCTATTGGGTGCCAGTCACTGTTTTGAGCACTTCACACATATTATCTTATTTGACTCTCACAACTGTGAGCTAGATTACTGTCATCGTGATGCTTTGCTGATGGGAGAACTAAGGCACAGCCCCAAATCACCAAGCCAGCAAAGGAGAGAGCCAGGATGAAACCCAGATCCTGGCGATTCCTCTACACTGCAGGATCCTCCCAGCTGCCCATGGGGGCGTGGCCTGCCCTGCTTCCCTAGGGCCTGGCAGCCTCTGAAAGCCCTGCTCCCAGCCCGGTAAGCACACTTACGGTCAAGGCCGTTGATGTAGCGCATGGTGACTTCGCAGTGGCCCCACACGGCACTCACCACCGGGTATAGCTTCTTGCCCTTGAGGCCTCGGAAGGCCACGCCCAGGTACTGGCCGTCCACGATGAAGCTGAGCGTGCCCTCATCCATGTCCAGCACCACAAGCAGCGAGTCGGGCAGCGCGAATGCCTCGTCAGGCCCCAGGAAGGCCGGGTAGGCCACGCCAGGCCGGTTCTTGCCATCGTGGTAGAGGCGGCTGCGGCCCAGGTCCCAGCCCCATGACTCGGCGTCACTGCCCACCAGCGCTGTGTAGCCCACGGAGTGCAGGGGAGCCCGGGCCGTGGCCACGCCAACCACAGCGTGGGTGCCGCGCTGCCGGGCCGGCCAGTTGATCTGCCAGGCGTGCAGGCCGCGTGCGTGGCCCACCTTGCCGCGGATGCCGTCGGTGCTCTGGGCCACCGGGTGCCGGTGGAAGGTGAGCCGGTCGTCGTCCTTGACGAAGACGTTCAGCGAGCGGTCCTCAGGGTTCCACGCGTGCCGCAGCTGCACAGCCAGCCCCGCCGCCGGCATGTCCAACAGCTGGTCCAGCCGCGCCGGCCGCCCGGGCTCTGCACCCCGTAGCTCCCGTTTGGCGGTCCGCAGCGCCGGCTCTCGCACCTCCACCGACTTGAGGCTCCCGGAGAGCTTCTGGCCCATGCTTCACTGCGGGGAGGGGGCTGCTGCAGGCCACCGCTACCTCGTGGGAGCCTCCACTCCCCGTAGCCAGGAATGGGCCACGGGGCTGGGAACCAGGCTTCGGGACGGTAGACCTCCACAGCCTCTACCGGGCTGCGGCAGGGGCCCAAGCTCCTGGAAGGAAGCAAAGGGCACAGATTATAGCAGCAGCATCAACAGCCAGGTTGCCAGTCCCTTCATTTATGCCCATGCCTTGGCTGGGCCCTTTGCATGCACAATAATAGTAATAATTCGCACACTCATATCTGGCACGAATCTAGCACTTGCCATATGCCAGACAGTGTTCTAAATGGTTTATGTTTATTAGTTCGTTTAATCCTTAACACCTCCCTGTAAGAGATATACATTATTATTCATGTTACAGATGAGAACGCTGAAGTGCAGAGAGAGGATAAGTGACTGGCCAAAGTCCTACAGCAAATAAGTGACTGAGCCAAGATTCAAACCAAGGTCATCTGTCTTCAGGGTCTGTGTTCTGCATCTAAAACAATCATAGGGAGTTTGATCTGATTTGATTTATTTTAAGACGTTGTCTCACCCTGTTGCCCAGGCTGGAGTGCAGTGGCATGATCTTGGCTCACTGCAACCTCTGCCTCCCGGGTTCAAGTGATTCTCCTGCCTCTGCCTCCAGAGTAGCTGGGATTACAGACACGTGCCACCACACCCGGCTAATTTTTGGTATTTTTAGTAGAGATGGGGTTGGCCAGGCTGGTGTTGAACTCCTGACCTCGTGATCCGCCCACCTCAGCCTCCCAATGTGCTGGGAAGGTGTGAGCCACCGCACCTGGCCCGGGAGTCTGATTTTAGAAATAAGGAGTGAGCCCAGAGCAGTTGTGACTTGCTCAAGATGAGAGACTGGATGAGAACCCAGGTGCATCTGATCCAAGGGGACAAGCCCTGTGCCAAGGCTGCAGGGTACACAGCTTCTCAAAACACAGGGCTATAGGGTGTGGCCTAACCGGACTTCCCAACCCTGGAGTCCTGGGGATCCTAAATCACCTCCTAAAATGTAGCCAGGCTTAAGAAGCAAGACACAGAACAAGGGTGCAGCGGGGTCACCAGGGACATGGACATCAGGCAGCGTGGGAAAAGGGGGTGAGGGCTCCATGGGAAAGTAAGTGGAGGTAAATGGAGGTGAGGAGGAAGGTTAAGGGAGCCAGTGTCCAGGCTCTGGAGCCAAATAGAACTGCATCCAAATCCCTCTATCCATCTCTTACTGTGCGTCCACAGGAAAGCCTCCTCGCTTCTTGGATACTCCCCATTCCTCGCCAGTAAAATGAGGATAAAACACCTCCCTCTGGTGATGGGGAAACTTGAGAGACCATAATATAAAGGGTCCTGGAACTCTGCTGGCAGGTTCTCCTCTCTGACTCCAAACTCTGACCATCCCATGTGGATCCCCTCCCTTTGGATGGGTGAGCTCTTTCTTCGGGCGTGTAAACACCATTAACAGCACTGATCCCAGACTGCCTTCCCTGAGGCAGGATCCTGGTTTTCATGGAGAAGGAATTTGCTAACATCACTAGAAGACCAGCCAGAACCCAAGGAGCTTGGACTACTTGGATGGGCCCTGAGTATGGGGAGAGATGGAGAGCCAAGCCCTGTCCAGAGCAGAGGCATGTGCACTCCTCTCCCTGGCCTGAGAGCTACTGGGCCCAGAACAACTTCTCCTGAGTCAGAGGAGGAGATGGATGGGTGTTTTTCATGCCCTGCCCTCCCCAGCCTCAACCTCCCACCCAGACAGTGGCACACCCCCAGTCAAAGTCCAGGTAGGCAAGGAAAGAACTCTGTTGCCACTCAGCACAGACAAATATCCTATAGGTTTCTTTTTCACTATTCCATTTTATTCTTAGCTCTCATATTCTTTCCTTTTATTGTCAGATCCCAGCTTCAGCAGATGTCAATCCTATTCCGAGAGCTCTGGCTAATGTTCAATCTGAGGGAATACCAGAACACATAACAATTTGCAACACTAGACAGTTTTAAGATAGCAGAATAACGTTACTCCTTTTCATATCTGAAATCACCCAAAATCAACGAGAAAAAAAGAAATGCAAACTCCTTCTTCAGCAAAACTAGAACACATTTGTAATCTGAACCATAGCTTATAAGGAAAGGCTGCCAAAAACAGGCAAGGGCTGCCAAAAGCAGTGAAGATAAAAAATACTGTCAGAAAATATCTAGAGAAGACACCTGTGGTGGCAGATCTCAGACAAAGCTGGCAGAGCCAGCCAGCAGCTGGCATTCCCGAAGGAAAAGAACTAATGATCCCTTATCAGAAACAATGGGAACAGGGCATGTGGTCTGGCAGTGGGAACTGCCTCCCACACTTTGGAGGAAGGGGAGGACAGGGCCAACAGAGGAAACAGACCCGCCATCTTGACAGGAAGAAGTGTGTTAGTGAGGCAGAGTGAGAGGAGGGCTCTGAATTGGGAGAAGCCCACAGCTGCGGAACTCTGCTGACTGAGTAGAAACAAAGGCTAAAGGAAATCACTACCACAACCCTGTGAAAAAAGTTCTTGGGAACCAGGGAGCAATCCTGCCCTCTTCCTGGTACCTCCTCTACATGCATCTCCTGCAAAATGCTGATCCAAGAAGTTTTACATATTTCAAAGAGAAACCAGCACAGGATATAGTCAAAGATGCTATAGAAGAAATAAAAGAATAAAAGAACAGGACAAAACACAGCAAACCAAGCAAACTCACCTGAAAAAAGCTGTCATAAAACAGATAAAAATTGTAACCAAATTTGTAAACTAATTTTGTGATTATTTCAGACAACTAGCATGGTCTCAACAAAAGATTAAATCCATTTTGCCTAGTTATAAAGGTAACCTCCAGAACTAAAAATAAAATACACATCTTGCAAATACGAACCTTGAACACAACACAAAATAAAACAGACCATAGACTGAAAGATTTTGTTTGAAAGCAAGAGAGGCAAAAAGGCATAAAAATATGAAATATGATAGTAAACAAAGACCGAAATATTAACCATGTCATTGGTTATAAAAACAAAACAAAACCAATAAAGCATATAAATTATTAAAGCTAATCATGTAATGGCATATTACATTATATTACTATATTGCTATTATATTAATCTATCACGTTGATAATATGTACCCTTGATATGATATAACAAAATGGCACTTGACCTCTATGGGCATCTTCCCCCAAGCCCATAACCTCACTTTAATTGTGAGAAAAACAAAGGACAAAATCCATTTGGAGGCCCACAAAATACCTGACCGTTTATAAACTGGCAAGGTCATCAGAACCAAAGTCTGACAAACCATATAGTGAAGAGGGGCCTAAGGAGACCAAACAATTCCACGTAATGTGGTATCCTGGATGGGATCTGGAACAGAAAAAAGGATATTAGGGGCCAGGCTCGGTGGCTCACACCTATAATCCCAGCACTTTGGGAGTCCAAGGCAGGTGGATCATCTGAGGTCAAGAGTTCAAGACCAGCCTGGCCAACATGGTGAAATGCTGTCTCTACTAAAAATACAAAAAAAAAAAAAAAAAAAAAAAAAAAAAAAATTAGCTGGTGTGGTGGTACATGCTTGTAGTCCCAGCTACTTGGGAGGCTGAGGGAGGAGGATTGCTTTAACCCAGGAGGTGGAGGTTGCAGTGAGCCAAGATGGCAACACTGAACTCCAGCATGGGTGACAGAGGAAGAAAAAAAGAAAGAAAGAAAGAAAGAGAGAGAAAGAAAAAAGGATATTAGGTAAAACTGAAATCTGAGAATAAAAGGAAATCTGAGAAAAATTGTTAATATTGTTTAATTATTAATATTAATTATTAAAATAAGTTAATAATAATGTATCAATACTGGTTCATTAGTTGTGCTAAATGTACCATACTAATGTAAGATGCTAATCATTGGGGAAACTAGGTTGGTAAATGGAGTGAGCATATGAGACCTCTCTGTACTATCTGTTTAGTTTTTCTTTAAATCTAAAACTATTCTGAAGAAATAAAGCCTATTAATTAGAGAAGCTTAAATAAATTTCTAAATGTTAGGGAATACTAAAAAAAAAAAGGACAAAAACTAGAATTTGCCTCTTCCTCTTATCTCATTAACCAGATATAAACATTGTCAGCATTTGGAGGAATCTCACCTTATTCTTTTATTTTTTTGTCTGTAAATTATCAGTAAATTTTCTTTTTAAAAATTGGTAACATGGGCCTTTATTTAGATTATTTCACCTAAAAATTATGTAATTAGCATTTTCACGTATTACTAAATATACTTTAAATGCATAACTTCAGTAACTAAATTTTTTAAAATACATAAAAAGCATATAAACCATTTGATTATTTAATGCGGGAGAAGATAGGAATATGTAAAATAAGAAATGAAAATGGGAAATAAAACGGCGTAGCTAAAAGCACTCATGAAAGAAATTAGACTTGTTTGTTGTTTTAACATAGTAAAAAGTTTGCAACACAAATTACCAACAAATATAAATTACCCACAAATGAATACAAATACAAAATGTGAAAAGATAGCAACAGTTCACACAAAAACAAATGGTTCCTTGAAAAGATACTCAATGTATACTGAAAAAAGAAATGAGTTAGAACTCCAATGAAATGCCATTTTTGTTATCAGGTTATCAAAGGTCAAAAAGTTGGATAACGCATGCTTGGAGAATGTGCGGAACAAAAGACAAACTTATACTAAAGTGGATAGAAACTGGTTTAGCCTCAGCGAATGGCAAAATAACACCATCTTTCAGAACTGCAAATGCACAGACCCTTTAACCTAGCAATTCTACTTCCAGCATTTATCCAGCTGTGTTCTCAAACGCACAGAGAAGTATCTTCGTACACAGCACATGCATACATATGCAGCACAGTTTGTAACAGCAGAGTATTACAAACCTGCTATTACGATAGCAGAGTAATAGCAGAGTATTACTAGTAATAGCAGAGTATGGGGAAAACCCAAACAGAAGACAGGCTATTTAATGGTAAATGCATATAATGGAATACTATGCAGCTGAAGAAAAGAATGCACTGATATGGAAGATCCAACAGACAGAGGAAGTTGAACAAACCAGGTGCAGAACAATGTGTGGTATGCTGCCAGCACTATGGAGGGAGAGGTGGAAAAAAGAGGAAAAAGAGGGGAGGTTATTCAACACAAAGGGCCCAAATGGATCTGAAGACCAGTTGTGTCTATAAGAAAACTAGACACCCCAGTAAAGTTTTAGAAAACAACATGCTATTCTCGGCTCACTGTAGAGCTTCAAACTGACCTTCATCCAAACCTTGGGCCTCAACCAAGTTATAAGAAATAAGCAAGATAACATGTGAAAGGTGTAGGGTGTGTACTAGGGATTCCATCAGTGCAACCAATAAGCGTCCAGTGCTGCCTCTGTAAGTTTGTACGGGCTGCCCAGAGGTACCTGAATGGGAGGTGAGTGGAGGTAGGAATCTTCCACTTTCATAATTCATTTGAAGACATCTTATGCTTCCATTCTAACAGACCAGGAAACTGGGGCTCCGAGGGAAGCAGCCCGATCAAAGTCACTCAGCTAAAAGATGGCAGAGGGGTGCTATCCCGGGCAGCCTGAACTCAAAGCCCCCTCTGCTTTTTCTATCACTAACTTCAACCATTAGCACTTACTCTGTGCCAGGAAGCATGCCAACTGCCTCACAGGCACGATGAGGCTGACGTCATATGCCCCTTTATTCAAAAGAGGGAACAGGCTCATAGAGGTTGCATAACTTGCATAACCTAGGGTCACACAGCCAGGAAGTGGCAGGCCTGGGATCAACCTCAGAGTCACCATATGACAAGCCTGTGCTCTTACCTCTTCCTCCATGTGGTTTAGAATAATGCCCTCTCCATGGCAGTGACTGTAACCAGCACTGTGTGGCCCACACAGAAAATTTCTAAGGAAAATTGCTTTATCCTTGCCCACAGCCATGCCAACTTTGGAGCTGCTGTTGTTGAAAGATACTTAAACGTGTTTGAAAGCAATAGCCAAGCAGCAGCCCCGGGGAGACCTCTTACTAGTACTTGGGTTGGCCCATACTGGGTCATTGAAGGCACAGTGCTCTCCTTTGCAATCATAGTCTAACAGCCTCTCTCCCTACTAGTGGCAGGCAGAGATCCTGAAGGGTGCTCACACTGTGGTGTGACAAGGTGGGCATGTAAACAGATAGCCCTTTGCTGCTCCCCCAGTTCAGGGCACACAGCAGAGTGCTCATGTCCATGAATGGCAAGCCGTTAAGGAAAACTAGCAGCTGGGCAATCTAATGAAGGACAGGAGACCTGGATGTGAATCCCCACCTGACTGTTGGGCCCTAGGCCAGGACTTAATCTCTCTGAGACTAGTTGGAAGTGCTGCTAACTATGTGCTAACCTTGCCTGCCTTTGAAGTATCAGAGCAGACACCTGTAAAGTCTGGCACATCACAGGGCTTCGAGCAAGTGGTGAGTGCTCTTTTAAACTGTGGATGTCCTCCAATATTGCCGTTTCACCACTTGAATGTGTCTTAGTATGAACTGATCGTGTCCTCCCCAAATTCACATGTTGAAGCCTGATATAGGTTGGATATTTGTCCCTGCCCAAATCTCGTGTTGAGCTGTAATCCCCAGTGCTGGAGGTGGGGCCTGGTGGGAGCTGTCTGGGTCATAGGGGTGAATCTGTCACGGCTTGGTGCTGTCTTAGGGATAGTGACTGAGTTTTGGAGAGAGGTCTGCTCATTTAAAAGTGTTTGGCACCTCCCCACCCCCATTTCTGGCTCTGGTTTTCACCATACGACATGCCTTCCCTCCCTTCACCTTCTGCCATGATTGTAAGCTTCCTGAAAGCTCCCTAGAAGCCAAGCAGACACCAGCACATGCTGCCTATAAAGTAGAACCATGAGTCAACTAAATCTCTTTTCATTACAAATTACCCAGTCTTAGGTATTTCTTTATAGCAATGCAAAAATAGCCTAATACGAAGCCCTAATCCCCAGTGTGACAGAATTTGAGTTGGAGCCTTTGAGAGATAATTAGTCCATGAAGGCGAGCTCCACCTCCTCTAAGAAGGCTGCCCTGATCCATGGGCCTCCAGGGTCCTGCCCTTTACCTCTGTCCACCCTTGAGCCAGCTAGGGGGGAGACCTTTCAGGCCTTACTGATCTGCTTTTTTCTACTTTGAGGGCATTCCTCTGATGGCAGGAAGCTTTCGCCGGCACTTCTGTGTCCCCAGCCGCTGCCCCACTCCCTCCATGCACAGACACAAGCCCAGTACTTTGAACATGGGGCAGAGCATACATATGGACTGTGGAGAGGATGTGCTGGGCTTCAGGGAGGGCTCATGCTCTGCTCTTTTTCAGAGGACGAAGCAGACAAAGGGCCAGAGCTACAGGCAGGAGATGCGGACATGGAGCCCAGTAATGTCGGACTCTCACTCCTGAGCAGCTGACTCTTGGCTGTATCCAGTCTGCTCCTTTATTAGCTACTGCTTTGCATCCTTCCCTGCTTCCAACCCTCATTTATTCGTTCAAAAAATGCTTAGTGCCATGTGCCAGGCACTGTGCAGCTGAGAGCGAAGGACACAGCAGTGGCCAAGTCAGGCTCATCCCTGCCTTCTCCCTCCAGCCAGAGGGAGTGGGCACTTAGCACACGTCTCCTCTCCTCAACTCCACCACAGCACGCTGCGCTGGGCCAGGCACGTGGAACATACAACAGCAGCCACCTTCCTGATAGAAATAATATCATCTCTCAACCCAGTAAGCAGCCAGCATCCTGAAGAATGCCAAAGGGTGCCTCCGTCACTTTCCCCCCAAACCCAACCTAATTTCCTATGCCATGCTTGGATGAGGATGCTAATGACATTATCCGGAAGGATCTGCTCCGGGGCTTCAATCGTGGCTGAGCAAGAAAACAAAAACTCTCATTTGCTAATTGCCCTTCCCAGGACCCTAGCGGATGTTCTTACTGGACAGGGAAATGAGGAGACATGAAGTGGCAATGCCACACTGTTTAAGGAGCCTCATTCGTTTGAAAAATATGACGCACAATCTTCAGAGGCCCAGCACCCAAAATCACAGCCACAGAGGCCTGTCTGGCTGAGCTCAACGGGCATGGGGTCTGCAAGAGGACATGACTGCTGTGGGGATTGGTAGTGACTGGGAGAATTGCCCTTCTCTCTGTATGGCCTCCGGCTTTGGACTTGCTGGAGCCAGAGGTAGGGGCAAGTCTGTCTCCTTCTTTCATCTAGCCAGCAGTAATGATGCCTGCCCTGGGGATCTCAGGCTGCTGGAAAGCATAAGACTCAACCACTTTCCCTTAGGGAGAGAGCTTCCACCAAAGAGGTCAGACTCCGAGACAGATCTGAATAATGACAAAGACTGTAAAAAGAAATCCAGTTAGATACCACTGGAATTCCTTTAGTCGACTGCATATTCCTTTCAAATATATGCCACAGCACTAGTAAAACTGCGAAGTTGATCTAACCACATGCTTCTGCGCAAAATCCTCCACAAGTTCTCCGAGGCTTTCAGGATAAAGTTCACTTCTAACCCTAACCCTTCCAGAATGTTCCATGATGCTTTCCCAGCCCATCCTCCTCAGGGAACTTCTTCTTCCTTCAACCTCCCTGCGGTTCCCTGACGTGCTGCTGCCATCGTCCCTTCCCTCCCTCGGCACCTCCTCTCCTCAGCTATGGAACTCCATTCAGCTTGGATATTACTGATTCTGGGGAGCTCCCAGCCCCCTGTGCCCTCAGAGCCCTTGTACTGGTGCCCACCACAGCACTTAACACAAGGGGACATGGTGTCTCCTTGGCTGCCTCCCTCCCGTCGGACTGGGGCAACTCAGGAGCAGGGGCCAGGTCTCCCTCATCAGAGTCCCCAGGTCTTCACGTGGGCCTGGTTTAGACAAAGTGGTGGAGGAATGTCTGTGGAATGCACAAGCATGAACAAATGAAGAAAAGCAATACACTGCCTTAGAAAGAACCACCACCTAAGAATGAACTGGGAATGCAGAGCACTGTGAGCTCAGACTGCTCATTTCATGTCTTTGTTCCTCAATTTTCGACTCTGTTGAAAGGTACCAATGACAGGTGTCTGACTTTAGTTTGACTGGAATGTTTTTAAGATTTTTCCTGTGCAAATATTAAGTAGGGAGGCTGTTTTATTAAAGATGCTCATTCAGAATGAACCCATCAACAATAAATGAACTAAAGAACCCCCAAGGTTTGTTCATAGGCGTTCATTAGCTTTTCCCTGCTATACAAACATGGATCTCACGCTACAACTGGCTGGGCAAGCCCTTTCTTCCCCAAGAGCTCACAAAGAGAGCCATCTGTCCAGTTCCAGGTGAAATCGTCTCACGCCTGTCTTCCTGGAGTGAGAATCAATGAGGCTTCCCCAGCCTCTCCTCCTCCTGGGGTTTCCATGGGAATCCTCCCACGGGTGACTGAGCTAGAGGCCCCGAGGGTGAAAGCTCAGCTGTCAGCCAGCAAGGAGAGCAGCGGATGGGATGAAGGAGGTTTGCTAGGCTGTGACCAGGGCAGCAAGCTCTGCAAGGTCATTTGAAAGAGACACACCTCTGAGCCAGCGAGGCCATGTGCAGTCCTGGCCAGCCTGGTCACTGCAGCTGCCCCTGTGCCCAGAGGCCTGCCCCAGGCACATGTGGTGGTTGTTTGCCAGACAGCTGGCCTCCCTGAGGCCCAGCTTGTCTGGGCTGGGGCAAAGCACGAAGGGAGAAGATGGGAAGGTGCCACTTCATGAGGCCCTCTGGGGAAAACGATGATAAAAACATGATAAGGTTCATGTCCAACCCCTCATTTACCTCCCAAGATGAACCTTCCCCACTTGGTATAACTTGTTGTCTGGAAACAGAATGCCTAAAAGAAAAGCAGAAATATTCATGCCTCTGGCTTGAGCTACCTCATAATAGGGACCTGCTGGGATTTCTGAATAACCCTCTGTTAAGCCTACAGTATCTCTGGGGGCATTTTTGAGATACTAAGGAGGAAAGGAGAAAGAAAGGGAGGAGAAAGGGAGCTGGATGGGGGAGGGAGCTGCTCCAGTTCCAGGAATCTGTACAACCTGCATGAATGCAGATAACAGGTGGATATCTCCTGAATGTAGATAACAGGTGGAATGTCTCTGTGGCCAGCAAACAGGGCCAAGGCCCACTCGCTTCTGGAGAAAGCAGAGCTCCAGTTCACCATAAGTGACATTTCACATTAAAGACCAATTGGATGACTTTGGCACTGCTCCGGCCTCTCCCTCCACACATACCAGCACAAGGAAGTGTAGCGCTCACCACAGCAGCTTTCCTGCCTCCTCCTGGGCTCCAGGGTCTTCCTGCCTACCCCATCAATGGGGCACCCCCAAGTCCATGCCTTCAACTTCAGTTTCTGCTCCTCACTGTCTCTCCATGCATCTTCTCTTATGACCTGCCCCCTGCAGACACTCTCAAGCTGGGTCTCCAATGCTGCTTTCTCTCCTCAGCATGAGACCCACCTATTAGAAGCCTCTGGCCAGCCCTGCCTGCGTGTCCTTTCAAATGACCTTGTAAGGCCAGCTGATCTCTTTCCATCATAAGCCTCCCACCATGGACACACCCACGCTCTCAGCCCTGTGGGACATCTGTGGTCCGTGGGCACCTTGGAATCTGCAGGTGGGCTGAAGCTGGCCCCTTCCCTCTCCCGCATGGCAGGTTCCTCTGCATGTCACTGTTCCTGCCATGGATCCGGTCTCTCGGTCCCCACCACTCAACACCATCAGCTTTCCCCTAGTTCAGACCTTGCCTGGATTACTGCACAGGTCTCTTAGCGTGCTTCCCTGACTCCAGTGTTTGCCCGCCAACCCAATCTCCATGCTGCCAAGGGGTAAATTTGACCAAGATGCCCGCTAATCTCTTCATTCAACCCTCCAGGCGGCTTCTCCAGAGAGAAGCTGCACCTCTTTGCTTGGCACCCAAGGGTCCCCAGACTGCTCTGACTTCTCCCACACTGTCTCTCATCACGGCCACCTCAGACCAGTCATGCCAGACTCTCCTCATCAGCACATTCTATTGACATCTCGGTGTCTGGGGAGCCTTCCCATCTTCTCTGACCTAGCTGACATTCTCTCACTCCCCTGTCCCTTCTAGCAGAAGCAGAGCTGGGCACCCCTCCATGGCAGCCCTCCAGCCCACTGCATCCTCTTCCCTCCGCCCCATTGCATCCTCTTCCCTCCATCCCACTGCACCCTCTTCCCTCCATCCCACTGTGTCTTCATCTCAGCTGTTAATTTCTGCCGATGTCTCCTGCACTGCATCTGCATTTCTTGGTGGCGCCAGCGCCCAGCCAGGCTTTATCTCCAATACTCATACACAGCCTTGTACCTGCCACCTCTAGCTGCATTAAGAAGTGTTTCAGACTGAAGAAGGAATAGCCACTCTACACTTCCTGCATGCTTCGCGTTTTTAACAACAAACATTTTTCGTAATTATACATTTAAAATGGAGTAAATTCTGAACTCAACGTGTAAAGCAAAAATCACATGCAATCATCAACATGGCTTAGGAAAGTTCTTCTAAAGTTATACCACTCTCTTTCCCAAAGGGCACACCACCCACAACTGTTTTTCCTGCAGCCTCAAAACAACTCCCTATTTCTTGAACTGACCAGCAGCAAATAAATTAGTTGGCTCATGTAGGTACCATTTTTCATTAAAAATGAGTTGCTGGTTTTTAATTTCTTTTTTTCTTTTTGAGACAGAGTCTTGCCCTGTCGCCCAGGCTGGAGTGCAGTGGCGTGATCTTGGCTCACTGCAACCTCTGTCTCTCGGATTCAAGCAATTCTCCTGCCCCAGCCTCCCGAGTAGCTGGGACTACAGGCATGTCCCCCCTCACCCTGCTAATTCTTTGTATCTTTGGTAGAGACAGGGTTTCACCATGTTGACCAGGCTGATATAGAACTCCTGACCTCGTGATCCACCCCTCTTGGCTTCCCAAAGTGCTGGGATTACAGGTGTGAGCAACTGCACCCAGCTGGTTTTTCAATTTTTTATAATTGATCTTTTTTTGCCACAGATGGTCATGATCACATAAATCAAGGGTACATACTATGTATTTATATAGTACATATACAGGCAGAGACTTCTGGTGACCTCGATCTAGGGCCCGCCACCTTCCTGCTTTTCATGCCTGAGACCCTTCACTCCTGCGTTAACAGAGAAAAAAACCTTTCCAGAGCATGGTTGTGTGACAACAGGTTGGACAGCTCAGGGAAATTAAGTAGCTCCTGTATGGTGAGTTATACTAGGTCTTTCCCCAAAAGGGCAAGGAATTCTGCACTGGCCACTGTGGCTTAGCCACTTTCTGGGATAGCAATAAAGCCCTCCCAAGGACAGGTCTATATAAATGACGAGGAAGTTCCAGTTGTATTAAAAATCAGGAGGAAAAGTATTCTAGGCAGAGGGAACAGCAAGTGAATGAGCCTTTGGAATGCTGGAGCAAAACCAAAAAGGCTGGGGTGGGGTGGGGTGTAGGGAGTGAGAGAGGAAAATGGTGAGGAAGAGGTGGAGGAGGGTAGTATCAGACCTGGAGAGCCCTGGGATCATCTAGATTTTACTCTGTGGCAGCCTTAAGGAGGTCCTGAGCTAGGGAGAAATGTGATCTACCTTTTTTTTTTTTTTTTTTTTTTAGGTAGAGTTTTCACTCTTGTTGCCCAGGCTGGAGTGCAATGGCCCTATCTCGGCTCACTGCAACCTCTGCCTACCGGGATTCTTTTGCCTCTCAAGCGATTCTCTGGCTGGATTCTCTGGCCTCAGCCTCCCGAGGAGCTGGAATTACAGGCATGCGCCACCACGCCCCACTAATTTTGTATTTTTAGTAGAGACCGGGTTTCTCCATGTTGGTTGGTCAGGTTGGTCTCGAACTCCTGACCTCAGCTGATCCACCTGTCTGGGCCTCCCAAAGTGCTGGGATTACAGGCATGAGCCACCGTGCCCAGCCGTGATCTACATTTTTTTTAAAGAAGCTTCTGATAAATGGGTATGACTACTTGCTAATTTCATACATTAAAAATAAAACCTTGTAATTTTAACTTGCATTTTTCTTTTTGAGGTAGGGCACCTTGTCATACGTTTTAGTATCATTTCTATTTTATTTCGCATGTGTGAATTGCCTATAGTCTTTGCCCATTTGATCTTTTGCTTGTTGACCTCGGGAATCTTTTACATGTTTAAAGAGATGAGCCTGTTGTGATAGGAGTGGCATATGTCCAATGTGACAGTTTGTCATATATCTTTTGACTGTTTCTGGTGAATTCTTTTCCCTGAAGATTTTATTTTTATGTCACTAAATGTATCCTTAAAATAAACAAGAAATACAAACTGGAGAGAGATTTGAGTAGAATGGCCAGTAAGTTGAATTTTGTTTGTGATTTGTCAAAGGTGGCTTAAATTCTTTTCATTACCATTTTTAAAGAACACTTTAAAAATGGAATAAATTAGAGGGTGTGTGTCTCAGAGGAATATGCCCTTGGGTAAAGGATGTTTATATCATACTTTTACACACTTCATGTCTTCCAGACTTAAGCTCATCAAATTGCGGGAGTGGGAGGTAAGGGGGCAGAAAGTGGGTGGGAGGATAGAGGGCTCAGAGTCTGAGAGAAGGGAACTCCTATCTTCATCCCCCAACCCCCCAAAGAGGGCGCAGAAGAGGAAACTAAGCTGGGGGAGGCTAGAGAACTTGCCCAAGGTCACACCGCGAGCTGGTGGTGGAGACAGATTCGAACCCATGCCTGCGTCCAGAACCGAGAGCTCTCCACCTCGCGAAAGTGGTACAGAAATGCCCTCCTCTCCTTCCTGTCGGCAGCAGCCTGCGCTTGGCCATGGGGCGGAGGGAGCAGCCACCACTCCCCCGCCCCCCCGCGCCCCCCGCACCGCCCCCCCCCGGTTCTCCCGGCAGTCAGAGGTCGGGGGCTTTGCGTCCTCTCCTGGCTTGGAGCCTCTGGTGCGTACAGAGCGACCGGGGTGGACTCATTTGCCGCGCTCAAGGCTTTGGCCCCATCCCTTCTTCCCAGAGCCCCTCTCCCAGGGCTCCATGAGCTCCCAACCTCCTCCCTTCCCGAGCAAAGACAAGTTTGTCTCCAAGCAAGGGCAGGAACTGGTCCCCGAGTCGCTCTCGAGCCAGGCGACCAGCTTCACTGCCCCAGCGTCATAAATAAACGATAACAAGAGCCACCAGTGCCTATTGCGTGACCGGGGCTTTACTTCCACCTCTCCGAATACCCCGGACGAACAGATCCCCAGGAATTATTGTCCCCATTACACGGCGGAGGGAACTGCTACAGCTCCGGAAAGTTGGATAACAAGCTTGGGCTCGCAAAGCTAATAATAATACTAGCTAACGTATGATTGAGTGCTTCCTGTGTGCCCGGCACAAGTCTACCTACGAGCACCATCCCACGATCTTTCCAATACCCATATAAGATGTGCACAATTATCATTCCCATCCTACGGATGAGGAAACCGAGGTTTGGCGCCTTGCCCAAGGTCACCCAGCCAGTGAGTGAAGGATCCTGGATTCAAACCCAAGCCAGTGAATCGGGTGGTAGTTTTTTGTGCAGTATCCACTATGCAGAGAAGCAAAGGGCTTAGAACCCATGGTACCAGCGGCCAGGCCCCAAATGCCTCAGGGCTGCGCGAAAATCAACCATCTCGAACTGCCACAACCTGCAGAGAGGAATTCTCCGGGACTGAGACGCCAGGAGCGCCAGCTGTGTCGAGTGCTGGCCGGCACAAAGTCCGTGCAGCCGGATCTCTGCTCCCGGCCCCCGCGCGCCCCTCACCAGGAGCTGGAGAGTACTCACCATAAAAGAGAGGGCAAGCGCCTGTTCGGGAAGAATCCCCAGCGCTGGCAGGTCCTGGACTACCGGGAGAGGCGTCTGCTGCCGCCGCCGCCCACTCAGGGGCGCCCGAGCGACCCGCAAATGCCGGCTCTCTCCCTGCGGCCAGGGGCGCGTCCTCACGGCTGATGCCCGACAGCAGCGCCCCCTTTGCGCTACAGGATGGCCTGGAGTTAGGAGCGTTCTTGGCGAAGTTGGGGCTCCCGCGCCGGGGGTCGGGCCTGGAGTGGGGAAGCGCCTTACTGAGCCGATCCTGAGGGCACTCCGAGGCCCGCGCTCTAGCAGCTTGGAAGCGAGGCGCCTGACCCAGAGGACGGCTAGTCTCGCGCTCAGGGCGCACGGGCCGCGCCTCAGCAGCCCGCCCTCAGCGCGGCGGGCGTCTTCTCCAGCGCCCTGAGCGCACGCAGCGGTAGCAGAAGCTGGGGCCCCGGCGCGGGATGCGGTGTGTTCATCGCCCTCCCCCGGGGCTGGGCGCCTTTGTGCGCGGGGCGCGCCGGCCGCCACGGCGAGCTCTGGATGCTGCAGCCGCCGCCTCCTCCCCCTCCTCCTCCGCCGTCGCCCGCTCCCCGCCTTCCCGGCCGGCCGGGAGGCTGCAGCTGAAAGCCGATCTGGCTGAGCTCATCCCTGAAGGCCACTAATCCAATAGCCGCGGAAGGCGCGGTCGCCGGGAACGCCCCTTCCCCCACCATCCCGCGCCCGGGCCGTCCCAGTTCGGGCCGCTGCCGGCGCTGCCACCTTCTCGAGGCCACCAGCTGGCGGGAGAGGGAAGTGGAGCCCGGGCCCGCGCCCCTGTGCCGAGGCGGCGGCGCGGTCGCCATGCGCTCGCCCGCCCGCTCGCCCGCGCACTCCCTAGCTTTCGCACTCATTCAAGCGCACGAGTCCTTCCCGATTCATTCAAGCGCTACTGGAGCGCCAGAGTGGGTGCCCCTGAGTGGGAGGAGACACCCAGTTACTAGGCAGCTTTGGTGCCTTTACTCAACGCACGTGGGAAATAGCAGTCGGGGGAAAAGAGGGTGGTTTAATATCTCGCTTCCTCAGACATACACATGTCCACACTTTATTTTTGAGATCAAGCTCCAACTTATCTGTTAAAGTCCAATTTCAAACCGCACCTGCTCCAGGAGCTTTCCCCGCCCACCCGAGGCGCAGGAAGTCCGTCTCTTTGCTCTACCAGCGCTGATGGTGGGCTGCCTCATTGGGAGCCTGAGCTGAGCGATGAGGAAAAGGGCGTGGCCAAAACAAGCCGCGAGGGTGCTTCTGGTAGCTGCGCTTCCTTGAGGAAATTGAAAGTTCAGTTCCTGGCTTGGTGGCCCTCGTCTGTGCTCCCAGAATTGACTTCAGGTCCATTACGCAGTCATTTGCTGACCCAATCCCTCTCTGTGTCAGGTACCAGGCAAAGAGTGTACATGCAGAGTGTCCATTTCATCAAGGACGCGTAAAACAAAAACTCTGTGAGGGGAACGTTTTGAGAGAGGTTCTGAGGCGAATTTGTCAGACTGGAAAGGGCAACTGGGAAGGTTTCCTAGTAAGTGTGACTCCATGAATTAGCTCCTGGAGGCAGGGGTACAGCGTGGTCACTTGGCATGCTACCTATCAACAGCACAGAGCCTGTGGTATCAGCAGAGGGGGTATGACAGAGCTGGAGGGATAGACAGTGTCTAGAGTCTTGGGTGGGGACTGTATCAAGAGCTTGACCTTCCCCATCACTTGGAGGCCTTTAACCAGGGTACTGACCTTGTCGGATTTGCATTCCAGAAAGATCTCTTAGCAACCAAGTGGATGGATGGATGGAGGAAACCAGCTTGGCAGCTACTGCAATAGTCTAAGCAAAAGATGATGATGCTTTATGAACCAAGATCGCCAGCGTATTGACACGTATTTATTGTGGTTATTCTAACATTTCATGATTGTCTGTTTGCATGTCTGCCCCTCCTAAAACTGTGAGCTCCCTGGAGGGCAAGTATAGGTACCTCACACATCTCTGGATGTCCTGCACCAGCACAGGATAGAGGCTGAGGACAGTGAATGTGATTTGAACTGCCCTAAGTGGCAGTGCTGACCTACATTCACACTTGGTGTCTTTCCTTCCTGCCTCCTATAGACAAGCTCCTGGAGTACCTCTGCTGGGAGCTACTGTGAGGGTTATGGAGGTGGCTGGGGAGCAAGAAAAGAAAATTTGTGGAAAGAAGCTCAGAAGCAAAAGAAAGTTTAAAGAAGGCGTTCATGCTGATAGTTTCTCTACCAATCTGGCTGACAGGCTGGGGGTGTGTGTGTGAGGATCCCGTTGTGTCCACTCTTTGCTGGGCAGCATCACAGTAGCTTCAAGGACAAGGGAGGGAGGGAGCAGTGGCCACAGTTTGAGAAAACAACTACCCTCTCCCTTGGGGGCTCCAGATAGGTTCACCACACTGGCCTTTCCAAATAAGCAAGGGGGCTCCAGATAGGTTCACCACACTGGCCTTTCCAAATGAGATTATGCCCCAGGAACAAAGGAGTGGCCCAAAACAGGGCCTCCTTGTGTCCCTGAAGACCCCCAAATCCTCCAGCCTCTGGATAACAAGGGAAACAACTTGCCCTTTGGGGAGAAGCCAGGATAGCCTGGCTACTAAAATTCTTTAGATTGAGATCAGCAGCTTCTAAATGGCCCCCAGTGATCCCTGACTCCTGGTATGTACTCCCTTGTGTAAACTCTTTCCCTTAAATGTGGGTTGGATCTATTGACTTGCTTCTCACTAACAAAATATAGCAGAGGTAATGGAACGTTCCTTCCAAGATTAGGTTATAAAAAGACCGTGGCTTCTGTTTTGAGCATGCACTCTTGTTCTCTTTTGGATCATCTTCCTGGAGAAGCCAGCTGCCATGTCCTGCAGTGGCACTGTGGAGAGAGGCCCATATGGTGAGTGACTGAGACCTGCCAATAACCACGAGTAAACTTGGGAGCAGATCTCTGCCACCCGACCCTGGACTGAACCTTCATAGGAGACTACAGCCTTGTGTGATGCCTTCACTGCAACTTCACAAGAGATCGTGAATCAGAAAAACCAACTACCTGTGGTCGTGGAAACTGTAAAATAATGTTTTTTGTTTTTATCTGCTAAATGTTGGAGCAATTTGTTATGCAGCAGTAGATAACTAATACAAGACGTTCTTAACTGTCCAAGAGTGATTCTAAAAATACACCCTTGGAAAACTAGCCACAGTATTGCTCTAAAGAATGTACAGTATCTCATGGGCATAGTCAGACAGCCCTGGGCTCAAATCTCAATTCCAAGTCTTTGGGTCCTAGCTCATTTGTAAATGGGAACAGAAGAATGTCCCCAGAGTACAGTTGTGTGTTGTAGCTTGTGTGTAGTCGGTGCACGATAAATCTTTTCCCTAAAAGATTTAGGAAAATCTCAGCAGTAGACCAAAATCTGTAGCATTCGTGGGATTCTTGGACTAAGGCAGAGTAATGCCTGGGGCAGAAGGTCCAGTAGGGAGCTGCTGGAGTCAGGGGCCCAGAACTCCTTGGATAAAGCAAAGCGGTGAACCTCACTCCTCCTGCCTTTGCTCCCACAGGGCGTGGTATACAGTCTACTTCCCAGTTTTTAGCTATTAAAATCTTCGACTCCTTCTCTGTCTTACAAAAGTACTAACGATGGTTTTACTGAAGTTGGAGGAAACACTTTCAGTTCTGAAAAATTTTGGAGCTTGAAGCTTGCTCCGAGGAGGTTTGTGGCAGGAGAGGTGGTGTGTGAGGTCTGAATGTCCTCCGCCCACTCCTCAGGAGCAACCCTGATTGAGTCCAGCCTGCAGTGCGGTGTTGCCCATCAGGTACTTCGCTCTTAAATTCTGCTCCTCTTTACAGCTCAGGCATCACCATCTCTTTCCTTAGCAGTTATAAGCAGCCTCCTCACCTCTCCTCTACTGCTGAGCTGTCTTCATAAAGGAAAAATCACCCCTGCCACTCCCTTCAGAGGTACCTCATGGCCCACAGGATAATTGTCACGCTTTTCCATGGAATCTGGCTCTTGCCTACCCATCTAGATTCACCTCTTCTCATCTGCACTCTGGGCCAGGCCACACTGGGGACCTCTGAGCTCCTCCAAGCTCTTTCTCCCTGCCACATGCCATTGTACATGCTTACCTTTCTCCCTGGTACAAACTTTCCAGATAATCCAATTCATCCTTCATCTCTCTGCCTGTATGCATGTCATCTCCTCCAGGAAGCCTTCCTAACATGGCAGGCACAACATGGTGCCCTCCTATGTCCATCTCAAGCCTGTCCTCGCCTTTCTCACAACCCCAAGTCCCACTGTTGTGGCCTCTTTCCTTATCCCTCACTCTAGGATATGAGCGTTTCAAGGGCAAGGCTATCTTTTTCATTTTTATAGCTGTTACCCCCAACCACATTTTCTTCTTACTAATTTATCAAAGCAGGAAACTCCACAGTCTTCCCAAATGCCCAGGCTGGATTAAGGGCCCCTTCTATAAGCCCTACCGCACCTAGTTGCTTGACATCTGTCATAGCACCTTGAAAACCTTTGGGAAATTGCCAGACTCCTGCAGCACATGGTGACTCTTTAGGTCAGGACTGTGTCTGATTCATCCCAGTGTTCCTAGTTCCCAGCCTAGGGCATCGTATATAGTCAACAGACAGTGATGTTTGTGGAATGAATAATTAAAGGTAAAGGAGAAGAAAAGAAAGACAAAAGCAGGCAGGCAGGAAGGAACAAATGGAGGAAAAAAGGAAGGAAGGAAGAAACGGAGGAAAAAAGGAAGGAAGGAACAGAGGAAAAAAGGAAGGAAGGAAGGCAGGCAGGCAGGCTCCATTGGTTTTTCTCTATTTCTGTCTTACATTTAAGGTATTGAATGATTAGAATTGAATTAATCATAGCCCTTGATCATGACACATTGTCAACATTAGCCCAAGTATGGCACTTATTCATTTATGTATTTATTCATAACACAATGAACACACATAAGCCCACTATTGAACCCAAGACCTAGAACGTTTCCAACACCTTTATCTTCCCGTGTGCTCCTTTCCTAGCCCATCTTTTTGCCTCTCCTTCACACAAAAACACTATCCTGATTGCTTTTTTTTAGATGGAGTCTTGCTCTATTGTCCAGACTGGAGTGCAGTGGTGTGATCTCGGCTCACTGCAACCTCCACCTCCCAGGTTCAAGCAATTCTCTGCCTCAGCCTCCTGAGTAGGTGAGATTATAGGCACCCACCACCATGCCTGGCTAATTTTTTGTATTTTTGGTAAAGATGGGATTTCACCATCTTGGTCAGGCTGGTCTTGAACTCCTGACCTCGTGATCCACCTGCCTCAGCCTCCCAAAGTGTTGGGATTACAGGTGTGAGCCACCACGCCTGGCCACTATCCTGACTTTTATAGTTTATCATTTCCTTGGGTTTAAAAATACATCTAACATGAATTTATTTAGCTTTACTTGCTTTTTGAACTTTATTAAAATGTACTATACTGTATATCATTTTCTAGGAATTGCCATTTGGACTTAACAGGGTTCATCCATGTTGATGCATATAACAGTAGCTCCTTCATTTTCATGAAGGCTCTGTAATAGTTCGTTGAGTGAACATACACAATTAATTTTTCCATTCTCCTTCTACAGATGTTCAGATTGATTTTAGTTTGGAGCTACTATAAACAGTGCCGCTATGAACATTTCCAAACAGGTTCCGTGGTGCATCTGTGCTAATGTTTTCTTTTTTTTTTTTTTTTTTTTTTTTTTTTTTTTTTTTTGAGACGGAGTTTCGCTCTTGATACCCAGGCTGGAGCGCAATGGCGTGATCTCGGCTCACCGCAATCTCCGCCTCCTGGGTTCAGGCAATTCTCCTGCCTCAGCCTCCTGAGTAGCTGGGATTACAGGCACGCGCCACTGTGCCCAGCTAATTTTTTGTATTAGTAGAGACGGGGTTTCACCATGTTGACCAGGATGGTCTCGATCTGTTGACCTCGTGATCCACCCGCCTCGGCCTCCCAAAGTGCTGGGATTACAGGCTTGAGCCACCGCGCCCGGCCTGTGCTAATGTTTTCTTGGGTCTATTGATAGGAGTGGAATCATTTTATCTTGTTGTCCTCTTCATCACTGTCTAGCATGTGTCAGCCTATTCAAATGAAGGGCTAAAAACTGTTTCAATCTATCCACAAAACAGGGAGGGTTGTATGTATCAAAAGTAATTTGCATCATCCACAGGAGACAAAAATGTTCTACCAAAGGATCCCAGCTCCATTTCCCTGGAATGATTTGCATGCAAATAAATGATTTGCATACTGACAGAGCTTCAGATCCCAGGCCATTCCATTCCCTGTCCCATTGCCCTTTACTTCTTAGATAATTAGACCTAGTGGGGCCCTGAGGTCTCAGCCTCCCAGGAGGACTCTGGAAAAGACCTGAGTTAGTCTGTAGTAGGAAAGAAGACAGTCAAGGCTCAGTGACAGATACTCAAATTCATCCAGTGATCATCGATTTTTGTGTAGGAGAAGGTATTAAGGACATACACACACACGCACGCACAGAGGTCCGGAGAGTTCTGCTATAAAATGACATGGTCCCCTGGGAGGAAGCATCAGGGTAGGCATGGCAGATCATGGCAGGGTTGCATGTACCACAGGATTTTTAGCTTTTAATTAATTTCTATAATCGTCATTTTTTTCTTGTATGAAATGGGGGCAATAATATCTACCACATAAAATTGTAAAGATGCAAGGAGGTTATGTATATGAGGGCCTGGCAAATGTTCTTTGGGTTGTGGTCGTACAAAAGTTACTAAATGTCTAGGAAATTTCAGTTTCCAATGTGTAAAATGGTACTAATGAAAGTACTTTCCTCTATTGGCATTTGTCACTTTTGGACCTTGAGCAGCTGAATTCTCCTGCCAAAGCTGGGGAATTCCCCACCACATTACTCTAGATAGGAAGCCCAGCATTCAGTCATGACACAACTCTCAAAATCTTTTGAAAACCCTCTTCACAATTTGTTTTTGGTAAAATCAAATAAATAAAACTCTTTGATTTCCTAGCCTCCCTTGCCACTGGATATGTCAGAGGCCTCTGAACCAGAGCAACTCCACCCATGGGGGCTGGGTAAAATGAGAAGGAGAACTGTGGGGCTGCATTTCCAGGAGGTTAGGCAATTTTAGACACAGATGAGATAGGAGGTTGGCACAAGATACAGGTCACAAAGACCCTATTGATAAAACAGGATACAGTAAAGAAGCTGGCCAAAACCCACCAAATCTAAGATGGTGACGAAAGTGACCTCTAGTCATCCTCGCTGTTCATTATACACTGATTATAATGCATTAGCAGGCTAAAAAGCACTCCTACCAGTGCCATGACAGTTTAGAAATGCCATGGCAATGTTCAGAAGCTACCCTATATGGTCTAAGAAGAAGAGGAACCCACAGTTTCAGGAAATCCCCACCCCTTTCCTGGAAAACTCATGAATAATCCACTCTTTGTTCAGCGTATGATCTAGAAATAACCATAAAAATAGTTAACCAGCAGCCCCCAAACCCCAGGGCTGCTCTGCCCATGAAGTAGTCATTCTTTTGTTTCTTTACTTTGCTAATAAACTTGCTTTCACTATACCTTATGGGCTTGCCCCCAAATTCTTTCTTGCACAAGATCCACGAACCCTCTCCTGGAGTCTGGATCAGAACCCCTTTCTAGCAACCAATTCAGACGTCATCTGGATTCTGTGAATGGACACACTGATCTGACTCAGAAGTGAGCTACCTGAAGAAAGTCTCTAGGCCTAGAGCATCCACCCTGGCTGGTGTGAGGAAGAAGCAACTCTTGTTTGGGGTCAGTGGCAGGAGTAGCAGCTTCCTAATCTTGGGTATAGCAGAAGCTCCCTTACCACATCAGTTCTACAGCAAAATGACAGGTATATTCCTAGAAACTCAGTTCAGACCTACATTTTAACAACCCCAATGATTCTGTGAGCTAGTCAATCTTTTATACTAAGTACCTATCTGAATGTAGCAGTTGGAGTGAATTCTATTGTTAGCAACCAAGACCCCTTACTATTTCAGCCTTCCTGACACTTTGACCAATCAAAACCTCCCTCTTAGGTTGTGAAGCTGGGACCAGCCATTCAAAAAAGCGAGAATGGAGAATTTCTTCTGTTGGGGACAGGGTTGGCAGCAGACCCCATGGCAATGTTAGTTTGGTGCTCACCTCTATATCCAGTGGTCGGTGCTGGAAGTAGCTGTAGTGGTCCTCACCAGAATTTGTTGTTGTTCCTGTTTTGTTTTTTTTTTTTTTTTTCCTGTATCTGGTTTTCCAGCCTTCCCAGTCCAATCTGTGAATTTCCCAACTTCCTTTCTTTTTGAGTCTGTTCATACAGAAAATTGCATTAATTGAATTTCAAATGTGAAACTAGCTTTGTATTTTTGAGCTCAATCCCACTTAGTCATAATTCATTTGTTCTTTCAATATATTGTTGGGCTCAATTTGCATCTATGTTCATGAGGGATATCGGTCTGTGTTTGTCTTTTCTTGTGACATCTTTGTCTGGCTGTGGCATCAAATTAATGCTGACCTTAAGGAATTAGTTAAGATGTGTGCTTTTTTCTTCTATGTTCTGGAATAATTTGTATAGAATTGGAGTTATTTACTCCTTAAGTGTGTCATAGAACTTAGCAGTGAGGTACTATGGACCTGGAGTTTTCTTTGTGGGGAGGTTTGTAAGTGAAAATTGAACTTCTTTAATAGATACAGAGCTCTTCTGGTTATCTCTTTTTTCTTTTCTTTTTTTTTTTTTTTTTTTTTGAGACGGAGTTTTGCTCTTGTTACTCAGGCCGGAGTGCAATGGCGCGATCTCGGCTCACCGCAACCTCCGCCTCCTGGGTTTAAGCAATTCTTCTGCCTCAGCCTCCCGAGTAGCTGGGACTACAGGCGTGCGCCACCATGCCCAGCTAATTTTTTTGTATTTTTAATAGAGACGGGATTTCACCATGTTGACCAATATGGTCTCGATCTCTTGACCTTGTGATCCACCTACCTCGGCCTCCCAAAGTGCTGGGATTATAGGCGTGAGCCACCGCGCCCGGCGGTTATCTCTTTTTTTGTGTGTAAATTGTAGTAGTTAATGCCTTTCAAGAAATCTGTCCATTTCGTCTAATTGTAGAATATATTGACATTAAGTTGTTCATACTGTTTCTTTATAATCTTTTAAATACCTGTGGAATCTATAATGATGTCACCTTTCTCATTCCTGATATTGTTAATCTGGGTCTCTCTCTTCATTCCCCTATAAACTCCCAGCTCTCATTCTCACTCTTTTTTGTCTGTTCAGTCTGATTAGATTTATCTATCTTCTCAAAGAAACAGCTTTTGGTATTTATTTTCTCTGTTTTTCTGGTTTCTATTTTATTGATTTTTTTTTCACTCTGATCTTTAGTATTTCCTTTATTCTGCCTACAATGGGATCCATCTGCTCTTCTTTTTCTATTTTCTTGAGGTGAAATCTGAGATCATTGATTTAAGACCATTTTTCTTGTCTAATATAGGCATTTAGGGCTATACATTTCCTTCTAGGTACTGTTTCAGATACATCTCACATATTTTGCTATATTGCTTTTTTATTTTCTTCAAATTCAGCATACTTTGCAATTTAAAAAATTTATTCTTTGACTCATAAGTTACTTAGAATTGTGTTATTTTTTGCAGATATTTGGAGATTTTTAAACAGCATTCTGGTATTGATTGCTATTTTGTTTCTGTTATGATCAGAGAGCACTCTGTATGATTTGAATAGATTTAAATTTATTTAAATGTATTTTGGACTCAAAATACACTTGAACTTTATAAATGTTTCAGGTGTACTTGGAATGAATGTGTATTCTGCCATTGGTGGGTGGAGTGCATTGGAAATGGCAATGAAGTCAAGTTGATTGTGTTATTCAGGTCTTCTATATCCTTAGTGATTTTCTATCTGCCTGCTCTGTCCATTACTGAGAGAGCGATATTGAAATCTATGACTGTACTTATGGATTGATTGTCTGCTACTCCTTGTAGCTCTATCCGTTTTTGTTCCAGGTATTTTGAAGCTTTGTTTTAGGTGCATACACTTTTGGTTTGTTATGTCCCTTTAGGAAATGGCCCTGTTTAAGCCTGCTAATACCATTCTGAAATCTACCTTGTTTGTTAATATAACTACACTAGACTCTTTTAAAAATTAGCATTAACATGATATTTCTTTTCCCATCTTTTTGCTTTTAACACATATGAGTCCTTATATTCAAAAAAGGTTTTCTTATAGTCAGCTTATAGTTGTGATTTGATTTTGTTATCTGATTGGGTAATCTCGACTACTCTATTTAATGTGATTATTAATATGGTTGGGTTTAAGTCTAACACCTTGCTATTGGTTTTGTATTTTCCCCATTTGTTCTTTGCTGCTTTTCCCCCTTTTCTGATTCTTTTTTATAAATCCATTTTATTTTCTTTGTTGGTTCATGGCTATAAGTTACTGTGTTATTTTGGTGGTTGCTTTACAGTTTATATTAATAGGATACATATTAACTTGTCACATAGTCTACCTTCAAGTAATATACCATTTCATGTATAGCATAAGAACTTTACAAAAGTTTTATTTCCATTTTTGCCCTTGACTTTTATGTATAGTTGTCATTCATTTTATTCCTACGTATGTTATAAACTCTTTACTATATTGTTATTTTTGCCCCAGATGGTTATCTTTTGAAGAGATTTAAATAATGTTAAAGTGGTTATGTTTACTCACATAGTTGCCATTTCAAATACTTTTCATTCCATTGTATAGATTTGCATTGCCATCTGGTATAATTTGTCTTCTGCCTAGAGGATTTCCTTTCAGCATTTCTTATTGTGCAGGTCTGATTGTGATACATTCTTTCAGCCTTTGCATGTATGGAAAAGTCTTATTTTTGTCTGAAATTTTTAGTGATATTTTCCCTTAGTAAAGAATTTAGGGATGATAGATCTTTTTTCTTCTTTCAGCACTTCAAAGATGTTGCTTCATCGTTTCTGACAAACAATCTTCGATCATACTCATCTTTGGTTTTCTGTAATATGTGCCCCCTTCCCCAAGGCTACTTTTAACATTTTTTCTTAATTAGTGGTTTTAATCAAGGAAATTATGATGTGCCTTGTTGTAGTTTTCCTTATGTTTTTGTACTTGGGTTTCATTTAGTGTTTGGATCTGTTGGTTTACAGTTTTTATCACATTGGAAAATTTTTTAGCCATTATTTTTTCAAATACTTTTCTTCCCCCTTCATTTTCTTCAGAGACTCCATTACACATATATAGGCTGCTAAAGTTGTCCGGTTTTTCTGAACCTTTTTTTCCTCATTTTACTCTGTGTGCTTCATTTTCAGTAGTTTCTATTTTTATGTCTTCAAGTTCACCACTCCTTTCTGCAATGTTGAATCCGCTATTAATCCCTTTCTGCATATTTTTTATCTCCGATCTCGTAGTTGTATTTCTAAAAGTTCAAATTGGGACTGTATTATATTGTCTATGCCTTTAACTTAACATGTTCAGTTTTTCCTCTAGCTTCTTGAACATATAAAATAGAGTCAGGATACTTTTTAAAATGTCTTTGTCTACTAATTCCATTATCTGTGTCATTTTTGGGTCAGTTTCAAGTGATGGATTTTTCTCCAAATTTAGGAATGTATATACCTGCTTCTTTGTATGCCTGGGAGTGTTTTCCCACTATGGAGCAAGATTCCTCTGAGGGACTGAACTCAGTGGCTCACACCTTTAATCTCAGCACTTTCGGAAGTTGAGGTGGAAGGATTGTTTGAGCCAAGGAGTTCCAGACCAATTCTGGCAACATAGCGAGACCCCCATCTCTTCAAAAAGTGAAAAACGTAGCCAGGCATGTTGGCATGTGCCTGTAGCTCCAGTTACTTGGGTGGCTGAGGCGGGAGGATTACTTGAGCCTGGGAGGTCAAGGCTACAGTGGTCGAGTCAGAATCGTACCACTGCACTCCAGCCTGGGCAACAGAGACCGTCTCAAAAAAAAAAAAAAAAATCTTTCTGAATATTCCACCCAGAGTCCACTCTGGCTGGTAAGACTTGGCACTATTCTGAGTCCTATGTGATCTCTACTAATTGTTCCCTCTAATGTTTTTAGTTGCTTTTTCCCAGGTCTTGGAGAGTTTCCTCTCATGCATGTGCTGATCTGAACTGAGCTGAATCCTCAAGTGGGGGCTCTATGTAAATCTCAATGTTCCTCCATATGTAGCTTTTTCCTTTCTAGAATTCTGCCTCACAAATTTTAGTCCCCTTGGCCTCCCCTCTCTCAGCTCCATATTTCCAAATCAGGGGACTGCCAAGCTCTGCCTGGCCTCTCCTGTTTTGCACCATGGGCTGGAAACTCCATCCAGGTAGTAAGCTGGGTCAATTGCAGCGTTCATTATGTTTGTTTCTCATCTCACAGAAATCAGTCTCTTATATTGCCTATTGTCTAATATCTTGAGAACAGTTGTTTTATATGTTTTTTTTTTTTTTTTTTTTTTTGCCTTTTTAGTTCTTTCAGATGAGAAGGCACATTTGGATTCTGTTGTTCTATCGTGGCTGGAAGCAGAAGTCTTTTTGCACACAGCCAGAGTAGCGTTCTGGTGTTTACACTGGAGAGCACTGACTGAAACACTACATTACATGATTAATGCGAGGATTAATGAGAGGACACATGTTAAATGCTTAGGACAATGCCAGCACAGAGCAAGTGTTTAATTACTGTTGATGTATTAGTCAGCTTTTGCTGTGGCAACAAACGACTTCTACGTCTCAGTGGCTTGCAATAACATTTCTAGCTCCTGGGTCTGCTGGTCTATTGGTCTGCTTAACTGTGTATGTCATGGCTCAGCTCTGCTTGGCTCACCTTGAGCACCAGGCTTTCTCATTCTGAGACCCACGCTGATAGTAGAATCATCTAAGATGTGCTGTTCTCATGGTAGAGACAAGAGGAAGAGGCCAAATACACTAAGATTTATATTAAACACTTAATATTTCTTACAGAAGAGGGACCTGATAATTCAGAACAACAATATAATTTACCACAGCTGATCTTTTTTTTTTTTTTTTGAGATGGAGTCTCACTCTGTTGTCTAAGCTGAAGTGCAATGTTATAGTCTCAGCTCACTGAAACCTCTGCCTCCCAGGTTCAAGCAATTCTCCTGCCTCAGCCTCCCGAGTAGCCAGGATTATAGGTATGTGCCACAACAGCCGGCTAATTTTTGTATTTTTTTGTAGAGATGGGGTTTTGCCATGTTGCCCAGGCTGGTCTTGAACTCCTGACCTCAGGTGACCCACCCGCCTCGGCGTCCCAAAGTGCTACGGTTATAGGTGTGAGCCACCATGCCCAGCCTGATCATTGTTATAAAAGCCTCTTCTGCAGGTAAATTTCCCTGTATATTTTTGTTAAAAGCAACATACATTTTTGTTAAAAGCAATACTTTCCCAGGAGTCTTGAAGTGAATGCATCTCTGTCCATTAGCATTTCCTTTATCCCAGGTATCTCTCTGTCTTCCACTTGGTTTTTGATTGCCCAGTGAAGTCTGGTTCCTCACGCTGCAGGAGGTGGGATGCTTCATTCATAACAGGCTGGAAGGCCATTGAGGCAGGTGGATGGTAAAAACACAGTTTGAGGGCAAACAGTATCGGTGATCTGAGCACTGAGAGGATAACTGAATGCCTTTCTCAGTCTTCAATGTACCAATTGGGTACTCAAGTCTTTATTTCTTACTAATAGTGCAGAGTAAGAACTTAGGTCCAAGCGTCCCATGATTCATCTGAGAAAATCAGCCCATCCTGAAGTGCCAGTCACTTTTCTTATTTTCCAGGAATTTACTCCACCTACACCAGTCTAAATGGCCTGCCCTTCACTGAACTCCAAGAGCCTTTATTTCAGGGCATTTCACTTGGCAGTGAATTATAAGTCATGTTGTAATAGATCTTCCATTTTATTATTTAACTAATATGTGGTTTGAGGATGACGGAATTTGGATTTTTCAAATGCCTCCTCTGCATCGGTTTCCTTACATGTAGTGCATTTTGAACCTCATGACAACCTAATGATGTAGGTACTGATAGCTATGTTTTACAGGCAGGAAAATAGAGGTAGAGCGAGGCTAAGTGATCATTGAAGGCCACAGAGCTAGGAAGTGGCAGAGCTTGCATTTAAACCCAGCTCTGTCTACTTTGCATTGTGCTTATTTCAGGTCCTTCGGGGCATTTTAAGCTTCTTGAAAGCAGGGGCCATATCATATACTTCTTTGAACCACCTAAAAAAATCCCATACAGTGTCAGGAGACTGGGTGGCTGTTCAAACGCATTTATTTATTTTTCTTTATAAAGAGAGAAGAAGGTGGCTCAGTGCTCCTAGTCTTGAAAGAAATACTGGGTATAGAGTTGGAAAAATTGTGATTCCTTTTGGCTCTCATTCCTCTGGTGGTCTAATCCTCATAGGCGGTTGATGATATATTAGGCTGAGACCACTTTGGGGCTGAGAAGATGGATAAATAGGGCTTTGTCAGGGCACAAAATAAAGCCATGGAAGTCACATACAGAGAGAGAAAGGAACTCATGTTTACAGGGTGCCTGTTAGCCTGGCTTTCATCATTCATTATTCCAGCCGAGGCACATAATATCTTTTGGGGAGAGGATTTCTTACCTTCATTTAACAGCTCAGCATCACACAGCAGTAAATAACAGAGCTGGAATTTAAATACATGTCTAACTGACTCTAAAGCCCGATTGCTGCTGTTACACCCCACGACTAGTATGAATGGTAACAGCCCTATTGAGAGGAAACCAGTTCAAGCCATCAGTGAGGACGGCTGCCCTCAAGCACTTGGGGAATTAATAACCAGGAATGTATTCCACCACATGCCTGAAAGTTACCCACTCCACACTGCCCAAGCGACTGCCACTTGAGACTTGTAAGCTATTACCTGTGTGGTAGTCAAGCATTTGAAGCTTTTTCATTGAATTATCTTATGCCTTGACACAGTTGCTCATTCTCTCAGAAAATCAAGTGATGTATGAGGAAAACTGCAATTACAATGCCATCTATTAAAAGGATCTGAGGTTCCCGTAGAGTTAAAAGGAATATGTAATTGCCAATTAAAGAAAAGCATGCCATTGGCCAAAATCATTGATTGGAAGTAAATCTTGAAAAATTCTATGAGCAGCATTACAGACAGGCTCATTTCCTTTCTCCTAGAGCTAAAGTGACCTGTGAAAACTTGATTTCATGGGTAATCATGAAGTGAAAAGTTGATTTCATAGGCAACATGAAATCACTCCTTTCCCCACCATGTTCTCAAAATAACACCCATAGTGATGTGGCAATCACTATTGATTGCATGCTGAGAAACCTTCCCCATCCCTTTTACATCAGCAGGACAATAGTTTAGTTTTAAATTTGGTCCAGTAGTAATATATACAGACTCAGGAGATGAATCCTGATGGGTGTCAGTCCTTCCTGGCAACCACATTTTCTTTTACCAGTGATTGATCAAGGAGTAGGCAAGTGAGCTAATCCTGGTTAATGAAATTTAAGAACTCTACTGGGACTCTTTGGGAAAGATTTTTCTCCCTTGATAGAAGGTTCATCTTGAGCAGAGGAGAAAATTCCACTGATTTTTGCTTCTTCTTTCTAGCTTCACACATTGCCATGTAAGACAACGATGCTTGAAGCTGTAGACACCTCTCAACCATGAAGACAAGACTGAGAGAATTATAGAGATGCCAGCCCAGTGTTCCCATGTTGTTGAGTCACTAAACCAACTGGGAACCCCATGACTACATTCATATATTCAACAAACATGTATTAAGCACCACAATGTGCCAAGCACTGTTTCTGGCATAAAAGATATATCAAGGAACAGCAACGATTTTTAACCTTGTGGTTTTTAGGTAGGGGTTGGGGGTGGAGAGGTGGAAGGCAGACAATAAACACACATAGAAAATATATAGTATGTTAGAAGGTGATGAGTATATAGGGAAAAAAAGGACAGAAAAGAGGGAAGGTGACTGCAAGTACTGGGGCATCATGGAAATGGTGAGATCGGAGCAAAGTCCCAAGGAGGTGAGTTAGTGAGCCACGCATGTAGCTGGGGGAAGGAATTCCCAGGCACCTGGTGCAAAGATCCTGAATAGGGAATTGCATACTGTGTTCAAGAACAGCAAAGGGCCAGGGGGTGGTGGCTCACACCTGTAATCCCTGCACTTTGGGAGGCCGAGGCAGGTGGATCACCTGAGGTCAGGAGTTCGAGACCAGCCTGACCAACACAGAGAAACCCTGTCTCTACTAAAAATACAAAATTAGCCGGGCATGGTGATACATGTCTGTAATCCCAGCTACTTGGGAGGCTGAGGCAGGAGAATCGCTTGAACCCGGGAGGCAGAAGTTGTGGTGAGCCAAGATCATGCCATTGCATGCTCCAGCCCAGGAAACAAGAGCAAAACCCCAACTCAAAAAAAAAAAGAACAGCAAAGAGACCAGTCTGACCGGTCCCTCTACTGGGATATTCAAAGTAGGGGGACAAGGACAGGAGCAAAATTAGAAGGCCATTAAAGTAGTATTTTCGTTATTGTAGCTTCTTGTTATAAAATAAATAATTACACATTGTTTACTTACTTTTTTTTTTTTTTTGAGACAGAGTATCGTTCTGTCGCCAGGCACCAGGCTGGAGTGCAGTGGCGCAATCTCGGCTCATTGCAATCTCCACCTCCTGGGTTCGAGCAATTCTCCTGCCTCAGCCTCCCGAGTAGCTGGGACTGCAGGCACGCACCACCACGCCCAGCTAATTTTTGTGTTTTTTCAGTAGAGATGGGGTTTCACCATGTTGGCCAGGATGGTCTTGATCTCTTGACCTCATGATCCACCCGCCTTGGCCTCCCAAAGTGCTGGGATTACAAGCGTGAGCCACCGCGTCCGGCCTGTTTTCTACTTGAGCCATTGACGGTAATCCATTGTTTGCAATCAAAATGATTCCTAATCATTATCATAATCTTGCTAATTCATACTCTAGCCATAGTGCTGCCTTGCTAAAAAAAACCCTCCTTGACTGACTTCCCATTGAATAAAATACAGACTTCTTGGCTTGACATAAAGGTCCTCCGTGAATGAGTGAGTTTCCTAGCTCCTGACTTAGCTCATTTTCTCAGTTCTCTTGAATCCAAAGTGAATAGGTTTTCCTGCCTATATACAAATAGAATTTGGCTATTAAAAAAATCAACAGCCTGGGCAATATGGCAAAACCTCATCTCTACTAAAATTTTAAAAAAACAATGAAAGAAAAATCAGATGAGGTGGTGTGCACGTGTAGTCCCACCTACTTGGGAGGCTGAGGTGGGAGAATCACCTAAACCAGGAAGTTGAGGCTGAAGTAAGCCGTGGTCATGCACCATTGCACTCCAGCCTGAGCAATAGGAAGAAACCTTGTCTCAAAAGAAAAAAAGAAAAGAAGACTTGTTGGCCAGGTACAGTGGCTCACACCTGCAATCCCAATGCTTTAGGAGGCTTTGGTGGGAGGCTCACTTGAGCCCAGGAGTTTGAGGTGACAGTGAGCTATGATTGCACCACTGTACTCCAGCCTGGGTGACAGAGCAAGACTCTGTTTCTACAAAAAATAAAAAATAAAAAGAAAACTTGTCAAAATTATTTTATTTTTTGTTTTGTTTTGGAGATGGAGTTTCACTCTTGTTGCCCAGGCCGGAATGCAGTGGTGCGATCTCAGGCTCACTGCAACCTCTGCCTTCTGGGTTCAAGGGATTCTCCTGCCTCAGCCTCCAAAGTAGCTGGGATTACAGGTGCTCACCACTACGCCTGGCTAATTTTTTTGTATTTTTAGTAGAGATGGGGTTTCACTATGTTGGCCAGGCTGGTCTTGAACTCTTGACTTCAGGTGATCTACCAGTCTTGGCCTCCCAAAGTGCTGGGATTACAGGCATGAGCCACTGTGCCTGCTCTAAAAATTATTTTAAACAAGAATGAGAATTGAAAAGTTAGGACCATTACTTTCTTATATTGCTGCTCGTGGGGAAAAGTAGTACCATCACAGGAGGAGAAATTGACATCTAACAAAATTTCGTAAGCATTTACCCTTTGATCCAGATAATCCTTTTAGAACTTACCCTGAAGATACACCTCAAATAATATGAAAATACATCTGCACGAGGTTATTTATTGCAGCATTATTTTGTATTATAAATTATGAGACACCACTAAAATGCTAAGAAATTAGTGGAACAAACTGTGATGCATTTACACAATAGAGCATTATGCAGCTATAAAGAAAAAATGCAGAAGATCTTAAATTCATGGCTGAATATGGTAGCTTATGTCTGTAGTCCCAGCACTTTGGGAGGCTGAAGTGGGAGGAGCACTTGAGGCCAGGAGTTTGACAACAGTCTGAGCAACATTGTTAGACCCTGTCCTTACAAAAAATATTTCTAAAAATTAGTCAGGCCATGGTGGCACATGCCTGTGGTCCCAGCTACTCAGGAGGCTGAAGTGGGAAGACCGCTTGAACCCAGGAGTTCAAGACTGCGGTGAGCTGTGATCACACGACTCCCCTCCAGCCTGGGTGACATAAGAGAGCGAGACCTTCTCTAAACAAACAAACAGAAAAGATCTTTATGAACTCATATGGGGGAATTTGGTGATATATTGCCAATAGAAAAAAGCAAAGTACAAAAGAATATGCTACCCTTCATGTAAAAAAAGGAGTAAATAAGAAAATATATATGTACCTGTTCATTGTTTAAAAAAGCAATACAGGAACGAAAACTAGAAACCACTGAAATTGGTTGCTTAGACAGGTGGGCAGGAATGAAAAGAAAAGGATGGGAAGAAGGAGTAACATTTTACTGAGTTTAATCTTTTGCAAAGTTTTGGATATTGAAAGTATGAAGGAGTAACATTTTACTGAGTTTAATCTTTTGCATAGTTTTGGATATTGAAAGTATGAAAATATTTTTGCATATTCAAACTAATCTAAAGTAATTGAGGGAAGACTAAAATGGAATACAAACAGATAAATGAACCCAGCTGTATCTCAAAAGAATGTCCACAGTGAAAGGGAAAAAAAAATGAATTTAAGTAATTTTTCAGCACAGTATTTTGACTATAAACCTTCAGTTTATCAGCAAAAAGAAGTGCATAAACAAATAAATCTAATATTCACTGTAATAGATTTTGTATTCTGTAGCAGTGTAAGAATTCTGAAACTATTTTCCATGATTTTCAAGTCTGAACTAATAAGCGAATATGCTAATGTTGTTGATAACCGGAGTTCTTACTGTGAAAATAAGGAGACATAACTATGAAACAGGCAAGGCAGGTACGACCTTACAGAGGGGACTTGGAGTGAGAGAAAATTACTATTTCTGGCTTTGTCCAGCCAAAGACCCAAAGTGCTGACATTCTAGTGACAATGAGCATCCTCGAACACACAATTCTTGGTTTCTGAAAACCCTTTTCTTCTGCTCAGGGGAACCAGCAATTCTTGAAGAAATGGTTGATTCAAGGACTAGGGCAGGAAAAGTGTAAGTCTGGAACATGATGCTATAACAGAAATTAGGAAATAATGGGAACATATCAAAAGTACGCAAGACACACCCGAAGACACTAAGCATCCAAATATAATGCAGTAATGGATTATGAGCAACTGAATATAAGAATTCATAAATATGTACAAATGCATACATACACAGAAAAAGAACAGTTCTTCCTTGCTGTAGAATGCCAGCTAATAAATGCAGAAGAAATAACACTATTAGAAAATCACCATTTTGCTACCATCCTAGTAATAGACACAGGCCACAATTATCAAGAAATGCTAAAACATGTGGGTGCAAGTTTGATGACGATCAAGATATTTGAAGTCCCAACAAAGCTCTCCACAAACATAATTATTAATTTGAAAAGGAAAACTAGAAACTCGGTAGGCACCACTTTAACATAGGAATGGAGGTATCCCCTATGAAGCAAATCAGCATCATGTGCTTTCTAGTACGATGCAGTGACAATAACATATCACTTCTGTGGTATTCTGGCAAAAAAGTATACAATCCAAATCTAATAATGTGGACATATAAGACAAGCTCAAATTGAGGGGCATTCTGTGAAACAATTGGCCTGACCGTACTGTTCAAAATATCAAGGTTGTAAAAGGTAAAGAAGGAGGAATTGTTCCAGATTAAAGGAGAATAAAAAGACCTGACAATCGAATACAATATATGATGCTGGATTTGATCCTGGCCTAGAAAAAAAAAAGTTGCTCTAAATGATATTATTTGGATGATTGGTAAAATTGGAATCTGGATTATAGATAACAGTGGTTATCAGTGTTAAATTCCTGCTGTATTGTGGATATGTAAGAGAATTTTTGTTTTAAGAAATGAACTATTTCAGATGATGCAAATGCTAATTACTTCAATCTAATCGCCATACATTATATGTACCAAAATACCACTATGTACCCTATGAATAAGTATAATTGTTATATGTCAATTAAAAGATAAAATTAAAAAGAATTGTTTTGGAATGTATATGAGGAAGTATCTAGAAGTACAGGAGCATAATGCATGCAACTTACTCTCAACGGGTCCAGATAAAGAATGATATAGCAAATGTGGCAAATGCTAACAATTGGTCAATTGTTGTATACTGCTGATTTTTTGCTACTGCTCTGATTGAAAGATGGAGTCCAATTTCCCATCTTTAAAACTGAACTGGCTTTTTTTTTTTGAGACAGAGTCTCAGAGTCTCTCTCTCTCTGTTGCCCAAGCTGGAGTGCAGTGGCGTGATCTTGGTTTACTGCAACCTCCGCCTCCCAGATTCAAGGGATTCTCCTGTCTGCCTCCCGAGTAGCTGGGACTACAGGCATGTACCACCACACCTGGCTAATTTTTGTATTTTTAGTAGAGATGGGTTTTCACCATATTAGCCAGGATGGTCTCAAACTTCTGATCTCAGGTGATCCACCTGCCTCGGCCTCCTGGTGTTGGGATTACAGGCGTGAGCCACCCGCCCGGCCTGAGCTGGCTTTATTGACTTGTTTGCCTAATAGAATGTGGGGTAACTGATGCTTTGCAACTTGCAGGACTGTCATGAGAAGCTTTACACTTTCAACCTGGGCCTCTTGGAACATTTTGTCTGGGAACCTTGAACTGCCATAAGACATTCAACTCCCTAAGAGCACCGCACTGAAGCTGTCTTGTGTAGATGCTCCTGTTGACAGTTCCCGTTGGACCCAACCTTCCAGCCATCCTCACCAAGGTGCCAGAAGCTTTCTTTGATTCTCCAAACCCATCCACCCACTTGCCAAATACTATTGTATGACTTCTTTGAACACTACATTGACTGTAAGTCACTAAACTGGGCTCTGCTTAAATTCTTGCTATAGAAAATCATGATATATACTTACAATGGTGCTTGTTTCAAGCCATCAAGTTTTGGAGTAGATTTTTATACAGAAATTGATAACTAGCACTAGGTGATTGATAACAAGGATGTTCTTTGTACTGTTTTTGCAACTTTTCTGAAAGCTTGATATTATTTTTAAATTAAAAGAAAAAAAGTTAGAGCCAGAAATTAATGGCTAAATTAAGTACGTATTTCTCCTTAAACCAGAGGCTCTTTTTCCCAGCAGGAAACTCATTCAGCAATTTCTTAAATCTATGCCAATCTCTGGATGGATCCAAGTTGAGCTCTCTGAGTGAAACATTGTGAATCTAAACCATGAAGGGGTTTGTTGGGCTTAGATCCTCAGTGTGAAACTTAAGATTCATGCAAATGGAAACATCCTATCAGAACAGTTTGCCTCTCTGCTCTATTCCCGTGGTTCTTCTACATGTCCACCGGCTATCTCAGAGGTATTGCAATTCAACATGTCCTAAGTCAAACCCAAGTTTTCACCTCCTTGAGCGCCCACCCCCACCAAAACAAACAAACAAACCAAAAATAACTTGGGTCTCCGCTAGCATTTGCCGTATCGGAGAGCAGCTGCTCCTTTCTATTTTGTTGTCAGAACCGGAAATCCAGGAGTCACCCTTGAGGCATCCTCTCTTATTCTCCATTACCAGTAATGTTGGTTTTGCCTCCTAAAATCATCCCTGTTTGTCCTCTTTCTAGCCTCAGCTACCATCATCTCTCACCTCTTAAGAGCTTTCCCTGTATTTAATCTTGCTCCCCTGAGATTCATTCTCCAGTTCTCTGTGCAGCAAGTCACATTTAAAACACAAATCAGATCATATGCACTTCCATGCCGGAAACCATTCAAGGCTTTCTTTGGTGTTAGACTGCCTTCAGGAAGCCATAAAGGAAAAATTTAAGCTTAACTAGGTAAAATGTATAGAAAATTTTAAGGCAAAAAAGAATGTGTGTGTGCCTGTGCTCGTGTGTGTGTAATCCTAAAATAGACTGAACACAGCAAATTGAAGGGAAATATTTGTAACTCCACATAACGGACAAAGAGCTATACTCTTCATTATATAAAAAGATCTTAGAAATCAATAAGAAAATTATTAATATCCAATAGCAAAATAGATCTAGAATATATAAATTCAGTACAAAATAAAAGAGAGAAATGGCATATGAATACACAAAAAGATTCTTAGCTGCCATAATTAAATAAATATGAAACCAAGAAACAAGCAAAAGAGTTGCTTATGATATTGGCATAAATAAAAAGTTTTGAAAATGTGCAAGCTGATGAGAATATAAGGAGGCAGGCAAGTCCTACATAGTTGTACAATTAAGGCTGTTTTTAAAACCTCAACAGATCTCAGGCACTCTTACTTTTGGAAGCCATATCCTACAGTATGTCAAATATATTAAACTACACATGTATCCATAGTAAGGGTAATTTTTGCTGATATTGAAAGGTTTTCTGAAGGGTTTTTAAAATAATTTTTCTTTTGAAATGTCTTGGCTAAGTAATTCTTATGATGGGCTATTTAATTTATAATAGGCCATTTAACTTATGCTAGGCCATTTCTCAACAGTCATTATACATACTTGTGAATTCTTGCAAAATGAGTGAAATATATAGCCTACAGATTGTTTTCAAATGTAATGAACTTTTTAGGAATAATAACATTACAAGCAATACATTGTAGATATGTTTGATGAAATATTTACTGATCTCAAATTTGCAGTTTCTTTTTGTGTTAGGAAGCTAATACATGCTTTTCAGAGCCCATACCTGTTCCTAGACCCCTGATGATAAGCTATGCCTACAGAACATTTTAATGATAAAAGGGCCCTGGACAAACGTCTCTGGGGGACAATTATGTAATGTCTATCAAAATTGTAAATGTGCATACTTTTTTCACCAAGAAATTCCACCAAAATTAATTTATCCTACACACACTCAAAAAAGGTACTGAAATATTTTTAAGTATATATATATATTAATTATTTTACTTTAAGTTCTGGGATACATGTGCAGAATGTACAGATTTGTTAACATACGTTTACATGTGCCATGGTAGTCAGTTGCACCTATCAACCCGTCATCTAGGTTTTAAGCCCCGCATGTATTGGGTCTTTGTCCTAATGCTCTCCCTTCCCTTGCCCCCCACCTCTTGACAGGCCCCAGTGTGTCTTGTTCCCCTCCCTGTGTCCAAATATATCTTAAGAGTGTTCATTGCTACATTGTTTGTAATGACAAAGACTATATTCAGGTCTAACATAGGTATAGTTGGAGTCCCAGAGGAGAGAGAAAATGGAGCAGAAAACATATTCAAATAAACAACTCCTGGAAATTACTCAAATTTGGTGAAAAAATATGGGTTTGAAGATTTAAGAAGCTTAGAGAACCAAAAATAGAATAAATAAAAAGAAAATAACATCTAGGCATATCACAGTTAAGTTGATGAAACCAAAGATAAAGAGAAAATCTTGAAAGTAGTTAGATAAAAATGATACATTATTTATAGAGGAAGAATGATTTGAATGTCAATGAGTGTCTCATCAGAAACTGTGGAAGCCAGAGTCCAGTAAAACATTTTTTTAGAGAGAGAAAAAAAAAAACACTGTCATCTCAGAATTCTACATCAAGTGAAAGTATTCTTCAGGAAATAAAAAAAATAACTAAGATATTTTCAGTTAAAGAAGACTAAGAGAACTTGTTGCTAGCCGGATTATATGACCAAAAAGGGCAGAGAAAATTCTTCAAGGTGAAGGGAAATTATACTATATGAAAACTGAGATATTCAGGTAGGAATAAATAGCAAAAATTGTAAATATTTGTGTCTTATTATTATGGTCTCTTATTTCTTCTTCAAAATGCATAGATCTGCTTAAACAAAGAAATGTACTACCTTACATGATTTATAATATGTGTAGAAGTAATGCTATGACAACGATGGCATAAAGAATGAAATTAGGTGGACTCAGACATAAGAGGCTGCAAAATATTGTCCCATATTTTCCTGGAGTAGTACAATATTAATTCTAAATAAACCATGAAAAGTTAAGGATATATATTGTAATCCCTAGTGCAACTAACAACAAGAAATGCAAAGATGTATAGATAAAAGCCAATCGATGAATTTAAAGGAAATGCTAGAAAAAGGACTTAATATGAAATAAAATAGAAAAGGGGGAAAGAAAAATTCTTTAAAAATTAAAAAGAGAGGAGACAGAAAACAAATCATAAAGTTACTAATTCAAACTCAACTATATACATAACTACACCAAATGTTTTGAGTAAGCCACTAATGAAAAGGCTGAGATTGTTGAAGTGTACTTAAAGAAAGTGCAAACTAAGAGAAGCACTTCAAAACTAAGTGCAACTAAGAGATGCACTTTAAAAATAAAAATCCAGAGCGATTGAAAGAAAATGGATTTTAAAAAATATAGCAGGTAAACACTAAGCATAAGAAAGGTATGGTGGCTATTTTAATGGCAGAAAAAGTGCGGCAGAGATTAAAAAAGGGTCATTTCGTAACTATAAAGGGGTCAACTAATCAGGAAGGCATGAATTATATATACGTATATATTCAACATCATAAAATGAATAAAAATGTATATACTCATCATTAGAGCTTTACAATTTATGAAGCAAAACTGTACAGAATTAAAGGAAAAATAAACAATTTCTAAGTTATAGGTAAAGACTTTTATCCCCCTCTCTGAGTAAATGATAACATAACCACAAAAAACTGCAAAGACAAAAAAATACTTATTATTTTTCCAAGTCCGTAAGGTATGTTCAGCAACATAGACCATATAATGAGCCACTAAACAAGTTTCAATATATTGACGTCACACAGAGATCGAGCAACATGAGCTAACTGGCATTTGTAGCACACTGTACCCAAAAATAGTAGAATACAGAATCTTTTCAAGTGCTCATGAAACAAACAGGAAAATAAACCATATTCTATGCCACGAAACAAATCTCAACGTGTTTACAAAAAAACACCATCATAAAAAGTATAATTATTTGAACAAAATTAAACCAGAAATCAGTCAGATATAATCAAACAGAAAGATATTTGAAACATATACAAGTATTTGGAAATTGAGCAGCACATTTCTTAATAACTCATAAGTCAAAAAGAAGTTACAAGGAAAATTAAACATATTTAAAAGTGAATGATAATAAAAATAAAACATATAATCTATAGCTTTTACAATGAGAATAGTGCTTAGAGAGAAACTTACATTACAAAATGCTGATATTACAAAACAGAAAGGGCCTTAAATCAATAATATCTTCTTTTACATTAAGAAACTAGAAAAGGAATAAAGTAAGCCCAAAGCAAGCAGAAGGAAGAAAACAATAAAGAGAATAGCAGGAATACATGAAATTGAAAACAGAAATAATAAAAATAAATGAATTTTTTTAAAAAAAAGATTCATAAAGTTGATAAACATCTAGCCAAACTAATCAAAAGAAGAGAAAAGACACAAATTATCACTATGAGGAACGAAAGCGGAGACATATAGACTCAATAAATACTGAAGGAAAAAGGAAAATTTTTATGCTACTTTTATGAACAACATTACAAACAACTTTGTACCTGAGCTCAGGAAGTCCACCTGCCTCAGCCTCCCAAAGTGTTGGGATTACAGGCATGAGCCATCGCCGCACCCAGCCCCAATAACATATTTTAAAAGACAGTACATCATGACCAAGTAAGGTTTATTCCAGGAATGCAAGATTGGCTCAATATTCAAACATCAATTAAGGTAAGTCACAGTATCAACAGACAAACGAACAAACAAACAATGTAATCATCTCAATAGTTGAAAAAAAGCATTTGACAAAATTCGATTCACGTTTATGATTTTTAAAAAATTATCAACAAACTAATAGAAGTGAACAGAGAGAAATTTCTCAACCTGATTAAGAACCTACAGCTCAATATATTAAGAACCTACAGCTAAACTCTTGGTGAAAAACTGAAGGCTTTCCCCCAAGAATGAAAACAAAAATACTCATCTCAGCACTCCTATTCAACATCATAGTAGAGAGTCTCACAAGCTCAATGAGACAAAGAAAAGAAATAGAAGGCATTCAGATTGGAAAGGGAGAAATAAAACTGTTCTTATTTGTCAACATGATCATGTAGGTAAAAAATTCCAAAGAATCTGCCAGGCACAGTGGCTCACACCTGTAATCCCAGCACTTTGGGAGGCTGAGGTGGGCAGATCACAAGGTCAGGAGCTCGAGACCATACTGGCCAACATGGTGAAACCCTGTCTCTACTAAAATTTAAAAAAAAAAAAAAATTAGCCGGGCATGGTGGCGCGTGCCTGTAGTCCCAGTTACTCAGGAGACTGAGGCAGGCGAATCGCTTGAACTTGGGAGACGGAGGTTTCAGTGAGCCGAGATCGCACCACTGCACTCCAGGCCTGGCAACAGAGTGAGACTCTGTCTCAAACGAAAAAAATTCCAAAGAATCTATGAAAAAACAGTTAAGACTATTATGAGAAATTTAGCAACATCAGAGGAAACAAAGTCAATATACAAAAATCTACTGTATTTGTATATACTACAAATGAGTAATTAGAAATAAAAATTTATAAAACAGTACCATTTATCAGAGCATAAAAACATAAAATAGTCAGCATGGTGGCTTATACTTATAATCCCAACACTTTGGAAGGCCGAGGCAGGCAGATCACTTGCACTCAGGAGTTCGAGAACAGCCTGGGCAACATGGTGAAACCCCATCTCTACAAAAAATAGCCAGCATTGTGGTGTGCACTTATAGTCCCAGGCTGCTCGGGAGGCTGAGGTGGGAGGATAGCTTGAGTTCAAGAGGCAGAGGCTATAGTAAGCCAAGATCACACCATTGCACTCCAGCCTGAGCGACAGAGAGAAATCTTGTCTCAAAAAACAAACAAACATAAAATACAAAGAGATAAATCTTAATAAGTATGTGCAAGATGTGTATGAAAGAAATCAAAGAAGACTTAAATAAATGAACAGACATGTTATATTCATAAATCAGAAGACTCAAGATTAAAACATCAATTCCCCAAAATAATGTATAAATTCAGCACAATCCTAATCAATATTTCAAGAGGATTTTCAAAATTTAAAGTTGATTCTAAAATTCATATGGAAAAACAAAGAACCGATAGTAGCCAAAACCATTTTGAAAATGAAGAACAAGTTAGAGGATTCACACTACCTGGTTTTATAACTTACTGTAATAATCAGGACAGTTTGGAGCTGGCATAAGAATAGACATACATATCAATGGAACAGAATAGAAATCATAAATAGACCTACACATATATAGTCAATTGATTTTCAACAAATAATATTAAAGCATTTGGACTTCCACATGCACAAAAAGAATCTTAATCTTCAACTTGAACCATATACAAAAATTAATTCAAAATGGATCCTGAAGTTAATGTCAAATCTTCATCTTCCTGACTTTAAGACTTAAGCAAATATTTCTTAAAGAGAATACAAAAAGCATGAACTTTAAGAGAAAAAACTGATAAATTGGACTTCGTCAAAATGAAAAGTTTCTGTTGTTTGAAAGACTGCTATGACTATAAGATAAGCCACAGTGGCAGAAAATACGTGCAACACACATATTTGGTAAGCAAATTGTATCCCGAATTTATGAACAACTCTCACAGCTCTATAATAAGAGAACAAATAACTCAGTTTAAGAAATGGGATCGGGTGCTGTGACTCCTGCTTGTAATCCCAGCACTTTGGGAGGCTGAGGCGGGCAGATCACTTGAGACTCTGAATTTGAAACCAGCCTGGCCAACATGGCAAAACCCCGTCTCCACTAAAAATACAAACAAATATTAGCTGGGCCTAGTGAGGTGTGCCTGTAATCCCAGCTACTCGGGTCTCTGAGGCAGGAGAATCGCTTGAACCCAGGAGGCAGAGGTTGTAGTGAGCCGAGATTGCACCACTGCACTCCAGCCTGGGCCGCAGAAACAAGACGCTGTCTCAAACAACAACAACAACAACAAAAAAGGAAAATAGACAATGAAATGTATATATACAAAAAAATAGAATGTTAACAGAAGTATAAAATATCCTTTTGGATACTTATAGGAAAACAAAACGGGGTCTTGGCAGCTTTAGTTCTTCTTTCCCTGGTTGGAGACCCTCGCTGTTTTGAGGGTGGGCTGGGAAAAGCGCTGGGAACGCTCAGTGGACCATGAGCATGTGTTGTAACTTCCAGAGTTGCTGGACGGTCAAGATGCTGAGGTGGTTTCTTTGCTGAGGCTTGCTTTCTTTCATTTGTGTGTTTCCTCTTCCCTGGCTCTGCCTCCAAGGCCCAGTCATGTCTCCTGCCCTTCCCTGTGGCCACCTGTACTCCGAATCTTCATTCCCTCTTCTTCCTCACCGTGGCTTCCTTCCTCCTCTCCGAAGCTATCGAATTCAGCTTCCTGCATCCTGGCCAGAGATGTGGCATTTCTCTTCTTCTCTATGGCGGGGAGATCTCTGAGCCACTGTGGCGCATGCCTGGACTGCAAATGCCACTTGTTAAAAGAAATTACAGGGTTCACAGGCTTCATCCACACAGAGAACAGCTGCTCTGTGTGCGTTTAACAATCCCCCTTATCTATTATTTTACTTAAGCCTTAGGAGCGCCTTCTGCAATAGGATGAGTAATATCCCTGCTTTACAGGGAAGGAGGCTGAGGCCTGGTGGGCCTTTCCCACTGAGGTCACATTGCCCGTCAATGAACCAACAACACAAGACGTACAGCCACAAGGCTCCACGCCTCACAGGGGACTGGGCGAGCCTGTTGAGGCGAGCACAGGCTTTGGAGTCAGAGAACCCCGGGTCTGAGTTAGTCTCTGCCATTTGCCAGCTGTGTGATTTAAAGCAAGTCACTTACCTTCTCTGAGCTTTCCTTTCCTGGGCCCTGGTGTGGTGATAAAGTGACCTGCCTCACAGGGTTATCAGTGACGGTCAAAGGCACAATGGAGGTAAAACTCTTCTGCAAGGAACTCATTTGGTTTCTTTCTCTGTGAAGACAAATCTGTTTATTGTGATTTTTTTTTTGGTGTCTTGCTCATTTTGTTGTGAAATATTAAAACCTAAATGTTCAAAGCCTCAGATTGTATCTGCAAATTAAAATGGGACTGTTTCCCCCAATTATTCGAAACTATTCTTTTCTTCTCCAATTTTCCTCCTACCCTCCCCCGGCCCATGTACATAATCACACATCCTCTGCCCACAGTTCTCCCTGTGCAGAGCCTAACTCAGAAAACATCCAGAGTCACTGCAGCAAAATTACACGGAGGAACTTCTTTAATGAAAGCCACCTAAACACGCACGATGGGCTGATGACCAAAAAGGAGGAAGAAGGACAATACCGCGCAGGAGACAGAATTAACTCAGCAACATTCTCATAAATCCGGACACACTCGTGCCTCCAGGCCTGGTCTGCTCCCGCACGAAGTCAGAACCAGCCCAGAGAGGAAACAGCGCGGAGGCAGGCCTGCCGTGGAGCAGCGAGGCAGCAAGGGAGTCCGGGAGGCCGCGTTTCCCTGGGGTCCCCTTCAAAGTCCTCCGCAGGGGCCCGGGCCGGCGGCGGGAGGGCGCAGCTGGCGTCCTCGGCATTGTTCAGAGGGAGGCCCTGGGCAGCCCGAGCCTGGGGAGGCGGAGCAGGCTGAGCCCAGATGGCAGACGGCACCCTGGGCCAGACAGATGGTGAGTAAAGGGCGCGCACAAAGGAGCCAGAGTCGGAGCACAGCTCCGTCCCCGCCAAGAGCCCCGACCTGACCTGCTGCCCCCGAGCGTCCACCGCGCCGCAGTCCAGCTCCACACAGGAGGAAAGGGACTGCCCTTTGCGGCTGGCCCGCCCGGAGCTGGGAACAACCTAGTTTCCTCCTCCAAATTTCACGGCCACATTCTCATTCCCATTTTACAGACGAGGACAGGGCTTGTCCAAAATCACACTCACGATTTAAACTAAGCAGTCTGCTTCCAAAGCCTATCTTATTATGTTTTTCTTTTTTTTCATGACCATAAATAAGCCAAACACGTTACTGCTTAGCTAGACAATTCTTTTCTTTTTTTTAACTTTTATTTTAGGTTCAGGGGTACATGTGTAGGTTTGTTATATAGGCAAGCTTATGTCACAGGGGTTTGTTGTACAGATTGTCTCATCACCCAGGTACTAAGCCTAGTACCCAGGTTACCTTTTCTGCTCCTTGCCTTCCTCCCACCCTCTACCCTCAAGGAGACACCAGTATCTGTTGTTCCCTTCTTTGTGTCCATGAGTTCTCATCATTTAGCTTCCACTTATAAGTGACAACATGCGGCATTTGGTTTTCTGTTCCTGAGTTAGTTTGCTAAGGATAATGGCCTACAGCTCCATCCATGTTTCTGCAAAAGACATGATCTCGTTCCTTTTTATGGCTGCATAGTACTCCGTGGTGTATATGTGCCACATTTTTCTTTATTCGATCTGTCATCGGTGGACATTAAGGTTGATTTCATGTCTTTGCTATTGTGAAGAGTGCTGCAGTGAACATTCACTTGCATGTGTCTTTATGGCCAAATGATTTATGTTACTGATTGTACACCCAGTAATGGGATTGCTGAGTTGAAAGGTGGTTCTGCTTTTTAGCTCTTCGAGGAATTGCCATATTGACTTCCACAATGGTTGAACTAATTTGCATTCCCACCAACAGTTTCTGTGTTCCCTTCTCTCTGCAACCTTGCCAGCATGTGCTGTTTCTGGACTTTTTCATAATCACCATTCTCACTCACGTGAGATGGTATCTCATTGTGGTTTTGATTTGCATTTCTCTAATGATTAGTGATGCTGAATGTTTTTTCCATATGTTTATTGGCTGCATCTATGTCTTCTTTTGTTTTTTTGAGACAGAGTTTTGCTGTGTTGCCCAGGCTGGAGTGCAGTGGCATGATCTTGGCTCACTGCAACCTCTGCCTCCAGGGTTCAAGAGATTCTCGTGGTTCAGTTTCCCCAGTAGCTGCCACCACAGGCGCAAGCCACCGCATTCGGCTAATTTTTTGTATTTTGGGTAGAAATAGGGTTTCACTATGTTGCCCGGGCTGGTCTTGAACTCCTGAGCTCAAAGGATCCACTGGCCTCAGCCTCCCAAAGTGCTGGGATTACAGGCATGAGCCACTGCACCTGGTCCTGCTTTGTTCTTTTTGCTTAGGATTGCCTTAAAGCCTATGTTCTTGATCTACTTCACCGGATTCTTTTTAGAGGGTAGATGTTGAGCTCTTGGCCTCTGCACGTGACTTGTATCTAAGGTTAGAAAGATGAAACACTAACAATTCCTCAACCTGTGTTATCACAAGCCAGCATGTTCAGTAGGGAAAAACGAATCACGATGCCAAACTGCTTGACTAGAGATATTCATGTCATAATAAGATGTGTGTTTTTAGATGTTTGCTTATTTATTTATTTATTTTAGAAACAAGGTCTCGTCCTGTCAACCAGGCTGGAGTGCAGTGGCACAATCATAGCTCACTGCAACCTTAACTTCCTGGGCTCCAGCGATCCTCTTGCTTCGCCCTCCTTAGTAGCTGGGACTACAAGCACGCACCACCACACTTGGCTAATTTTGTATTTTTATTTTGTAGAGATGGGGTCTGGTTATGTTGCTCAGGCTGGTCTCAAACTGGCCTCAAGCCATCCTTCATCCTCTGCCTCCCAAAGTGCTGGAGTCACAGGCATGAGCCACCATGCTTGATCTAAAATAATTGTTTTTGAAAAAGAGAGTTTTTGACCACACATCTTTGTGCTGGAGCACAACCAACCTGGATGACTAAATGCATTTTGTGAACACAGAGAGGTGGCCTAACCAGTTTCTGTGTAGCAGCCCCACTTCCTACGGTATTTTGCCAGTTCTAGGGCTCTCTGACATCCCCAAGGAGGAGGGTGGTAACATGAGGTGGCTATCATGAGGCATACACATACCAACTCAAAGGGAGCCTGTAGCACCATCTCTGTCTCCACATAGGGAATAGCAGTAGAACCAACAGTGAGGGTGGAGGTGAGAGCAGTTATGCTGATCACGTTACTGAGTGCTAGGAACTTTATAGATCCCATTGACTCCTCAGGTAGACAGCACTGTCCATTTTACAGATGAGGAAATGGAGGCTGGAGATGGAGAAGTGTTAGATGGTGAAGTGATAGAGAGAGCTGGTGAAGTGATAGATGGTGAAGTGATAGAGCTGGTGAAGTAATAGATGGTGAAGTGATAGAGAGAGATGGTGAAGTGATAGATGGTGAAGTGATAGAGATGGTGAAGTGATAGACGGTGAAGTGATAGAGAGAGATGGTGAAGTGATAGATGGTGAAGTGATAGAGATAGTGAAGTGATAGAGAGAGATGAAGTGATAGATGGTGAAGTGATAGATGGTGAAGTGATAGAGAGAGATGGTGAAGTGATAGATGGTGAAGTGATAGAGATGGTGAAGTGATAGACGGTGAAGTGATAGAGAGAGATGGTGAAGTGATAGATGGTGAAGTGATAGAGATAGTGAAGTGATAGAGAGAGATGAAGTGATAGATGGTGAAGTGATAGACGGTGAAGTGATAGAGAGAGATGGTGAAGTGATAGATGGTGAAGTGATAGAGATAGTGAAGTGATAGAGAGAGATGAAGTGATAGATGGTGAAGTGATAGATGGTGAAGTGATAGATGGTGAAATGATAGAGATGGTGAAGTGATAGATGGTGAAGTGATAGAGAGAGATGGTGAAGTGATAGACAGAGAAACCCTCCTGACCTTCTCCTGACTAGCTTCCTCTTCTTCCTTGCCTTCTTTCCTTCTTATCTGTTCAGGAAATTTCCACGTTTTTAGCCAGTTGGGTCAAGTGTAGAATGTGAGGTCCTGTTCCAATCAATGGAAACTGGACACAGCAGTAGGGTGATTGCGTCAGGTTATGAAAGTTATCAATGTCCTTGTCTCCTTTGTTCAGGTGTGCTCTCGTGGCAAGACTGCCAGTGAGTTGCACGCTTCCTGCAGGAAGTAAACTAGTCTTGCTGAGTGATCCATTGTCTCAGTATGGATTTTCCTGACATTATAAACCCGTTTCCAACAACGGCGAAACCCTGTCTCTACTAAAAATACAAAAATTAGGCCAGGCATGGTGGCTCATGCCTATAATCTCAGCACTTTGAGAGGGTGAAGTGGGTAGGTCACGAGGTCAAGAGATCAAGACCATCCTGGTCAATCAATATGGTGAAACCCTGTCTCTACTGAAAATACAAAAATTAGCTGGGCGTAGTGGCACGTGCCGTAGTCCCAGCTATCCAGGAGGCTGAGGCAGGAGAATCACTGGAACCCAGGAGGCAGAGGTTGCAGTGAGCCAAGTTTGCACCACTTCACTTCAGCCTGGGTGACAAGAGTGAAACTCCATCTCAAAATAAGAAAAAATAAAGTTTTGTCCATTAACTATTTGACTGTTCTGAAACATAGACCATTCAGTAAAGGCAGAGTTAATGCTTGATTCTTTTATTTATCTTTTTTCAAAATGACTTATTCCCCATCAATTTTAAACAAACAAGAAACTCTCAATACACCCTGATATCATCACTATATGATCACTATATATTTTATAGATCAAAACATCACTGTGTACCCCATAATATGTTAATTATAATACGGCAATTTTAAAAAATGAAAACAAATAAATAAAATGCATTTATTGGCCAAAAAAGTAAGCTTTCAAGTATAATTTAAAGAGGATTTCTAATATGTATGATATTACAGTACATCATAATCATTATTATTTTTGATGCTCAAAGTGGCTCATCTTTGGCCACTGAGAGCTCCTTCAAGTTGGACTCTATATCCTTCTGACACAGCCTGGTAGTCCTGAGAACTTCCCTGCTCGCTGGCACAGGATGTCTCAGGCTTATAGGCTTATCTTGTATGTATCCTGCCCCAGCCCGGGAATCAATCATTTCTCCAAGGAGCCCTGGTTCCTTTTGGTGGTAAATGGTGCTTATGCGAACACAGTCATTAAAAAAGCACTTCCTCTCTGGAAGTGAAGCAGAGGAGCAGTTCACACAATCACTGATCAGATCTTTCCTGGTGCAGCCAGAGGAGGCAGATGCTGCAAAGCGACTTCACTATGTTCAAGATTTTGGCCTCTGGCTGGCCCTGCCGGAAAGGACTGTGGAGAAAAGCCCAGAAAAACCAAGGCCAGCTGTCTTTGCATCCTTCCTGGCCAAGAGCTGACAGGTGTGAGGCTGGTGTTTTCCTGCAGACCTGCTCTCTCTGCTCTTCCAGCTGTTATCTGCAAGAAAGCGTGCTGGGCTTCCTCCCAGAGCACTGGACAATGCTCTTGTGAAGTGTGCAATGGAAAGGGGAGCGAGGTGGGAGGAGAGGGGAATGGTCACTAAGGGCTTTTACAATGTCTTATTTAAACCTCACAATGACCCTAGGAGGTAGGTACTACTTGTATCTCCATTGTACAGATGAGGAGAATGAGACTTAAACAGGCTCAGTCACTTGGCTAAGGTCACCAAATATTAATAATAAGTAAATGGAAGGGTTATGGTGTGGCCCAGGTCTCTTGGACTTCATAGCCTTTGTTCATTTCATGACAATGGGCTCCCTGAGCCTGGGGAGGGAGGTACTTGCATACCAACAACACCAGCAGCAGCCCCAGCTGAAATTGGTAAATGCCGCCCTAATATCCTTTCTCCCTTCCTTTCTTATGGAATTCTGCTCTTATGGTGGAGAACAATGTGCTCAGCTTGAAAACTACATTCCCCAGGTTCTCTTGCAGTTAGGGGTGGCAAATGTGATATGAGTAGAAGTGGAATGGTACTTCTGAGTAAGCTCCTTATAAGGGAACAGATAGCCGCGGGGCACCCTATTGCCTTCCTCCCCTTCCTAGCTTCCTGCTTTGACTGTGGCCATGATGACTGGAGCTCCAATATCATCTTGGATCATGCAACAGCCCTGAAAATGGAAGCCTGGCATTAAGGATAGGGAATAGGAACAGAAGGAGGCTGGGTCCCCGATGGATGACCATTAGAATTGACATGCCGGCCCCAACTGCCTATCTTTGGACTTCATTTCTGAGAAAGAGAAACAGACTTCTGTTTGAGCCACTTATTTGGGTATTTTGTTCCAGGCAGATGAGCCTGATTTAAATCCATATAAACCACAGCATCAAAATCAGACATGATGCGGAATTCTGGAACTTCAATGGTCTTCTAGTTCAGAAGGTTTCAGCCTTCCTGATCAAACTTCCCTTTGTATAACAAATATTTTGCAAGGCCTCCTTTATCATCTTGAAAAAAAATTTACATGTAATATACCCCAATCAATATAATGTCCTAATTCTAATATAAAGGAGAAATAAAAGGAAAGTAATTTGTAATAATATGTAGTTTAATATATAGGTGCTCAGGCACAGTTTCAGCAACAGATATGATGAAGCAGTCAGATGCCAATACATACAGGTAAACTCACTGTGAGTAAGGCAGCTTCACATGCAGGCTGATGGGGTGGAGCGGTTATTTGTGACTCAGATACAGGAGTGATAGTGTCATTGGTGTTGTGACTCTCTGAAATGGCAAACAACTCTCGGTAAAGTTTCGGTCAAACGAATTTTGCCTTGATTTACACAATAGATGCATTTCTAGAAAACACTGTATCTTGAAATCACCCCAAAATACTCCTGTTTATTTATAAAACAGAGTTCTAGGATCGGCTAGTTATGAGCAGGTGGTTCACCTACGTGAATTTCTGGTAGAATCCTAAGAATTCATGTGAAGTGCACGACAGTTGTGTTGTTACGGGACCGTCCCACACTTTGCAGGGCTGCCAGCAACCCCCGCCCACACCCACCATGCGTCCTCTTCTCCTATCAGCCTGAAGGCGGAAAGCGCCGCTCAAGCCTCCTGAGTGCCCCCTCGTGCACAGTCCCATCCTTGCTGAGAATCGCTGGCACAGCGCATCTCTCTGAAATGCAGACATCTCTGCAGCTTCCAGAATGAGAGCAAAATCCCCACCAAAGAGTGTCTTCTCCTTCATACTTCTTCTGGATCTCAGGGACGACTCTAGGGGTTGGATATCATTGTCCCCATTTGCCAGATGAAGAAGCAGAAGACTTTGGAAATGACTGATGCTGAAACACTTGTACCCTGAGCACCTCAACAATTGAATTCCAAATCTCTAAGACAACTAACAAAGAATAAGGACGTCTGACTATCTACACAACTGTTTCTGTTTTGTATAGAAACACTTAACTAATGCTGCAGGTTTTTCTCATGAGACACTTGCCATGCCAAGTAACTTGGGCTGGGATAATGAATCCCTGCATAATACGAAATTATAATCTCACGATGCTTTGCTAGTATCATAAGAGTAAAGATGAAATGCCTCTGTGTCACTCTTCTGCTAACAACCACTCACCCTGAAATGCAAGCTGCATGAGCAGGGACTCCCTTTAAGCACATGGTCCCACAGACTGCCCTAGGGTGATAGTCACCTGCAAGAAGGAATATACTATGGGAGTTCCTAAGAGCAATGGCATGAGAGGAATCAATATGAAAAATCCATATTTATTCTACCAAAAACGTGACCAGTTTATTCTTACCTTCCAAATTGCGGTTTGACTTTGGCTTTGCAGCACTCGAGGCAAGGTGAATTTACACTGTGGTTTCTTTCCTTCATACTGTAGGCACCGGATGAACACTTGACTTACTGATAAAGTTTCTCTCATTTTCTCGTATATATATATATATATATATATATATATATATATATATATATATAAAATGAGTTTCTCTCATTTTCTCGTAAAATCTTAAAATAAAGAAAAATATTTTCTTTACCCAATTTATCTCCTTTCAATGCTCATTTTTTTCTTTTTCTTGGCAGAGGAAAAGACTAAGGCTGGCAAAATTTTCTCTAAGCATACGTCAGGCAATTAAAGTGTTTAAATGAAAGTGCAATTGATCGCTTTCCTCCAGCTGTGCAGGGGATTGGGGTGGGGTGCAATGAAGGACCCTGTACTTACCAGCCTCTTACAGTGTATCAACCCTTCTCACAGGCTCTCATCAAGTTTAATCCTCACAGCAACTGTGTTGGTCATTATAATTGTCATCTTATTGATGGGAAAAATAAGAAGATTACTTGCTCCAGTTCCCAAGCAGGTGCTAGACTCAGTATTTGAACCTAGAGCTGTCCGAACGAGGAAACCGTAGTGATTTTATACCCTCTGGTATCCACTTGTTTGGATAACCTTGCCCTCCTCCACTGTCTAACACATGACATGGTGTTCACTGCCCAACTGGGCATTTTTGAATTATTATTTTTAGAGACAGGGTCTCGCTCTGTCACTCAGGCTGGAGTGCAGGAGTGTGATCATAGCTCACTGCAGTCTCAGACTCCCAGCTCAAGAGTTCTCATCTCAGCCTCCTGAGTAGCTGGGACTACAGGCACACACCACCATGCCCAGCTAATTTTTAATTTTATGTACAGACAAGGTCTCACTATGTTGCCCAGGCTGTTCTGGAACTCCTGGTGTCAAGTGACCCACCCGCCTCACCCTCCCAAAGTACTGGGATTACAGGCGTAAGCCACCACAACCAGCCTTGGCATAAGTCTTTGCGTGGCACAAAGAGCTAGACTTTCTGCCCTTAGAATTTGTCTCAGTACCCAAATCTGAAACCTCAGGGAAGCAATTTTAAGTGGAAACTCTACTGGCAGGGGCCTTTAGAGTGGAGCTCTTTCTCCTCTCAGCTCTGTCTCTCCCACAGATACAATGGTAAGCACAGCTTTAATGGTCTTTCACTATATACAGCGAAGAACTTTTGAAGGAAGTTCTAAATTTCAGCAAGCTCTGCCATGATTTCACTATAATTCAGTAAACATTTGCTGAATATGAATACAAGAGTAAACAAGAAAACTGATGACCGTATTCTGTGCTTCCGCAGCCTGAGAACACTTTCTCCGTGAGTGAAGACTAAGGGAGTGCTGGAACAGGCCCGCTGCGGGCCTGCGCTCTTCCCCTCTTCCCACCTGCTTTAAAGTGAAACCCTCCAGGAACAGAGAGGAAATTGCACCAATAAACACAATATTACTTTAAATCCTTGATTTCCTGCATGATAGAGCAAAGCATTTGCTCTCATGCCCACTCAAGTCAGCATGAAATCCCATCCCAAAAAAGTGAGGAGGAGCTAGAGGGAGATTAAAAATACAGCATTTATCACAACTGCAATTAGAATCAGAATCAAATTGTTTTAAAGAAACAATGTCAATATTTTACAGGCTATTCTTCTATGAGGTAGGGAGTCTGGGAGCACCCAGCTGCTGTTTTCAACTTCATAATCTCATTCTAGCTAAATTATACCATTCAATCACAGAAGTATTAATATGCAGCACAGACTTGGATATATATAACAGTACTAAATAGTATGTTAAAGGGCAAGTACCTAATGGCAAATGTGTTTATTCAAATCATATTTAATTTGCCCTTTATCATCACAGAAGACTATAAAACCATTCTTTATTTGGAATCTATCAGGGTCTTGGGCATGTTGTGAATTTTGATAGAATGTTAAGCTAACAGATGTTCGGGGCACTCCTCTGTAGGTCGTTGCTGTCTCCAGGTTCTGAAGGTTCTCAGAGCCTGCTCCTCAGCTCAGAGGGGAGGAACCAATGTGGACACCCAGACAGTGGCTCCAAACCCCACAGCAGATGCTGGATAACACCTAGTCTTCTGAAGGGGCAGGACGCCTTATTTCTATTTAAGTCTCAAGCCAATTCTGTTTCTAAAACTTTTTCAATTAGAAATAGGTTTCGATTGGGAAAAATGTCATGGTGGATTTTTTTCTAAACTGTTTCTCGCCTAAGTTGAAAATTGGGTTGCATTTATAATTCTTTTCTAGTTGTTTCAGGAATAGAATTAACCTTGCAGCAACACAATATCCCTTCTGTGGTATTCCTTCCCAAAGGTGCATAACCTCAATCTCATCATAAAGATACAATATAACAAATCCAAATTGCAGGTTATTCTACAAAATAATTGGTCTGTACTTTCAAAAGGATTAGTGTCTTCAAAGGGAAACTGAGAATAGCTCTGAACTGAAGGAGACTAAAGAGACATGAAAACTAAATGCAGCCTGTGATTCTGAACTGAATCTTTTTGTGACAATCAGCAACGCTTGAATATGCACTGTACATTAGATAGCAGCATTGCGTAAATGTTCATTTCTTCAGATTTGATCATGGCATTGTAGTTATATATGAGAATGTTCTTAATCTCTGCAATTTACTGAAAAAAAAAACTAAAACAAAACATTGAATGAGGATATTTAAATAATATGCACACTATATTAGTTTCCTGTTGTTTCTTTAACAAGTTGCCAGTAACTTAGGGCTTTAAGTAGCACAAATTTATTATTTAACAGTTATGGAAGTCAAAATTCTGAAATGGGTCTACTGGGCTAAAATCAAGGTGTCAGCAGGGCTGCATTCCTTTCTGGAGGCTCTAGGAGATAATCTGTTTTCTTGTCTTTTCCAGCTTCTAGAAGTTGCCTGTATACCCTGACTCTTGATCCCTTCTCATCTTTAAAACAAGGAAGGGCTGGTTGAGTCTTTCTCATGATGCCATCTCCCAGGTTCCGACTCTCTGCCTCCCTTTTCCTTATTTGTAAGGCCCTTTGTGATTGCATTGGGTGCCCCTGAAAAATCCAGTATAATGTCATTATCTTAAAGTTAGCTGATTAGAAGCCTTAATTTAATTTGTAATCTTAATTCTTTCTTGCCATGTAACAAAATATACTCATAGGATCCAGAGATAAAGGTGTAGACATCTTTGAGGAATCATTAGTCTGTATCTCTCTCTCTCTCTCTCACACTCACACACACACACACACACACACACGAGGTAGGCAGCGCCTAGAAGGGCTGTCAGTACTTCCTACCTCCTGGAATACTCTTGAGTAATTCCATCCCCTTGAGTGTGGGCTAGACCTGGTATTTTCCTTCTAATGAATAGAATATGGTGAAAGCAATGTGTTGTCATTCTGAGATCAGGTTATGAAAGATTCTGGCTTCTTTCAGGCTTTCCCCTTGCTCCATTGCTCGCTCACTCTAATAAAGCCAGTGCCATGGCACGGAACTGAGGGTGACTTTGGCCAAAAGGTATCAAGGATCTGAGACTCTCAGTCCAATGGCCCACGAGGGACTGAATCCTGCCAACAATCATATGAATGAGACTAGCAGTGGTTTCTTTCCAGTAGACTCTTGAGTTGCCTGCAGCCCCAGCTGACACCTTGCAACCTGTAAGAGTCCCTTTTGGAGATGGAAAACCCAGATTTGTGATCTGTAAAAACTATGAGATGGTAAATACCCATTGCTTTAAGTTATGGAGTTTCAGAGTAATTTGCTGCACAGTGATAGATAAGAAGAAAAATATTTTCTTCTGACAAAGGTAACCATCATCTGGAATTTTGTGTTTATTATTCCCTTAGTTTTATCATTTTAACATGGATGTGTATTTGCCTAAACAAATTTTGTTGAGTTTTGTCAGATTTTGTACTTTACATCAACAGAATCATGCTATCAGTATGCTTCTGTGACTTGTTTTTCTTATTCAAAATTAAGTTGCTGAGATTGAGTCCCATTGATCATGTAGTTCATTTTCACTTATGTGACATATTTCCTATTCTCCTGTCCATGGACTCTCAGAATACTTTCGGTGTTTTGCTGTTGCAACCAGGGTGCTGTGCACATGCTGTGTGACTCCCAGAACACATGAGTCAGAATTTATCTGGAGAATTATAGGCCTAGGAGTGAAAGCGCTACTTTATATAAGTATTTTCAACTTTACAATACTGTGCAAATTTGTTCCCAAAATGCTGATACCACTTAACACTCACGAGAGTGCATAAACACTTCTTTGTTCCATAACGATTTGATATTGTCTGATTTATTACCTTTTGCCTTTTTAATAGTTGCAACATGACATCTCATTAGGATTTTAACTTGCAGTTTCCTACTTACCATACTATTAACACGACCATTTTTTAACACGTTTATTGCATATCGGGTTTTATTCTCCTGTGACATACTTATGACTTTTGGCCAGGTTTTTACTGGGTTGTCTTTAACTGATTGATTCATAGGTATTCTTTATATATTCTATTTCTATCCCTCGTCAGTCATCTGTGTGGAAAATATATTATTCCAGTTTTGAATTATGTTTTCATTCTTTTTGAAGTACTTTTTGAAAAAAAAGTTTTAAAGTTTAACATAGGCTAATTTATCAATCATTTCCTGCATAATGTACACTTTTAATATCTTGCTTAAGGAAACCCTTTCTCTCACTAGTTTATAGAATTCCTCCTATATTTTCTTCTCACATTTGTAAAAGTTTAGCCTCTCACATTTGAGTCTAATCCATCTGAAATGGCTTCTTTTAGTATAGTACGAGGTATCCACCAATTGGATACGAATATTTAGTTCCACGTTCTTTCATATGGATAGCTTTGAAGCAGCACCATTTCGTTGGATGCTCTACCATGGCTCACTGATTTGCAATGTCGTCTCTGACACGGTCACGTTTCTGCATAGGTGTGTGCCTGTTTCTGGGCTCTGTCTTCTGTTTCATTACTTCAGTTGTATATCCCTGTACCAAAATCATACTGTCTTAATTACTCCAACTTTATAATAATAATGTGACTGTATCCTATTCTTCTTCTTTGGAAGCATCTAGGCTATTCTGGTTCTTTGTTCTACCCTGTACATTTTGGAATTATTTTAACAAATTCTAAGAAAAAATCGATTGAGCTTAACAAATAGGCCTATTAGACACAATTGGCATTATCTAATACCAAGGTTTTCTATCCATAACAATTTCTATCCAATTATTTTGGACTTCTTCAAAAGTTTTCCAAAAGAGTTATAATTTTGTCCACATTTTCTTCATATATTTTCTGAGCTTTATGTCCAGCTATATCATTTTTCATGGTTGCTTTTATAAGAAAGGCATTATTTAAAGTTTATATTTTATTTCTTGCCTACTATAAAATACAGTGTTTTCTATATATCTAGCAACATTATTAAACATATATTAATTCTAATAATTACCTATGGATTCTTTTCTGTTTTCTATATTGACGATCATAATAGCTTCATTTCTTCCTTTTTAGTTGTTTCTGGCTAGGACCCTAATTATAATGTTGAATAAAAGTGGTAAAAGCAGGCATTCTTGATTTGGTCTTGATTTTGAGGAAACTACTATAACATGTCACTTTAAGTATGATGTTTACTGTAGGTTTATTGAAGATATTTTCTATCAGGTTAAATAATTCCCCTTCTATTTCTAGTTTGTAAAGAGTTTTAATCTTGAATCAATATAACATTTCACTAAATGCTTTTCCCACACTTGTGAGGATCATAGAGATTTTCTTCACTAATTGCTGATGTGAAACATTTACACTGATAATTTTTTAAATGTTAACTAACCTTGTATTGCTGGGATTAACCCAATTTAATTATAAATTTATTATCTTTTTAAAAATGTCACCAATAAATTCAGTTTGCTTTGAGCTTACCAAGTTCATGAGTGAGATTGGTCTGCAGTTTTTCATGCTGCCCTCTTGTTGCCTGCTTTTGGAATCAAGATATACTAATCAGGCCGGGCGCTGTGGCTCAAGCCTGTAATCCCAGCACTTTGGGAGGCCGAGGCGGGTGGATCACGAGGTCAAGAGATCGAGACCATCCTGGTCAACATGGTGAAACCCCGTCTCTACTAATACAGAAAATTAGCTGGGCATGGTGGTGCGTGCCTGTAATCCCAGCTACTCAGGAGGCTGAGGCAGGAGAATTGCCTGAACCCAGGAGGCGGAGGTTGCGGTGAGCCGAGATCGCGCCATTGCACTCCAGCCTGGGTAACAAGAGCGAAACTCCGTCTCAAAAAAAAAAAAAAAAAGATATACTAATCAAAAAAATGGGAGAGAGATCCAAGATGGCTGATGATTAGCAGCTCGGGCACGTACCTCCCAGTGAAAGCGCAAAGAACGAGAGGACGCCACACTTTCAGACAAATATTAGTTGCTCACGGACCAGGAGATTCCCAGTGGAGGAGCTCCACGGGTCGCCAGGGCGACTCTTGTGGCCGGCGTGGCGGTTTTGCTGGTGCCTTAGCACGCCAGTTCTTGGTGCAGAGTCCGGAGATTCCGGGCAGAAAAGCACCATCAATCTTAACACCGCTGTTTTGGCCGGCTCAGTGGATTGCTCAGATTTCGGCGCAGGGAATCAACAAGTTGGACATCAGAGACCCAGTTAGAAAGTCGGTAATTATAAAGACGACAGACGGACAAATATATAATGAAGGGAAGAAACCAGCGTAAAAAGGTAGAGAATACTCAAAATCAGAATGCCTCTCCCTCTACAGGGGATTGCAATTCCTCATCAGTAACGGAACAAGGCTTAATAGATTACACGTGTGTTCCAATAACTGAAGCAGGTTTCAAAACGTGGGTGATAAGAAACTTCTGTGAATTAAAAGAACTTGTTCTAACCCAATGCAAAGAAACTAAGAACCTTGAAAAAAGGTTTGACGAAATGTTAACGAGAATGGACAATTTAGAGAAGAATATAAGTGAATTGATGGAGCTGAAAAACACAACACGAGAACTTCGCGAAGCATGCACAAGTTTAAACAGTCGAATTGATCAAGCAGAAGGAAGGATATCAGAAGTCGAGGACCAGCTCAGTGAAATGAAACGAGAAGACAAGAATGCAGAAAAAAGGATGAAAAGGAATGAGCAAAGTCTCCAGGAAATATGGGACTATGTGAAAAGACCTAATTTACGTTTGATAGGTGTACCTGAATGTGATGAAGAGAATGAATCCAAGTTGGAAAATACTCTTCAGGATATCATTCAGGAAAATTTCCCCAACCTGGCAAGGCAGGGTAATATTCAACTCCAGGTAATACAGAGAACACCACAAAGATATTCTTCAAGAAGACCAACCCCAAGGCACATAATCGCCAGATTTATTAGGGTTGAAATGAAGGAGAAAATACTAAGGGCAGCCAGAGAGAAAGGTCAGGTTACCCATAAAGGGAAACCTATCAGACTTACAGCAGATCTCTCAGCAGAAACCCTACAAGCCAGAAAAGAGTGGGGACCAATATTTAACATCCTTAAAGAAAAGAACTTTCAACCCAGAATTTCCTATCCAGCCAAACTAAGCTTTATGAGCGAAGGAAAAATTAAATCTTTTGCGAACAAACAAGTACTTAGAGAGTTCACCACCACCAGGCCTGCTTTACAAGAGCTTCTGAAAGAAGCACTATACATATAAAGGAACAACCAATATTAGCCTTTCCAAAAATATATCAAAAAGCAAAGAACTTTAACACAATAAAAAATTTACATCAACTAATGGGCAAAACAGCCAGCTAGCATCAAACGCCGGTATTAAACTTACATATATTTTAATTGGATAAAAAGCCAAAACCCATCGGTATGCTGCATCCGGGCCCATCTTACATGCAACAATACACAAAGACTCAGAGAGAAGGAGGAAGATTTACCAATCAAACAGAGAGTAAAAATAAACTAATAAACAAAAAGCAGGAGATGCAATTCTCGCCTCTGATAAAGTAGACTTTAAAGCAACAAAGATCAAAAGAGGCGAGGAATGACATTACATAATGGCAAAAGGATCAATGCAACAAGAAGAGCTAACGATTCTATAGATCAACGAGATAGAAAATTAACAAGGATATTCAGAACTTGAACTCAGACCCGGAACAAGTAAACTTAATAAACATTTATAGAACTCTCCACTTCAAATACACAAAACATACATTACCACCTCACACCTATTCCAAAGGTGACTATATAATTGGAAGTAAATCACTCCTCAGTAATCGCATAGCATTTCATAGGTTTAAATTAAATATTGGTTGACTGTTTGTTATCTTCTTCCCTTATTCCTTCCTGACTACATCATTAAGTATAATTATCAGTATAAAAGAGGTTTTCAATACCCATTACTAAATTGCATTCTAGCCTGGGCAAGAAAGCAATACTCCCAATCTCTCTCCCTCTTTCTTTTCCTTCTCCCTCCTCCCCATTCTCTCTCTCTCTTTCTCTTCCTTTTTCCTCCTTCCTATTCTCTCTCTCTAAAAAAAAAAAAAAAAAAAAAATGAACTAGAGAGTGGACCCTTATTTTCTGTTTTCTACAAAAATATATGTACATTTAAAATGATCTGTTCCATAAGTGGTTGCTGAGACTTGATGGTTAACTCTAGGACTTCTGTGTGTGTTATGAGAAAACTTTAAACCACAGGTTAAATTTCTCTTCATCAGTCAGTATTACCTAATTTGGTAAGTGATTCCCAGGAACTTGTTATTTCATCTAAATGTGAAAAACGTTTAGTATAATATTTTGATAATCACACAGTTAAGATGAGGTGCATTTCTTTGAAGCAGGAATCCAGAATCTAGTGGCTTAAGCAGGTTTCGTTTCTGTTGTCTAATGGTAAGATGAAAGGTTGGTTGTCTAGAGTGGTACCGTTGCTCCACATTGGTGTCTGGGATGATTTGCTTGTCTTCTGCTTAGTCATGCCCCGTGTGCTTGTGACTACCTTGTCACAGTTGCTTGGTCTCAAGCATGATGATGAATTCCAGGCAAGAGCGGGTAAAACAGTAAAGGGAGTGCGATGTGGTCCGAGTGGAGATGGACATGTGGCGCAAGGTTTCTCTTCCATAGCTGAAACTGCAACGGCAAATGCACTAAGTGGCAGAACATAGCAAGCATTTGAAAAATCAGGGGAAACTAGTAACTAGAGGTGTTGGCATGGGGTCGCTATTGCTAAGCTCAATCACAGCTCTAGAAAAAATTATGGCTGAGAGTGATTAGAAGGTCATTGAAAGCCAAGTGTGAAAGCCGGCGGTGGGGAGGCTTCCTTAGCCTCACACAAAGAAGGGCTCACCTCTGCAGTGGGAGGGCAAGGAGACTAAGGACCAGGCCTAGGAGCTAATCATCAGAACAGTCCAGCTCCAAAGACTGAATTCCCAACCAACATAGGTCTGCTATGCCCAGGCCAGGGCTGTGACTGGGAAAGAATGAGGCACATGTGACAGGGTCATCTGGGTTGATGCTTCTGAAAATCTTAAATGCCCACTCTAGCGCTGGCGAGTGGCACAGTAACAGTCACCACAGTGGCAGAGATGAAGGCCCTGCCTGGGCCCAGCAGCATGGGCTTCCACCCGTAGAGGCTGATTGAGCTATTGCTGCCACCAAGTGGCCAGCCTTCCAGCAATAGAGACCAATGCTAAGCCCCAGACAGGACACCACTCCTGGAGAGGACCAGGCAGCCAGGAAGTGGGAGGTTGACTATATCTGGCGTTTTGAGTTAGGGAAGGGCCAGAAATTTGTTTGGACAGAATTGCACACATATTTTACATACGGTTTGCCTTTCCTGCCAGCACCTCCATCTGAGAACTTACAGAAAATATGACCCATCGGCACATCACGTCAGACCAGGGGACCCACTTTCCAGGGAAGGAGGTGGAGCAGTCCTGTGATCACAAGATCTGCTGGTTATATCACACTCACCACCCAAAAGCTTCTGACCTGATAGCCTTGCAATGGGCTGCTGAAGGCACAGCCGAAGCTCCAGTTCACAGGTGACACTTACTCAAGACGGGACGGTATCCTCCAGGATTGGATACAAACTGAAAAGTATTAGGTGGTTCTGCAACCCCAAAAGGAGAAATGCATGGGTCCAAAGGGGTGTCCCACTTATCACCTCTCGCTGGTGAGTTTCATCTTTTGGCAACTCTGGGCTCTGCAGACTTAGAGGTCTAGGTCCCCAGAGAGAGGAACGCTTGCACCAAGAGCTCACTTGAACTATAAGCTGCATCTGCCACCTAGGCATGTCAAGCTCTTCATGTCCAGCAGGCAAGAAGAGGGGTCATCATTTTATCAAGGGGAATTGACCCTCATCATTAGGAGAAACAGGGTTTTCTGCTGCACAACGAGGGCAGGGAGGAATAAAGGGGAACCAGAAGATCCACCTGGATGCCTCTTGGTATTCTTTCCCTATTTTGATGGTAGCCGAGCAAGTGCAGCAGACTCGCCCTGAGAAAGTTATGGTGACCAGACATTGAGACACGGCAGAGATGAGCGTCTGCGTCGCGTCATTAAACCACTAAGACCAGCATAAGCATGACCTGAGTGGGGGCGGGATCTAGAGTAAACAGGGAAAGAGGGAAGCAATGAGCATTACCTGCAGCTTCAAAATCAGCTACCATTTTCCTCTTAAGTTTCCCTCAGGAGGAGCATCCCACTGGAATTCCGGTTGATAGTGTTGTTCAAATCTTCTGAAATACACTGGAGAGGTGGATGGGAGGCATCGCATAGATCCCCACGTCAGGAAATCTATTCTTTTCCTTGATTTGCTGCATGTATTGGCATAAATATCTTCATGTTTGCTAGTTGTCTTATCATTTCAGTATCTGTAGTATTGTTAGAGTTTGTTTTATTTCTGATGTTGCTAACTTGTGTCTGAGTTTTTTTTTGTTTTTTTTTTTTTTTTTTTTTAGACAGGGTCTCACTTTGTCACCCAGGCTGAAGTGCAGTGGTGTAATGTCAGCTCACTGCAGCCTCAAACTTCTTGGACTCAAGTGATCCTCCCACCTCAGCTTCCCAAGTAGCTGGGACTACAGACACATGCCACTATTCCCAGCTAGTTTTTAAAAGTTTTTTGTAGAGATGAGCTCTCACTGTGTTGCCCAGGATGGTCTTGAGTTCCTGGGCTCAAGTGATTCTCCCACCTTGGCCCCCAAAGTGTTGGCATTACAGGTATGAGCCACCACGCCCAGCCTGTCTTATTCTTTTTTTTATCAGTCTAGCTAGGGTTTTATCGACTTTATTAATCTTTGAAAAAAAGTTTTTAGTGTCATGAATGTTTTACACTTTTTTTTTTATTGATTTCTTTATTATTACCTTTATTATTTCTTTTTTTGTACTTGGATAAATTAGCTCTTTTTTTTTGTTTTGTTTTTTAAGGTGGGAGCTTAGATCTTTGATTTTATACTTTTCTATTTTAACCATTAAAGCCATTTATTTCCCTTCAAAGCATATCTTTAAATGCATCCCATAAATTTTGATATGGTGTTTTCATGATCATTCAGTTCAAAATATTTTCTAAAAAACCTTGTGACTTCTTCTTTGAACCATGGATTATTTAGAAGTATGCTGTTTAACTTCTGAATATTAGGCGGGGATATTTCAGGTATTTTTCAGCTATTAATTTCTAATTTAATTTGACTTTAGATGAAAACCATACTCTGTATTATTTAAATCTTTTTTACATTTATTGAGACTTCTTTTATGACCTAGTATATAGTCTATCTTGGTAAATGTACCATATGCATTGAAAAGAAAGGGTTTTTTGCTTTATTGGATGGAGTATTCTATAAATGCCAATTAGATCAAGTTGGTTGATAGTATTGTTCAAATCTTCTATATCTTTACTGACTTTTTGTCTATTTGTTCTACCACTTAAGGCAGGAGTGTTGCTATTTCCAATAATAGTTAAGGATTTGTCTATTTTTACTTTCAGATGTAAGTTTTTGCTAGGCATATGTCTGCTTTATGTGACATTAATATAGCCACTTAGCTTCTTATGCTTAGTGTTCGCGTGGTATATCTCTTTTTATCCTTTTATTTACTTCTAATCTCTCTGTGTATCTGTATTTATAATGGTGCTTCTGTGTGTTCACTTATAACTGGGAGCTGAATGATGAGAACATACGGACACATGGTGGGGAACAACACACAATAGGGCCTGTTGATGGACAGGGAGACAGAACATCAGGAAGAATAGCTAATGGATGCTGGGCTTAATACTTAGGTGATGGGTTGACCTGTGTAGCAAACCACCATGGCACATGTTTACCAAATATGTCACAAACCTGCACACCCTGCACATGTATCCCTGACCTAAAAATAAAAGTTGAAGAAAATAAATAAATAAATAAATAAATAGATAAAATGGGTGCTTAATGTAACCAAACTGAAGAGGGCAGAGAAGAAAGGACAAACCTAAGTAACTTTGGAAAACAGTGTTTTGACTATAAAGTGTACAATGTTGTACTCCACTTTGTAAAGTTGTTTTCAGAGGAGTGAGTTTACAATTTTTAAACGGCCTTATGTATATTCTAGGACTCACCATGAACAATGAGAACCAGGTTTCTCACTGTCAGAGAAAGAACTTACAAATAAAGGAAAGGAGGAGACTGTTAGAATGAACACTGTGGTGCTGGTTTAGAATACAATGTATTAGCATGAACTCATGGTACTAGATATACAGCTATATACATGTAGATATACAGTATAGATATAGATATATACATGTATGTGTATATATTGGTTCTGTTGCTGAGAGGGACAAGAAGCCATGATGCCCCATGAACAATGAGTATCTTTGGTGTAGATATTGTTTCTAAATAGCATCCTCCAAGGAAAGCAACCAGGGATCCTTGGAGAAATGTCTGATTCCATGGCTGGAATAGAGTGAGTACAGATGAATGTGAAACATCTTGTGGTGCCAGAAAGTAAGAAAATGCACAAAAATAGTGAAGGTATGTTAAAATGAAACAGAAGAAAACTTGAAGGAGATCCCAGTGGCTAATTCTGGAACAATTTGAACAAAAAAACAAGTAATCATCAGTAGATTATTACACATAAATCGGATAGCCACGAGTCCACAGTGGTATAAATAAATAATTGGACTGGGTGTGGTGGCTCACACCTGTAATCCCAGCACTTTGGGACCGCAAGGTAGGATGATCACAGGAGAGTCACTTGAGGCCAGGAGTTCAAGACCAGTCTGGGCAATATAGTGAGAGTGTATCTCTATAAAGAAAGTAATAAATAATTGGATAAATAAATAAATTGGGTGAAGACATTATTCTTCCTTCTGGTAAAATTTCAATGAATAAATGTAGGAGGAATATGGAAATAGAAAGTCACCATTTAGAAGACACAGCAGTAATTGTTTCCTTTTCTTCATGAGCCAACAACTACTGGGTATTTGCCAGCCTCCCTTGCAGGTAGATGTGGCCATCTAACTGGCTTCTAGCCAGTAAACTGTGAGCAGAAGTTATGTACTCCCCTATGATCATTCTCTTTTCAGCTGACTTAGAGATAGATAATCTAAAGTTCAGTGTGTGGTCCTTGAACCAATAGCAGCACCCATGAACCTGTTAGAAATGCAAATTCATGGGCCGTAGCCTTGGACCTACTAAATCAAACTCTAGGGATAACACCCAGCAATCAGTGTTTAAACATCCCTCCAGGTGATTTGGATACATGCTAAAGTTTGAGAACCACAGCCCCAGTGCAACCTTGGAAGGCACATGTGGAGAATAGCAGAGCCTCAGTCAGCTGAGTCCCTGAAAGGCTGCTGGAGCAGAACACTTGTTCCTCTGTCCAAGACGACTAAATGAGGAAGAAATCAATGTCTACCAAGTTGAACCATTATGCATTTATGTCTCTGACCTACTGTGCTCTAGCTAGCCCTAATTAAATAAATACTCATCTCATTAATTTTCAGGCTTTTTTCTTTTTTAATATACAGACTTGAATTTTAAATTGTTTTTCTAAAGACTGCTTAAGCTGCCTGATGGCTAACCTTGACTGGGCCCAGGGTATGCCCAGATATTTGGCCACATATTATTCTGGGTCTGTTTGTGAGGGTGTTTTGGATGAGACTAACATTTGTTTATTTATTTATTTTTGAGATGGAGTCTCACTTTGTTACCCAGGCTGGAGTGCAGTGGCACGATCTCAGCTCACTGCAACCTCCACCTTCCAGGTTCAAGCGATTCTTCTGCCTCTGCCTCCTGAGAAGTGAGGCTACAGGTGTGCACCATCACACCCAGCTAATTTTTTTGTGTTTTTAGTAGAGATGGGGTTTCACCATGTTGACTAGGCTGATCTCAAACTCCTGATCTCAAGTGATCTGCACACCTCGGCCTCTCAAAGTGCTGGGATTACAGGCATGAGCCAGCACGCCTGGCCAAGATTAACATTTAAATCAGTAGACTGAGTAAAGCAAACTGCCTTTCCCAATGTGAGTAGGCCTCATCCAATCAGTCTAAGGCTTGAATAAAAGGCAAAGTAAGAACACTCTACCTGCCTGACTGCCATCAAGCTGGGACACTGGTTTTTCCCTCCCTTCAGACTCAGACAGAAACATGAGCTCTTGCTGGGCCTCATGCATGCTAGTCTTTGACTGGCACTCCAGCACTGGCTCTTCTGGGTCTCTGTAATCATGTGAACCAGTTTTCTAATACATATTATTGGTCCTGTTTCTCTGGAGAACCCTAATACAAGCTGCATCTCACCAGTTTTGACATTTATAATTTTCACTATCATTCAGTTCAAAATATTTGTTTCACTTGATTTATCTGACCTATGGGTTATTTAGAAGAATGTCTTAATTTCCAAACATATGTGGTTCTTCAATTATCTCTGTTGATTTCCAGCTTAGTTGTATTGTGGGCTTAGAACAACCTCTGTATGAGTGTAATTCTTTGGAATTTGTTGAGGTTCTTTCAATTCTTGTGGTTGAGGTTCTGCTTGTGGTTCTTTCAATTCTTACGGTTCTTTTCAATTTCTATTTTGACTCTATGTACTGTGGATGTTTTTTAAATATATGAAAATTTTTAATCATTATATATTTGGTGAAACAAGCGTTTTATTTATCATGAGATGACCTTGAATTTTAGAAATGCTTTCTTGCCTTAAAGTGAGTTGTATCTGAGAGTAATATAGTTATGACTGTTTCCTTTGGGTAATATCTTCATGCCTTCTCCCTTAATTCCTTTATTTTCAACTTCAACATACCTTTTGGTTTTAGCCATGTCTCTCACAAACAGTTTGTTGGTTGTCATAGTTTTAAAATCCTGTCTAATCATCTTTATATCAGAACATTTGGTCCATTCCCACTTAACGTAACTATAGTTTGGCCTTGAGTAATGTTGAGGTTAGGGGCACCAACCCCCCACACAGTTAAACAGTTACAATTTGGTCCATTCCCACTTAACGTAACTATAGTTTGGCCTTGAGTAATGTTGAGGTTAGGGGCACCAACCCCCCACACAGTTAAACAGTTACAATCTACTGCTGACTAGAAGACTTATCAGTAACATAGACAGTTAGCACACATTTCATATGTCATATGTTATATTCTGTAGTTTTACAACAAAGTAAGAGAGAGTAAAGAAAATCATAAGGAAGAGAAAATAAATTTACTATTAAGTGAAAGTGGATCAACATAAAGGTCTTTATCCTCGTCATTTTGATGCTGAGTATGAGGAGGAGGAGGAGAAAGAAGGGGGGTGGTCTTGCTGTCTCAGGTGTCAGAGGCGCAAGAGGTAGAGAGAGTGGAAGGGGAGGCAGGAGAGGCTGGTACATTCGATATAAACTCTATAGAAGTACATCATAATTTGTCTGGCATTTTTGTTTTTTCATTTCTGTAAAAATACTTTCCTGTATGACACTCAGTCCATTTTGCGTTGCTGTAAAGGAATACCTGAGCTGGGTAATTTATAAAGAAAACAAGGTTTAATGGAATTTCTATTTCTAGGTCCTTGAGGAATCGCCACACTGTTTTCCACAGTGGTTGAACTAATTTACACTCCCACCAACAGTGTAAAAGTGTTCCTATTTCTCCACATCCTCTCCAGCATCTATTTTCTCCAGATTTTTTAATGATCGCCATTCTAACTGGCGTGAGATGGTATCTCAATGTAGTTTTGATTTGCATTTCTCTAATGACCAGTGATGATGAGCATTTTTTCATATGTTTGTCGTTCTACTATAAGGACACATGCACACGAATGTTCATTGCAGCACAGTTTACAATAGCAAAGACCTGGAACCAACCCAAATGCCCATCGATGATAGACTGGACAGGAAAAATGTGGCACATATACACCATGGAATATTATGCAGCCATTAAAAATGAGGAGTTCGCGTCCTTTGTAGGGACATGGATGAACCTGGAAACCATCATTCTCAGCAAACTGACACAAGAACACAAAACCAAACACCACATGTTCTCACTCATAGGAGGGTGTTGAACAAGGAGAACACATGGACACAGGGAGGGGAGCACTGTACACGGGGGTCTGTTGCGGGGGAGTGGGGGGGACAGCGGGGGGGGAGTTGGGAAGGGATAGCATGGGGAGAAATGCCAGATATGGGTGAGGGGGAGGGAGGCAGCAAATCACACTGCCATGAATGCATCTATGCAACAACTTTGCATGTTTTTCACATGTACCCCAAAACCTAAAATGCAATTAAAAAAAAAAAAAAAGATTTATAATTCAAATTAAAGCCAGGAATAAAGTAGTATAAAGAATATAGCCTGGATTTTGTTTATTGTGTATAGGCATTATACAATAAAATGTAAACCGTATATATGAGAAAAAAAAAAAAAAAAGAAAACAAGGTTTATATGGCTCATGGTCCTGCAGACTGTACAGGAAGCATGGAATCAGCATCTGCTTCTGGTGAGGGTCTCAGGAAGCTTCCAATTGTGGTTGAAGGGGAAGGAGGGCCAGTGCGTTACATGGTGAGAGGGAGAGGAAGAGAGAGTGAGAGAGAGAGAGAGCACGCAAGAGAAAGCAAGGCGATGGGTGCCACACTCTTTTAAACCACCAGCTCTCATGATGGAATGGAATGAGAACTCACTCATTACTGCGGGGAGGGCACCAAGCCATTCATGAGGTATCGGCCCCCGTCTCCCAAACACCTCTCACTGGGCCTCACCTTCAACACCAGGGGTCAAATTTCAACATGTGATTTGGAGCACACAAATATCCTAACTATATCGGGTTCCAATTCTCATTTCACCTTTTGCTTTGGTTTCATTGCCAGTATCATAGAATGGTCCATGTTGTAAAAGAAGTCAAAAGTAGTCTTGAATAATCAGAATCCTTCTGCCAGATTGTTTAATGTCAAGTTGTTTTCTGTCACTGCTTCCTCTCCATCTTCTTATCATCTGGCACTGGTTTGGAAGCACTTATCTCTGTCGTCACCTTCTCTTAATTCCTCTGACATGGTGTCTATTCGCTCTTGAATTTCTCCAAGATCTGTATCTTAAAACTCTTCAGCCCCTATCTGTTTTGCCCATATCCACAGTCTCTCTCATGATATCTGTGATTGGTTCTGGTGGGAGATGATTAGATCATGGGGGTGAAATAATGCTTCATTTTAATTCATATTGACGTCCAGTTGCTCTAGCACAATTTTTGCAAGTTAGGAAAACAACAAAAAACACACCCTAAAAATCAGTATCTAATTTAGGAAAGCATAGATCAAATAGTCTGGGTGACTAAAGACACCTCAGTTAAGTTCGTACTAAGGAGATCGATCATATTGGAGAAACTTAAAAGCTAAGATTCACAGGTAATGGTCGAAGAATCTTAGGGCTGTTTATCCTTGACAAGGAAAAGCCTCAAGGAGGAATTCTGCAGTGCATTGGAAGAGCAGGGAGGGGACTGGGAAACAGAAAATCAGGGGTCTAGTACTAAATTGCTTGGCTGGATTTGATAAGCTCCTGAGTTAGACTGGGTTTGGAATCCTGGTCTATCCCTGGTTTTAAAATCTCAATAAAGTTACACCTTTTGAGTCAATTCCCAGGAGAGAAGAAAAGAAAATGGGTTATTTTTCCTTACTCGGGCTAAAACACTAATCTTTAAGAAAGAATGCCCTTCCCCATATCAGTCTGTAAATTTTTATGTTTCAACATCTAGTTAAAATGCCACTTTCTCCCTGCTACCAGATTTTGCTAAAATAATTGACACAACACTTTCAGAGATTACATATCATCTTCTGATACTCCCGAGGCTCACAGACAGTATAATTAAGAGCAACTTACATAAGACAAACTAGTATTTGTTAAGTCTGACTTTGTAAGATATTCTTTGGGAGAAAAAAAAAATGAGAGGTTCCCGACTGGTCTCAGGATGTAATCTAAGGTCTATAGACGTTAGCTTCAAAACAGTTCATATACTGTTCTCACTTATGTATTCAACTCTATTGCTTATTATTCCTAATGTTTCATTCAGAGCCAACTTCTATACAGCTTTCCTTTAAAATAAAGTTTCTAAAACATCATCCTAGTGTGAAGTGCTGGTGAATTTTTATGTAGTAAATAAAAAACACAGGACTAAGATTGAGAGCACCCAAGTCACAAAGTCCAGTTGTGATTAATATTCCTCTGTATGTCATTTATTTATTGGATCTATAGGCTATTGAGAAATCACATGAAATCATTGTATAAACACAGCACTCTATGAACATAAATCTTGAATTGATTCAATACATATTAAGGCAGTCAGCTGATCTTATACAGTGCAAACAGAAAGAAAACAAAAGGGAAATCAGGCTGAGGCAGAAGAATCGCTTGAATCCGGGAAGCAGAGGTTGCAGTGACCTGAGATCATGCCATTGCACTCCGGCCTGGGCAACAAGTCACTCCGTCTCAAAAAAAAAAAAAGGCGGTGGGGAGGAATCATTTAATTACACTTTGCTTGCCTGAGTTTTATCAGTTGTATAGATGTCACACTAGAAGCTCATAAATCATGAACTCACGAATTACCTCTATCACGGCTCCCAATGTTCAGTAATAAACACACACACATACACACAACTTGGAACACTTGTGCTCAATCACATCAATCTTAACCATTATTTTGCCAGTGCCTTCAGTGCAGAGTACTATTAGTAGAGCCAACAATTTCAGCTTTATGTTAATGTTGAGATACAATACACATTTTGTCCTGGTTTCCTCACCTACAAAACTGGGCAATGTTTGATGCTAACTACAGTTTAGGAAAACTTTAAGTAAAATAGACAAAATGGAAAGAGGGTAGGCACTACACAGCATTTTATCTGTGTCAATTGTAATTCCACCTAACATATGTGGATTCATTTGGTTATTCTAACAAGTTCTTCCCTCTGTATTTTTAATATCAACTTTCACAAAGGCTGAAATTAAAACACGAAAAGCGCTGGATAAAGGTCAATAAACCTGCGGAAGGTATGCAAGACTTCTTACCACACCATGAGGGAGTTAGATTATTTGACCTTTTGGGTCCTATAGACATCACCAAGTCTAATAGATACAAAGTGCTCAAGATAAGGTTTGCTGACTGAATCAAACAAGCTTAATAAAAATGGCAATGCATTTTTGTTCGACACATAGGATAATCCTAAGTGTGATTACATTCTCAATAAAATGTTGACATATTATAGAAAAAACCACTATATTTTCATAAGCATATTTTAATTTTTAAAATGTGAACAATTCAAGTAGAAGTCAGCTAGATAACATAAATACAGAGTAAATGCACATAATTTACAGCCATGTACATAAATGCAAGATAGCAAACCTCACATGAATGGTCAAAAGTTAAACACTTTTGAAGTTCATTATTTAGCTATGACTGATGGGTCATCATTGTTCACATACACAGGGGGTAGACATTCCAAAAAGTTTATGAACACAAAAGCTGAGTCAAACTAGAATTTGGTTTCTACAAGGAGTAGCATGAAAATCAGTGTGTAGGTTACTGGGAAATATAAGCACATGATGGGGAAGAGATCTGAGCGGGCAGAAAGTTTGTACGTTGTATTTTATATATTAAAGTTCATCCAATTTAAATTGAGAAATACCTATATTCTTAGGAATGTTAAAGTCATTAAATATTTGAGGAAAAAAGGCTGAACTTTATTTATCAGCTGCAAAGGGGGTCCCTAGAGTACTAACGGTGTGGGTAGAAGAGCATGTAAACAACAGAAGGCAGACATGGACCATTGTTGAAGGGTAAGAAATGGACTGATTTCTAGCACTTAAATCCTTCAGATCTGAATAAATATTTTTAGTGATTTAAAATCAATCTAAAAATGCTGAAGTGTCTGTAATCTAGTAATAAACATTATTTTTACCAACCCAAACTCTGCTGGTCATAGCATAATAATGCTACTGCACAGATAATCTAATTCTATCCTGACTTCAAAGTTACAAATCCGTTGTGGGGGGGCCCATCTAGAAAGAATGGTTCTGGAAAGTCCCATATTGAGAATCAAGCCAGCTTTCGGTGATCGTTTTCTTCCTAGGATTAAAAGCACTGCATGGTACCCCAAAATCACAGGGTTGGTAATCCTTCAGATTTGAACTCTGAAATTTAAAAGTACATACGACCTAAATAATGTAGACTACCTCTACAACAGAAATAAAAGTTATGATAAACAGATGAAAACAAGTTAAAAAGTCCAATGCTTTGAATATGTTTTTGTTTTTAAACGAGCCAATTTTTTAAAAACTTCAAAGAAATATTTCAGAGACAAACTTTATATACAACTTTTATATACAATTTTCCTTTTTGAATTCTTTGTCACACATAAAGTAAACTATGGCATACTGTACTTAGGGAAAACTACAACTGAAATAAAATTCATTGCTCCTTTCCAGTTGTTGCACAAATAAACAATGTCTAAGACTCTAAGATTTCTTTTCTTTCCAGTACATACGTAATACTTTTAAAAGCTGAATATAATGCACTAAAGGTCAACATAAGTTTTATTTGCTAAATACAAATAGAAATAGAATATATGTTCATCCTTGAAGGACACTTGACTTGTTATAAATTTGCTACAACTAAATAATAAGATGTTCCTTAGCTGCTGGTTTTCATATCATTAATCATTTGTGGGGTACTGAGATCAGTAAGACTAGGGAGAGTCTATCTTACATTCAACACAACGAATGTTTATGAGTCTTCACAAGGCAAATGGCACTGTATTAGGCAGTAGAAATGGCACCTGAAAAGGCGAACATGATAGATTCAGACCTTCTCTACAGATTTGTTACAAACCCATTTTTGGGTGTTTTTAGTATGTTCCTCATAATACATGTCAAGCTGAAATTTACCATAAAAGGTACTAATAATTCCAAAGGTCAGAAAACTGATTTTGCCTTTGGTCTCCAAATAGATTGGAATATTTTTATTCCAACTGAGCACCTCAAAAACATCCAGTTACTGTTGACCACAAGGAAGTTAAGGTGGGGGAATTTAAGAGGGCACTGTTTCATTGGTGACAGCAGAGAAAGCTTGCAATAACATGCTGCAATATTCTATAATGTTGGGGGCACTACAGGGTACAGGATACCTAAAACATTTATATTAAAGATCTCCAAAACAACGTACTTAAAACCCAGAAAAATGTTATGAACACTGTTCCTGCCTAATACACACCAATGTTTTTCTAAAAAGAAATATTAACATGGAATTCTCTCCTACTCTCTCACCCCGCAAAAAGGCCACAAAGTGCTTTCACAAAGAGTCCTTCTTTAAGGTAAAGCCATTGCACAAAATGTACAGTTCAGGTATACTGAAATGAGTACCACACTGGCGTTTAATCGTAGCAGTTCTTATACACCAGTATAGCATAGGCGAAGTCTTTTAACAGAATTATAGCAAACATCTTTATAAGGGCCATACTTGTAACACATTTAAAGTATTAAAAAGGTACAGCTGACTCAATAGCAAAATTTTAAAGCTACATCCTTTTAGCCCATTTATCCCAAATGAACTTGAATCTTTCTATGCTTTACCACTCAGGAAACTAGGACAGAATAAATTTCTTGTCAAAAGCAGTTTGTTCATTTACACAAAACTAGAAGTCAATTAATGTCACTATCTGCTGAAGCAAATAGCAGGGGGGCCCTTGTCTATAATATTTATACTGTCCCAAATATTAATGTCACCTTAAAAGGGCAAAACTTTAAATTACCATTTTCTCTACAAAATAAATGTAATCTATTATATATAGACTGGGAAAAAATCCAAAAGTTCAAACTCTTAATGTGAAAGCAAGTAGAGAAAAGTTCAAAAGTGAAAAATCTTACACTTTATGTAAACAATTCTTAAGTATGACAAACAGGTGATAATTCAAGTTCATTAACTAGTAAGTCACTGAAAAGATAACTGCATTCATTCACGTACCATAAAATCAGAGAAGATATGAGGACATGCTGCAGTCAGTGAAATAGCCGAGAATCAACATTTTACTCTTTTGTCCCAAACTATGACCATGTGTGTTTGGTATGTTAACAATTTAAATATCCACATTAAGCTAAACAACAAGCACCTGTTAGCAGTGGCAACCGAAACATTTTAATGCTGAACATGTTCACTGGCTGTCAAAAACAGTGACTACTGCCAAATAATTAAATTAAAAATATTGTGCCAGGTCCTCTAAGGGAAATGTGAAAATACTACTGATGATCTCACTGTGATTGTTATTTTAATGGGATTAAAGAAAATCCGGAAGTTACAAATTTATGACTGCCAATACTATCTTTGGAGAGTTACAGTACAGTATATAATTAAAGATGGCTTTGTTTAGAAGACTGCCATAAATCAACAAAACACAACTGTGTCCAGTGGACATGGTAGAGAAAATGGCAATTTTGAGGAGTCCTTCTAAAGGCATTTCCTTGGAGGCTCTGAGGTTTTTTTTTTTTTTTTTTTTTCTCTTCACATTACTGAAAGGCCAAGTAATATGGTGTGATTACTATAATTCCTACAACACAACTTCCACTTAGAATAGTTACATGTTCCCAAACTATTTTTCTTCTGTCCACCATGCTGGCTTCCATATTCCATGGTCCACTGTCATCTTTTGGTCTTCCTTCATTGTAGTACAGCATCTCTCATGCTGCTATCCATTGAGTAGGTAAACCACCAATTCATAGGTGGCCATCATAATGGCTGTGTTTGGAATCTGTCTCACTAGATGAGTTGTCAGACCACGGTAAAGAGACCCATAACCTTCTTCTTGAACAACCAAAGATAGTGTCTGAAAAAAAGATCTGTATTTTGTTCCCTCTTCACGTAGTCTTGTTCTTACAACTTCTGTTTAGGAAAGAAATAAAATCATTTTACTTAAACATTATTAACATCTTTATACTCTTCTTATAACTGAGCGCATCCCATTTATCAGTCTAAATGTAAGCTCAGGATAAAAAAGGAGTGGCTTCCAATGTGTAGCTTATTGCAACCAGACACATTATAGTAACACCAAACTTCTAATATGGCCAAAATCATGTACATTAATGATAAGACTTTACAGTCTTTGAATGTAAAAAGGCACAATAAAACAAAAGTATTAGTTATATGCTAGATAAACAGATAAAAGGAAGGACAGATATGAGAAGGAGAAAAAGGTGAAGAAGCAGGAAAGAGCAGAGGTAGCATCCAGGATTAATATGAAAAGAATATAGTAGAAACAAGTAGAAAAGATTTTCTAAAAAGTAAAAGTCCAAAGAAACAATAGCATTAATAATCTATTCAAAACCGTCCACATACATGAATGTGAAACATCATGTGGACAAAGAAGCTGGAAATGTTCAAAACACTAGCTGCCAGCTATAAAACCAGCCTGGGAATCAAATAAGCAAAAATCATGAATTTTTACAAGCTGAATGAACCTTAAAGATTAGTCAGTACAATTTTTCCTCATTTTAAAAGGTGAGATACTGAGAGATTTTGGCCAGTTGAGGGTAGAGAATGGGACAAGAATTCAGAGCTTCCTATGTAACTAACTACTATTTTTACATCCACGATTTCTCAAATTTTTTCAGCAAAATATTCCTGATGGGCTTGGGGAAATAGTCTAAAACAAGCCACAGCAATTGTAACTATCTACTTGAAATCTGTTCTGTCTTAAAGATTCATGCCATTTATGTATTTAACTCCAAAATGTCCTGTTTGGTTCATGCCTGTAATCCTAGCATTCTGGGAGACCGAGGTGGGAGAATCACTTGAGCCCAGGAGTTTGAAACCAGCCTGGGCAACCCAGCAAGACTATGTCTCTACTAAAAATAAAAAAAATTAGCTGCGCATGCTGGCCTGAGCCCATAGTTCCAGCTACTTGGGAGGCTGGGGCAGGAGGATTACTTGAGCCTTGGAGTTCAAGGATGCAGTGAGCTGTGATCATGTCACTGCACTCAAGCTGGATGACAGAGTGAGATCCTGTTTATTAAAAAAAAAGAACAAAGTATCTTATCAACTGTACCTCTTCTCGTAATGACATCCTCTCACTTCAAGGGAAAAGACTGCTTAAACTCCAAAACTCTATCCCTTACACCTTAGCGGCCACCATCCTAACTCACCCACAGGAGGTCAGTACCTAAACGATATTGCTGATACTGTCCTATTTTGACTTCTTTTAGAAAAGTCAGGAACTTCCTACAGGAAATTGAGATACGTTCATAGTCCAACCTAGTCAGAGTTTGTTTCATAAATTATTATTAGAGCAAATACTCATTTTCTAGGCCTGTCTCATTTTTCCTGATATGATATACAATGGATAAGAAAACTGTTAATCAGGTAAGCGAACAAAAATGAAGCTCTTACATTAAAAAACAAATCTTAAATACGCAAAAATCAAAAGCTACACTTAAATAAAACAAAATAATAAAAATAGCTACCAAAAAACCTCAGCATGTAGCAGATAAATTCTTAAGTGATTTATCTAGCTGTTAATGAAATAGGCTATTATAAAAACTTAAATACAGAAATAAAAAAAGAAATCATTAACATATACTTATCTGTCAACATGAAACAATGTAAAATATAGGTTGGTCTTCGGGATTACAGACTTTAATTCAAATTTGAGTTTCACCATTAAGTAGGTACGTGACCTACTTATTTAATGTTTACAAATTAAATACAAGTTATTTAATGTTTACATTTCTTTTCAGTACTCCATTTGAAAAGGAGAACAATTCTGGTTATGTTCTAGTATAACAGGAAAAATAAATAGATAATTTTTATGTAGATTAGTAGTAATGTATGTAAACTATCTACCATAGCACGTACATATAGGCTTTTTTCAAAAATTAGAAACTTGCCCCAAAGTCACCAAGCTGAAGTGAGTAAGGGTGGAATCTGACTGACTTCAGAGCTCATGCTCAATCACCACCATGCTATTTGATAGCAAGCATAATACTGACCTATTAATACAGCCTACATTACTTAACCAGATTTAATTTCATTATGAATTCCCAAGAATTGTATTTTGTTATGCCAGAATGCAGTAAAATTATAAATCTTTAATAAGTGAGCTGTTGGCTGGGGTGGGAAAATATTTCTGATTTAATAGAATATTACTCATATAAACTCAACTGTTCTTACCATGTGGATATGCTATAGTTGTGGCACAAGTTTTTGAGGTGGCAGCAGCTAGCATCATTCCCACAAAATCTGATGCTTCTTTCACAGACTCTTCATCATTTTCCATTGTAGAAGCAGTCTTATATTCCAGTAGTTTTTGTTTTATACTTTCATAAATAACAAAATGAATAACAGTCTCTGATATACCAGCATATGAAGCAGACATGCCCCTATAAAATCCTTTTAGTCCATCTGTCTGATACACTTTACGAACACATTCAAAAGCACCCATTCGCCTTTCCCCACGGTTCCTAAAAAGCAAAAAGAAACAACTCACTGATAAATCAAATAGCACAGGTTTTTAAATAAAGTAAGTAAAGTATGGTAAAATATGTCACTCTAATAATAAAGAATGGCCTTCTTTAATTCATAAAGAATTAAATTAGAATTTTAAAACAATATTCATATTTTAGATTTTCTATTCATTTGTCCCAAATTTGTCATATTAAATGGGTGATATAAATTCTAGTTCTAAGTAAGTTGAATTTCCTTTGCATTTAGTAATACAAATAGAATGACTGAGACACTAATGATGATAGCCTATCATAAAGCAAGCAGTATGATTAATTAAAATTCTCTGCACATGAGGGATTCTCTTCCAACCCCATTCATATTCTCCCCAAGAAGTGATAGGGTGAATATAAGTCAAACTCCCTGTGATCATTTAAAGGCAATGGCCATGTCAGTCTCCCTGGTGAATATGAATGAGAACCTGTAATATCAAAGTATTTATTCAGTAATCTGCCTAAGGCAATTTTTTTTTAGTTCTACTTAAGGGGGCAGTACTTACTCTTATAGAATACAAAATCTCCTCCTACACATGCATATAATTTTGAGTTTTAACAATATTTGTTACCTTACACTGGTTCCACCAAAAGGACTTTATCTATAAGAGATAGGTTTAAATGCTACCTACAAAAGAAATATAAAATTTACCTATTTGTAAATTATTTCTAACTTGTTTCTGACATAAAACCACAACTACGACACCCACCTAATCAGCTACAGATTCCACCAGTTTTATGAACTGATTGTCTTTAGATATTGAACACCTATTAGATAAATGATAAACATAACCAACTGTAACTAGTTTCCGCCATTAGAGATCCTTATTAGAAATCCTAAAAGGTGACATACGAGCCCTATTTTTGTTTTTCTGATTTTTTTTTTTCTTCTTCTTTTTTTTTTTTAACAGATGGAGTCTCAGTAATGCAGTCATGGCTCACTACAGCCTCAAACTCTTGGGCTCAAGCAATCCTCCTTCCTCAGCCTCTCAGGTAGCTAGGACTACAGACATGCATTTTTTGTAGAGATGAAGTCTTGCAATGTTGCCCAGGCTGATCTCAAAACTCCTGGCCTCAAGCAATCCTCCTGTCTTGGCCTCCCAAAGTGCTGGGATTACAGGCATGAGCCACTGCACCCAGTCCTTAGCCCTATAAACTGGAATCTTCAAGTCAACCTTTCATTATTACCCCATTCCTAACCAATTCCCCACCCTCACAAGCATAAGAATTGTGCTAGCTTGTGCTACAATTATAAGTGGGTAAAAAAACAATATTAAAGAATTTTAAGTCAAGCCTGTAATCCCAGCACTTTGGGAGGCCAAGGTGGGCGGATCACTTCAGGTTGGGAGTTTGAGACCAGCCTGACGAACATGGAGAAACCCCATCTCTACTAAAAAAAAATACAAAATTAGCTGGGTGTGGTAGCACATGCCTGTAATCCCAGCTACTCAGGAGGCTGAGGCAGAAGAATTGCTTGAACCCAGATGGCAGAGGTTGCGGTGAGCCAAGATCCTGCCATTATACTCCAGCGTGGGCAACAAGAGCGAAACTCCATCTCAGAAAAAAAAGAAAAAGAGTTTTAAGTCATGCTTTTCCTAGATTCCTTACAGAGCAACCCTAAACATAGTGAAACCTAACTCTGGTAGTTTACAATAGTAAACTAGCATCTTGTACTTTCTAAACTTTGGAATAAGTCTTCGTTACCATTACTTTTCAGATATTTGGCTTTAAGAAATAAACTTGGAGTTTTGCTACAACCCTTAAGATTTCATTAAAAGATCTATTTTAGATGAAACAATCAGATATTTCTTTTCAAGTTTCCAAACAGTATATAGTTCAACATGACAGAAGATGGAAAACAGGTATCTTAGCAGGCATAATTGTTAATGATTTGTTAGATCAGTTTTACTTAAACCTATTGGATGTAACACTATTTCCCAAACACCAAAATATAAAAACAGTAGAAACATGTTATACACAGAACCTACTCCAGACTAAAAGTCTAAAATAGTTCAAAACCATTATTATTGTAACATATAATATAGGACCATCTCTCTACTTAAAAGTATTATCTTTCCCCAGTCTCTACTGTAAAGTCAATAGGAGAGTTAAGATGGCAAGACTCTACACAACACTGCTTTGGCCTACTCTCAGTTCCCAGAACACCAAAGGCCCTACACTTTAGAACCTCTGAAGTTTGCATCAATTGGTTCCTCTGCTTAAAACAGGTTCAAAAAACCATCCCTTGATTATTCTATTTAAAATTAGTTCCCACTGTTTCCAAGTGCATCTCTAAAACACAACAGTATCTGCTAATACAGATTTGTTGAACGAATGAATCTTGATATTGTAAAGTGGTCTGTGGTAACAGATGATACACGCAAACTATTTCTCAGCCTAGAGTTCTCTATACATAAGGTCACTAAATTTAAGCAACGATCCTCAAACATTCAGTCTAGACTAGCTGACCTTGTGGCTTATTTAGCTTCTGCGAGGCCAAGTATAAATATCCATGTAGGGGAAGTATTACCTTTTGGGCTGGGTTTATTTATCTCTTTCTTTTCTTGTTTTTTCTCTATGGAATCTTTCTAGCCACTCTTTTTAAAACAAAACAAAAAAACACCACCGCATATTAATAATACGCTTTTCTCACCTGGAAAAGCTCATATTGTCAACTATTACATTATCTTTTTTCTGATGGCAGACCCAAGTTTCAAAACTAAACTACGACAACAAAAAACAAATTCAGCAGCAAAAGGTAAGAAAAAAAAAATCTGTAGAAAAAAATTAGTTAAATCCACTTTAACCATTTTAAGGAATTAACATACCTTGCATCAAGCTGTAACCGAGTCTTTATAAGCCAAATGGGGTTGGTTGCTGTGATTGCAGTAAAACCTAAACAAACATGTTTAAAATGAACTCTGGTAAAAATGAAGAATACACTATTAACTTTAAGGTTTTAAAAATTATATCAATCTACATTAAAGAAAATGTATATAAATATTTAAACTATTAATTTGTGTGTATGTTACACTTTCATTTTACAAATCCATACAATGACAAACATTAGTCTTCATTTCCAATCTGTATGAATTCTCAAATTCTGTCCTTAACTAACAGATTCTTTTAAGAGCAAAATGAATATAAATTGCTTTTAAAATTTAGAATATCCTTTAGGGTACTCTCTACTGTCTAAGCTGAATTCAGAAATCCATCTCTACAAACACATAGACATTTTGTGTATTCTACGACTAAAAAGCATGCACTTGGGATCCTAAAAACCAGCTAGAAAAACAGCTACCTGTGATTCAATTAGCATCCCAAATCACCACATTCAAAATGAATTCTCCATAAATGTCAAATTTTACCAATATTTTGATCTTTAGTTGATTATATAGTAGAAAAGACTGTTGTTTGGTCCATGAATACTTTCTACATATATACTTACTAATACTGTTAAAAATGGTATCACAGAAGTAAGATTTTTGTTAGGGTTAATAGGACAGACCTATTTTTATCTACTTAAACACATAAAAAAACTCAAAAGTTCAAAAAATTACAAATTGGAAGCTCCCTCTTACTTTTATAGACATGGAAGAAAGAAACTCAGGGTAGAAGACAGCTCTAGTTTACTTTAAAAGTAAAGTACTATGTATTAAGTATTGGTGCAAAATGGTGGTCACCTAAGATGGCTCATTCCAGGTAGTAAATTAAGATCTACCTGGAACAGTCTGTTTCTAGGCTAGTGTGTATGTTTTACTTGCCACCTTCCTAGCTATGGAAAAATAGCACACTAAATACAGAGACTTACAAAGATTGCTGTATCTACACAAAACAGGGTTTTAATTTACACAGACTTCATATAACTACTCACGTTAAGCTACATTTATTCAACTGGCCTTTAAATTCAATAAAAACTTATATGTAGAAATGTTTAAGGATCTTAACTGTTTTAATATTCCTATCAAATACTAGCAGGTCAAGCACATTATTTTTATAAAGGTAGCTTATGATCAGTATATTTAAGATGAAGTACTTACAGGAACAGAAGTGCTATAATGTACTTAAGAATAATTTGTTTTTAATTAATATTAATATACAGATCCAATCATAAACCTTTCTTGGCTTTCAAAGGTATTATCTACATATGCAAAATAATTAGACTAAATTGTTTACAAAGCTGAATTTGGTCTCACAAGGTTCTTTTCTATGTCAGTAACTGGTTAACTCAAATTTTACTTCCTTAACCCACTGTTTTAACACTGTAGAAATAGCCAGATGTTACACAGATGGATGCTCCAATTAAATCTATTTAGTAAGCAAGATAGAGTAAAAATTCCGTTGAAATAACTCCTTTAATACTTTTGTAAAGATTACATAGTCTACATTTCTCTTAAGTGCTTTTAATACTACATACATAAGTATAAAACTAGAATGGGACCAACAATTTTAGACGCATCAGCAGGTACTAAATTGATAAAATTTAAAGTGTTGAGCAGATTGCCAGGAACATCTTTTTAAATAAAAGGTTCTTTTCATGCATCTATTCTTGGTAAAAGAAATGAAAAGAAAAACATGAAACTATCAGACCAGTTTAAATATTTTTCTTGCATGGTTCTAGCTTAACTGAGAACAAAGTTATAGAGTATTATTTTTTTCTTCTTTTGAACCTCATTTTTCTAAGTGAAAAGGCTAGGATATTCAAATTATATTTTAAAGCAATCAGACATCAATATTCTGGTCAAACTCCAATTTAATGATTCTTGTTTTATAAACTTAAATATTTGTATTAGCTGAATGTCTGTACAGCAAAATTAAGGGTTTATTAGTAAAAAGCTGCTAAGCAGCATAAACCAACAAAATATTCTGCATTACTCACAATAATTTTTATTAATCATTTTGTAGAAATCTTAAGAAAAACAATTTGCTTTTTATTGAATTTTAAAAGCTTAAAAATGGGAATCATTACATCAAACTTTTTAAAAAAAACAGCCAATCTAGTTAAAAGTTCTCATTCATCTTATTATACTTATTTGAAAAGATGAGCACCTAAGTTTTTTTTTTTTTAAATAAAAGTTCTATTTCTAAAAACATAAAGTTAATACCCAAGCTTCTGTCCATAATACTCTTCCAAGTCACAAAAGATTTTGAGGCTGGAAAAAAACCCATACATAAAAAACTTTACAACAATACAATAAATTTTTGTAAATGTTAGGAATAAAACTTTTTAAAGATCCCAAAATTATAAATTATTCTCTGTACATATTAGTATAATGTCAGAAAGCAAACAACAGGTATTTCTCACTTAACTAAAATTCATTTCCAAGCACAAATTAACCTATGTAACAGGACACATTAAAATTTAGGTAAGTGAGAGAATGTCATCTTATCCCTATGTAATTTCTATTATCAGCAAGCTATGTTTACTATGGTTGCTCAACTCTCCTAATGAGAGCTAGCTCTTAATAAAGACACTAGCCTAACTGCTAGCAAACCATAGGTTAGATAAATAATCTAGGCACAATCCCTATTAGCCTTTTACCACTTAAAACTCAGGTCCTTGAGTTTTATGCTATTACTTTCTCCTAACCAAAGACACTTTAACAAACTAAATAGACATTACTAGGCTAATTACATCTAACAAATATAATCTAGTAATCTAATAAATAAAGCCAATGGAATAAAACAAAAATTTATCATAACTTAGCATTATATATGGTAAGGCAATTTGAGGTTAGCCAAAGCTAAACATTCTTCCTACTACTTATAAGACGAACACACACAAAGATACTGGGAATGGTGCCCCTGAAACTTAGAAATTGCCTATTACTTTTTATTTTGCATTTTAATTTTGTGACATTTTGATAACATGCTAATTTATATTAAGATTCTGAGCACCCAGTGAAACATTAAAATGAACTTAAGATGACATGAGGGATCCATTTGTAAGTTAAGAAGAACTAATATTGTTCCACAGTCAGTTAAAGCAAAGTGCCAGTATATTGGCCATATTGTTAGTAGGGTGGTTAGCATATTAGAAAGCTTAAAAAACATTAAAAAAAAACTATTTTAAAAGTTTTGCTTTATTGAAGTAAGACTCCATTTGATAGTTGTCAACCAATTAAAAACCAGATTAACAGAAAAACTCTGCTTAAACTTGCTGAAAATGGTTTCATTAAGTGAGTGATACCTGTAGTGTTGCATTTTCAGTACTTTTTATTTCAACTAACTTCTGTAAGAACAAAGCCCACCTAACCTCCTAAGAGAAATGTATTAACACTACTTTTTAAAGTAATTAAAACTAAAACAGCTAAGATCCCATATATTCTTATCCTGCATTTATTTGCAAAGTAATGATATTAAAATCTATTTATTTATTTATTTATTTATTTTTGCAAAAAAGCTCTAAGAAAGCCAAGTATCAACAGACAAAAGAATGGAAAGCATTGTATTAGGTTTTTAAATATGTTATGCTAAGCAAAGAGAAATATGATTTTGTCTAAAACTTTTAAGATAGTATAATACCATTTACAGCAATACATATATATATAGTTATCAAATTCTTTGGGGGTCAAGGCTGTTATGGCCAAGCTGAAGACCCCAGGCTTTTATTACATGATGACTGAAAAATATCTTTCTTCCTTCTAGAAGGAATATTATAATGGGATCAGACTTAGCCTTTATAAAATATGCAATGCACACACAAATTCAGGAAATAAAAGTTAATTTCCCGCCTTCTAATTCCACAGCTATTATAAAATCCCAGGGTGTGTTTCTTATACTACAGGCTGCAAGAGATGCTCAGATCAGTACTCACGAGGTTTAAGTTAGTCCATATTTCTACAGGAAGTGACCTGCGGATGGGGAGCATGAGATGACACGATCTCACTCTTTTCTCGGGAGAAATGTACAGTAAATGCCTAAAATAGACACAGGCTTTTCTGTATCATAACAACAAGCAGTGACCTCATCAGAAACATGTGTACAAACTGAATCCCATTGGAAGGATTTGAGAAATATTTACTGTGAGATCTAACTTTTTTGAAAATGTTAAGTTAAAAAAAAAGAAATATCAAAATGGGCCATTTAAAAAAATGTACCGAGTACTGAAAATCCTGCCATCTGCAGCAGTTTCAGAATCTAAATACTTACCTAAAAGAAGATCAATTCTGCCTTAAAGAAAAAATGCTAACCTTGTCAAAAGGGAATATTTAGAGGGGATCATCATGTCCCATTTTCCTACCACTATTATCTACTATGATTAAGGAGCTGAAAACACAATTTCTATTCTTTAACAATCAGTCTACTTAGTAAATCTTAAAAAAAAAAAAAAAACCCAACAGAATATTCAAGTAACCTCATTTTGGAGCTATTTATATGAATTTTTAATAAAATAAAGTATATATTGCTACGATAGTACCTTTCACCTTTTGCACTATGGCCAGTAATATTGCACATCCATACTTATGAAATATTTTGCATTATTTTGTATTTAATTTCTTGTGTTCTACAAAACAAAAAACAGGAAGAATGTTTACACACAAACACACAAAACATCTGTCCAACCATCCATCTGGCTGAATTAACTGCCATGGACAAATAAAATATTGTTTAAAAATATTTCATAAATGCAAGACAATACCTGTATTTAATGAGTAAAAGCCTTTATTATAATGAAGTTTAAGTCTAATAGAAAAACATAAATTAAAAAATAACAGTGTATACTGTAAGCAAATCAAACCCACTAGGTATGTAGGAAACATTCAATAAATGCAAGTATTTTAAAAACTGAGAAGTAACTGTATGAATATATAATCCAATTAAAATCAGAATTCATTTCCTGTACATTTATAATGTTGTATATAAAAGTATATACATGCCAGATAAAATCTTTTAAAAATTGAGAATTACTATAAAGAAAGAAGTAATAAATTTTTTTTGCATACATCTGTGTCTAGGTGTGTATACAGAGGAATATACAAGTTAGTTTAAACAAAATATACAGGCAAGAAAACAGATACCCTCAATAGCTAAGATTTACTTAGTCTGTCAAAAGTCATGTGTAGGAGGAAAAACAGGCAGGCAAAACATTAAGAGTCAACATTATTTAATTTGATTATCCTCACAATTGAAAAAACTTTAATGCATGAAAATTTATAACTCAATTTTAAAGGCTTACAAATTCTATAGTGTGCAGTACAACAAATAAAAAGACCCACTTCAAATAAACTCTTCTTTTAATAAGTAAATTTTTAGTATCTAACTTAAACATGAGTTCATACAGATAAAATGCAAAACGAACTGAAAGGTCACTTGGAATAAAAATTACGTATACACTGCCTTATAAATCCTTAATGTGAGTGCTATTTGGTGTGCTAAAATCTTGCAGGCAGTATCATTAACAGTCTATTTTAGTGTGTTTTTGTGTACTAAAGTGACAAGGTTAGCATTTTTTTCCCTTTAAAATAGACAGTTAAAAATGATTTTTCACAGAACTATCTTTAAGTACTTCATACTCCCAAATCATTCATATTTAGACCTACAAAAATAATCCTAAAAAACCCCCAAGTAATCTGGTCTAGATTATTTCAAGAACAAAGGGGGCAAAAGGCTACCTTAGTAAGTCTGCATTGGACCATTCAGTTTTACCAACCATATAGTTATGTATAAAACTGCAAAGCTAAATGTTAATGCTCATGAATAGTGCACAGAAGCTCTGAAAGCACAATTCTTGGAACAATGTAACTGCAAACAAATTCAAGCAGTATAATCTCTGAACAAGTTTGAGACTATCAGTTTACCAAAACTCAAGGAATTCAAGTTGGTAAATGGTATTAATGTATAGATAAAAACAAACTATGTATCAACATTTGTACACATTTGAGAAAAAAGTGCAAACTGACAATTCTGAAATTCTTTGCAATGCGATACAAATACAGTAATAAATTCTGATGAGCTACGCTAATGAAATAAGGTGTTCCAGTGGAAATAAAGATATTCTGAACCTCTACATTTGCAATACTGATATAACAAATACCAATTTAAAATGGCTGCTCACCTACTTTCTAGATTTCAGTTCTTTCAAATAAGATTAACATTTCTTTATAATTATCTGAGGTTAAAAGCCAAAAACATAATCACTGATAATTCAGAAATATATTTTTAAAGAACCTGATAGAGTGGTTATAAGGTTAGCCACTGGCCACCAACCTTTACCTTATATCCAATCAAATTCGTAGGGGACAAATCTTATCTATTAATATTCAACATCTGTAAAAATTACATTAAAAATAATTCTAGTTGTAAGAAGATAATATCTATGACACTAAATCAAAGAACTAATTTTCAAAATCCAGATCTATGTAGACCACCTGACTCATTCCATGGGTAAGCTAACAGAGGTGTGCGTAAATTACATAAATTGTCCAAGGTCTCCTTACTGGTAAATGAGAGTATTTCATCATTTTGACCTTTAGATTGTCTCTTCCAGTTTTAAAGCTTCAGTGAGTCAATCGACAATCATTAAATATAAAAAGCCTTAAAACCAATTTGTAATATAAGGGCTATCGATCTTTCAGAAATTTGTATTTCAAATTTACTTCATGAAGTATATAGGTCAAATGGATTCAATTTATTTCTAAACCGAAGTGTTTAACAGTTTAAGGCACTCATTATTAAGTACATAATTGACACTCAATTTATTGATCAATAGCTGATGAAAGCAGCTGCAGTTTATAAAGTCAAAGCATAATTTGAAAATGTGAGATACAGGTAAATATGCAATAAATCTTAGATATTGGAGAGAATTTTCTATTGGAAACCAAAGTTCATGGATGGCTCTGTCTAACATGCATAATAGCAAATGATTCCAGAATGAGACTGGTCAAACCAACCTCCAACTGCTTATCTTTACGGCAGTGCAAAGACCTAAAACTAGTTATTTTAATTCAGAATCATATATACTTATCAATGATGACAGAAACAGAGAGTTCCTGGAAACATTTCTATAGTAAGCATGTACACATAGCCAGTGTCTAAATTTCAGGTACTATCTAGTGTAATTTACGTGGAATAATAAACAATTTAAAAATATACACATAGTAAGTGAAATATCAATAATGTATCACTCACAAAAATTTCAGCATTTGAGCACAGGACAAAATGAATACTTTACCAAGAATTGCCGACACATTTCAGACAGAAGCCAAAACATGCAGCAAAAAGGGAAAAGGCACTAACAGAAATTGAGGAGAGAAGCATAAATTATAGCTCCATAATTTATTTATAGTGTAATTATGGTTCCATTCTTAAAACTATTAACAATGATCACTAAACATTAAGTGGACTATACAAGGCAATATAAATATATTTACCTGTACCCTAGCATGTAAACTCCTAACTACAAAACTGTCACCTGATAAAGACTTTACATATACCTAATTTGTTTTATATTGATAAATGTAAAAACCATCTAATAATGAAAAGCACATTAATCATAAATTTTTCAATACAAACTTATAATTCAATATTAAGCCTCTAGTTTTCAGAAAGTTTTTTGTTTTTTAATATCATACATTCATACCTGCCATTGCAGCTGAAATCATGTGTACTTGGGTAGAATCAGGATCAAATACATCATTCAACTTTTCCTTGCAGTTTGAATAAGCAGCAAAGTATATTGCTCTAAAATAGAGATTTTAGATTTATCAATAAGCATGTTCTTCATGCATAAGATTTAAATATAAATTGAACTTCATAAATTTAGAATGGAGAAATTTAAAAACCATAAACAAAGTCTTAGCTATATTCTCATGTAACATAAGATTCTCATAAATCTTAGCTATATTCTCATGTAACATTAGATTTACACTTTTCATAAATACCCTGAAGTACTGTTTGTATTGACTCATTAAAATAAGACAGTATCAAATGTAGAGTTCCTCCCATTCATCCACAAACAAAGACTCCTGTCCAATACTCTGATAGCCACTTAACTCACTGAAACTTGGTATCCAAGAAGATAAAACAAAAAAAGGAAAATTAAAAAAAAAAAAAAAGAAAATAAAAATAACTAATTTAAACAAAAAGTATTTAAGATTATGATGTTTAGAAATTAAATGAATGAATAAGGCTGTACGGCTGGTGCAATGCTAAGGCTAAATACAGTTACTGGAGATAAGTAGATATGGTATGAGCATTTAACATATGATTTTTTGATGGGGAGAAGAAGGTAAAGCAGATCTAACTGATTAAAGTATATGCTCAACAACTTTAAGATACTGTGGTATATTCTAATTCATTCTACACATGCAGTAATTCACATTATCTTTAAAGAGACAAAACAATTCCAACAAAAGAAATCAGACCCATCAGGTGTCAGCCTATGTTTTCCAATGTCTGTAAACACTAAATGAAATTTAATTATTTCCCTCATTGTTAACTTATTGACTACAATTTTATGCATCCCCGCCACCTCCACCTCCTCCATGTTAACTTCCCATGCTTTGAATTATTTGCTTGCTATATAAAATATCATGTTATTTCCCCAACAATCCTGATTACTCATCCAATAAGAAACAGAGTGGACAAGTACAAATGAGGAGAATTTCACTGTTGTACCTTTTTTACTGCGCTTAAGAAAAAAAGGAAATTGATATAACTTAAATGAAACATTCTACTTTATGAGAAAGAAAAACATAAATTACACTTGGTACCAAACTGGGAAGAGGAATAAACAATGAATGCATTTCTAGAAATCAGTAAGAAAAAAAGAAATCCTAATGAGAAAGTGGCCATGAAATATATATAGGCAATTCACAGGAGATTTACACAAATGACAAATTGTAAGAAACAAACTATGACTCTACCAAAATTAAATAAATAAATATTAAAACAGTGAAAAAAATCCCTTTCAGTCCATTTGGTAAGTATTAAAAAAAGATGGACAGTAGCCAGCATTGGTAAGGATGTGGATAAAGAATAAAAATCTAGTATGCCTTTTTATAGTAAGGTAATTTAGTAATTTTCACTAGTCTTAAATATGCATATGCCTTTTTATCCAGAAATCCTAATTTTAGGTCATGATCCTAAGAAAATATATTTCCTAAAGTGTTTAAAGGTTGAGGTATGTTTACTGAACCATTGTTTATACAGTGAAAATCTAAAAAATCTAAATGTATGTTGATAAGGAAATGTTTATTAATGATGGAATACTATACAATTAAAAAACACATATTATCATGGAAAAACCTCCAGTTAAATTAGGTTAAATATTTAGTATGACTGAGTTTATGTAAGGTATAATAAATATCAAGTATACACATTTTTATGTATATGATAACCCAGAAAAATTACTGGAAGAATATACATGAACTGTCTTTTAATGGTGGTTATCTATGAGAAGTGTGAGTGTCTGGGAAGGTACACAGGGTGAGAGGTGATGTGTTTAGGGTAGAAACTTTATGCTATACATTTTTTTTTTTTTAACGAGACACAGTCTTCCTATGTTCCTCAGGCTGGTTTTGAATTCCTGGTCTCACATGATCCTCCCAACTCAGCCTCCCAAGAAGATGGGATTACATGCATGAGCCACTGCATTTGGTATTTTTTTCTTTTCTTTAAAGTTTTTTTTTTTTATAATTAGGATGCAATTTTGGATATTTTCTTAGAGAAAAGAACCCATAAAAAGTTGAAACCTAATAAATACCAAGACATGGATCTGGTACAAGGTTTGGATATAGAAAGCATTTTCACTCTAAATGTGAATTTTGCAGTGTTCTATCATGGAAGAGGTTAACAATCTAAGATACAACAGTGTCAGAGAAAAATGACAGTGATGTTTTCATGTCCTTTTGGCTTCCTTCATAGGGAATGGAACCATTCTATCTGTTTGGTTTGTCCATAAGCCAAAAAATGACTTAGTTTTAAGAGTTCCAGATCTTCCCCTTTCTTACTGCTAGTTCCTTTGGTTGTTCCTTTCAGTTATTAGTTCCTTTGCTTGCTCTCTGTCTTTTGACTTTGTATAAAAGCTGCTTCACAATGATCTTACTGTGAGGTCCTTTGCGCCTACACATGGTGCCGTGCCCATCCTTTTAGATGGTTACTGATACCTGTTTGTTACATCATACGTCTTTATCCTTATCACCTTGACATCTCTTCAGCATCTTCCTTGATTAGCTACCTTTTTATTATGGTAAAGGCCATGTGCATCACATACTGCCCTTCAATGATACACAAATTCTCATGTTTTTAGACCTTTTGTTCCTTTCTTCAACCCTGTTCTAAGCCCTGACATCTTTCCTAGTCCTTTAGTTCTACTTTTCTATTTTGTTTCTTTGAAGTTTAATTTCTATATGGAAAGTGAGAAAGGAGCACTAAATTCAGCAGAGCGCAGAGCAGGATAGCTATGAAAAGTAGAAAAATTTGAGATACCCTAAATGCCTTTTGGCCCAAGGAAAATACTTATTTAAAAGAATGCTTATTTTTCTTAGAGACAACATTTTTCAAGATGCAAAAGCTGGTTTAGTTAAATGCACAAATCTACCAAACACTTATCTCAAAATAAGGCTTAGCCCTGTGTAGATTTCCAATTCTGCACCCTCAAATTCGTCTAACTCCTATGGTCAGATGAGAGTATTGCTTATACTGTCATTTCCCCAGAAGACTCAATACAGTGCCACCAGCTACAAGGGTGGTTCCAGATTTATCTTACAAATATTACTAATTTTGTATCTATGCAATATAAAGATATATAATGTCTTCATTATTGTGATTACAACATCTCCCCCAAAAATCTCAGGTCCACCTACAGAATTTTAACATTTAAAATGCTTATCTATAAATACTTTTCCTTAAACTTCTAGCTATAATATGCCATACTTCTTTAATTTCACCCAGTTATAAGATTATCAATAATTTAATGCAAATACTATATCTTCTCCCATACATTATGAAACATAGCCTTTGTATTCCTATTAATACTGTTAGTTTCTAACAGTATTGAAATATTGTTATCTTCAAAATATCCAGTACCATTTCCTATCACTAAACATTACTTTATTATATAAATTTGTTCTGGCTAGCATCTGAAATTCTTAAAAAGAAAATTAAGTATTTTAACATCCCATAAACACTGAAAACCATATTTATAAATTTAACTGTATATGATTAAATCCAGGTATGTTGAAACAAAAGAGACTGCTATAATCTGCTTAACTTTAAACATTTTTTTTTTTTACCTGGAAGGGGCTACCCCCACTAAATTGGGGCCTAATCCTCTAAACAAGGAACGAGGCCCTTCTTTTTCCAAGATCACCCTGAAAGAGAAAAAAATTATATTAGAAATACCCTTCAAAGTTTGCTAATTTATTTACTTTGTATGAATAAAGTTAGAGTCTAAATCTGGTATTTTGTATTATAATGTTATGCTTCTCTGGTGAGTTTTCCTTATTTATTAAAAATTTGTGGCCAGGTACAGTGTCTCATGCCAGTAATTCCAGCACTTTGGGAGGCTGAGGCAGGCAGATTCCTTGGGGTCAGGAGTTCAAGACCAGCCTGGCCAACATGGTGAAACCTCGTTATTAATAAAAATACAGAAATTAGCTGGGCATTGTGGCGCATGCCTGTAATCCCTATTCGGGAGGCTGAGGTAGAAGAATCGTTTGAACTCAGAAGGCAGAGGTTGTAGTGAGCTGAGATCACAGCACTGCACTCCAGCCTGGGTGACAAAGGGAAACTCTGTCTCAAAAGAAAAAAAAAAAAAACCACATTTTTTTTTTACGACAACATAAACTGTTTAATACTGAATAGATTTACTAGTAATGATTTTTTTTAAAAGTCTGTTTGGATTCTTTCCTGAAAGATTAAGACACAATAATAAAGACCTCTACATTATTTTCATATGATCATGCTACTCTTATCTTTGATTTCCTTAATTTTACTATCTTTACCAGCAAGTTGAAAGCTTAATAACTACACATCAGTTAGAAATGTAGTTCCTTCCTGGTTTTGAGGTCTTTTACTCAATATTGGACAATACTCCTTAGTACTGCAGTATTACCTCATCCCCATTCCACTGAAATGCTGTAGCACAATCTATCACCCTAATGTCCCTTAGGGTACTAGAATGGTTGGCCTGTTATTTCTCCTGCCACTCAGTTAACACCTGCTATACTAAGTACTTAACTGTATATATAATTAGCTGTTTATAACTAGAAAAAGTAAGTAGATAAAAAAAAGAAGGTGAGTCCCCTGACATTGAGAAATTTGCTGTTCGGTTTTGGTAATAAGAATTATAACAAAACAACTAAATTAACAGACCATATTAACAAGCAAATACTATACAACCTAGATACAAATATGCCCAGCAGAGAGAGGAATAGAGAGTCATGTCTAAGTCACAGAAGGCTTTCCTGGAGTAAGTTACGAAACGAAGTTTTGGCAGTGAGAAGGAACAGAAAGTGAAGAGTAGGTATTTTAATTCAGAATTAACAGACTAGGCCAGGTAGTTCTCAAACATCTCTCTGCTTAAGAGTGATCTATTGAAGGGCAGTTGGGCCTAATGGTTAATTTAAGGCCTGAACTGAGTGGCCAGACTTCTCAGGTATGAAGCCCTATGTTGGTAACTGATAACTCTAAGACAATGAAATAACTTTTCTCTCATAGTTTTATCAGCAGTAAATAAAGAAGAACAGTACCCCCTTACTGGTTACCATGAGGATTAAGTAAATTAATATATAAAGAGCTTAAAAGAGGGCCTGAAAAACAGGAATTAAAACACAGCCCAAAAGGATTACTAAAGTTCCTGTGAAGAGAAGGCAAAACCACTGAAAAAGAGAATTTATAAGTATATTACAGAGGTCAAAAGAAGAATTTTAAGGAGAGGCAATCAGTGGTAGTAAATATCAAAATCATGATATTAAAATCCTTTTATTATAATTTAGATAGAAGTATTTATCTATAACTATGGCTTTTTTTTTTTTGAAGTGGAGTCTCATCGTATCGCAAAGGCTGGAGTGCCGTGGTGCGAACTTGGCTCACTGCAACCTCTGCTCCTAGGTTTAAGCGATTCTCCTGCCTCAGCCTCCTGAGTAGCTGGGATTACAGGTGTGTACCACCATGCCTGGCTAATTTTGTATTTTTAGTAGAGACAGGGTTTCACCACGTTGGCCAGGTTGGTCTCAAGGTGATCCACCTGCTTCAGCCTCCCAAAGGGCTGGGATTACCACCCAGCATAAGCCACTGCATCCGGCCTAACTATGGCATTTCAATCCAAAACTGTTATCAATTTTATTCTACCTATTCATACCTATTCATGTGCTTATGTAAGCAAGTTTTAAAAAAGAAAAGGCTGATGAAATCTTTTAGTAACAAAGGTAAATACACAGAATGAGTTTATTTGTCACTACAAAATAAACACTACTGAACTAAGTTCAAACAGTGAGCTGATAAGGCAGACACACAGGCATTCAGTTATTTACAAGTATAAACATGCAAAACCTGATTTTAATAGTTTTCAAATTTCAAATCCAATTGCAACATAACGAAGTATGGGAAAATGTAAAAACAAATCTTTTTCAAACCATCAGGAAATGTTAAATAAATCCTGAATAGCATTAGAACTCTGCTGTAAGTCTCAGTTGTATTTAGGTTACACAAAAATCACAGATTATCATTAATTGGATATACTTACTTGTGAGAGTACTTGGAACATTAAAAACATACACAAAAGGAGTTAGCATTAAACATTATCACATTTCCAAAGTAAATGAATAATCCAAAATAAAATACTTCTAATAGCCTTAGAAAAAAATTCACTGGATAAATGTAGAAATACTCTAAAACAGGCTGGGCGAGGTGGCTTACACCTGTAATCCTAGCATTTTGGGAGGCCAAGGCAGGCCTGAGGATCACCTGAGGTTGGGAGTTCAAAACCAGCCTGACCAATATGGGTGAAACTCTGTCTCTATTAAAAATACAAAAAAGAAATATTCTAAATACAAATGACTTGGAAATAAAATTACATTTTATATTATCTAACTGTACTCCATTAGGTATTATCATTCCTTATGAGTATAATTCAGAGTAACTTCTGTAATTAGGTTTATAAAGAACCTTTTTAAATGTGGCAGAATATAAGTAAACAAACATCTAGAAATCACTTAGGCAAACAAACGAAAAAAGATTCATGAGTACTGTGCTCTCACTTTAGGCAATGAAGAGGTCCAGGAGACACTACTCGGTTGACACTGGCTCCAGCCATGGTGCTCAGCTGAACTTCAGAAATATAAAGTGTCACAGAAGATGACTGTAGTCGTGTTTTTACAACTTCCAGCGGACATGTCAGAATAGCCCCCACTGTACCACCACATCTAAAAATAAAAAAAAAGAACAAAGCTTATCTACTTAATTCTTAAGTGAGTACATATATGCCTAGAACTATAATTCACATGGATATCTGGAGCTTTGCCAACATACTAAAATTTGTAATTTTTAATGTTAGATGACTAAACAAATTTTTAAGAGTTTTCACTATTTGATTACATACAACACCTTCAGTAGCTAAAATGAACACAGCTTAGTAACTATCTGGCAAGAATAACTGCTGAAGTCTTCAATTGATAGGTGCTGTTACTAGGTACAAAAGGCTTTTTTGACATTAAAAAAATTATCCCCTTCATGAAGCAGACATTTTTATGATATTCTAGAAAAGGCAAAATGAGAGGAAAAGAAATGAGATCAGTGGTTTCCAAGGGGTAGGGGAGAGGGAAGAAAGTGACTGCAAGGGGCATGGGGGAATTCTTTGAATAATGAAAAATGTTCAATATCTTTTTTTTTTTTTGAGATAGAGTCTTGCTCTGTCATCAAGGCTGTAGTGCAGTAGCATGAGCATAGCTCCCTGTAGCTTTGAACTCCTGGGTTCAAGCAGTCCTCTTGCTTCAGCCTCCCTAGTAGCTGGAGTTATGGGCACACGCCACCATGCCCTGCTAATTTTTAAATTTTTTTGTTGAGACAGGGTCTTGTGATGTTGCACAAGCTGGTCTTGAACGCCTAGCCTCAAGCAATTCTCCCACTTCAGACTACCAAAGTGTTGGGATTATAGGCATGAACCATTGGGCCCAGTCAATATCCTGACTATAGTAGTGCTTAAAGGACTTTATGAATCTGCCAAAAGTCAATAAACTCTATACATTTAATAAAGCGTATATTTTACTGTTTATAAATGATACCTTGACAAATCTGACTTGAAAAACATGTGAAAACTAGTAGGAATTCTTAATATACTGGGGCTGAATATATTTATGTGAAACATTCAGTCATAAACAAGCTTACTATTTCAAAAAATTCCACTCATAGCTCTAAATAGGCAGTTAAAAAAATTTAACCCCCAAAATGAAAATGTCAAAACCACAATTAGATGGTCAGATTTCAGCAAAATTGGACAAAAAGTAGTAGGATTATAGGAAATCTGAAACAAAATTAAGTACAACTTAAAGAGACCTCAATACTTAAGGAAAAGTTATTTTTGAACAGCCATAAAATAGACTTAAAACCTAATTATATGTAAGATCACAAGGAGAATCTTAAATAGAAGCCATAAATTTACTTATGATAAGAGTTGAGGGCTAAGTGGTCAAACACATGAGTCATCATCACACAGTATATGTGGAGTATACGCAATGCAGAACTCAGAAGAACCTGTGGGTTGGTTCATACAATATTCACATTACAACAGTGATTTATTTATGGCAAACCATAATAATTTCAATTTGGCTTTGCCTGATTTCTTTTTAACTGTTTAGTGTATTTACTTTGTAAATTTATTGAACATAAAACCCAACAGGCCCAAAATCTATAATAAACATGTACACGTTTTGATTTTATATTCTGTAAAACCTAAGAAAGAGTATTCTTAAATATGAATTACTTCTAAAAATGTATTCAATGAACATGAATTACTTCTATAATTAAAACAAAAACAAAAAGCAATGTGAGCACATAAAACCATGATTCCTACTCAGTGATTCCTGGTTCCAAGAAAATAAATACTATACAACGAAAACAAAAGAAGAACACGTAAAAACAATACTTACGCCTTGCATGCTTGTTGTAAAGATGATATAACCCACATTAAGTATTTTGTAAAGTGGCACATAAAAAGTGCTCAATAAATATTAGCTTTTTAATTATGTGTCTCTATTACTGATAATAGTAACTATGAAATTTTGTAATAGAAGTATTATAAATATTTTGTGGACAGACCAACAGACAAGGTAAATACTATGATAATTTAAAAACCACTTCAGCAAGAAAAATACATGAGAATCTAAACTGGCCAGGCATGACGGCACATGCCTGTAATCCCAGCCTTTCAGAGGCTGAGGTGGTAGGATCACTTGAGTCCAGGAGTTTGAGAGTAGCCTAGGCAACACAGTGAAACCCCATCAAAGAAAGGAAAGGAAAAAGGAAAGGAAAGAAAAGAAGAGGGAGAGGGGAGGAGAGGAGAAAGAAGACAGCCAGGTACAGTGGCACACACCTGTAATCCCAGCTACTTGGGAGGCCAAGGTAAGAGGATCGCTTAAACCTGGGAAGTCAAGGCTTTAGTGACCCATGATTGCATTACTGCACTCCCACATAGGCAACAGAGTGAGACCCTGTCTCAAAAAAAAAAAAATTTTTAAATAAAAAAACAAAACAAAAGTCCAGGCACAGTGGCTCACACCTGTAATCCTAGCACTTTGGGAGGTCAAGGAAGGTGGATCACTTGAGGTTAGGAGTTAGAGACCAGCCTGGCCAACATGGTAAAACCCTGTCTCTACTGCAAAAATATATATATAAAAAAATTAGCTGGGCACAGTGGTGCATGCCTGTAATCATAGCTATTTGGGAGGGTGAGGTGGGGGGAGTCAAAATTGTAGCACTGCACACTCCAGCCTGGGCAACAGAGCAAGACTCTGACTCAATAAATGAATAGATAGACAGACAGACAGCCAGTACAGAGGTGGGGGTGGCATAAGTGGGTATATGCACAAGCACTTAAGTTGTCCTGAAGTAGTTTTACATTATAGAATGCAACAGATGTGTAGTATAGGGGTGACTCTGGCATTTCTCTTGCTGCAATTTAAAAATAATTACTACATACACTGTAAACCAGAATTGACGTAGAGAACAAAACTACTGCTTCAATAAAGATGGGATGAACTACATTAGATTTATCTTCTCTCTATGTAAAAAACCTCACTGTCTAAAGGAATATGCCAGAAGAACAGAGAGCCCCAGAGAAATTGGCAGCTGCAAGTTTTCAACCAATGAGGCCAACAGGAAAGACAACTTAATAAAGAGGAAGAAAGGCATGCAGAGGGAAATACCAAAAAGCAGCAGAGTTTTGCCCTGCAGAATTGCTATGAGGCCTAATGACTACAGGCAAAGAACTGAAAACAGTAGGACTGGCTGCTGTCACAGGCTGTATGGCAAAGGTAGGATGCCCAGTGTCTATGCCTTTTACACACTTAGACACACACACACACACACACACACACACAGATACATGCTGGATAAAACTATATTCCTGGGCAGAAAGCTAATTCTCTGAAGTACACAAACTCAACATTTCTGAGCTCAGGTTTAGCAGGGACAAAGGATGCAAAAACAACCCACACCAAAATGCACTACTGCAATCTTTCAAGGACTTCAGCAACTTCCAGAACGAAAAAAGGTCACATAACAGGAAAAGTGACCAGATTAGCATCAGACTTCTTGACAACTACAGATTACTTACCCTAAAATTCCACACCAAACCGAACTATACATCTGGGAAAAAGCAGTATTCAAGAAATTGCCTACTGTATACCCTTTTCTTATATAGCTAACTAAAAGATGTATTCCATGAATTAAGAGAGTAAACTAAAAGAAGATGGTGGGAAAGTGGGGGAGGGAATCAAATGTAGGAACAAACTAACCCAAGAAAGAGAAAGAAGCCCTGAGATGATAGCCAAATGTCAGACCTGGAAAAAAACAATCAAGATAGGATTGGGATGACAGAATTCAGTGTGACAAAAATCTCCAGGAAAAACGAAAACAAATGTTCGAGTACTCACATAACTAAGCAAAAGTTTTTTAATGGAGGCAATTACTAACTTCAGGGGCAGCGTAGGGTGGGGAGGAATGAAGTTATTCAAGAAAGAAAAGGTCAACATAATTGACAATTTAGCTCTGCAGTGAACAGTATTTGTATCGTCACAATAAGGTAAGCACCAACTATTGATTTAACAAAAACTGCATCAAATTATATATTGACAGGATGTAAAGAAAGGGGAAACAGAGAGTGGTACAATAACTAAATCCTCATCTACCAGAACGGAAAGATGATGTACAATACATTAATTTGAAAACCAAGAAAAAGCAATAGAGAAAAAAAATGGTGGAGTGGAAGCAGGCACTCATTACTGGTCTTACCTCCCTCTGATCAGTGATGTGGATGACATCAGTTGCAAGGTGTGGCCAATGTAATTTGCTATTAATAACACAGTTCAAGGATGGCTGCTTTACTAGGTTTAAAAAGTTACAAATCAAAGTTGTTTCTATAAAACAGTCACTCATTTGTTCTATATGCTTTCTTGATTAGCAAAGAATTCAAAAGAGAGAATAGCCACTGTAGCAGAAGGGCGTTAAGTTTAATGTCACTATACTCCTGGTATATCCAGATTAGAAATAACTACGTGTTCTTTATGTTCGTAGTGAAACTACCTGGATTAATGCTCATTTAAAGTTTTATAGGTAAACATCTTATATCTTAAAGATAGGAGAAGGCCAAGACGGCTTGGTGAGTCAAATAATCATATAGCTATGTATTGATTTTATAAAATACTTAAAATTGTTTAATATGGTTAACACTAAAGAATTTTCACTAAGTGAATATGAATAGCAAGCATATGAATTTCAGCCTTCATATCCAGTCATCAATCCCTAAAACAGGTACATAGACATAAAACTCCATCAACGGGATAGTCCTAAGCTGCTGAGCCACTAGATCTGGCTCCCCTGGCTTTAAAAGGACTTTTACTAGCCATAGTTGGAAAAAATCCAAGGCACTTCTGGATACTGCTCAGGAAAAGGTGTGTCATGGAAAAGAACTAGGATACCAAGACGTGACTTTTATATATGTCCTCAATATTAACCTCTTGAGCATGCATGGATCATAGACAGACAAACAAAATATTTTCAGATAAGGTCCACAATGCTTGTATGTGCATCTTATTTAAAAAGGTACTTTAGAACTCATTTTGTTAACTTTAAGCAGTGTTTTATAAAGCAAGATGACTAGGTTAAAATATTTTATTTTTCTGCCTGCCGTGATCCACTTAAGGTATTAGTCAAATTAAGAAATATCAATCACTAAAGATGAGGTTTCTTTAAAATGTCAGCCAAACATAAGGAGTTCTTCAATCTTAAAACTTGTAGATTGGGCCAGGCGCACTGGCTTATACCTGTAATCCCAGCACTTTGGGAGGCCGAGGTGGGTGGATCACCTGTGGTCAGGAGGTCTGGCCAACACGGTGAAACTCCATCTCTACTAAAAATACAAAAAATTAGGTGGGCATAGTGGTGGCCGCCTGTAATCCCAGCTACTCAGGAGGCTGAGGCAGGAGAATTGCTTGAACCTGGGAGGCAGAGGTTGCAGTGAGCCAAGATAATACCCAGCCTGGGTAACAAGAGCAAAACTCCGTCTCAAAACAAAACAAAAAATACCATGTAGACTGTCCCTGAAAATCTATGCAAATCATTAAGGAAGTCTTACCAAAAATTGTTTCTCTGATAGTACATTTGTGTAAGTATTTTCTCTGAAGCTTTAGTGTTTAGACAAGAAACAATATAAGAAACAATACAAGTTTTTGAAATGATGATGGACATCTATATACCTGAAAGACTAACTTATGAAAAGTCAGCTATACATGGTTGAGAATAAAACAGCTTTTTGAAAGTACAGGAAGTGTTTCTGATGCAGGAAAAAATTAACAGGTTATTCTTATTTTGAATGATAAGGCAAAATCAAGACTATTAATTCTGAAAATTTTAGCCAACTTACATAAACATGGAAGCATGGAAACAAGCTGCTCAAGATGCAGTTGTATATGCTTTGCTATTAAGAGTCTTTTTTGGTTTTTGTAAAGCTATGTACAGTGTAACTCAAGACTGGTTTAAAAAAAAAACAGAAACAAAACTCTCTGTACAAACAGGTCTTGAAAGAAAGACCAAGGCCTTTGTTGGGGGCCCCAAAGTGCTTACTATTTTAAGGAAAAATAGTAAGACAGCAGACTGAGGAATAAAAAAAAAAAAAGATCCACTATAGGAACGAAATAGGCTCAGGGAATGTGGTAGATTTACTACAAAAGTAAATTTCCCCTATCAAATTTCCCCCTTTCTTTGCTACCCTTTATAGCAAACTTTAAAACTGTCTATTTGTTGTCTTTAATTTCTCTCCTACTCCAATCAGACTTTTACTCCCCGACTCTGGAAATTACTAATCAAAGTCACCAAAGGTCCTCAATTAAATTCAGTGGTTAATAGCTTTCAGACATCTTAAATGACAGTAACATTTGATAGTTGATCACTTACTCCTTTCTAGATATTGTATATTTGCTTCATTTGGATTTCAGGATACCATGTATTTTCTTGGTCACTATGAAGTCTACCTGGCTGGTTCTTCCTCTTCTCCTTCCTCCTCTTCTCCTGATCTCTTTTATTGAAGTCCCAGATGGTAGTTCGCGGTCCTTTCTTCTTCTCTATATTCACTCCCTTAGTGATCTCAACTAGGCTCATGGCACCACATATGTTCCAATGACTACTAAATGTATATTTCTAGTCCAATCCTCTTTCCTGTACTCTAGAGTAGTATATCCAATCACTTAAACTATCAGTTTCTTGACCTCTCTACTTCTCAAACTTACCATGTCTAAAAGGGAACTTCTGATCTCCCCTTGCGCCAACTCTGTTCCATCTGCAACCTTGCCTATCTCAGTTAACAGCAATTTCACCCTTCTAGGTGCCCAAACTAAAAACCCTGGAGTTTTTCTTGACTCTTCTTTTTCTCACACTCTGCAACCAGTATGTTAAAAATCGTATTATCTTCATATTCAAAGTCTAACCAGGATTCAACCACTTCTCACAATGTCTATTGCTTCCAACCTAGTCTGAATCACCATTATCACTCAAGTGGATTATGGAGACAGCCAAATCAACTCCCCACTTCTGCCCCTGCCCCATGCATAGTCTAACAGAGACCAATTAGCCTTTAAAAATTCTATGATTACTCCTCCCATTTCAACAGAAAAGGTCAAAGTCAATTAAAGGCCTAAAAAGGCTCTATCATTCTGGTCATACCTGCCTCATTATCTCACTCTTACTGGGGCTAGTTCCTTCTGTATAGCTAATTCCCTCCTTTCCAAGTCGTTGCTCAAATGTCATCTTCCCAGTAAGATTCATCATCATTCTATTTAGCACTAGAGTGCCCTCTCACCATAGCCCTTTAAGGTGCATCACTTTTTTTCCCCCATAGCACTTAACATTCACTAGTGAATGTACTAGTAAAGAGTACTTCACTAGAAAGTGCAAAGTAATGATAACATTTACTAGACAAGTCAGTCCCTTTTTAGATAATTGTCGATATTCTTCAATACTATATTAAAACTGGACAAGTGGTAGGTTCTTAAAGGTTAGTTGCAATGTAGAATCTGAAGTATACCAGTAAACTTTCTGTACTGTTATATTAAAATCCACTGGTCTATTTAAAAATCTGAATGACTCTTTTACCCATGCCTGACTCTATGACATCATATATATATATATATGTCATTTGAAAAATACTGGTTCATTGGGTTTGCAGGTCTTCCAATACATTTTATTACACAGTATTAAAAAACTTACATTTACTTACTATCATCATCTCATTAGAAACATCCTTAGTTACTGGAAGGCTGTCATCCTGGAGGAGAGGGGTCAATTCAAAAATTATAATTTCGGTTTGAAAACTAGAATTTTATCATCAGTAACAAATGCTATGAGTGGTTTTCCTTAAAAAGGCTTACTTCCTTCAGTTTTTGAGAAAATGTCTGCTAAATACAGAAGTCTGAGTAGTCAGTCTATTAATTGTTCTTTTAAGTAAGAATGGGTCTCCATGAAAAAGAGAAGCTAGTGCAGCCTGCAACTGAAACAATGCAGAGCCACACTTCAGCATGCAAAATTACTTTATGCCTATTTCCCATTTTGTCACACAGAATATTAAACAGCGTATTCAAAGGTTGCAATTTAATTAAATTAGCAATTTTTACTCCTTTAAGAGCATTCTTTAAGTTAAACTGGCCTTTTTTGATTTTTTAATTGCAAGTACCTGAAGGTGAAATGACTACAGTCTGGTGCCATTGCCTTGATGCATGCTAAGGCATCAGCAGTTTTACCCATCATTGCTTATGCACCATCAGGACAAATGTCAACATATTTGTGCAAATAATATCTTAGTATTTTTATGAAAACAGTTTTAAACTCTCAGACCACAAGAAGAGTCTCAAGAACTCCCAAGAGTCCCTGACCCCAAATGCTGTGCTACACTAATCCATTTACAGAAAAATGGTGGCTGTGCGACACTTATCTATTTACAGAAAAAAGGTTTCTTTGAGAATATTCTCCAACAAGATAAGAAACTTCCCTTAGTTTTGCAATCTTTTAGTAAGAGTGACAGAATGCATTTTTAGAAGGAAAAAAAGGGGAGGATGATGTCTGAATGTTTGTCTCCTCCAAAATTCGTAAGATGAAATCCTACACACATCCCAAGGTGAGCAGACACTTTGGAGGTGACTGGGTCATTAGATTACAGTCCTGACATCTGGAATTAGTACCCTTGTAAGATACCAGAGATCTTGGCTAGCCTCTCCTATTACATGAAGACACAGCAATAGAGTGTCTTCTATGAGGAAGTAGACCATCATCAGACAAAGAACCTGTTAGTATCTTAATTTTGAACTTTGCAGCCTTCAGGACTGTTAGAAATGTTTGCTATCATAAGCCACCAGTTTTTGGTATTTTGTAATAGCAGCTTAAACAGAGCAAGACAGAGGAAAAAGAGAGGTAGTAAAAATTAACGAAATGGGACTAATAAAAATATGGACAGAGTGAAATGGAAATAAACCACGAATTATACTTTTAAGTATTTTACTTCTGTCCTGATCTTCAATAAAACAGGTGAAATAATTTAACAACAAATATCATTCACTATACCAAAATGAGCATTTCTTACTGAATAAATAATAAATGAGTGAGCAAATGAATGAGCTCTAGGATATAAAAATAGACAGTTCTTAATCTTTGATTTTACTTAGTACATATATTATCTCACTGTAATAGAAGCTACAAAGAAAAACTTCATCCACTTAAAGTCTGAAGGCATATAGCTCCTATTTGAGACACTCTCTCCCTCAAACAGAAAAAAAAAGAGCTGCCTCTGTAGATATATGCAGCTGATACAACTAGACAATGTATAATTCTATCAAAGTATTTATTTAAAATACATTTCATATTGCTTTCATCTCTATATACAGACATACAGTATTAGAGGTACAGCTAAAATTAAATCATATTTACATCTTTTTTTTTTTTTTTTTTTTTTTACAGGCTGCTGTGATATGCTTCCGTAACTCAATTAACCTAACCCTTGACCTTACAAACTCTGAATATCAACTCTGGCAAAAGCATAATGGGATCAAAGGGTGTCTTAAAGAAAGCACGAGATATGCATGTGAGTATTTAACCTAGAACCAAGGTCCAGTGCTGGTATTTCAAATGTTGCAGCTTTAACAATACAGCTAATAGGCCATAAGAAATCTGGGATTCTGATAAACATATTTGAATATTACAATTTTATTTATTAGAAAAACAAGTCAAAGTTTCCATATTCTGAAAACCCTTGCCTAAGATTAAATACCATTGTGAAATGCTACTCTTGGTTCTTTTAAAATATAATGGACTTTCTTTATAAAGGTGTGTTTTAGCAAACTCACTTATGTAACCACATATAAAAATAAAATCGAGATGCAAAGCAAGAGAAATTACATGGCTGAGCACCTCTCTTGTATCAGATCCTACATACCAATCTCATTTAATATCCTAATAAACTATATGCTAGACTGGAGAGGGGGAGGGGGATGCAGCACCTAATCTGTGTGTTTAGATGCTACAAAAACCTCCCATTCCTGTTCTTAAAGAAAAAGCTAACCAGAAAACCTATATTTACATGTTTTTATAGCAAAATGATGATCCTAATCCAAAGTGGGAAATTCGTGCAATCAAGCTAACATTTATTTCAAATATAAGTGTGCCCCATTTTTAACAAAACCTGATATAGGAATCCTGAAAGCAGAGTAATAGAAATGTTAGGAGCTAGAGACGGGCTTTGGAGATCCTATAATACAACCTCCTAATTTTATAGATGAAGCAATCAAAATAAAAGTGTCCATTTTTCATCCAAATTACAATAGTGCTAGACAACATCTGTGGTCTCCTCGCTTCAGGTGATACAGATCTAATTACAATTATTTGCATGGCATCTTCACTTTTCAAGAGCATCCACACAACTATGAACTTTTTTAAAAAAAGATTTAACTTGCCTGATTATTGGCAGAAATATGGAAAGCAAACTGCCTAAACTGGGTCTCACAGATTAACAGAAAGATATTGCTTTTATACCAGAACAGTGGCTGGTCCATAACTGGTGTGCAATAATGTTTGGTGAATGACAGTGTGCCAACCTAAAAAAAGTATTGCCATCATTGGCTCAATAGAGTTCATATGTGCAACTCAAAGCAAGACATCGTGAATAGAACTGCATATATATTTCATATTCTTAAAAGTGATCAATCTAAAAGCTGTAGGATTTAAGAAGATGCTGGGAAGAGTCTCAGTATAATTCACCGAAGCCATTTTTGATAAGAAAACTCTTTATAATCTTCCAAATAAGTAATTCTTAAAATTGCTATGATTCTCCAAATAATTTAGAAGGAACAAATCTAAACACGAGGCTAAATTGGCAGCTCCAGCACTCATGCTGGCAATCAGGGAACTAAGACTTTAGGCTTAGTCCTAATCTTGCACACACATAGTAACTATTAACACTATCGTCAAAAAATGTGACCTCTCCACTCCTACTTTCTCCCAAGCAGCAGAAAAGCAAGAGTATACAAGAGGGGTGGTTTTCTCGAAAGGAATCTGACCCCAAAGTCACTGCAAAGCTTTGCACCCCATTCACCACCTGGAAAAGCTCGGGCAAGAAATTTTTCAAAGGCTAGAAACATCCTACAGCAATCACCGGGCAATACCAAGCCTTCCCTGCTAGAGCCCGTAGCCCGGTTACCATCCACCCTGCAGAGCCGAGCCCGGAAATGAGCGGTCCGCGGTCCGAGGTGGGGCGTGAGTGACGTGCGGAGGCCCCTGCGCGCGCGGCACGGAGCGAAGGCTGAAGAGGCCCCGGCGCCCATTTTGTCCTCGGCCTCCGCACTTTCCGCCCCGTTCCCTTTGGGCCATGCAACCTACACAAATTCGGAGCCAGGCTCCTCAAAGCGATCCTGCATCCCCGACATCGGCTACACTGCGGCATGCGGCCGGGTCCAGCGGCGGCCCGGAGATCAAGCATCGACCCCAACCCTGCCCGCGTCTACAGCCCCATGGATTCCGCCTCCGCCACACCCTGCCCGGCGGGCCCAAAGCCTCACTCCTGGCCGGGGTTTCATGCCTCAACCCACCTCGCCCAGGCCTCACTCTCTCGCCCTCGAGCCCGGGCCTCACCCACTCGCTTCCCAGAATCGGAGCGCCCCCTCGCTACCCACGGGCTGGGCTGCTCCCCGCCCAGGCCGCACCCCGCCCGCCCCCCATCCCCAGCATGGAGCCCCCTCCTCCCTCTCGCCCGCGTCTCAGGTCCCAGCACCTTCAGCCCCAGTGCGCAAGCCCCGCCTGGACCGTACCCTCCGGCAAACAGATGCACCAGCGTGTCCCTCTGGCTCATTCTCTCTCCCGCATGTCCTCCGGGCGCTGAGGTGGTACTACGATCTTGCCGTCCTCTGCGGCCGGCGGCTTCGGTACTGGACTGGAGACGCACAGCGCCCCCGGGACTGCGAGGAGAGCTGGCCGAGACACGGCTGCCGAGAGCAACCGGGGCAGCTCTCCCCGCGGCGCTCCAGCCACGCCGCCGCTTCAGCTCCGTGCCCTAGAGCTGCGCGACGCAACGCGGCGTAGGGTGGGCGGGGTTGGGGGGGGACTGGAATAACTATTTGATGGCTCCCGACATAAACAGAGGTTACCATTGGTCTGAGCGTCGTGACGTCACGCACTCCGCAGGGCTCTTTCACGTGATCCCTTTGGGGTTTTTCAATGAAAGGGGCCGCGAGGCGTGGCCAGAGCGCGTGCCGGGAGAGTGGTAGGTCACCCCGCCCTGGCACCTGAGACCAGGGCGACCCCCTGGCCCTAGCGAACAAGCCAATTACGACTGCGCGCTCCTGAACAGGGGACGGGGAAAAACCTCCTTGGTTCCGGGTTTACAAGCGGGTTTACTTTGAAAAAATTGGATTTATGACCCAGCAATTCCCCTGGTGTCTATCTCAGAGTAACACTCCCACAATGCATAAAAAGGCTTGTGCTTGGATACTCCTGTACAGGCTCACAAACAGTACAGAATTATGAACAATGCTTGTAGTTGAAGAAAATTGAACAGTGAGGGAATGAAGAAATAAAACCTGGAACATTCCAACTACGGAAGATTATGCAATCGTGACAAGGAATGAGGTGAATCCATATGGCAAAAAATCTCCTGAAGTGTAATACGTAAAAAAGGCAAGTAGAATTAAAACACTTCGATTTATTTTTTAAAGAATAAGGTAAAAAGTTCATGGAAAATGGAATTAAAAGATAAAATTTAAATATGTAAACTTTGTTGTGCAACATTAACTCCATCAAGTTAAAGACACTTTAAGCGATGATACCAGCTATTTAGTCAATCTGTAAAGAATTGAGGGTTCTGGGACTTTAACCATAAAAATACAGGCTTTTTAACATTATTAACTGAAGAAAAGTGGGTGCCATTTACAGATTTTTCAAGTTTAGGGAACAAAAATATGTCAGAAGGAGCCAGGTCAGGAATGTAGGATGGATACCTAATAATTTCCCATCGAAACTTCTGGAAAATTGCCCTTATTTACAGAGAGGAATGAGCAGGAACATTGTCCTGGTGGAGAAGGACTCTGCAGTGAAGATTTCCTGGGTGTTTTTCTGCTATAGCTTTGGTTAACTTTCTCCTATAATAAATAGAGGCTATTGTTCTTCTGCCCTCCAGAAAGTCAACAGACGAAATACCTTGAGCATTCCAAAAAGCTGCTGCTATGACTTCGGCTCTTGACCAGTCCACTTTTGATTTGACTGGACCACTTGCACCTCTTGGTAGCTACTGCTTTGATTGTGCTTTGTCTTCAGGATCATACTGAGAAAGCTATGTTTGATCTCATATTAAAATTCTTCAAAGAAATGCTTCAACATCTTGATCCACTTGTTTACAATTTCCATTGAAAACTCTGCTCTTATCTTCAGCTGAGCTAGGTGCAACAATTTTACACCCATCACATGGAAAGTTTGCTTAACTTCAGTTTTTCAGTGAGAACTGTATAAGCAGAACCAGTTGAGATGTCTATGGTATTGCCTGGTTGTTTGTGCTGTCAACTGTGAGTCCTCTTCAATTAAGGCACACACAAGATTAATCTTTTCCTCAAAAATCGATGTGGATGGTCTACCACTGCAGGCTTCTTCTTCAACATTATCTCATTCCTTCTGCAAAGAAGTTATTCATTTGTAAACTTCAGATTTCTTTGGGGGAATTTTCCCCATCAAAACTGTAAAGCATCCTTGATTTCACCATTCTTCCACCCAACCTTGACCATAAATTTGATGTTTGTTCTTGCTTCAGTTCATGCTGCTCTGATAGGGGCTATTTTCAAGCTGATGTCTATCCTTTTTTGTGTCTCAAACTAGATCTTGTTCAGATATGTTACAAGTGAATATGAATTTTTGGTGCAAAAAAGTTTGAAATTCATGCATAGTTTTTTTTTTTAGTTAGGGGAAATGTTTATATAAATTTAAATTTACATATGTTCCATGTCTTCTCTTGTTAACTGAAAAGAGTAAAAAATGTTCTGAGATTTTCTTTGTTACTTACCAATTCCTTTTATTATTATTATTATTATACTTTAAGTTCTGGGATACATGTGCAGAACGTGCAGGTTTGTTACATAGGTGTACATGTCTCATGGTGGTTTGCTGAATCAATCAACCTGTCATCTACATTAGGTATTTCTCCTATTGCTATCCCTCCCCTTGCTCCACACCCCCTGACAGCTCCTGTGTGTGTGATGTTCCCCTGCCTGTGTCCATGTGTTCTTATTGTTCAACTCCCACTTATGAGTGAGAACATGCAGTGTTCGGTCTTCTGTTCTTGTGTTAGTTTGCTGAGAATGATGGTTTCCAGCTTCATCCATGTGCCTTCCTTTGTCCTGTATTGTATTGCCTAGGTTTTCTTCTAGGGTTTTTATGATTTTAGGTCTTGTATTTAAATCTTTACCCCATCTTGAGTTAATTTTCTTTTTTTTTTTTACTAGTCAAAAGAACTTTATTACCCTTGGTTTCAAACTTGATTCCCAGGCTTCTTCGGCTTAATTAGCTGCAAAGAATGAATTGTGTATAAGCAAAAAACTGAAAAGAGCTGCAGTGTCCAAGGGGCTTGGGCTTAAAAATATTAGAGATCTAGATTTTATCAGATCCATAAACAAAAATTTCTTAAAAAGCAGTCATAATCTAAAATAGCAGCTCCTAGTAACTTCTTTAAGTTTTATCTTCAGAAGTTGACTCAATTCAGTTTGCCTCATTCTTGGAAGCCTCATCAAAATTCTCCACAAGATCTGGAACTTCATCATCATCCTCCTCTCCAGTAGCAAGTGGTGCTTTTCCATCCACAGATTGTTTGGGCAGAGCTTCAGCCAGTCTCCTTAAACTAGTCAGACTGTCTGCACCAAGCTGGTTTAAGATGCTAGGTAGCATTTCTGTCAGCTGCTTTGTCTCAGCATGGCCTGTAATGGTGAAAGTGTTCACTGCCAGAGATGCCTGAACTTTACGGTTGTTAAAGTGGATCACTGTTCCTTAGTTTGTAAACATATTCACCTCTTCAATACCAGAGATATTGTTTACCCCTAACTTCTTTAAGGAGAACTGAAGTTTTTTATCATCTGCTGCGGCTGTTCTATGAACCACCTTCTTCTTTCTGCGAGCAGTTCCTTTCCCACCAATGCGCACTTGTGCCTGCACTTTGGCGAGTTTTTCCTGGTTCATGATTGTTTCTTTCATCTTGTCGGAGCTTATAAGGGGTCGCGCGGGGGACTAGGGTTGGTGCTCAGGGGGTCTTGGGTGGACCAGCTCTTAATTTTTGTATAAGGTGTAAGGAGGGGGTCCAGTTTCAGTTTTCTGCATGTGGCTAGCCAGTTTCCACAACACCATTTATTAAATAAGAAATTCTTTCCCCATTTCTTGTTTTTGTCAGATTTCTCAAAGATTAGATGGTTGTAGATGTGTAGTGTTATTTCTGAGGCCTCTGTTCTGTTCCATTGGTCTATATTTCTGTTTTGGTACCAGTACCATGCTATTTTGGTTATTGTAGCCTTGTACTATAGTTTGAAATCAGGTAGCGTGATGCCTCCAGCTTTACTCTTTTTGCTTGGGATTGTCTTAGCTATACAAGCTCTTTTTTTGGTTCCATGTGAAATTTAAAGTAGTTATTTCTAATTATTTGAAGAAAGTCAATGGTAACTTGATGGGAGTAGCATTGAATCTATCAATTACTTTGGGCAGGTGGCCATTTTCATGATATTGATTATTCCTCTCCATGAGCATGGAATGTTTTTCCATTTGTTTGTGTTCTCTCTTATTTCCTTGAGCAGTGGTTTGTAGTTCTCTTTGAAGAGGTCCTTCACATCCCTTGTGAGTTGTATTCCTAGGTATTTTATTCTCTTTGTATTAATTTTGAATAGGAGTTCACTTATGATATGGCTCTCTGTTTGTCTATTATTGATGTATAGGAATGCTTGTGATTTTTGCACATTGATTTTGTATCCTGAGATTTTGTCAAAGTTGCTTATCAGCTTAAAGAGATTTTTGGGCTGGGTGTGGTGGCTCACGCCTGTAATCCCAGCACTTTGGGAGGCCGAGGCGGGTGGATCACGAGGTCAAGAGATTGAGACCATCCTGATCAACATGGTGAAACCCCGTCTCTACTAAAAATACAAAAAGTTAGCTGGGCATGGTGGTGCATGCCTGTAATCCCAGCTACTCAGGAGGCTGAGGCAGGAGAATTGCCTGAACCCAGGAGGCGGAGGTTGCGGTGAGCCAAGATCACAGCATTGCACTCCAGCCTGGGTAACTAGAGCGAAGCTCTGTCTCAAAAAATAAAAAAGAGAGATTTTTGGACTGAGATGATAGGGTTTTCTAAATATACAATCATGTCATCTGCAAACAGAGACAATTTGACTTCTTATTTGAATACCTTTTATTTCTTTTTTTTCCCTGATTGCCCTGGCCAGAACTTCCAATACTATGTTGAATAGGAGTGGTGAGAGGGCATCCTTGTCTTGTGCCAGTTTTCAAAGGGAATGCTTCCAGCTTTTGCCCATTCAGTATGATATTGTCTTGAGTTTGTCATAAATAGCTCTTATTATTTTGAGATACATTCAATCATTACCTAGTTTCTTGAGAGTTTTTAGCATGAAGGGATATTGAATTTTACCAAAGGCCTTTTCTGTACCTATTGAGATAATCATGTGGTTTTTGTTATTGGCTCTGTTTATATGATGGATTATGTTTATTGATGTGCAGATGTTGAACCAGCCTTGCATTTCAGGGATGAAGCCGACTTGATCATGGTGGATAAGCTTTTTGCTGTGCTGCTGGATTCAGTTTGCCAGTATTTTGTGGAGGATATTTGCATTGATGTTCATCAGGAATACTGGCCTAAAATTTTCTTTCTTCATTGTGTCTCTGCCAGGTTTTTTTATCAGGATGATCCTGGCCTCATAAAATGAGTTAGGGGGAGTCCTTCTTTTTCTATTGTTTGCAATAGTTTCAGAAGGAATGGTACCAGCTCCTCTTTGTACCTCTGACAGAATGTGGCTGTGAATCCATCTAGTTCAGGGCTTTTTGTGTTGGTAGAGTGTTAATTACTGCCTCAATATCAGGCCTTGTTATTGATCTATGCAGAAATTTGACTTCTTCCTGGTTGAGTCTTGGGAGGCTGTATGTGTCCAGGAATTTATTCATTTCTTCTAGATTTTCTAGTTTATTTACATAGAAATGTTTATAGTATTCTCTGATGGTAGTTTGTATTTCTGTGGGATCAGTGGTAATATCCCCTTTATCATGTTTTATTGTGTCTATTTGATTCTTTTCTCTTTTCTTTGTTGTTAGTCTGGCTAGCAGTCTAGCTATTTTGTTAATCTTTTCAAAAAACCAGCTCTTAGATTCATTGATTTTTCGAATTGTTTTTCATGTCTCTATCTCCTTCACTTCTGCTCTGCTCCTAGTTATTTCTTGTTTTCTGCTAGCTTTTGAATTTGTTTGCTCTTGCTTCTCTAGTTCTTTTAATTGTGATGTTAGGATCAGTTTTAAATCTTTCCCACTTTATCCTGTGGGCATTTAGTGCTATAAATTTCCCTCTAAACACTGCTTTACTGTGTCCCAGAGATTCTGGTATGTTGTGTCATTGTTCTCATTGGTTTCAAGGAACTACTTTATTTCTGCCTTAATTTTCTTATTTACCCAGTAGTCATTCAGAAGCAGGTTTTTCAGGTTCTATGTTGTTGTGTGATTTTGAGTGAGTTTCTTAATCCTGAGTTCTAATTTGATTGCACTGTGGTCTGAGAGACTGGTTGTTATGATTTCCATTCTTTTGCATTTGCTGAGGAGTGTATTACTCCCAATTCTGATTTTTGGAATTTTTAGCCTTTTTGCACTGGTTTTTCCTTATCTTCATGGATTTACCTATCTTTGGTCTTTGATGTTGCTGACCTTAGAATTGAGTTTTTGTGTGGATATCCTTTTTGTTGATGTTGATGCTATTCCTTTCTGTTTGTTAATTTTCCTTCTAACAGGCCCTTCAGCTGCAGGTCTGCTGGAGTTTGCTGTAGGTCCACTCCAGACCTTGTTTACCTGGGTATCACCAGTGGAGCCTGCAGAACAGCAAAGATTGCTGCCTGTTCCTTCCTCTGGAAGCTTCATCCCAGAGGGGCACCAACCAGATGCCAGCTGGAGCTTTCCTGTATGAGGTATCTGTCGACCCCTGCTGGGAGGGTCTCCCAGTCAGGAGGCACCGGGGTCAGGGACCCACTTGAGGAGGCAGTCTGTCCCTTAGCAGAGCTTGAGCACTGTGCTGGGAGATCTGCTGCTCTCTTCAGAGCTGCCAGGCAGTAACATTTAAGTCTGCTGAAGCTGTGCCCACAGTTGCCTCTTCCCCTAGGTGCTCTGTCCTAGGAAGATGGGAGTTTTATCTATAAGCCCCTGACTGGGGCTGCTGCCTTTCTTTTGAGATGCTCTGCCCAGAGAGGAGGACTCTAGAGAGGCAATCTGGCTAAGCAGCTTTGGCAAGCTGCAGTGGGCTCTGCCCAGTTTGAACTTCCTGGCGGCTTTGTTTTCACTGTGAGGGGAATACTGCCTACTCAAGCCTTAGTAATAGCAGATGCCCCTCCCCCCACCAAGCTCAAGCATCCCAAGTCCATTTCATACTGCTGTGTTGGCAGCGAGAATTTCAAGCCAGTTGATCTTAGCTTGCTGGGCTCCATGGGAGTGGGATCCACTGAGCTAGACCACTTGGCTCCCTGGCTTCAGCGTTTTTCTAGGCAAGTGAATGGTTCTGTCTCACTGGTGTTCCAGGCACCACTAGGATATGAGAAAAACTCCTGCAGCTGTCTTGGTGTCTGCCCAAATGACTGCCCAGTTTTGTGCTTGAAACCCAGGGCCCTGGTGGTATAGCCACCAATCTTCTGGTCTGCAGGTTGCAAAGACTGTGGGAAAAAGCATAGTATCTGGGCAAGAATGCACCATTCCTCACAGTGTAGTCCCTCACGGCTTCCCTTGGCTATGGAAGGGATTTCCCTGACCCCTTGCACTTCCTGGGTGAGGCAACCCCCACCCTACTTTGGATCATAAGTGTTTTATTTTATTTTTTACAGATGTTCTTGATTTGATTCTCAGCTTGGTCCTTGTTTGTGTATAGCAGAGCTACTGATTTGTGTACATTAATTTTGTATTCTGAATCTTTGCTGAATTCATTTATTTATAGGAGCTTTATGGAGAAGGTTTTAGGGTTTTCTAGGTATACATTTATACAATCAGCAAACAGTGACAGTTTGACTTCCTCTGTACCAATTTATATGCCCTTTATTTCTTTCTTTTGTCTGATGGCTCTGTCTAGGACTTCCAGTACTAGTAGTACTGTCCCAACAGGCACACAAGTCCATGCAAAGCTATAAGATTTTCTCATTAAACTCTCACAACTACCCTATGAGATAAGCAATATAATCCCCTTAATTTCACATGAGTAAACTGAGTTTAGAATAAGTAAATGACTTGCTCATGATTACTCAATTCATTCATGAAGAGCTTGGATTTGAATCCACCAGTCAGTCTGACTCCCTAGCTTCAGCTGGTAAACTAGCTGCTATTAGAAGGGAAAAACTTGACAAAATTTCTCAAAAACAGAAAAGTAGAAATAAAAATTGGGGCACTCCTGGCCATACTTTCCAAAAAATATTGCATTAACATTTGAGGAGTATTTCTCTCTTATACCAACTTTATTGAGATACAATTCACATACCATAAAATTCACCAATTTAAAGTGTATGATTTAGTGGAGTTTATATATTTCAAGGTTATGCAACCATCACCACTATCTAATTCCAGAATATTTTTCTCACCCAAACACCAACCCTGTACCTTGAAGCAGTCACTTCCTTTCCCTCTTTTATCTCCTGGCAACCACTCATCTACTTTCTAACTCTCTGGTTTTGCCTATTCTGGACATTTCATACAAATGAGTCATACAATATGAGGCATTTTTGTGTCTGGTTTCTTTCACTAAACATAGTGTTTTCAAGGTTCATTCATGTTGTAGTGTTTTTCAGTACTTCAGTCCCTTTTATAACTGAATAACATTCCTTTATATGTGTATATCACATTTTGTTTATCCATTCTCAGTTGATGGCCATTTGTTATCTGCTTTTTTTTTTGGAGACGGAGTTTTGCTCTTGTTACCCAGGCTGGAGTGCAATGGCACGATCTCGGCTCACCACAACCTCTGCCTCCTGGGTTCAGGCAATTCTCCTGCCTCAGCCTCCTGAATAGCTGGGATTACAGGCACGCGCCACCATGCCCAGCTAATTTTTTGTATTTTTAGTAGAGACGGGGTTTCACCATGTTGACCAGGATGGTCTCGATCTCTTGACCTCATGATCCACCTGCCTCGGCCTCCCAAAGTGCTGGGATTACAGGCGTGAGTCACCGCGCCCGGCCCCGTTATCTGCTTTTATGAATAATGCTGCTGTGAATGTTCTTGTACAAGCTTTATCATGGGCATATGTTTTCAATTCTCATGGGCATATATCTAGGGGTAGAATTGCTGGGTCACATAACCCTATGTTTAACCTTTTGAGGTGCTGTCAATCTTTTCCAAAGTCGCTGCACTATTTTAGGTGTATTTCATTTAAGACAATAGCTGTCATTCATATTTTTGACATAGTGCATGCCATAGTAATTACACTTAATGAAGTTTCTGAAGCTGGTAAGAAAGGAGCCAGAGTTCTTATGTGTAATAACGGTTATTCCCATGGGCAATACAATTCCTAATGTGACAGGTTCCTTTTGAACCTCATTCAGATGCCACAGTGGAAGTTGACTCTGCCCTCTGTACATTCTGGCTGGTATCCCTGGGGACTGCCCACTCGGGTGTGGTTGCCTTAGTCCCCATTCTTGCTGGGATTCCAGGGTTGAGTTGGCTGTCACATTTGCTGAGGTGCAAGTGTTATCTGCCCGCTCTTTTATAACCTTCCTTCCTCATTGCTGTTGCTTAGAGTGCCTCTTCAAGTGATTCCTTCAAGATCAGTGCAAACACGAGGTTTCTGGAACCCTTGTCGTTCCACAAACAAGCTTCAAGGAGAAAGTCCTTAGGGAGGGTGGGTGGGATTAAGACCACACTTTGGTATTAGAAGCATCTTCTCCTCCTCCTGCCCCCTATTCCTGCCGAGTGGGCAGGAGTTCTAGTTCTTTACTGAATAAAGAAAGAGAAATGGATATTCACCATCAGGGTGTTCTCAACCCCTTGCCATCCTCAAAACAAACAAGCAAACTCGTTGAAGTAAAGGGGACTAGATTTCCAGATTAGTACTGGTCTCAACTTTTAATTGCTAGTAAGCTGAAAAAAAGTTCTGAATACCTATGGTGGAGTAGAGCTTAGATGGACCATTGATGTCATCCACCCCAACCCCTGCCCCTTGGCCCCTATTGGTCTTCTGGGTTCAGAAAATTCCTGTGGCTTTTCAGAAAACTCAAAAAGTGTGCTTGAGATATATATATTTCCTGTGGTACCTGGCACAATGTTAGCACTGGTCAGCCTCTAGGGTCAAAAAAATTTCTTCTTATGATTTTTTAATTTCTATGGTTTTCTTAGCTATTTTAGTGGAAGATTGGAAGAGATTTGTTCTCTTAGCCATATGCTATTTTATTTAATTTTTTTCTTCATTTTACTATTAGTAAAAACTAACAAATTCAGACAGTACAAAGGTGCATGAGATAGAAATTAATATCCTCCCATCAACCTCTCTTTTTAAATCCCACTCCTCAGGGGAATCCCAACAGTTGGGTGAATGCTCTTCTGGGTACTCTCTGTGCCAAGCTGGTGATTATCTCAAAGAGCTTCAGATTTATACAGCATTTAGAAGCATTGTTGCAAGCCCTTTGCCAGTATTTAAATTAATAGCTCTTGGCCAGTATTTAAATTAATAGCCCTTTGCCAGTATTTAAATTAATCTTCTCTACAATCTAATGAGGTACCATTTTACAGATGAAACTGAAAGGTCAGGGGATTTGATAAAGCGACTTAGCTAGAAAGTCACTGAGCTGGGATGGAAACATGGTCAGTTTGGCTCCAGAGTCTGCACTCTTACCTTCTCTTCTACACCATCTCAATCATTTTCTTGGTTGTTTGTTTGAAAACATAAGCTGTAGTTCCCACAACCACCACCAACAGCAATGAGAAACTGGTGCCCAAGAAGATAAAATGTGCACTTACATCTGAGCTCCAGGTGAAAAATCATGAGGACAGTTGCTCCCTAATGTAGACTTAATCTCCTTTTTGAGCTGCCACTCCCATCAGCCACCCTCTGTATTCAAAAATTTTTCTTTTTCTTTTTTAAACCAGTAGGAATGAGATTGAATCAATAATGTTTAATGTTTCTTTGATACAATGGTGGCAAGCATACAGACGTAGTAGTGGAGCTAGATGAGAAGCTTTACTTGTAAAAATGAATTTTCCCCATAATGAATCAACATTTTCCTTGTATTTCTCAGGGCCCAATTTAAGACAGTGTCCCAGGAGCCATGAAAACAAACAAATAAACAAAAATGATTTTTCTTGTCTTTCTGGAGAAAGGTATTAGAAGAGAGGGAATGCCTTGCAAAGAAATGCATAGATTTCATTGAGAAGAGGGTGTAACACACTTTTATTTTGCGTGGACGTGCCTAGGCCTTCAACACTGTGATAATACAGAATAGTACCCTGCTTCCCATTTAGGAACCCATCTAAGGGCCTCATCAAGGACCGTTGCTTTAAAACTTAGCTTCCCTGTTGGCATTTAGATCTTGCTTTTAGCATTAATTCTTTGTTTTTATTGAAAAAATAATACAAATAAACAACCAGTCCAAAAATGGCAAAGGACTTGAATTTGCATTTATCCAAAGAAGAGATACAAATGGCAATAAGCCCATAAAAAGATGCTTAACATTACTAATCATTAGGGAAACGTAAATCAAAACCACAATGAGATGCTACTTCACACCCATTAGGATGACTATAAGCAAATGTGCATATTTAAAAAAACCCAGAAGATATAAGAGCATTGGCCAGGATGTGGAGAAATTGGAAACTCATGTACATTGCTGGTGGGAATGTAAAATGGTGCAGCTGTTGTGAAAAACTGTATGTCAGTTCCTCAAAAAGTTAAACATAGAATTACTGTATGACCCAGCAATTCCACTTCTTTGTCTACACCCAAAAGAATTGAAAGCAGAGACTCCAACAGACAATTACACATCGATGTTCATAGCAACATTATTCACAATAGCCCAAAGAGGGAAACAACTTGTCAACATGTCCATCAGCAGGTAAATGGATAAACAATATGTTGTACAAACCTACAATGGAATGTTATTCAACCTTAAAAAAAAAAAGGAAATTCTGACACAGGCTACAATGGATGAAACTAAAACATTATGCCAAGTGAAATAAGTCAGACACAAAAGGATAAATATTGTAGTGATTCCACTTATATGAGGTACCTACAATAGTGAAATTCATAGAGAAAGAAATAATGGCTTCTAGGGGTTAGGAGGAGGAGAAAGTGGAGAGCTATTGTTTAATGGGTATAGCGTTTCCATTTGGAATGATTAAAAAGTTCCAGAAATGGATAGTGATAATGGCTGCACAACAATGTGAATGTACTTAATGCCACTGAATTATATACTCAAAAATGATGAAAATAATAAAGTTTATGTTACATATATATTTTATCCCAATTAAAAAATTACAAGTGATGCACATGGTTGTAAAAAAGTAAATGTATAGTACTAGAGAAGTTATAAGGAAAGACATCAGACCCCATAGCCCAGTTTTTTCTGTCTCCACATTTTTGTACCTAGAAGTAACCACATTCAACTTTTTCCTTTGTCTTTAGTTCTATAATTCTCAATAATAGTAGTGTATGATGTTTTTCTTGATTTTTAAATTCAGACATTATTATACTTCTGGTTATAATAAATGCAGATTTGGCTTTCTTACTCTATTTTCTTATTCCCCATTTTTCCTGTTCCATCTTCCCCAAAACCTTTAGGATATTTTCTTTATCTCTGGCTTTAGGAAATTTTTTTGACACAAAGTATCATAATGTTGGTGAGGTCTCTACATTTACTGTGTTGGATACCCAGTGGGCCTTTGCAGTCTGAAAAGGAAAATCTGGAATTTGTGCTTGGACTGCCTTTAATCTTTTCATGGGTGCTACCTTGGGTCTCTAAGCCCTCCCCAAAGTCAAAAAGTGTGCTTGATATTTTTTCTCCCCTACAGTAACTGGCACAATGTTAGCACTGGGTCAGCAGCCAGGGCGAACAGCCATTGGTTGAAAGGATAGACTTGTAGTTTGGCAGCACTGCTGTTAGAAGCAGCATCTGACAAAAATTTGGTAAGGAAATGGGTGATAACAGCTTCATTTTACAGCCTGGGGTTAAGAGAACCAGTTCAGCTACTTTTTGACTTCTCCAGCCTCTACTCTTACAAGCCATCCCCTCTTATTATGCTTAATAGTTGGGTGAACAGGTGGGAAATGGAGAACAGTAAGGGAGAATTTCATTGTGCTTGGGTTAGGGTCAAAGATAAGTGATGGAACATATGGTCAGAATTACCTCTGAAAAGCCTTTATATCTCAGAAGTAGGAAATACTGTGTTATGTGTACTAATATTTATTTATGCTCTTCAGTAAATCCTTTTGTGTCTTCTTCTAAGATGTCGGTGAAACCATTACCACTCAACTTCTTGGCCACAGCTAAGTAGTTTGTCTTTCATTCTGTCATTGATTGGGAAATACTTAAAATTGTTTTCACGTTTTTTTTTTTTTTTTTTTTTCCCACAATTGTGGCTGAGTAAGGCTTTTACTTCCAAACAAGATGGAATGATAGGAATCAGAAGTAACATTAAAAACCAGTCCCAGTACTTTGGAAGACCAAGATGGGAGGATCACTTGAGCCTAGCAGTTTGAGGCCAGCCTAGGCAACATAGTAAGCCTCCATCTCCACAAAAAATAAAAAATTAGCCAGGTATGGTGGTATACACCTGTACTCCCAGTTACTTGGGAGGCTGAGGTGGGAGGATTGCTTGAGCCCAGGTGTTTGAGGATGCATGAGCCATGATCATGCCACTGCAGTCCAGCCTGGGCAACGGCAAGACCCTGTCTCAAACAAACAAACAAAACAACACAACAACAGAAACACCCAGAAGCTACATATATACACATATAGTTTTTAAGACACTGGACGCTTGGTAATGAAAGACAATTATTCATGAGAGATGGAAACAAAGCAAGTCAAGTAATTGCCACAGCTTATTACCTAGAGGGAGTTTCTAAGTTACAGTACAAGAAGATGGGAACCAGGAAGAAGCTGGCAGGAACACACATTTTGGACGGAGGGCATGCAGTTGAGAGTCTAGAAAGACCAAGGCTGTTAGGATTTGTTTGTCAGAGTACCTAGAACCCTGGATATTGACAGTTTTATTTGACATTTTTGGCTGGGTACTGATGAGTGCATGAATGTGAGGAAACTACCTGAAGGAGGAAAAGATGCTCTTGAAAGAATTGGAAGAATAGTTTGTAGCATTCACACAGGGTCAGAAATAGTGCCTATTCCTATCAGCTAGAATGAAAAATCTCAGAAATCATGGGGCATTAAGTAGAGTACTGAGAAGGGTCTTGCCCCACTAGTAGGTAAGAATTAGACCTAGATTGAACACTGCTCCAATTCTGCCTAATAAATCTTTAAAGTGAAATGTGAAAGAATTAAACTGTGTGCAATTTAATGCATCCCAGACCAAAGGGATGTATTTTGTATTTTACTGAATACAGAAATATCCCAGTACTCCACAAAATAAAATTTATAATGTCTGGCATCTGTTCAAAGAAGCAGGAAAATATGACCCCAAAATACTATTGTATGTTTCTTTGCTATGTGTGAAGTGTAGTATCAATTGAAGATAAACTGTGATAAGTTAAAGATGTATACTATAAACCCTAAAGTACCCACTAACATAATAAAGTTATAGCCAACAGCCAACAAAGAAGCTAAGAGTAAATCATAAAAAAATATGCCATCAAATAAAAGAAAAGAGGAAAGGTCACAAAGAACAAATGGGACAAATAGAAAACAAATATCAAGATGATAGAATTCAACCTAACTATATAGATAATTATATTAAAAGTAAATGACCTAAACCTCCCAATCAAAAAGAGGAGATATTCAAATAGGACCAAAGAAGCAAGATCCAATTGTATGCTGAGTATAAGAAACCAAATTGAAACATAAAGACAAAATCATGTCAGAAGTAAAAAGATGGAAAAAAAAATATGCCACGCTAACACCAGTCCAAAGAGAGCAGGAGTAGCTGTATAAATGTCAGAAAAAATACATTGCAGAGCAAAGAATATTACCAGCGGTGGAGAATGTAATTTCATAATGATAAAGAATTAGTTCATCAAGAAGATAGAATAACTCTAAATGTTTATTTATACAATAACAGAGCTACAAAATACACATAGTGAAAAACTGATGGAACTGTAAATTCTATCTGCAACTATAGTCAGAGATTTTAATACCCTTCTCTCATAGAACAAGTAGACAGACTATATCAACAAGGATATACTAGCTTTGAACAATACTATTCACCAATGCGTCCTAATTGACATTTATAGAATACCTCTCTTAGCGACAGCAGAATACGCATTCTTTTCTGGTACGCATGGAACATTTACCAGATAGACCATATTCTCAGACACAGAACACATCTCAAAAAATTTAAAAGGGCCCAAGTCATACAGATGATGTTCTCTGCACAATGGAATTAAATCAGAAATGCCAATTTTAGCTGAACTGTAGCATCATTTCAGGTTTGAGTGTATCTATTGCTCATGTAATTTGATTCCTATAAATTAAGTGTGTGTACAATTCCATTCTTATAAGGGCAAAGAGAGGATGTGTAAATGGAATGAAGTAATTGCTAAACGTGTGTTTGTAATAGTAGACAACTGAAGAAGTGATAAGTTGGTATAATTGTAACTTTGGGTGAGAAATTGTGCACCATCCATTTGGGTCTAAGAAACAAAATGTCCATTGACAGTTATGCAACTAAGTTATATTCAACTGATTTTTTATCAACTAGGGATCTGACATATTTTTGGATTTTTTTTTTTTTTTTTTTTTAGATGGAGTCTCACTCTGTTTCCAGGCTGGAGTGCAGTGGCATGACCTTGGCTCACTGCAACTCCCACCACCCGGGTTCAAGGGTTCAAGCAATTCTCCCACCTCAGCCTCCTGAGTAGTTGGGACTATAGGTACATGCCACTACACTCATCTAATTTTTGTATTTTTAGTAGCAACGGGGTTTCACCATCTTGGCCAGGATGGTCTCGATCTCTTGACCTCGTGGTCTACCCAACTTGGCCTCCCAAAGTACTGGGATTACAGGTGGGAGCCATTGTTCTCGGCTGGTGGATGATTTTACATATTATCTCACTTATAAGTATATGAGATAAACATTGTAGGTTGAATTTATTCGCTTTTCTACTTATAAGGGAGAGGAAGGGTGGGAATAGATAAAAGAAGGTTCAAATCCCTTAGCTTGGCACTCAAGCCTTTCACTGGGAAGTCCCTGTCTATCTCTCCCTCCCACCCTCCTGCCTTGAACAAGCACGGGTTACTCTAGGCCTGCTGAGCTGCTGGTGTTTTGCATACTCACACAGTTGTTTCATTTTTCTGGGCTTTCAGATGTGCCTCCCTCTGGAAAATCTCCCTCCCTCACTTTAGGCTTCCGCAGTTCTGTGCTGACCTCCCCAGACCACGCTGTGTCCACACCTCTGGCTCGTGTACTTCCTGAGTGCCAAGATTCCTGGCATACAACAGGCACTGTGCCGTCCCAGGCTGGGAGCCATCTCATATTTGTCTCTGTAACCTCATTTGCACTTGGCAACATGGACATCCAAGAAATATTTTCCACATGCCCACTCTGTGCCAGGTGCTGTCCTAGCAGAGCAGTAAGACAGACAAGGTGACAGCTGTCACTGAAGTTATGTTCTATTGTAAAACAGACAATACACCAGTCAGCAAGTAAAATAATTTTACAATGTAAACAATTTTACGGAAAAAAAAATAAGAGGAGGGTATTGTTTAGGCTGAGTGGTTAGGGATGGACTCTGAGGATATGACATTCGTGTTGAGAACAGAGAATGATGAGAAGGAACCAGCCATGTGAAGAGGCGGGTGGTATGAGTTTGCTGTACCACATATCAGGTGGCTTCAACAACAGAAATTTGCTTACAGTTTTGGAGGCTAGAAGCCCAAGATGAATATTCTGGGAGGTTTGGTTTCTTCTAAGTCCTTGCTCCTTAGCTTGCAGATGGCTGCCTTCTCATTGGGCCCCCACCAGATGGTTGTCTTTCAGTGTGTCTGTGTTCCAATCTCCTCTTCTTATAAGGACATCAGTCATATTGGATTAGGGGCCACCCTAATAAGCTCATTTTACTTAACTACCTCTTTAAAGGCCCTATCTTCAAATACAGTCACATCCTGGAGTACGGGGATTAGAACATATGAGTTTGGAGAGGATGTCATTTAGTCCGTAACAGGGATGAGGGGCATTCCTAGGAATAGCAAATGCAAAGGCCCTGAGGGAGTTCAGGACGAAAGGCAGGCAGAGTGAGAAGGAAAAGGCAGGCTGGAGATGGTGTTGGAAAGGCAGCCAGGGCTGGCTTATGTAGGCACCTGTGGGTCATGATCACTTTATTTTAAGTGAGGTAGAAACTCACTGGAAGGTTTTAAGCAGTGTAGTATGAGCACCCAGTTTTCAGATTCAGAAGATCATTCTGGTACCGTATGGAAACTAACTAAGAGGCAGACAAGAGAGGAAACAGAAAACCTGTTAGGGGTGATTGCAGGTGGTGGCTTAGACAGAGTACTTATAGAGGAATACAGATTTTCTGCTAGATGATAGGAGGGCCAACCATGACGGGGAGAGTAAGTGGGTGGGGATGAGGAAGAAAGTACACGGCACCTTCTGCTGTTTTAGCCAATCAAAAACAAACCAAAAGAGAAAATACATGGCATCTTTTATAAAAATATAATTATCATCCCAAATACATCATTGCAGTATGAGGTGCTAATCTATGAACACTTGCCACGACTACAAGAAGGCTACTCTAATGAGTCTTGGATGGCTTGATTGAAACAGTAAGTGCCATTCAAGTCCCTATGTGCCAGATACTTAATTTATATGCAGCTTCATTTCATCCTCGTGACAATCGTGTGAAAGGGAATTGCCACCATCATCTTAGAGATGAAGAAACAGAGGCTCTAGTGAAAGCAGTGATGAGTATCAGAGCTGGAAATGCACCCTCCAACCTCCCAACCCCTCCCTGACATCCCTCAGTGCCCTTCTGTCCTCTGCCCTGGTCCCTCCCTCCAGTGGCTTACTGTGGGGCTCAGTGCGGGGCTGCTGGCTGCTCCATCTCACCTGAGCAGCTGAGCCTCTGTCTCAGATCTGCCTGCAGAGCAAGCTCAGCAGTGGAGACCCAAACCTGCAGGCTTTAATAAGAGAGAGTTGCTAAAAGGGAAAATTTAGTTGCAGATTTTATTAATTTATTCCTTATGAAATAGTAATCATGAATTTTTGCTAACACAGTCTGGACAGCAGTCAGTAACTTTGACATATGGATTTCTTGAAAACACTGAAACTTCCCCAATTCAGGTTCCTGAGTAGTTATCTATAGTGAGACAAAGAAGGGGATATGAGGGTTTCATCAATATCCCCTTCTTTGTCTCTCCATAGGTAACTACTCCACCTAGAGGACTCTCTACTCAACTCCATCCTTCTGATCTCTTAAGGAAAGCTGCAAACTTATTTTCTATGAAAAGGAAAATAAAACATTCAAAAGGAAAGAGAAACCGAGGGCAGGGAGGGAAGCAGCTGGCAATGCAGGGAAAAGCAAAGCAGCTCTGGAGGAGGTGAGGAATGGGACATGCAGAGGTCACAAAGCTGAAGACCTTTTCTTCCTGCCTAGACCACTGAGCTGGCCAAGAGGTAAGTGAACCTGAGATGCCTGGCTTTGCAGGGAAGGCCACCCTATCTCCCCAAGTGGTTTTCTGCTGGCCAGGAGGAATGTCAGCTCTGGACACCAAACAGAGGTGGTCATTACTTTTACTTGGTCCACAGCACACATTGCCACTTTCTCTTCAGAAGGCCCCAGGGCCACGAACACAGTTTTAAGAGATGGAGAGACAATCAATAAAGAGGAGAGAATGACCAGAATTCCAGGCGGGTATCCAGTGGTTTGTGGAGATGGTACAAAGGCCACATCCTCTGCCTTTGGCATTCTCATCTTCATAGAAACAAAAGGGCCCTTTCATCTAATCGGGGAAGGAACATCTTTTTGTGAGAAGGCCTTTTTATAGGTGCAGTTGGATTCCTGCCCTTGGGGAGTGGTCAGTTTAAGAGAGAAAACAAGTTAAAGGAGCTCCCAGGCTAATGGTCTCTGTTCTCATGGAGTCCCCAGTAAGTCCTTGGGGAAATTCCAGCCCAATGCAGTAACACAACAATGGTTTATAATAAACTCCAGGATATGGTGAACACATGCATGAAAATGACTCATGTACCTTGTCAGATTTGAAGAAATGTTAGGTATATATAGATGCCCTTTATTTTAAGTAATCACAAAATATAGACTTTAAAAAGCATTCTGTTTTTTAGATCTAAGTACATATGAGAATTTAGCTTAAAGTGGCGTTTTAAATCACTGGGGGAAAAATAAATTATTCAGTAAGTCCTGTTGAGATAACTGGATTAGCACACCTATAAAAACCAAACAATACCTGGACTCATTCTTTAGATCAAAATAATTTCCAGGTGGGTTAAAGATTTTAAGAAAAGTGAAGTCAAGTCATGAGAATAAGAAGACAAGTTAGGCTGGGTGCGGTGGCTCACGCCTATAATCCCAGAACTTTGAGAGGCCAAGGCAGGTGGATCACAAAGTCAGAAGTTCAAGACCAGCCTGGCCAAGATGGTGAAACCTCATCTCTACTAAAAATACAACAATTAGGCGGGCATGGTGGCAGGCACCTGTAATCTCAGCTACTTGGGAGGCTGATGCAGAGAATTGTTTGAACCCAGGGGGTGGAGGTTGCAGTGAGCTGAGATCAAGACACTACACTCCAGCCTGGACCACAGAGCAAGACTTCATCTCAGAAAACAAACAAACAAAAAACCCAGTCAGAGCCTAGGACAAAATATTCGTAAAACATTGTTTACAAAATATCTGATAAAAGACTGTTATCTAAAATATTCAAAGAACTCTTAAAACTCAACAATAAGAAAACAAACAACCTGATTTTAAAAATGGGCAAAAACCTGGTCATCTCATTAAAGAAGATACACAGATGTCAAATAAGCATATGAAAAGATGTTCAACATCGCATGTCATTAGGGAATTGCAAACTAAATCAGCAATGATTACTACACTACACACCTATTAGGATGACCAAAATCGAAAACACTGACAACACCAAACGCTGGTGACGATGTGGAGCAACAGGAACTCTTGTTCACTGCTAGTGGGAATGCAAAATTGCACAGCCACTTGGAAAGATAGTTTGGCAGTTTCCTACAAACAAAACTTACTTCTACTATGTCATGTTTATCCAAATGAACTACGAAATTATGTCCACACAAAACCTGTGCATGGATGTTTATAATAGCTTTATTTATAATTGTCCAAACTTGGAAGACCAAGATGCCCTTCAGTAGGTGAATGGATAAATAAACTATGGAGGTACTTTCAGACAGTGGAATATTATTCAGCAGCAAAATATATCCACTATCAAGTCATGAAGAAACAAGGAAAGAAGCCAATCTGAAAAGACTACATACTAGGTAATTCCAACTATATGACATTCTTGGAAAGGCAAAACTATGAAGACAGTAAAAAGATCAGCAGTTGCTAGGAGTTTGGGAGAACAAAGGGTGAGGGCAGAGAACAGAGGATTTCTTTTATGGATGAGATATGTTGTTTCTTAGATACTTAATTTCTTTCTTTTCTTCTCCTTCTCCTTTTTTTTTTTTTTTGAGATGGAGTTTTGTTCTTGTTCCCCAGCCTGGAACGCAGTGGTGCTATCTTGGCTCACTGTACCTCTGCCTCCCAGGTTCTAGCAATTCTCCTTCTTCAGCCTCCCTAGTAGCTGGGATTACAAGTGCCCACCATCACAGCCAGCTTATTTTATGTATTTTTGGTAGAGACAAGGTTTCACTATGTTGGCCAGGCTGGTTTTGAATTTCCTGACCTCAGGTGATCCACCTGCCTCAGCCTCCCAAAGTTCTGGGATTATAGGCGTGAGCCACTGTGTCCTGCTAGATACTTAATTTTGTTTGAATTTTAGATTCAGGGGGTACACATATACATTTTTTACATGAATATATTGCATGATACTGAGGCTTGGGCTTCTGTTAATCCTGTCATCCTCATGGTGAACATAGGTAGTTTTCCACACTTGCTCTTCTCCCTCGCTTTCCCCTTTGGGAGTCCCCAGTGCCGATTGTTCTATCTTTGTGTCAGTGTGTCCCCAATGTTTACCTACCATTTATAAGTGAGAATATGTGTTTTTTTATTTTGTTTATGTATGAATTTATTTAGAATAGTAGCTTCCAGCTGCATCCATGTTGCTGCAAAAGACATGATTTTGTTCTTTTTTGTGGGTGCATACTATGCCATAATGTATATGTACCACATTTTCTTTATCTAGTCCACTCTTGGTAGGCACTTGGGTTGATTCCATGTGTTTGATATTGTAAATTACACTGCAATGAACATACAGGTGCATGTATCTTTTTTGATAGAATAAATTATTTTCCTTGGGTCTATGCCCAGTAGTGGGATTGCTGGGCCAAATGGTGGTTCTATTTTAGGTTCTTTAAGAAATCTCCAAACTGCTTTCCACAGTGGCTCAACTAGTTTATATTCTCACCAACAGTGTATAAGCACTACCTTTTCTTTGCAACCTTGCCAACATCTGTTATTTGTTGACTTTTTAATAGTAGCCATTCTGACTGGTGTGAGATGGTGTCTCTTTGTGGTTTTGATTTGCATCTCTCTGTTGATTAGCAATGCTGAGCATTTTTTCATATGTTTGGTGGCAGCTTGTATGTCTTCTTTTCAGAAGTGTCTGTTCATGTCCTTTGCTCAGTTTTTAGTGAGATTTTTTTTTTGTTTGTTTGTTTCTATGTTGATTTAAGTTCCTTATAGATTCTGGGTATTAGACCTTTGTTGGATGCATAGTTTGCAGATATTCTCTCCTGTTTTGTAGGTTGTCTATTTACTCTGTTGGTCGTTTGTTTTGCAAGAGCAGAGAGGATTTTTAAGGCAGTGAAACTGTTCTGTATGAATCTATAATGGTGGCTACATGTCATTATATATTTGTCAAAATCCATAGAATTTACAACACCAAGAGTAAACCCCAATGCAAACTATGAACTTTGAGTGACAATAACATGTCACTAAAGGTTCACAGATTTTAACAAATATTCAACTCTGGTGCAGGAGGAATGTTGATAGTGGGGTAGCTATACATATGTGGGGGTGGAGCGTATGTGGGAACTCTACTTTCTCATCAGTTATGCTGTGAACCTAAAACTGCCCTAAAAATAAAGTCTATTAAAAAAGTAAGCCATCAGGAAAAAACAAAAAAAGAAACAAAACTAAGTGAAGCCAAGCAGATTTATTCATAATAATCCCAAACTGGGAAATATCCAACAAGTGAAGGGACAAGTAAATTGTAGTTTATCCATACAATGAAATACTACTCAACAATAAAAAAGAAAGACGATACATACAATAACATAGATGAACCTCACAGACATTAGGTTTAGTGAAAGAAGCCAGATACAAAACACATATTGTACAATTCTGCAAGACATTCTAGAACAAGCAAAAGGAATCTAAAAGGAGAGAAAGCAGATCCACGGTTGCCTGGCAGTGAGGTTTCGGTGGGGATTGAGTATATAGGGATGGAGACTTGTTTTCATTTTTTTGAGATGGAATTTTGCTTTTGTCGCCCAGGCTGGAGTGCAATGGCGCAAATCTCAGCTCACTGCAACCTCCGCCTCTGGATTCAAGCCATTCTCCAGCCTCAGCCTCCTGAGTAGCTAGGATTACAGGCATCTGCCACCACACCCAGCTAATTTCTGTATCTTTAGTAGAGACGGGGTTTCTCCATGTTGGCCACACTGGTCTCCAGCTCCTGACCTCAAGTGATCCACCCGCCTCAGCCTCCCAAAGTGCTGGGATTACAGGCATGAGCCACAGTGCCTGGCAAGGAATGGAGACTTGTTAAGTGGATGGGAATGCTCTAACTTACAATGCATTACTTGGCTATATATTTGTCAAAACTCACTGGAGTGTATACTTGAAACAGGTGCATTTTATTATATGTAATTTATACATTAATAAAGTTGATTTTTAAAATGAACTCATAGAAAATTTAGAAGAAAACATGAGAGACTCTAAAAATATATAATTTTAGGATGAGGAAGTGTTATTTAAACATGACACAAAACCTAGATAGCGTAAAATAAAAGATTAATTAACCTGATTATAGAAATGACAATTTCTTGTATGGCAAAGAAATACCACGTGCAAAGTAAAAAAACAAGTGACAAACAGGACAATATTTACAATTGGGATTCTTTTGTTCCCAAAATGCTCTAGCTAAAATAGTGTATAAATAAAACCTATTTTCTCCAAATGGAGCCTGGTGAGGGATATAAATGTACATAAGTTCTGAGGTTTGCAGGTGGTGATTGGAGTTCGGCTGGGTTAATCATGGTTGCGGGGGGTTGACTTGCTGGAGGAAGTGATTGATAATAACAGGGCATATCCCATTTGGGCAGTCTCCCTACCTGGGACTGACAGATGCAACCATGATAAACTCACCATCAGACTTTGATTTCAGACCACTAGTGTGCTGCTGCTGTGGCCACTGCTAGTGATAATGACCCGGCATATCTGGGTTTTTTAGGGTATTTGTGCAGTTCCAGGTTAAAAAGGGAGGTACTAGAATCCAAGAGAATTTTGATCCTCTCCTTCCCTCTCCATGTGTCTTGATGAGGATGTGAAAAATATCCTTTTTCTCTGAGTTTGAACAAAGTTTTCCCAAATTAAATCTTAAAAAGGAAACGAATGGAAAACTCCTGCGCGCTGATCCCCTTCTCCCTTGCCTTACACCTGAGTGTCTTCTAGAAACCTAGTTTATGATTAACCAAAGCCCAGTCACAGATTAGATTAGCTGACCCTGCTGAGCACACAACTGGCCCTGGGCTCCTTTCCCTTATGGCAGTTCTGTCTGGCTCCTAATTAAATATAGCTTGGCTTCCAGGTCAAGGTCGATTGAGTTGGCATAACATCCTAGCTGGATGCTGTGTCCTGTCCAGAGCTAACTTCCTGATCTCATGTATGGCTATGGGCCCCAGGTCACCTTCCTCAGCCTGAATTGAGTTTCTGTCCTGAGGCAGGTGGCCCGTGTGCCTTGATCCCTGTGCTGGACCCTGGCTTTTCTGAGGGGAAGTTCCTTTTCTGTATAGCCCCAAAATTCTCTTCTTACTCTTCTAGCTAGTCATCCTTTGCTTTGCAGCTGCTTTTCTTCTCCAAGAGCTTTCCTTGGCTCTGAGCTCCTGGAAATCCGCCTGCACTTTGCTGGGCACCTACTACATGCCAGGTACCTAGTAGATGCTGGGATTAGCCCTGCCCTCATGTTGCTCACAGTTTTGTGGGGTGGACAGACAAGTAAACAGGTCCTAACAAATCATGACTGTGATAAAAGAAAGCCTAGTGTGGGGAGGAGCAGAGGGATCCTAGATGACAGAGGAACTACCCAGCTGAGGACAGATCAGAGGAGACTTCTACAGGACATAATGTTTGAGGCCACACCCGCAAAGCAGACAGGTAGACAGGCAGAGGAAGATATCCCAGACAGAAGGAATAGCCTCTGTAGAAGCATGAAACAGGAGCATGAGAGACTCACATAGCTCATTTTCTTCCATTGAGCTGTATTTGTCAAGAACAGCTCTCCTCTCCGATTGTTTAGGCCCATCCTACCCTGTATTAGCTTACTAAGGTCAAATAACAAATTTAGCAGGTTAATACAACAAACACTTAGTATCTCCTACAATTTCTGAGGTCAGGAATTCAGGAGCAGCTTAGTTGGGTTGTTCTGGCTCAGGGTCTCTCATGAGGTTGTATTTAAGGTGAAACCTGGGCCATTTGTCTTAAGAATCAGCTCAGGTTGGAGAATCTGCTTCTAAGCTCCCGTGTGTGGTTGTTGACAAGCTTCAGTTTCTTACCACATGGCCTCTTCATAGGGCTGCTCATAACATGGTAGCTGGCTGGCTTCTGCTAGTGTGAGAGATAAGAGGAAGAGAGAGAGAGAGAGAGAGAGAAAGAGAGAGAAGGGGAGAGAGAAAGAGAAAGAGAAAGGGAGAGGAGGGCAGAGAGAGTGAGAGTGAGCAAAAGCCTTAGAAGTCTTTTATAACCTAAAAGTCTGAATCCAGGAAGTGGGGGTCATTGGGGCCATCTTGAATGCTGGGTATCACATACCCTATAGTGAAACTAGACTGTATGACCTGTGATCCTATGTATAATGGCATGTAGACTTGGCTTTCCAGGCATCCGTGTGATGTCATTGGGGCCCCTTTTCTTTACCTGGAGTTCTTAGCATAGGGTCAGGTCTCTTAGAAAGCTGAACATTTCCTTGCCTCTTCCTACTTTGGGAGCGTGGACTTTCCTTTTCACCTCCCAATTTTGTTTCTAGTTTCCAGTTTTCTTTCTATTCCCCTACTTCTCACTCTACTCCTTAGGTAATTTAGGGAACACTGTGAACCAAATGAATGAACCAATCTTCCCCAACTCAGCTAACAAACCAAGTGTACCATTTACAAGTCTAGGTGCAGCCAGGGTATTGCTCTTCTTGAATTTTATTTAGTTTTACGATTCCAAATTATTAAAAGACAATTTTCATCAAGAGAAGAGGAAGAGTGCTGTTGTCTACATCTTGGGGAGGTGGTGTGTGTAGCGTGCTGGAAATAACATGATGTGTTTAGGTTGCAGACAAATTTGATTCCTCATTGGCCAAGGTTGTTAACCTCTCTGAGCTTGTTCCTTCATCTGTGAAATGGGTTGTTCTGAAGAATACATGAGATTATTCATGCAAAGTGGTTGCTGTCATATGGTAGATTGTAGAAATTGGTACTTTATAAATTTTCTGTTAACGGTACTGGTTTTACTGTTATCATTACCATCTTCTTTCAATATATAACCTAATTTTTACCTTTACTTCAAATCTGTCCCAAGAATCAAACCATCTCTGTTCTCTAAATTTAAATAGCCCTTTGAGTCAACACTTCACAATTTAGTACTTAATTAGATATTAAATTACATTGCTTTCTATTTATTTCATGTGTGTCACCAATTCCCTGGAGATAAGTACTGTCTTTCCTAAAGTACCTCTAATAACCCGCCCAGTGCAAATCAAGGTATATAGTAGTCACTCAATAATTACTTAATGGTTATTCAGGATATCAAGCACTTTTGGGAAGCTGGCTGAGAGTAGATTCCCGGCTCTGAGATCAGAAAACTATCAGGGAAGAAAGAAAAGTGAAGAGACACGGGCAAAGCAAAATTAAGTATAGATAATATCACAATTTTCTCTGCATATAAAGTGTTGAATGTTATTTTGCTTGCTGTGATTTTGTTGGGATTCCAAATTAACTGCTAAAACCCTCAGTGCAGCTAGCACACAGCAGGAAAGCTATCACACCAGATTGGATTCATTTCTTTAAAACAGTGTGGATAATCTTACTTCTGCAGAGAAAAACAGACTCTCACCCTTCAAAATTCTACTTAAAATAGACCAATCTAATATTAATCTGAAAATATAAACAGTTCTTCCTACAAAACAGCAGCATTACTATTAAAAAAAACCCCTGCATTTCTTTGCTACAGTTGACAACATGTTTATCAATGTGGAGGCTATTTTTGCAATAAGGGAAGAATGGTTCCATTAAGGCATTGGTTTTATGGAATCTAGTGGCTGGCTATAAGGGCTATTTTAGGGTTTTCATGACATGTATAAATGTCTATGTTGACAGCTCCAACTTCTTGTTACCAAATGTGAATAAAAGTAATCCTTATTTAAAAAATGAACTTATTATAAGGTCAAAACTAAAGGGTTGGTTTATTTAGGCACCTGTTCCTTTTATAGTACCCATCATTGCAAACTTGAAGGGTTGCATTCTGTTGTACACTGTGTATTGTTGGAAGCCCCTGCAGAAGAATAATATTGCAACACTGCTGTGGTAATGACCTAAGCAACTGGTCACTTTGTGGGTAATTGATGAAACCAAGGAAGGTGCTGTTCCCAGAAAACCTCATTGTCATAAATAAAAATGTGCAAATGTTCCACTGATTGCTTCCAAGAGTCAGTGGGTCCTAGGTTAAGCAACTTTAATCTATGGTCAAATTAACCAAGGAGTTTGGTATTTTAGGAAGAGGCTAGGGCTGTCTGAGCACTAGGGAACTGGGGCTGGGAAGTCAGTGATGGCCTGGAGGGTTTGGATGGTGAAGCCAGCATGGAGTGCTCAGGGCATATATAGAGGAAAAAATAATAGCCAAAAACATGGTTAGAGCTGATGTTTCTCTAGAATCATGACAGAATCAGATGGGCCAGTGGCTTTAGGAAAGCACCAGTGTAAGTTACAATCTCATACATCATTTCTTTTGTCCTTCCTCAAGTTTGTCCTTCCGCTGAGCACAGTTGGCCTTAAGATTGCAGGCGGGTAAATGCAGATAGAGCAGGGGTCGGGGGTCATGCCTGCACCTAATTTTGACTCTCTTTGAGGGTAGAGATTTAGACAAGCCAGAAGGTAAACATACTGTTCTTTTGCTGGTCCTTGTACTGTTGCAGGAATTCCTATGCCCTAAGGGGCTCAGCCCTCATTGGGGTGCTCTTTGCAAGTCTCCTCTTTCCATGCATGGCTGGCTGCCTGTGTCTTCCTTTTCTTCCCAGCAAGAGGCCCACATCCCTGGTTCTGTAGTCTCAGGAGGTAATCTGATAAATGAATTCATACCAGCCAGTGTATAACAACTCAACTCTGTTACTCAAAGCGATGGTTCTCCAGGGGTGGTAATTTGATTACTGGGACAGGCCAGCTGGGGAGGCGTTTGTGAATGGAGTAGCTGCATGCAGGGCGGTAACAGTGCTCCTTGCACATGAGGATAGCATGAGATCTTGGAGTACCAGATCCACCTTTGGGTCCTGGTTCCCCCAGTCACCAGCTGTGGGATCTCATCCAAGTCTTACAAATCTTTTTGAGACTTATTTCCTCTTCTCTAAAGTGGGGGAATAACCTCCGATTTTCAAAGTGTAGTTAGAAGGAATAGGCCAGTGTGTAAATATGAAAGAAACTGTTGGGCATTTGGCAGATATTTTAATTAATATCATGCACAAAGTACTCTTGTCAGGGTTGTCGGTTGGAGGTGGGAAACTGTGGAAACAAATCTAAAATAGTTCTATTGAAATTCTGGTATATAGGAGTCAGGATGGAGATAGATTTCAGGTATGATTGAACACCATGGTGCTCTCCTACCTCCAAGCCCTGCCTCAACTGCCCCGGGTGGGCCTCAGGGCCTCCCAGCTATACACAGGAGGCCTCTAGGGAAACTCTGCAGGCATTCTTTAATGAATCCTCCAGGCCTGGATATCGCATATTAGCAGGAAGGCAAGTGTCTAGGCAGGAGCAAAGGGCGAGAAGTGAGGAACATGACTTGCGCTCTGTTCATTTTCTTGTCAGAGAAGCAGTGGGGCAAACTTTAAGCTCCATGTGTCTTGGATATTTGCAAAGGGGTTTTGTGAATAAATAACTTGATGTCGATGCCAGGTCACTTTCAGTCAGCCCCACAGCATGTTCAGCAGAGAGCCTTGTCTCTGAGAAGCCCCTAAGAGGAGCAGTTTGAGGGAGGCCCTTTGACTTGTTTTAAAGATGAGGATGCATCTCGCACATTCCTGACAGCTCTCTTAATGGCTTGTTGTACAGAGGCATCTTCTGAGATCTGAATCACAGTGGGAGAAACTGAGGTAGAGTCCATTATCAGACATGGTGGGATGTTTAAATGGAAACGTGCTTTAGACAGCTGGATGATCCCACCAAGGAAGAGAGAGAGAGGTTCAGAAGCCACTAGGCAGGAGGTGGTAGGTAAAGCAGTGGTTGATGATAATCTCTTCCAGTAGGTGTACTGAGGGAGAGCAGGGACTCCTGTATATAGTGGTGCAGTCAAAGACAGGGTAGTGGGAACAACAGATTGAGTGCAGGAATTAAGAGAGCATTGCCTGTGGATAACTTTAAAAAACAATAAACCTAACTAAAAGTCAGTCTGGCCTTTATTATCATCAGTGCAAGTGATTCTAAACAATGCCGGTGATGAAAGTTCCCTTCCTGCTGGGGCAGATGGCTCCTATGGCGCCATCCTTGGTAGGCCACCACCTATGTCCCTTGCATTTTTTTCACCTCTTGCTTGAAGAATAAATTCCTGAATGGCACATCAGTCTGTGGGTGTTCTCTGACCAAATACCAGGCCCGTGCTTGCCTGAGATGCTTGAACAAAATTGCAACATGGTGACTTCAGGAATAAAGAAGAAAAGAATATAGGGGCTTCTAAGAGATGTGAGAGAGAGAGAGAGAGAGAGAGAAAGAGAGCGAGAGAGAGCGAGAGAGACAGCGAGAGAGAGACAGAGAGACAGACTCCTGCTAGGGGAAGTTGACCACCTGAATCTAATCACACCTGAGGATTTCCTCAAATGTTCATTTACAAAGGATAACAAATTCCCCTTTGTGCTTAAACTGGTTTGATTTGGGTTTTTGTTATCTGCAACAGAAAGAGTTCCAGTTATATAAATTCCATATCAAAAACTGCAGACATAGGATACTTTAAAAATATTTGGTTGCAAAGAAGGTGTCCTAATTTTCACCTAGTGGTTGGGGGAGAGGCTGTGGTTTCTAGGTTTTATTCAGGCTTTGGTGACCCCTGTTATCACTAAGCAAACAAACATACTGGCACATCACACAGACACCTTTCTGTATACAACAGGACTCAGTAGAAAGTTGCTTGAACCCCATCCAAAGTAATTATTTACAGATGTTCCCAAAGCACATAATTATAGGGTCACAGTGCAGGGACCCATATTGTGAGGGCAGCTCTTGAGTGAAACTCTAGAAGGTTATGCAAGGAAATCACTGAACATGTTGAATCTGCATTTAGGGTGAAGAAAAATTCCACTGTGTAGGGTCAGATTGAGGCGAACTGCATTAGCAACATTTCACGTGAGAAAGTTTTGAAGATAAAATTTTAGAGAGAAGCAGAAGCAGCTGTTTTAGGGCTTTTAATTTATTTGAGGTCCAACACTAACTCGTAGTTGAAACAGTGGCTAAAAAAGCTGACATTATTTTCCCAATTAGGCACTCTTTCCACGGCAGGAATATGATCCAGCAGCTTCAGGCTTATAGGATTCTTATGGCTCATAATCTCTTAAAGTAAGAGATACTTTTTATCCCCAGCATTTCCTAAAACTGGCTGTGAATAGTCCTGCTTGGATCACATACCTGCCAGTGAACCAATCACTGCTCAAGGGGACAGGAAATAGGGATTGATGTGTTTGGGTGGTTTGTCCTTCCATGTGGAATAGGAAGTGATACAGCCCCACATAATCCCATGGATTAGTAACGGGCAGTTCAACCAATGACTGGATAGAAGGTAATAAATGTTTACAGTAGTCCTGTGAGTTTCAAAACTTCATTTCCCCCCCCACGTTGCTGCTCCTTTTTTCTTTCTGATCACTTTGTCTAAAGGCCTATGGGTTGGATATGTCTGTCCTCAATCAGCTTGCCCATCTATACTCCCCTAGGCTGAAAGCCTGCAAACTGCATTTCCCAGAATCCTTTCCAGCTTATTCTGTTAGACTCTTCCAACAGGAGGTACCGACGGGAGACTGGCAGGTGAGAGAAAGGCAGAAGCCATTTATTCCCAGTTTCTGGTAATCTTTAGGAGTCACAGGATGGGGGTGGGGACTCTTGGGGTGGCGTCCACAGTGGGGGCGTGGAGGCAAAGGCTGTGACCCACAGGTGGAGATGCCTGGGTATGGCAGCCTCAGAGGCACAATGTTTTTGGGCCCCAGGTGACACAATTTTCCCTCTTTTTCAGTCCCAGGGTTAATAGTGACTTTCTGCAATTGCTAATTGTTTGGAGACTTTTTTTCTTTTTCTCCTTCCAAAACGTTTATAACCAGTTCCTGGTATGTATTTCTCTTTGTTTAAAATATCTAGAGTGGTTTCTGTTTTCCTAATTGCACTAATATGGTTTCTATTTATTTATTTATTTATTTGAGACAGGGTCTCACTCTATCACCCAGGCTGGAGTGCAGTGGCACTATCTCGGCTCACTGCAACCTCCATCTCCCGAGTTCAAGCGATTCTCCTGCCTCAGGCTCCCGAGTAGCTGGGATTACAGGCATAAGCCACCATGCCTGGCTAATTTTTTGTATTTTTGGTAGAGATGGGGTTTCACCATGTTGACCAGGCTGGTCTTGAACTCCTGACCTCAGGTGATCCGCCTGCCTCGGCCTCCCAAAGTGCTAGAATTACAAGTGTGAGCCACTGCACCTGGCTTCCTCTTTACTATGTGATCTTGGATATGTCACTTCATGTCTCTGAGCTTTAATTTCCTTATCTGGAAAAAGAAGGTAAGAGTCGTTTACAGGATCACTGAAGGATTAAATGAAATTGGGGCTGTAAAACACTTGGCACACATAGTGCCTGGCACATAGAAAATGCTTAATGGGGCCAAGTGAGGTGATGCATGCCTGTAATCCCAGCACTTTGGGAGGCCAAGGCAGGTGGATCACAAGGTCAAGAGATCCAGACCATCTTGGCCAACATGGTGAAACCCTGTCTCTACTAAAAATACAAAAATTAGCTGGGCGTGGTGGTGCGTGCCTGTAGTCCCAGCTACTCGGGAGGCTGAGGCAGGAGAATTGCTTGAACCTGGGAGGTGGAGGTTGCAGTGAGCTGAGATCACGCCGTTGCACTCTAGCCTGGTGACAGAGCAAGTCTCTGTCTCAAAACAAACAAACAAAAATGCTTAATGAATATTGATTAGTATTAAATTCGTATTACGGATGAGAAAACTGGGTTTTAGAGAGATGAAGTTCTCATCTAAGGTAACAAAGCTATCGTTGAGAGAAGATGGCCCAAAACAATGTTCTTTGTTATTTCCTTTCACTTTGCATGCATATTTTTTTGTGTAGTTTCTGTTATGTGATGAGTCCCGACATAGTTTGAGATTAAAAAAATTTTACATTAGAGAGAAAATAATTTTCAAATTGCTGCAGAAATATGAAAATCTAACTGAATAACACATCTTTATGCTTATTACTTCCTTTCCTTCTCTTAAATTATTTTCTCACAATAAATTCCCAGAAATGGAATTTGATAGGTAAAAGGTAAACATGATTTAGTTTGATGTAAACACAATAGGCAAACATGATTTTGATTCTGGATATAGAACATCCTATTGCTTTCCTAAAGAGTTTATTCATAGTAATTATGTTTGCCTGCTGTAATTTATTTTTTAGTATCCTGGAAATAATTGGAACATTCACAAAGAATGAATAACCTTGATAAAGGTAAGAAATTGCCAGGCTGAAGAGAAATGTGGTGTGAAAGTGTTCAGAATCAAAATGGAGTCAGTCCTGTTAAGAAAGCCCTAACAAATATAGCTGGGGAAAGCCATGAAGTGAAGGTTTTCATGCTTGTATGCCTATAACAGAAACTGTCACAAAAGACTACAAAAACTACAATCCGGCACAAGGGCCATTCTGCGAAATCTCCTACAAAGACGTCTGCCCAGCAACTGCCTGTCCAACCTGACCGCTTTCAACCTTGTTATTGATCTTTGTAGCCAAAGATAATCATTTCAAAGCAATTATGTAATTCTTCTCATTCTTTAAAAATCTTTGTCCTTTCCCTCCCTGAATACAGGCATAGTTTATCATGGCATGCAGATTCCTATTGCAATTCTCTATCCCCAAATAAATACCTCTTCTTTTAGAGAGCCTCTCGCTTGCTTAGATTGACAGTGAGAACTTAGAAAAGTTGAATGAATAGGTTGGGAAGATGATAACCATGTTCAGAAACATGAGACACACCCCCAGGTTACTGTATGAAGGTGTTTAGTTTTTTGTCTACTTGATGTGATGTTCATATTATACGGTTAAGGTGTGTGTATATTATCTGCAAATGACCAGCTCAGTCTCTGGGCACATGAGGGACCAAAAGTACCAGAAGGGTCCTACTTGTTTATTGGATCCTGCTGCTCGCTTGGCTCACTTATCCTCTGGAAGAAACTTCTCTCTCTCAAAGGAACCTGAATCTGAGTCGCTACCCCCTGACTGGGAATGATGCTTCGAATTCTAACTAAGGGTGTGAAGTCCTAGAGAACAACAGGGTGACATCTTTCTGCCCTTGCTATGAGTTTGGAATCTACAGATAGCTCTGAGAGCCTCAGTTCCTTCATCTGTACAAGGGGAGTTATAAGGTAGATAGTTACTATGTAGGGAGCTTTCTATGGGCTTTATGTATAAGTCATACAGTTCTCAAAGCAACGATATGAAGGAGAGTTTATCAGTACCTTCATTTCACAGGTGAGAAACTGATGTACAGACTGGTTAAATAATGTGCCAGATAACACAGTCAGTAGGCAGAGGGGACAAGGTTTGAACTCAGGCACTCAGGGCTCCAGAGCTTCAGCCTTCAACACCACGCATAATATTGAGCACTACAAGAGGTTAATGATAACTTAGCTTTAAGGGTTGCTGTAAAGATTCAAAGATGAAGGCATGTGAGGGGTATGGCTTCTGATCTTTCTATTCTACAGAAATGGCCACTCTTGCTAAGTTTGCCAATGACTTCTGTATTGCCAAACCTAATAAACACTCAGAAGGGTTTTCTCCCACACCATTGGCTATTTCTTCTCAGTTTCTTTTTCTCTTTTAACTGACCTCTAAATGTTGGCGAATCAGGGCTCTGTCCTTGGTCCTTCTCTTTTCTTTTCCTGGGAGCTCTCACACAGTCTCATGGTATAAGAAAGGAGCGTCCAATCTTTTGGCTTCTCTGGAACACACTGGAAGAAGAATAGTCTTGGGCCACAAGTAGGGCACACTAACACTAGTGATAGCTGATGAGCTAAAAAAGCAATTGCAAAAAAAAATCCCATAATGTCTTAAGAAAATTTATGAATTTGTTTTGGGCTGTATTCAAAGCTGTTCTGGGTGGCATGCAGCCCTCAGACCAAGCTGGAGAAGTTTGGCGTAAGATATCATCTGTATTATGTATTTATTGAGGACTCCTATATCAGACAGGGTTCAACCAGAGAAAGAGCAAGCAAGAATATATATTAAGAGATTTATTGCAAGGCATTTCTTATGTGATTCTTACATAGGACAGGCTGTCAGGAAGAGCAATTCTTAGGCATGGGGTGAACTGCCATTCATAAGCAAAACTTCTTCTCAGGGAAGCTTTAGTTTCACTTTTAAGGTCTTGCAATTGAATCAGGATAATCTCCCTTACTTAAAGTCAACTGATTATGAACTTTAGTCATGGCAATAAAGTATTTTCACAGCAACACCTAGATTAATATTTGATTAACTGGGGACTCTAGCCCAGGCAACTTAACCTATAAAATTGTCCCTCAAACTCCCAAACTGACATCTCCAACCTCTACCTCCTGGCTGAGCCTCAGGTTTGAATATGCAGCTGCCTACCAGAGATGACCATTTAGTGCCTCAAACTTGACGTTCTGTTAACTAAACTTTTGATTCCCTCCTGCTCCCACTCCAGCCTGCTTGCCTTCTGTATTCCCCATCTCGAAGTAGATGGAACTACCACAGGCTCATGGAAAAGACCTCAGAGTTCATCTTTGATTTTTCTCTCACTTCTGCTGCTATATGCAAGTATTGTGTTCTCCACTTCCCAAGTAGATTTTAGTTACCCAGTTTTCACCAGTTCCACTGTCTCCACCCTATTGTTTGTGTCTTATTTTTTAACAAAAAGGTAAAAAAAAAAAGCTTATAAAGATATAAAGAAAGAAAATATTTTTGTATGGTTATATAAGGTGTTTGTGTTTTAAACTAAGTGCAATTACAAAAGAGTCAAAAAGTTAAAACAATTAACACGTTCATAAAGTAAAAAAGTTACAGTGAGCCTGGGTGACTGCCAGAGCCACTTAGCCAGCCTCTCTGCTTACACTCTTGCTTCATTCCCTTCCTTACTCCACCCAGAGTGATCCTTTTGAAGCATAAACCAGATTTACCTGATTCTGGTAATTTGAAACTCATCAATGAGTTCCCATTGTTCTTACATTAAAAAGTAAGCTTCTTAGCTTCATGAGGTATATAAGTCTTATGCCACATAGTGATGTTTCAGTCAGCAACGGACCGTACATACCACGGTAGTTCCATAAGATTATAATGGAGCTGAAAATTTCCTATTGCCTAGTGACCCTGTAGCCATCCTAACATTGTAGCACAATGAACTACTCACATGTTTGTGGCTGCTCTGCCAGTCCTATAACAGTGTAGCACATACAGTTATGCACAGGACATAATACTTGATAAAAATGGCTGTTACTGGGTTATGTATTTACTTTACTATAATTTTTACTGTTATTTTAGAATGTGATTTTTCTACTAACAAAAAATTTTAACTGTAAAACAGTCTCATACAAGTCCTTCAGGAGATATTATGAAAGAAGGCATTCTATTTATTTATTTATTTATTTGGAGACGGATTCTCACTCTGTCACCCAGACTGGTGTGCAGTGGTGCGATCTCAGCTCACTGCAACCTCCACCTCCCCGGTTCAAGCGATTCTCCCACCTTAGCCTCCAGAGTAGCTAGGATCACAGGTGTGCACCACTGTGCCTAGCTAATTTTTTTGTGTTTTTGGTAGAGACAGGGTTTCACCATGTTGGCCAGGCTAGTCTCAAACTCCTGACCTCAAGTGATCTGCTGTCCTCAGCCACCTGAAGTGCTGGGATTACAGGTGTGAGCCACCATGCTCAGCCAGAAGAAGGCATTCTTATTATAGGTGACAGCTCCATGCATGTTGTTGCCCCTGAAGACCTTCCTGTGGGACAAGATGTGGAGGTGGAAGGCAATGGTATTGATGATCCTGACCTTCTGTGGGCCCAGACTAGTGGGTTTGTGTCTTATTTTTTAACTAAAAGATTAAAAAGTAAAAAAAAAAATTGCTTATAGAGTAAAGATATAAAGAAAGAAAAATATTTTTGTATGGCTATACAATGTGTTTGCATTTTAAACTGTTATGACCAGAGTCAAAAAGTTAAAAAAAAAATTAAAAGATTGGCCAGGCATGGTGGCTCGCGCCTGTAATCCCAGCACTTTGGGAGGCTGAGGTGGGCAGATCACGAGATCAGGAGATCGAGACCATCCTGGCTAACATGGTGAAACCCTTTCTCTAACAAAAAAAAAAAAAAAAAAGTTAGTTAAGTAAAAAGTTACAGTAAGCTAGGGTTAATTTATTATTGAAGAAAGAAAAAATGTTTTAAATAAATTCAGAATAGCCTAAGTGTGCAGTCTTTATAGAGTCTACAATAATATACAGTAATGTTCTAGGCCTTCGTATTCACTCACTACTCACTCACTGACTCACCCAGAGCAACTCCAGTCCTGCTAACTCCATTCATGGTACGTGCCCTGTCCAGGTGTCACACTTTTAAAATCTTTTGTACTGTATTTTTCCTTTATCTTTTCCAAGTTTAGATATGTTTATATACACAAATGCTTATCATTGTACTGTAATTGTCTGCAGTATTCAGCAGGATAATTTGCTGTGCAGGTTTGTATCCCTGGAATAATGGGCTATACCATATAGCCTAGGTATTTAGTAGGCTATACCATCTAGGTTTGTGGAAATATACTCTATGATGTTTGCACGATGACAAAATCACCTAACAACACATTTCTCAGAAGGGATTCTTATTGCTAAGTGACACATGACTGTATATGTCTATTCTTATGCCAGTTCATTGTGACTTGAAGAGCTTAAAGGCAGAGAAAAAGTGCCCTGTAAATATTAATTAGTGTCCTGTTGTTGACAGAGCGTAGTAAAAGAGAACAATGCTTGGAAGTTCAGTTTCCATGAATTTATCTAGAGACACTCTGTCTAATATGTTAGTCACTAACGGCATATGGCTTTAACAACTAAACTGAATTTTAAATTTTATTTAATATTAATGATAATGAATTTAAATTTACATTTAAAAACTGAAACTTCATTCAATATTAGAAAATACTTAAGTATGTTTAGAATACTTTAAGTATGTAATCTACTTTTTCTTTTCTTTTTTTCTGGTGAAAAGATATACATATATTTAGAATGAGCCAGCTGGACTCAGTTTAGATAATCCCAAGTTTGTCCATTGTAATCAGGAGCCAGTTGATCGTATGCCTTCTTCTCTCTTTCAGGCTGAATCAGGGTGTTGACTATGGCCATATCAGTGTCACACAGCCTGTTTGATCTGGTGCTTGCTGGCGTTGACATCCAAATGATCACAGGTGTGTTGTCTTCTGTTTTCCTCATGGTGGACTCAGTAAGAGGAAACTTGGTGACAGCACAGTGGTCAAGCTTGTTTCTCCTGGGGGCGCTCTTCTGAGGATATTGGGCTGCCTCCGGAGTGGCAGTGTCTTGGGCCGCTGGAAGGTGGGTGACGTGCGGATCTTCTTTTTTTTTGTGGTTGTGGACAACTTTCAACACTGCCTTCTTGCTTTTCAAAGTCTTCGCTTTGGCTTCGGCTTTAGGAGGGGCAGGAGTTTCCTTCTTCGCTTTCTGCATCATCTTGTGAAAAGGGTCCGTAATCTACTTTTTCAACCATTACTTTTAGGAAATATGAATACAGATCAAGTATTACTGGTGAAAATTTAGCATGAGATTTTCCAAACAGATGTGCTGTAAGTACAAAGTATTTACCAGGTTTAAAGACTTAGTGTAAAAAAAGAATATAGACTATCTCGGTAATTTTTATATTGATTACATATTGAAATGATAATATTTTGGATATATTGGAGTAAGTAAAATACTACATTTATATTGCCAGTTTCTATTTACTGTTGAAAATGAAGCTATTAGAAAATGTAGACGTATTTAGCTGGCTCTCATTATCTTTATACTAGACAGAGCTGCTTTAGATGTTTTAATGATGAGCCCCCAATGCCATTCAACCCCAAAGTTAATTAATTACGCAGCAAAGGCACTATGGTGATTTCCACAGTGGAGATTTAAAGTTCCAATCAAATGGAGACTATTTATGGGATTAATGGGGGAAACGAAGGCAAAGACTGGCCTGTGTGTTGATAAAGTGTGACAGGGTCCCAAGCCCATTTTTTCCTTCCTCTTTCTGTCCTTACATGCCCAGGCCCTTTTCTTAGGAGGCAAAGTTCTGCAATTTGTCCAGTCCCAAATTCTGGTTTCCACCTTTCCTTGTCCTCTCCCAGGCCTTCCTTCTCAGGGGCTCACATCCTTCTTACGCTACATACCACCAAGCTTCGTTGTATAATCATAGGAAAGAAACTTAACTCTAAAGTACAGGTTGGGAAACTTTCTCATGGGTTAGAGAGTAAATATTTTAGGCTTTGTGGACCACAGATTCTCCATCACAACAAGTCAACAGCAATTGTAGCCAGAGATAATATGTAAACCAACAGGACTGTGTTCCAATACAATTTTCTTTATGGACAATGAGATTAGAATTTGTATAATTTTCTTATATCCAGAAATATTATACTTCTTTTGATTTTTTTTCATTAGCCCTTTCAAAATGTATAAACCATTCTAAAGTCATGGCTGTACAAACACAGGTGGGCAGGATTTGGCCTGTGGGTCCTGGTTTGCTGACCCCTGCTCTAAAGTACAAGTGAAGACCTAAATATAATGGACTAACCTTTTGGAAATGTCGAGGCAGAGCCCAAGCACGGTGGCTCGTGCCTGTATTCCCAGTTTTGGGAGGCTGAGGCGGATGGATCACCTGAGGTTAGGGGTTTGAGACCAGCCTGGCTAACATGGTGAAATCTGTCTCTACTAAAAATACAAAAATTAGCCAGGCATGGTGGTGGGTGCCTGTAATCCCAGCTGCTCAGGAGGCTGAGGCAGGAGAATCACTTGAACCCGGTAGGCAGAGGCTGCAGTGAGCCGAGATTACGCCAATGCACTCCAGCCTAGGTGACAGAGTGAGACTCCATCTCAAAAAAAAAAAAAAAAAAAAAGAACTGTTGAGGCAGAAAGAATCTTTTCCTTCCTTTACTCTTAGCTCGGAACCAGCACACTGTAGTACCCAGTGCATACTCTGTCTGAGTGATTGGAATTTCAGGAGCCTTGAGGGATGTTCATCAGAAGATCCTGATAGAGGAGAGACTTTTGCACAGTAGTCACTCTCAGGAGTAGGAGAGAAAGTGCTCTACCCTGAGTCCTGTACTTTAAAAGGCCCCTGTTGGTCTTGGTCTGGCAATGCTCTCCCCATAGAATGAGGAATCCCCAGAACAACGAGGACATGCCCACTTGGAGCCTAACCCCCACCTCCATGCTTCGGGCACTTGGGGCCCTGTAATTCCCTTCTCAAATAACCACCAGTAACCTTTTAAGTGAGTGTGACCTTCTCCCTCAGCCCATTCTCCTGTACTGCTCACACCCAGGCCTAAGAAATGGCCAAGGGGCAGATGTTTGCACAGGGTGTGGTTAGAGCTTGGCAGCAAGTGCTAGGGCTTGTGTGTGCGGAGGGTGGGAAGAGAAGCAGAGTTAGCCTGAGATGGAGGGCCAGAGATGGCTTCTTCTATGTAACCATGTTCAGGCATAGAATTCTAAATTTAAACCTGGCCTTCCAGGTAGTTATGAAGGTATATTTGTCAAGGTGACAGGATAAGACACATTTTAGTGAACAGTTTGTTAGTTTGATTTATACCTTAGATAGCTAGACATGGAGTATGTGGGTCTCCATTTGTACCCATATTCGAAACCCTGTAAGTATTAGGGATGGGCCTGCTTTGACAGTAACTTTGAAATGGAGCTGGGGGCTGGGAGTAAGTGATGTGGTGAAGTGGGCTTGTGGTGGCTGACAAGAGTCTATTGTGTGCATTCCCAACTGTGTGTTTCTTCAGTGACACCATATTGGCAGCTTAAAGTTGGCCAAGGAAGAAGTATTTGCACCATAAAAATTGGCAAATGCTACAAGTCAGAGCTGTTTCGTTTGTTTGTTTTGAGAGCTGGTTGGTAAACATTTTCCAGTCACTGCACACTGTGAGTGCCCACTGCCCACTGGCAGAGGCTGGCTTATCCCTGCTCTGCTCCATAGCCTCTCCCCAAAGAATGTATGATTATCGAAGAGATTGCCTTTGACAGATGTGTTCAGCAGAAGAGTGTGACTATGAGAGAGCATATGAAATTTCTCTTATTTTTAAGAATTTCTGAAATAAGCCGTGTTCCTGGTTGTCCTGAGCTAGGCCCCGAAGCAATGCCAAGCTCTGATTCTTAGAGCAGAATCTTACAGAGGTCAGCTATAGCAAAGCATGAACACTCCCACCGTCATACTTTATGTTTGCAGAATACTTCTAAACTCAGAAAAACATAAAATGACTTTTATAGTTGATCCCTGGATTCCTTTCTCTGAAAGTACCAGTAGTTGCAAAATCTATGGTTTTTCATCTTTTATTTTCCATGCCTGCCCTCTGATGGTGAATTGAGAGAAATGCAGATAGATTCCTATCAATGTCATAGAATATGGAAGAGGGGTTGGTTTACAAACAACCATCTCCTGGGGCCAGGCAGAAAATACAGAATAATGAAGATGGCAGGATGTGAGAAGAACAGGGAGTTGTGAAATATGCTGAAAAGCTCGTGTCCTATCTCAAAGGAATGACCCTACTCACTCGAGGTCTAAGACTGCCTCCAAGAGACTATGAGTCTAGAATGGAGGTCATAGCCTGGCAGCTTACAAATGGATGGCTTTTGTTTGATTCATTTACTGTATCATTTGTATTCATTTATTGTATTGATTCATTTACAGTTTCCAAATAGTTAAATTACTTGCATACATGTAATAATTTTTATATCCAGCTTTTCTTGTAAAGATCTGAATATTTGGCAACCCCAAGTTCACACTACCATTTGGCAACAACCTGGTGATACTTTTGAAAATGGCAAGTGACATTCAAGAATAAGTTATTGTGATTTTCCCAGTCAAAGCAAGCATTATGTCTTCAGGATACCAAACAGATGTTTCCTTGTGCTTTATGCTCTAGAAATTCCAGAAACAAAGAATCTTTTTTTAGTTGCTTTTTAAAATTAGGTAGTATATCATACAAACCAACCCCCCCAACACTGCAAGGTATATGGAATAATAAACAGCTCTCTCCACACTACCAGTGTCCTACCCCATTGGAATCCTCTTCTCCACTCCCACCGCTGAGGGTAAATACCATTCTCATTGTTATCTTTGTTATTCCCTTGCTAAACTCTTAGTGATTGTAGAAAGAAAATTAGGCAGGCAAAAGCAGGCCAAGAGAGGCCCCCACCCTATAACCAGGAATGTCAGGCAACCATCAGGCGATGGTCAGATGGTTGCTAAACTGTCTTTCTAAAATAATAATTGGTCACAGCCAGCTCCAGGGAAAGGCAATCTCCCAATAAATAGAAAACACCTAAAACTGGTTATCAGCAGCTTCCTGATAAGGTCTCAGGAGTTGGGCAAGTGGGCTCAAGCATGTGCACTAAGAGATAAATGGTGGAGTTTAACTGGTATATGACCTTCCTTTACGAACACTCAACTGGTAAGGGAAAAACACCTTAAGGTGTGCAGGCTGCCTGCACTTGCCACTGTTAGCAGGGCATGGCAAGAGTGAGACCGGCCTTGCTCACTGCATCTCTGCCGAGTGATGCCTATTGCTACTGGCTTTCCCCCACTTCCCTAGTGACAAAGGCAGCCATAATCTGCTTTGAAACATACCCCATTGGCCCAAGAACCACCCTCCCCCCCACGCCATTTTCTGTAGTGGCTGCAGCAAGCCCTGCTCAAGGAGAGTCTGAGTCAGACTTGCCTAACTCTGCCCCCACCTGATGGTCTTTCTCTACCTACCCTGGAGCCAATCACAAAAGACATAAATTCTTGGGAACTTTATGGCCCTGCCCCTCGCATGAGAAACCTGAATACTTACACTGGACAACTTAAGGCAAGCTTATATCCCCCTTCTACTATTGTAGCTGGTGCACTCTTGAAAGTGCTACCTCTTGGCTGGAGGCCAACAAACTCAGGGCATTACTGCAACTCATGACAGAATAACCCTGCTCAAAGGAAGGAGAAAATGACAGCTAATTCATTTTCTGCAACATCCTGGCTAACCAGAGGTCCTGAGTCTGTCCATGGGACAATTTCATTGATAGCATAACCAGCATTTGAGAAAGCCAGCACATTGAACATATCTACAACCAAGGACTCTCACTGAGTCTACTTCATTCCCCTACCACCTCCACCAGAGCAGGTGCTGGTATCCATGGCTCAGAGACCTGAAGATGGATCATATCACAGGACTCTTTGCAGACATTCCCCAGCACCAGCCCAGAGCCTGGTAACCCTACAGGGTGACTAGACCCAGAAGAGCAATAGCAATCACTGCAGTATGGCTCTCAGGAAGCAGCATCCCAAGGAGAAGGGGGAGAGCAGCACATCAATGGATCATCCCATGGGACAAAAGAATCTGAACATCAGGCTGTGAGTTCCAGATTTTTTCACCAAAACAGTCTACCCAAATGAGAAGGAACCAGAAAAGTAATTCTGGTAAAATGACAAAACAAGGTTCTATAAAACCCCCAAAAGATCACACTAGCTCACTAGAAATTGATCCAAATCAGGAAGAAATCTCTGAATTGCCAGATAAAAAAATTCAGAAGGTTGATCATTAAGCTACTCAAAGATATACCAGAGAAAGGTGAAAACCAACTTAAAGAATTAAAAAAAATTACAGGATATTGATAAAGAATTTTTCAGAGAAATAGATATCATAAAGAAGAAACAATCCGAACATATGGAAATGAAAGACACACTTAGAGAAATACAAAATGCACTGGAAAGTGTCAACAACAGACTAGAATAAGTAGAATAAAGAACTTCAGAGCTCAAAGACAAGGCTTTCAAATTAGACAGTCAGACAAAGACTAAGAAAAAAGAATAAAAAAATGAACAAAACCTCCAAGAAATTTGGGATTATGTTAAATAGACAAATCTAAGAATAATTGAATGTGTCTGAGGAAGAAGAGAAATCTAAAAGTTCAGAAAACATATTCGAGGGAATAATTGAGGGAAACTTCCCTGGACTCACCAGAGATCTAGACATTCAGATACAAGAAGTTCACAGAACACCTGGGAAATTCATTGCAACAAGATCATCATATAGACGCATAGTCATCAGATTATCTAAAGTCAAGACAAAGGAAAGAACTTAAGAGCTGTGAGGCAAAAGCATCAGGTAACGTATAAAGGAAATCCTATCAGATTAACAGCAGATTTCTCAGCAGAAACCCTAGAAGCTCGAAGAGATTGGGATCCTATCTTTAGCCACCTCAAACAAAATAATGGCCAGCCAAGATTTTTGCATCCAATGAAGCTAAGCTTCATAAATGAAGGAGAGATAAAGTTTTTTTCAGACAAACCAATGCTAAGAGAATTCACCACTACCAACCCAGCACTACAAGAAATGGTAAAAGGAGTTCTAAATATTGAAACAAAACTTCAAAATACACCAAAATAGAAACTTCTTAACACATAAATCTCACAAGAAAAACAAAAACAATAGACAATAACACAATGAAAAAACCCATCAGCCAACAACTAGCATGATGAATAAAATAGTACCTCACATCTCAATACTAACATTGAATTCTCCACTTAAAATATGCAGAATGGCAGAATGGATAAAAATTCACCAACTAAATATCTGCTATCTTCAAGAAACTCACGTAACACATAAGGACTCACATAAACTTAAGGTAAAGGGATAGAAAAAGATATTCCATGCAAATGGAAACTCAAAGTGAGCTGGAGTAGCTCTTCTTATATCAGATAAAACAGACTTTAAAGTCACAACAGTTAAAAAAAGACAAAGAGGGACATTACGTAATAATAAAAAGATCAGTCCAACAGGAAAATATCACAATCCTAAACATATATACCCCTAACACTGGAGCTCCCAAATTTATAAAACAATTATTACTAGACCTAAGAAATGAGATAGCAACACAATCATAGTGGGGGGCTTAAATACTTCACTGACAGCACAAACAGGTCATCAAGACAGAAAGCCAATGAAGAAACAATGGACTTAAACTATATCCTAGAACAAGTGGACTTAACAGATATTTATAGAGCATTCTAACCAACTCCTGCAGAATATACATGATTTTTATCAGCATATGAAACATTCTCCAAGATAGGCCATGTGATAGGCCACAAAAAAAGTCTCAATAAATTTAAGAAAATCAGAATTATATCAAGTACTCTTTCAGACCACAGTGAAATAAAACTGGAGATAAACTCCAAAAGGAACCCTCAAAACTATAAAAACACATGGAAATTAAATAATCTGCTCCTGAATGATCTTTGGGTCAACAATAAAATCAAGATAGAAATTAAAACATTCTTTGAACTGAACGATAACATTGACACAAGTTATCAAGTCTCTGAGATACAGCCAAAACATTGCTAAAAGGAAAGTTCATAACATTAAATGCCTACATCAAAAAGTCTGAAAGAGCATGAATAGACAATCTAAGGTCACTCTTCAAGGAACTAGAGAAACAAGAACAAACCAAACCCAAACCCAGCAGACGAAAGGAAAGAAACAAAGATCAGAGCAGAACTAAATGAAATTCAGATAAAAAAACACAAAAGATATATATAAAAAAACTGGTTCTTCGAAAAGATAAATGAAATTGACCATTTGTGAGATTAGCCAAGAAAAGAAGAGATAAGATCCAAATAAACTCAATTAGAAACAAAACAGGACATACTACAACTGATAACACAGAAATACAAAAGATAATTCAAGGCTACTCTGAACACTTTTATATGCACAAACTAGGAATTAGTTCTATAGAATTTAGAAAGGGACATTTCAGACTGAATGGAAACCTACGGTGAAGAAACAAATATCTCATGATAAAAACTAATGGAAAGCTATTGGTGAAACTGCTTTGCAATGTGTGCATTTATCTTCGAGAGTTTAACTTATGTTTTGATTTAGCAGTTTAGAAACACCTTTTGTGTAGAATCTAAAAAGAGATATTTCAAACTCCACTGTGGCCTATGGTGGAAAACTGAATATCTGGTGATCAAACCTAGAAGCAAGCTGTCTGTGAAACTGCTTTGTTATGTGTGCATTCATCTCAGAGAGTTGAACCTGTGTTTTGATTCAGCAGTTTAGAAACACACTTTGTGTAGAATGTAGAAAGGGACATTCCAGACTGAATGGAAGCCTATGGTGAAGAAACAAATATCTCACTATAAAAACTAATGTAAAGCTATTGGTGAAACTGCTTTGTGATGCCGTCTTGGAGAGTTTAACTTATGTTTTGGTTCAGCAGTTTAGAAACACTTTTTGTGTAGAATCTAAAAAGAGATATTTCAAACTCCACTGTGGCCTAAATTGAGAAACCGAATATCTATCTGGCAGTGAAACCTAGAAGAAAGCTATCTGTGAAACTGCTTTGTGATACAAATATACAACCATGCTAAATTAAGTCAGGAAGAAATAGAAACTCTGAACAGACCAAATAAAAGTAGTGAGACTGAAACAGTAATAAAAACAATTGCCAAAAAAAAAGTTCAGGACCAGATGGATTCAAAACTGAATTCTATCAGGCATTCAAGAAAGAATTGGTACCAATCCTACTGAAACTATCTGCAAGATAGAGAAAGAGAGATTACTCCCTAAATCATTCTATGAAGCCAGTATCACCCTTATACCAAAACCAGGAAAGGACATTAAAAAAAAAAAAAAAGAGAGAAATACAGACCAATATTCCTGATGAACAAAGATGTAAAAATCCTCAACAAAATACTAGCTAACCAAATCCAACAGCATATCAAAAAGATAATATACCATGATCAGTGGGTTTTATACCAAGGATGCAAGTATGGCTTAACATACACAAATCAATAAATGTGATACATCACATAAACAGAATTAAAAACAAAAATTATGTAAGCATCCCAATAGATGCAGAAAAAACATCTGACAAAATCCGGTATCCCTTTATGATTAAAACCCTCAGTGAAATTGGCATTGAAGGAATATACCTCAAGATAATAAAAGCCATCTATCACAAACCCACAACCAACATTATACTGAATGGGGAGAAATTAAAAGCATTCCCTCTGAAAACAAGACAAGGATGCTCACTTTCACCACTGCTATTCAACAGTGTACTGGAAGTCCTAGCCAGAGCAATCATACAAAAGAAGGAAATAAAGGGCATTTAAGTTGGTAAAGGGGAAGGCCAACTGTTGTTGTTCACTGATGATAGGATTGTATACCTAAAAAACACTAACAACCCATCCAAAAAGCTCCTAGATCTGATAAATGAATTCAGTAAAGTTTCAGTATACAAAACCAGTGCACACAAATCAGTAGCACTGTAATACACCACCAACAACCAAGATGAGAATCAAATCAAGAACTCAACCCCTTTTACAATAGCTGCAAAAGAAACAAAACAAATTAAAAACAAACTTAGGAATATAACTAAAAGATCTCTACAAGAAAAACTACAAAACACTGCTGAAAGAAATCATAGATGACACAAACAAATGGAAACACATCCCATGCTCATGGATTGGTAGAATCAATATTGTAGAATGGCCATACTGCTGAAAGCAATCTACAAATTCAATGCAATTCCAATCAAAATACCATCATCATTCTTCACAGAACTAGAAAAAACAATCCTAAAATTCACGTGAAACCAAAAAAGGGCCAAAAAAGCCAAAACAAGACTAAGGAAAAAGAAAAAATCTGGAGGCATCACATTACTGAACTTTATACTACAAGCCTACCACTGCCAAAACAGTATGACATTGGTATAAAAATAGGCACATAGACCAGTGGAACTGAATAGAGAATCCAGAAATAAAGCCAAATATTTACAATCAACTGCTCTTCAACAAAGCAAACAAAAACATAAAGTGGGGAAAGGATATCTTATTCAACAAATGGTGCTGGTATAATTGGCAAGCCACATGTAGAAGAATGAAACTGGGTCCTCATCTCTCACCTTATCCAAAAATCAACTCAAGATGGATCAAATAGTTAAATCTAAGACCTGAAATCTTAAAAATTCTAGAACATAACATAGAAAAAAGCTCTTCTAAACATTGGTTTAGGCAAAGAGTTCATAACCAAGAACCCAAAAGCAAATGCAACAAAAACAAAGATAAATAGGTGGCACGTAATTAAACTAAAAAGCTTCTGCACAGCAAAAGAAAGAATCAGCAGAATAAACAGACAACCCATAGAGTGGGAGACAATATTCACAAACTATGCATCCAACAAAAGACTAATATCCAGAATCTACAAAGAACTCAAACAAATCAGCAAGAAAAAGCAAATAATTTCATCAAAAATTAGGCAAAGACATGAATAGACAATTATCTCTCTCTCTCTCTCTCTCTCTCTCTCTCTCTCTCTCTCTCTCTCTCTTTGAGATGGAGTCTTGCTCTTGTTGCCTAGGCTGGAGTTGCAATGGCATGATCTTGGCTCACTGCAGCCTCTGCCCCCTGGGCTCAAACAATAAATGATTTCTCCCACCTCAGCCTCCTGAGTAGCAGCAATTACAGGCACATGCCACAATGCCTGGCTAATTTTTGTATTTTTAGTAGAGACAGGGTTTCACCATGTTGGCCAAGCTGGTCTTGAACTCCTGATCTCAGGTGATCCGGTCGCCTTGGCCTCCCTCCTAAAGTGCTGGGATTGTAGGGGTGAACCACTGCGCCAGCATGAATAGACAATTCCCAAAAGAAGTTATACAAATGGCTAATAGTCATATGAAAAAATGCTCAACATCACTAATTATCAGGGAAATGCAAATCAAGACCACGATGAGATACCACCTTATCCCTGCAAGAATGGCCATGATTAAAAAATAAAAAACAAAAAACAAATGTTGGTGTGGATATAGTAAAAAGGGAACACTTTTACACTGCTTGTGGGACTGTAAACTAGTACAAGCACTATGGAAAACAGTGTGGGAATTCCTTAAAGAGCTAAAAGTAGAACTACCACTTGATCCAGCCCATTACTGGGTATCTACTCAGAGGAAAGTAAATCATTAAATGAGAAGACTTGCATACATATGTTTACAGCAGCACAATTTGTGGTTGCCAAAATATGGAACCAGCCTAAATGCCAGTCGGTCAGAGTGGTTAAAGAAAATGTGGTATATATTCCATGGAATACTACTCAGCCATAAAAAGGAATGAAATAATGGCACTGGCAGGAACTTGGCTGGAATTAGACATCATTATTCTAAATAAAGTAACTCAGGAATGAAAAACCAAACATTTTTTATTCTCACTTGTAAGTGGGAGCTAAGTTATGAGGATGCAAGGCATAAAGAATGGTAACTCAGGGAGAAGAGTTGGAGGAGGATGAGGGATAAAAGACTACACAGTGGCCACAGTGTGCACTGCTTGGGTGATGGGTTTACCAAAATCTCAGAAATCGCCACAGAAGAAGTTTTCTGTGAAACCAAACATCACCTATTCCCCAACAACTATTGAAATAAGAAAACTATATATAAATAAATGTGGTCTTCATGGCTCAGACTTTCCCTGCCCTCATTTCTTTATTTGTAGGTCTCCTTGCTTGCTTGTTTTACTTGCTACCCTCATTGCCAATCAGTACTATCCTGTCCAGTCCTTGAACTCCGAGTGCGATGCTTACTATGGGGTACCCCCAGCAGAAGGGATGGCAAAACAAACAAACAAACAAACAGCCTCAAATGAGCATGTGTACAACTTCAGTAAAACACTGTGCATGTGGCCCCTCCCAAGTGCTGGCAGACTACTATGCCTGTGGACAGTTCATCCCAAGGGAAGAATCGGGAGAAGAGACAACCCCTCAGAAGCATGCCAATGTGTAAAACCCCAAGTCAAAGGTCAAACAGAGCACTTGAATCTCTCAAGTTGCCTGCTGGGTCCCACTTCCAAGTGTACTTTACTGCCTTTTGTTCCTGCTCTAAAACCTTTTCATTAACTTTCACTCCTGCTTTAAAACTTGCTTCAGTCTCTTCCTCTGCCTTATGTCTCTTGGTTGAATTCCTTCTTCTGAGGAGGCAATAATTGAGGTTGCGGCAGATCTGTATGCCAGAGCTAACAATTCTAATTTTTTACAGTTACTTAGGGTTTTCTATATGGACAATGCTTTTATCTGAGAAAATGAACTCTTTCTTCCTTCCCACTTCTGTTTCTTTTTCTTGGCTTGTACTAAGTCCTCTAATTCAGTGTAGCTGAGCAATAGTAATATTAGGGATAAAATATCCTCGTTTTATTCCTGATTCAAAGAAAGGAACTTCTGTTTCATTATTAACTGTAATGTTTACTGTAGATTTTGATAGCACATCTTATCAGTTTAAATAAATTCCTTTCTATTCCCAGTTTGCTGAGAATGGCAGTTATGAATGAATTATGAACAAATGTTGAACATGATCAAATACATTTTTCTGCATCAATTAAGATGATCATATGTTTATCTTTTACTTATTATTACAGAGATTTGCAAACATATGCAAAACTAGAGAGAATGTTATAATGAATCCTCATGATCCATCACCCAGCTTCACTAATTATCAATTTTCTGCCATTCTTGTATCACCTCTTCCCCATACTTTTTTTTTGGGAGGTATTTGAAAGTAATTTCCAGGCACCTTATTATTCAATCTCTAAATATACTAATGTGTACCTCTAACAGATAAGGACTTTTCAGAAGCATATCCACAATGCCCATAATCACACCATGTAAACACCCTCCAAATAATAATAATATTAATCTATTATAACTATGATTTCTTAATAATCTAATATTGAAATATTACTACTTATTTGATGAGAAACTGAGTCATTTGAACTATAAAATTTTCTGCCTTTTATGTTTTTTGAGTTAATTTCTAAACTGTGATTTTACATCCATTCCCTTTTTTTTCTGAAATGAGCAATTAGAACTGTAGATTTGATTAGATTTACATTTTTCATCGATTTTTTTTTTGTTGCTGAGACAGGTATCTCTCACTATTTTTCTCAGATCAGTTTCAAAAACCTGGGCTGAAGGGATCCTTCCTCCTTAGCCTCCCAAGTAGGTGGGACTCCAGGAACATGCCACTGCACCCAGCCGTAAAATTTTTAAGTATTTATTTATTTGGCAAAATTACTTTATGGGTGGTGTTGTGTATTTCCAATTGAATTACATTAGGAAGCATGTGAAATTTGTTTTTTTTTTTTTTTTTTTACTTTCAGTGATCTTAATACTGATCAGCTCGTTCAGGTGGTTTTAGCCTGATCCCTCCATTATAGAGTCTTCCATCCACTTTTCACCCACTGCTTTGGAAGCCATTGACGATTGTTATCTGTATCTATAATTTCATTAGATGTTGCAAAATAGTGATTTTTCTAAATCCTTAACTCTTATTATACTTATTAGCTGTGATTCTTCTACAAAGAACTTTCACCAATTATTTGGTTACCCCAAAATATAGTCTGAATAGAAAAGGCAGGATAAATGCTTGATTCTTTGTGTCTCATTTCAGAATAAGTTGGTACCCTTTGGAGGTTGCCAACGATATCCATTGATGGCTTTATAAAACTGTCATTATGAATCAATAAATTTTTTATATTGTATGTGTTAAAAATATATTTGTACATATTTGCTATGTTTCAATCTGTCACAATCATCATTATTTTTGGTGCTCACTTGATCTCATCTTTGGCCAGTGGGTGCTTCTTCAAGTTGGCTCCAATGTGCTATTGATGGGCCCCATTAGTCTTTGATAAATTCTTTGATTTCTATTGTGACAAGATGTACTAGGTTCCATGTATGTTTCCTTCCTCATATGTGGGGCTAATCATTTGTCCGAAGAGCTTTGGTTTTCTTTAAAGAATAATGGTTTTAGAAAGCATAATCTTGGGGCTGGGGTGTGCCTGTTGCTTCTACATCTTTTCATTTGAAAGAACAACGCCACTATTGCAACTGGCCACATGACCACTGAATATAGTTTTGATTCCTTTTGGTTTGTTTTGACCTTATGATCCCTTCTATGGATGTACAATCAAAATACTGTATTTAAAGTTATTTGAAATAATTTTCTGTGTGGTTATGGTACTAACTTGATAAAGTGTTAGGTCCCTTTGTTTCAGTTTTTAATTTTTAGGGATTGCTTTTTATCTTAATTCCATTTTGTGTTTTGATTATGTAAAAACAATTGCATGATTTCAAAGTCAAGCCCTAAAACAAGATATATTCAGGGAGGTGTAAGTTCCACCCTGTTCCAGACCATCCCTAAAACAAGATATATTCAGGGAGGTGTAAGTTCCACCCTGTTCCAGACCATCTGTTCTCTTCCTCCTCTTTTATATGATCATTTATTATTAGTTTTTGGTTTGATTGTTCATTGCTTCAGTAATTTCTGACTCTACCTGCCCAGAGTTAGACCAAATTTTATCAGTTAAAAGTACAATCCTCCACCAGGCTTTCTTCACTTCAGACACTAGCCACAGGCTACGGGGTTTCCAGGGCCACCCTAATTTCTGATCAACTGGCTACAAATTTAGGAGTGCTCACTAACTCCTCAGGTTTGGTAATTTGCTACAGTGACTCACAGAACTCAGAAAAACTGTTATACTTACAATTACAGTTTTATTATAGCAAAAAGGATACAAATCAGAAATAGCTAAAAGAAGAATCATGCAGGGCAAAGTCTGGAAGGGTCCCAAATACCAAGCTTCCAGTACCCTTCCCCTGTGGAGTCAAAATGTCACCCTCCCAGCATGTTGATGTATAACAATATGCACAAAAGATTGCCAGTCAGGGAAGCACAACTGAGTTCAGTGTCCAGAGCTTTTTTTGGGGGGGTTTCATTACGTAGGCATGATTGATTGAATGCTTGGCCAGGCTATTGAACTTAATCTCTATTTCCCCCTCCCTTCCCTGGAGGTCAGGCTGATATCATCTGGTTCAACGTGTTAACCTTTTAATCACATGGTTGGTCTTTTGGCATGGCTAGACCCCATGTTGAGCCAACTTAGTATAAACTAGTGGCTCACCATGTGTCATCTGGTTAGTACAAGCTCAGGAGTGATCTTAGGGGGCACACTATGAATAACAAAGATAGTCTTATTACTCTGGAAATTTTAAAGGTTTAGAAGCTACCTCTCAGGAACCAGGGACAAAGGCCAGCTGAATTATTTTTTTCTCTTTTTTTCTTATGACAGAGCCTTGCTCTGTTGCCCAGCCTCGAAAGCAGTGGCCAGATCTTGGCTCACTGCAACCTCCATGGTTCAAGTGATCCTCCCACCTCAGCCTCCTGAGTAGCTGGGACTACAGGTGCATGCCACCACATCCAGCTAATTTTTCTATTTTGGTAGCGTTGGGGTATTGCCATGTTGCTCAGGCTGGTCTTGAACTCCTGAGGTCAAGTGATCTGCCCACCTTGGCCTCCCAAAGTGCTGGAATTATAGGTGTGAGCTTGTATTAGTCTGTTCTCATGCGCTGATAAAGACATACCTGAGACTGGGCCATTTACAAAGGAAAGAGGTTTATTGGACTTACAGTTTGATGTGACTGGGAAGGCCTCACAATCATGGTGGAAGGTGAAAGGCAAGTCTCACATGGTAGCAGACAAAAGAAGAGAGGTTGTGCAGTGAAACTCCCCTTTTTAAAACCATCAAATTTCATGAGACTTATTTACTATCCTGAGACCATCATGGGAAAGACCTGTCCCCACGATTCAACTACCTCCCACCAGGTCCCTCCCATAACACATGGGAAGTCAAGGTGAGATTTGGATGGAGATACAGCCAAACCATATCATTCTGCTCCTGACCCCTCCCAAATCTCATGTCCTCACATTTCAAAACCAGTCATGCCTTCCAACAGTCCTGCAAAGTCTTAACTCATTTCAGCATTAATTCAAAAGTCCACAGTCCAAAGTCTCAGCTGAGACAAGACAATTCCCTTCCACCTATGAGCCTGTAAAATCAAAAGCAAGTTAGTTTCTCCCTAGATACAATGGGGATACAGGCATTGGGTAAATACAGCCATTCAAAATGGGAGAAATTGGCCAAACAAAGGGTCTACAGGCCCCATGCAATTCCAAAATCCAGCAGGGCAGTCAAATCTTAAAGTTCCAAAATGATCTCCTTTGACTCCATGTCTCACATCCAGGTCACGCTGATGCAAGAGGTGGGTTCCCATGGTCTTGGGCTGCTCTGCCCCATGGCTTTGCAGGGTACAGCCTCCCTCCCAGCTGCTTTTATGGATTGGCATTGATTGTCTTCAGCTTTTCCAGGTTCATGGTGCAAACTCTCAGTGGATCCACCATTCTGGGGTCTGGAGGACAGTGGCCCTCTTCTCACAGCTCTACTAGGCAGTGCCCCAGTGGGGACTCTGTGTTGGGACTCTGACCTCACATTTCCCTTCTGCACTGCCCTAGCAGGGGTTCTCCATGAGCACCCCACTTCTGCCTGAACATCTAGGCATTTCCATATATCCTTTGAAATCTAGGTGGAGATTCCCACATCCTAATTTTTGACTTCTGTGCACTGGCAGGCCCAACACATCATGGAAGCTGCCAAGGCTTGAGGCTTGCACCCTCTAAAGCCATGACCTAAGTAAGCTCTATGTTGGCCCCTTTCAGCCATGGCTGGAGCAGCTGGAACGCAGGGCACCAAGTCCCTAGACTGTAGCAAGAGTACCCTGGGTCCATCCCACAAAATCACTTTTTCCTCCTAGGCTTCCAGGTCCCTGATGTTCCCTGGAGACATTTTCCCCATTGTCCTGGGGATTAACATTGGGCTCCTTGTTACTTATGCAAATTTCTGCAACTGGCTTCAATTTCTCTTCAGAAAATAAGATTTTCTTTTCTATTGCATACCCTAAATCATCTCTCTCATGTTCAAAGTTCCACAACTCTCTAGAGCAGGGGTGAAATGCTGCCAGTCTCTTTGCTAAAAGGGTATAGTTAAATGACAACAAATCACCTTTGCTCCAGTTCCCAACAAGTTCCTCATCTTCATCTAAGACCACCTCAGCCTGGATTTTATTGTCCATACTGCTATCAGCATTTTGGACAAAGCCATTCAGCAAGTCTCTAGGAAGTTCCAAACTTTTCCACATTTTCTTGTCTTCTTCTGAGCCCTCCAAACTGTTCCAACCTCTGTCTGTTACCCAGTTCCAAAGTTCCTTCCACATTTTTGAGTATCTTTTCAGCAGTGCCCCACTCTACTGGTACCAATTTACTGTATTAGTCTGTTCTCATGCTACTGATAAAGACAAATTTTCAGTAGCAATTTACAAAAGACTGGACAATTTACAAAAGAAAGAAGTTTATTGGACTTACAGTTCCACGTGCCTGGGGAAGCCTCACAATTATGGTGGAAGGTGAAAGGCATCTCTCACACGGTGGCAGATAATAGAAGAGAGCTTGTGCAGGGAAACTCCCCTTTTTAAAACCATCAGATCCAGCTGGGCACGGTGGCTCACACCTGTAGTCCCAGCAGTTTGGGAGGCAGAGGTGGGTGGATCACCTGAGGTCAGGAGTTTGAGACCAGCCTGGCCAACATGGTGAAACCCTATCTCTACTAAAATACAAAAATTAGCTGGGAGTGGTGGCATGTGCCTGTAATCCCAGCTACTTGGGAGGCTAAGGCAGGAGAATCACTTGAACCCAGGAGACGGAGGTTGGACTGAGCCAAGATTGTGCCACTGCACTCCAGCCTGGGCAACAGAGAGAGACTCCATCTCAAAAAAAATAAAATAAATAAAATAAAACCATCAGATCTCGTGAGACTTATTCACTATCATGAGAACAGCACAGGAAACACCTGCCTCATGAGTCAGTGACCTACCACCAGGTCCCTCCTATAACATGTGGGAATTCAAGATGAGATTTGGGTGGGAACACAGCCAAACTGTATCAGATCCACTTGGCTGGGATGCTTTATTATATAAAAATTGTTATTTTTTTAAAAATGTAGGAATATATGTATTATATTTTTTCTATAATATGTTAATTAAATTAATTATATTAATGGATTAACAGTAAACATACTTTGAATTCCCAGGATAAACTCAACTTGATAATTAATACATTATATTTTTCACAGATTGTTGGATTCAGTTTGCCAATATTTTATGATTTTTTATCTATGTTAATGAGGGAGATGGGCCTGTAATTTTTCTTATTTTCTCCTTTTATGCCTTGGTATCAAGATTCTGATTGCTTGAAAGAATAAAGCTGTGAGTTTGAAGTATCTGTTTCTTAGAAGTTTGGTAGCATTCACCTGCATGTCTGTCTGCTTTAGCCTGATGTTTAATTTTTTGAAAGGTTTTAAAATGTTTTAAACTATTTAATTTTACATAATGTCTTTAATGATTATAAATCTATTTAAGTTATCTTGCTGAGTAATTTTGAAACTATCTTTGCAAAAATTATGACAGTGAGAAATCTGATATAGCTAACTCCATCTTGCTTGTAATCTCACAAGTGAACTGCCTTTGTTAACTTTGAAACAAAGATGATAACAGCCTCTTCATGAAACTAATACCCTCCTTGCTTATGGACCAAAACCACCTTTGTAAGAATAGTGAAAAGCCACAGCTTAGGATTGTGGGAGGAGTCTGAATTCTGCTAAAATGTGGATGTAGTTAAATGATAACAAGGTCATTATTCCCTAGCCTGCCTTTCTATAATCATTTACTGCTCTGGAGTTCACAACATTTCTCACTTCCTCAGTTGCTCCTATAGATAACATCACTATTGTTAAAACTTAAGATTGGTGTTTTCTAGACCCTGCAGTCTCATGGGCCAGTTGATGTGCTATGTGGACCAATAACGCATACCAAGAAACTGCTCATCTGGTCTTGTGGTCCCACCCAGGAACTGACTCAGTGCAAGAAGAGTTTTAATCCAACCAATCAGCATTCCCTATTTCTTAGCCCCTTCCTGCCAAACTATCCTTGAAAAACCCTAGCCTCTGAGCTTTCAAGAAGGGCTGATTTGAGTGATAAGCTCCTGTTCTTCCTTTTGGCTAGCCCTGTGATTATTAAACTCCTTATTGCAATATGACTGTCTCAGTGAATTAGCCCTGTCTGTGCAGCATGCAAGAAGAATCCATCAGGTGATTGCAGTTTTATCAAGTTAGTTTTCTGGGAATATGTATTTTTTATGTTTTAAAATTACTGATACAATATTGTTCACAATATTTTCTTTTTTCCTTTTCTTTTCTTTCTTTTTTGTTTTGAGATAGAATATTGCTCTGTTGCCCAGACTGGAGTGCAATGGCATGATCTTGGCTCACTGCCACCTCTGTCCCCTGGGTTCAAGTGATTCTCCTGCCTCAGTCTCCCAAGGAGGCAGGACTACAGGTGTGCACCGCCATTCCTGGCTAATTTTTTTTTGAGATTGAGTCCTGCCCTGTGGCCCAGGCTGGAGTGCAATATCACAATCTTGGCTCACTGCAACCTCTGCCTCGGGTTCAAGTGAATCTCCTGCCTCAGCATCCTGAGTAGCTGGGATTATAGGTGCCCACCAACATGCCTGGCTAATTTTTGTATTTTTAGTAGAGATGAGGTTTTGTCATGTTGGCCAGGCTGTTCTCCAACTCCTGACCTCAAGTAATCTGCCTGCCTTGGCCTCCCAAAGTGCTGGGATTACAGGCATAAGCTACTGTGCCTGGCCCCACATTTTCTTATCCCTTTATTCTTAAAGCTTATTTAAATTTTTATATTAAAGTAATTTCAAACTTATAGAAAAATTATAAGAATCATAATAAATAATTTCTGTATTTTTTTTTTTTTTTTTGAGACGGAGTTTCGCTCATTGCACCCAGGCTGGAGTGCAATGGCGCGATCTCAGCTCACTGCAACCTCCGCCTCCTGGGTTCAGGCAATTCTCCTACCTTAGCCTCCTGAGTAGCTGGGATTACAGGCACGCGCCACCATGCCCAGCTATTTTTTTTGTATTTTTAGTAGAGACGGGGTTTTACCATGTTGACCAGGATGGTCTCGATCTCTTGACCTCGTGATCCACCCGCCTCGGCCTCCCAAAGTGCTGGGATTACAGTCGTGAGCCACCGCGCCCGGCCAATTCCTGTATATTTTTAACCAGATTCACCCTTGTTAATATTTTGCCAAATTTGCTTTATCATTCATTTTTATGTCATATATGTGAAATGTGTGCATATATGTGTGTGTGAAATATATATATATATATATATATATATATATATATGAAGGAATGAAGGTATAAGAAAATCATTATTTTACAACCATCATAATGATGGTTGATGAAGACAAGAATCAATAATGGATATGCATTTGTAAAAGTTTGATGAGGAGAAGGATATGTCCATCATACTCACATATATGTGAAGTATATATATCCTTCACTCATGCACATACATATATATATGTATTTCCTTTCTCTTCCTGAATCACTTGAGAATAAGTTAGAGACATTATGCCCCTTCAAACCTTAGTACTTCAGTACTTATTTCCTAAGAACAAGATAACTCTTTTATACAACCATAGTATAATTAATGAATTAAAGAAATTTGATGTTTAAGCATTAAGGAATTTGACATTATAGTCCACATTTGACTTTTGCTAGTTATTCAATAATGCTTTCCATAGCATTATTTCTTCTGGTTCAAGATGCAATTGAAGATTGAATTTAGTTGTCATCACTCTTAGCCCTTAGATTTCCTTCCATCTGGAATAGTTCCTCAGAGATTTCTTGGTCTTTCACAACATTTATATCTTGGAGAGCACAAGATAGTTATTTTGTAGAAGTTGCTCATCTTGAATTTTTCTCATTTCCCCATGGACAGATTTGGTTTATGCATTTTTTTGGTAAAAGTACTGCATAAGTGATATCATTTGCTTCTCAGTGCATAACGGTAGGAGTCAACTGATGATGATTTGGGATGCTAACTTTGATCACTTGGTTAAGATGGTGTCCAATAGTTTTCTCCATGTAAAGTTACTATTTTAATTTCTGTAATAAATAAGCAATTTGTGGGAGGTACTTTGAAATGGTGGACATATCTTTCTCCTCATCAAACTTTTACAAATGCATATCCATTATTGATTTTTGCCTGTATCAACCATCATTATGATGGGTGCAAAATAATGATTTTTCTCATACCTTCCTTCCTTCTATATTTATAAGTTGGCATTCTCATTTCTAGTAAGGATGAATTTTCGTATCCTCCAGGGTAGAAGAGACCTGGGGTAATAAACTTGCACTGAGTAGCTGCTTTATGTCCTCAAGGGATTGTACTACATCAAACACTCAGCACTGGTGTCTGTTGCTAAATGGTCAGGCATTCAGTAGTTGTGGTAGCTAGATCAGCTTTAGAGAGAGGGAGCCCAGCATGTCAGGCCAACATGACTAATCCATTCATTCATGGGCTTTTTGTAAGGAGTGAGATGGCTGAGGACAGGGGCTGACAGGCATTCATTAGGCCAGTCATCCTGTCCACATGCTTATTGAGTGCTGCTTCTGCCACACATACTCTCTGGTGGGCACTAGTGTGAGATGCAAACATCAACACATTATGTGCCCATTCTTATAACTCCAGCCACGTGCCTTTTCCGCAGACATGCTTGGTTTTCATCCTCTAGTGTTGTTCCCTTGAGGCCCTTGACCAAGCAACCAAGCCATTCTCCACTGCCTAGAAGTCTGTGTATATTCTTACTTTGGGCCACTTATCCCCAGACACAAAGCAGATAACCATTGCACTTGAATTGGCACCCAGGGTTATTTTGGGTGTGTCTTTAGTGCAGCGGCAGTCCATCTTTTTATCTCACATCAACATATCATGCTAACCTAATCATTATAAAGCCCTTTTCCTGCTCCTTTTCTATTCTGTCCACCATCTGTGGAGAAATCCCCAGGGGCCATAGGTATGAGATGATAGTGAGATGTCAGTGCTAGAGAGGCAGAGTACCTAGGGTCTGGGCCACCTGTTCATACAATTTAACTTTTCTACTACTTGCTTGGGGCTGATCCCAAATGTACCATTTTTATTGCATAACAGACTGCAACTGTGCCTTCCTGAGCTTATGATTTGGGGGCTTTGAGAATTGTACCAGCTTATGATGTTCAATGGTCAGGCTCAGTTTCTTCCAGGGTCTAGTAGTGTGCCATAGCTGCTTTTGAAGTGGCAAATAGTCCTCTGCTGTAGGCTGCATGGTCTTGCTTCACAACCTTAGGGGTCTGGGCTTCAAGTCTCTGATAAGGGCTCACCAGAGACACAACAGACTGTCCATAATGACCACATTTGCCTCTAATATCATTGGACCTGCCAAACCATATGGCCCAAACAGTAGAGTCTCATACTGCAGCCTGAATGTGTTGCAAAGCTCTCTCTTGGACTTCCAAGTTATCTAGAAGTGGGTCAGAGAAATATTCCCCAGTGGAATATATGCCATCTCCCAAACCTGAAGCAAGCATTATATTTTGTTAGTGGTAGGTGGCACAAGGTACAATATCTTGTTTTTCACGCTGGAGAAAATATCTTGGCATACCCCAGACCATGGAATCCTAAAAACTTGGATGACAGTTCCTAAAAACCAACATGGCAATTCTCTGAACCTTTGTTAGGGTTTATTTCCCACTCTCTGGTATGAATACATCTTTCCAGCAGGTCCTAAGTGCTTGCCACGTTCTAGTCTCCAGGTCCAATTCATGTGATGTCATCAATGTTATGCACTAACCTTGGAATGTCAGGATTCCTGACATTCGGAAGGTCAAGATTCTTTCCGAGTATATTGTAACACAGAAGGAGCATTTCTTTAGCCCAAGGGCAAGATTGTGAATATGCACTGCTGTCCACTCCAGGTGAATGGAAAGTTATTTAATTATTTTTCTTAATGGGGATAGATCAACTGTTGCATTTGAAGTACCAGAGGCTATGTTCATCTGTTCTAATAAAGGTATCATCTCTTGCATAGCAGCTACGAATGTGGTTGCCCCGTAGTTAAGTTTACAGTAGTCTGTCATCCACTATGACCTAATCTGGTTTTGCAGGGATTACAGCAATGAATTAAAAGGGACATATGTATCCTTTAAGTCTTTAGAGTGGCACTTCCTTGGTATCAGTGTCACCTCACAACCTTTATGCAATAGCACTCAAAAGATCTGTGTATTCCCTTACCCTAGTGCACAGCTACTCTGGAAGGTGGCTGGTGGTCACTTAGGGATAAGAATTGAAAGAAATCCTACTTTGATGCAAGGTTCTTCATCAGTGGAACCTGGTTTCTGCTTTTGTAGATGAGCTCTGATTCAAGAAGTATCTCATTTTGGGAATGAGGCAGGGGCTGTGATTTTCCATTGCTTCAGCAGACTCCACCATTCTGTTCACTGGCTTATGATCATTTCTGGTTATGTAAGTGAGGAACAGATCCTTGTTGTTATTAGTGTGTATGTGTGTGTGTTTTTAAGGTGGAGCCTCGCTCTGTCTGCAGGCTGGAGTGCGCTTGTACAATCTTGGCCCACTGCAGCCTCCGCCTCCCAGGTTCAAGCAATTCTCCTGCCTCAGCCTCCTGAGTAGCTTGGACTACAGACATATGCCACCACACCCGGCTAATTTTTGTGTTTCATGGAGAGAGTGTTTCTCACCATGTTGGCCAGGCTGGTCTCGAACTCCTGACCTTAGGTGAGCCACCCATCTTGGCCTCCCAAAGTGGTGGGATTACAGGCATGTGTCACCATGCCCAGTCGTTATTAGTGTTTTTTAAACCTTGTTATTAATATAATAAGCCTGAAGTTAAACAGCATCTCATTTTCTCCTAAATCTTAGCTCAATTCAACTTTAATCATCTTCATTCAACTTATATTTCATTTGTCTATTTTTGTTCAGTATTTTATATCTTTTTATTATTGTTATGTTAACCACACGAATTTGAAGTTATTATTATTCTTTTACACAACCGATGCTTGTTTAGATGTACCCATATATTTCCTGATTTCTTTGCTCATCATTCCTTTTAACCATACCATGCTTTCCTTTCGGGATTACTTCCCTTCTTCCTAAAGTGCATCTTTTGAAAATTTCTTTTGCAAGATTTTTTTTGGGCAATGAATCATCACTGTTTTTATTTATCTGACAATATTATCACCATTATTTTTTCATGAACTGTTATATTGAATTACCACATATATGCAGTAAAGCGCACAATATTTTGTGTACAGCTCAATGAACTGTCTCAATGTGAACACTTCCATTTAGCTCCTTGGCAGCCCCTTGGTACTCTCTTCTGCCGTTATCCACACTACTTCTGCCAGAGGTGACCACTCTTCTCATTTTTATTACCAGAGTGGCTTTATCTGTTCTCACATTTTATATAAATCTCATCACATGTTACAAAATGTTTTGTTTCTGGCCTTCCTCATTCAACATTATGTCTGAGATTCATCCATGTTGTGTGTAGCAGTGGGATGTTCTCTCTCTCTCTCTTTTTTAAAAATTCTGTCCCCTGGACATTTGTCTGTTTCTCATGGGTCACTATTTTAGTCGTGCTTGTTAGTGCTTATCTTAACATGTGGTTCCAGTTTCTACACGTGGCCTTACTAGTCCAGAGAAGAGTTAGGGATCTTTGTTAAATACTGGACTCAGCACCTGCTTCCACATAGCATCTGTCTTCATGACACTGTCCTTCACCATGAATTTATGAACAGTCAACCCCTTTCCAGGTACACACACACACACATGCATGCACACACACACATACACGCACATATATCCATAAAAGCTACTGCCTACCTTATTTTATTCTTGGAGACCTAAGTATAGGTCTTTATATTTACGCCTGCTAAAATTCATCATTTGCTTTCTTTTGAATCACCTCTTCTTCACAGGGAGAACCTTTGAACCTTGCCATGAGTTTCAGCCTGGGAAGTCAGAGGAACCAAGAAGTGGAGAGTCAGGCAGCCTAGATTCCAGTTTCAGCAATGTGACAGAGAGTGAATTACTTAACTGCACTCAGCCTCATCCCTTTTATTTTTAAATGTAAACTCTGAGGGATCTGTCTTGTTAATCCCAATATCATCAGTATTGGACATAGTGTCCGATACATAGTAGGTGCTCAATGCATGTTTGTTGACAATATAAATGAATGAAAGTGATAATTCAGGGATTGCAGGGATGTTGTGAGGTTTAGATAAAATATAGGTCAAATGCAGTCGGAGTCTAGGGCATGGGAAAGGCTCAACCAAAGGCAGATATGCTTATCCAAAAAGGACTGCCAAACCAGGGTGCTCTGTAGCTTTCTATACTTTCCAGGTTGAGAAAGAGTGTAAACCAACATTTTTGGGTCCTGATGGTTTACCAGGCTATGCAGTCTCACTGTCCAGGGTGCATCTTGAATGTCTAGCACCACACTATCCAATATGGCAGCCACTTTCTACATGTGTCTATTTTGATTTAAATTAGTTAAAAGAAATGCAATTAAAAATCCAGTTACTCAGTCACAATAGCCATACTTCAAGTGCTTAGTAGCCTCTTGTGGCTAGTGGTTAGCATACTGGACAGACAGATTTAGAACATTTCTGTAATTTCAGAAAGTTCTATCGGATAGTACTGACCTGGAGTCGGCAGTGGCAGTGGCAGAAAGCGGTATGGTGGTGTGGTATGGATTTATGGGGCGGGATTATAAATCAGGAGGCTGAAATACAACTGTGACATGACAAGCTCAGAATATCAGAAGATGGAGAGGAACGACAACTCCTCAGGGCATTTTGAAGAAAGAATAAATGGAATTTTGTAGCAGAGTGATGCGGTAGATAGTACACAGGCTCTGGAGGTAGGTGGGGTTGAAATTCTGGCTCCGTAGCTTACCAGGCAGGGTGACCAGCAACTTCACCCCTCCAAACCCACTTTCTCATCTGTAAAATGGGAATAATAGTAACTACTCACAGGGTGGTTGAGATCATTAAGTTAGAATCGTTGATTAAGCAGAGTGTGTTTAGCACAGGGATAGACATAAGGAAGGCTGATGGAAGTTGTATCATTACTGAGGCTCTGTCTGATGTGTTTTGGTGAAATGATATTGATTGATAAGAGTACCTTCCATTCTACATTTCCTTTCAGGATTCCCTTCCCTTCCTCTGGGAACTCTAGTTCCCTCCTTCTCCAGAGGACCCAGTGTCACAGATCTCTGTATGGGCCTTCCTAGCAAGGCCTCCCACATTTGACTCTTTTCTTGTCAATATAAGGCCTTAGCTGCACATTCTGATCATGTACCCTAGAATTTAAAGTATAATAAAAAAAAATAAAACCTTACCTGTCTTGTGCTCCACTCCCAAATCTGCAAGATGACTTATAATAATGGAACCGAGTCTTAGGCTGGAAGAGACCAAAATGGTATATAATGCCCCCTTCCTTAATCCAATGCTTGAAGTTGTTTTGCAATAAGGTAGGTTATCTATCATAATTCCTATAATAACTTCTGTATTTGAAGGTCTTTTGCATGCTAGGACTGTGAAGCCAACTTCACATGACTTTTCATATGAGCTGTATGTTGTTCCCTTTTCACAGAGGGGGAAATTGGGGTCCAGTGAAGTGAAGATGGTCTCTTATTAACACCTCTATAAAATATTAAAGACTTATTCCATCACAAGCAAGATGGCTGAGTAAAATTCTCCATGCTTTGTCCTCCCTGCAAAAATACCAAATGAACAATTATTCACACAAAAAGCCCTTTCATAAGAACCGAAAATCAGGTAAGTGATCACAGTACCTGTTTTTGACATCATATTAAGGAAAAAGGTACTGAAGAGGGTAGAAAATATAGTCTTAAATCACCTATACCATCCTTCCCTCTTCCCCCAGCAGTGGCTGTGTGGCATGGAGAGATAATCTATGTGGTTGCGGGAGGGAGAGTGCAGTGATTGTGGGACTTTGCATTGGAACTTGGTGCTGCCCTGTTGCAGAAAGCAACACTGGGCAGAACTCAGCCAGTGCCCATGGAGGGAATATTTAGATAAACCTTAGAGAGAGGGGAATTACCCATCCCAGTGGTTGGAATCTGAGTTCTGCCAAGCCTAGCCACCATGGGCTAAAATGCATTGGAGTCCTAAATGAACTTGAAACACAGTCTAGCTCATGGGGACTACCATTCCTGGGCAAATCCTGACACTGTGCTAGTGTTGGAACCACTGGATTTGGAGGGCACGTAACCTACTGAGACACCAGCTGAGTATCTCAAGCTGACACAAGGGAGGGCTTGTGTAACCCCACCTTCCAAACCCAGGCAGTGTGCCTTGTTGCTCCAGGAAGAACTCCTTCCTTCTGCTTTGGGAGAGGACAGGAAAGAGCAGAGGACTTTGTCTTGTAACTTGGATACCAGCTCAGCCACAGTAGCATGGGCACTAGGCAGTTCTGAGCCCCCCATTCCATGTTCTAGCTCCCAGATGACATTTCTAGACACACTCTGGGCCAGAACGAAGTCCACTCTCTTGAAGGGAAGGACTCAGTCCTGGCAGGATTTATCGCCTACTGGCTGAAGAGCCCTTGGGCCCTGAATAATCAGCAGTGGTAGTCAGGCAGTACTTACCACGGGCCTTGGGTGACACTCAGAGATATGCTGGCTTCAGGTGTGACCCAGTGCATTCCTAGCTGTAGTGGATACAGGGAGACTTCTTTTGCTTCAGAAAAGAAAAGGGAAGAGTAAAGGGGACTTTGTCTTGCAGCTTAGATATTAGCTTTGCCATAGTGGGGGTAGAGCAACAAGCAGGCTTTGGGGGTCCCTGATTCCAGGCCGTGGCTCTTGCATGGCATTTCTGGACCTGTCCTGGACCAGAGGGAAGCCCACTGCCCTGAAGAGAGTCCCAAGCCTGGCAGCATTTACCACAAGCTGAGTGAAGAAACTTTGGTCTTGAGTGAACATTGGCATAGCCAGGCAGTACTCTTCATGTGCCTGGGGCAGTGGTAGTCACAGGGAGAGAATCCTCTGCTTATGGAAAGGCAAGACAAGAATAGCAAGGACTTTGTAATGGTATTGCCTAGGTTTTCTTCGAAGGTTTTTATGGTGTTAGGTCTTATGTTTAAATCTTTAATTCATCTGGAGTTAATTTTTGTATAAAGTATAAGGAAGGGATCCAGTTTCAGCTTTCTGGATATGGCTAGCTAGTTTTCCCAACACCATTTATTAAATAGGGAATCCTTTCCCCATTGCTTGTTTTTGTCAGGTTTGTCAAAGATTAGATGGTTGTAGATGTGTGGCATTACTTCTGAGGCCTCTGTTCTGTTCCATTGGTCTATATCTCTGCTTTTGTACCAGTACCATGCTGTTTTGATTACTGTAGCCTTGTAGTATAGTTTGAAGTCAGGAAGCATGATGCCTCCAGGTTAATTTTTTTTTTTTTTTTTTGCTTAGAATTGTCTTGGCTATGCTGGTTCTCTTTTGGTTTCATATGAAGTTCAAGTTGTTTCTTTCCAATTCTGTGAAGAAAGTCAATGGCAGCTTGATGGGGATAGCATTGAATCTATAAATTACTTTGGGTAGTATGGCCATTTGCATGATATTGATTCTTCCTAACCATGAGCATGGAATGTTTTTCCATGTGTTTGTGTCCTCTCTTATTTCCTTGAGCAGTGGTTTTTAGTTCTTCTTGAAGAGAACTTGTTAGTTGTATTCCTAGGTATTTTATTCTCTTTGTAGCAATTGTGAATGGGAGTTCACTCATAATTTGACTCTGTTTGTCTGTTATTGGTGTATAGGAATGCTCGTGATTTTTGCACATCGATTTTGTATCCCAAGACTTTTCTGAAGTTACTTATCAGCTTAAGGAGATTTTGGGCTGAGACTATGGGGTTTTCTAAATACACAACCATGTCATCTGCAAATAGAGACAATTTGACTTCCTCCTTTCCTAATTGAATACCCTTTATTTCTTTTTCTTGCCTAATTGCCCTGGCCAGAACTTCCAATACTATGTTGAATCTTGTGCCTGTTTTCAAAAGGAATGTTTCCAGGTTTTGCCTGTTCAGTATGATATTGGCTGTGGGTTTGCTGTAAATAGCTTTTATTATTTTGAGATATGTTCCATCAGTACCTAGTTTATTGAGAGTTTTTAGCATAAAGGACTGTTGAATTTTGTCAAAGGCCTTCTCTGCACCTATTGAGATGATCATGTGGTTTTTGTCTTTGATTCTGTTTATGTGATGGATTACATTTATAGATTTGCATATGTCGAACCAGCCTTGCACCCCCGGGATGACGCCTACTTGATCGTGATGGATAAGCTTTCTGATGTGCTGTTGGATTTGGTTTGCCAGTACTGTATTGAAGATTTTTGCATCTATGTTCATCATGGATATTGGCCTGAAATTTTCATTTTTAGTTGTGTCTCTGCCAGGTTCTGGTATCAGGATGATGTTGGTCTCATAGAATGAGTTAGGGTGGATTTCCTGTTTTTGTATTGTTTGGAATAGTTTCAGAAGGAATGGTACCAGCTCCTCTTTGTATGTCTGGTAGAATTTGGCTGTGAACCTGTCTGGTCCTGGACTTTTTTGGTAGGCTATTAATTGCTGCCTGAACTTCAGACCTTGTTACTGGTTTATTCAGGGATTCGACTTCTTCATGGTTTAGTCTTAGGAGGGTGTAAGTGTCTAGGAATTTATCCATTTCTTCTTGATTTACTTGTTTATGTGCATAGAGGTGTTTGTAGTAATCTCTGATGCTAGTTTGTATTTCTGTGGAATCGGTGGTGATATCCTCTTTATCATTTTTATTGTATTTATTTGATTCGTCTCTCTTTTTTTTTATTAGTCTGGGTAGCAGTCTATTTTGTTGATCTTTTCAAAAAACAAGCTCCTGGATTTATTGATTTTTTGAAGGGTTTTTTTTTTTGTGTCTTAATATCCTTCAGTTCTGCTCTGATCTTAGTTATTTCTTGTCTTCTGCTAGCTTTTGAGTTTGTTTGATCTTGCTCCTGTAGTTCTTTTAATTGTGGTGTTAGGGGTTGATTTTAGATCTTTCCTATTTTCTCATGTGGGCATTTAGTGCTATAAATTTCCCTGTAGACACTGCTTTAAATGTGTCACAGAGATCCTGGTACATTGTGTCTTTGTTCTGATTGGTTTCGAAGAACATCTTTATTTCTGTCTTCATTTCATTATTTATTCAGTAGTCATTCAGGAGCAGGTTTTTCAGTTTCCATGTAGTTGTGCAGTTTTGAGTTAGTTTCTTTTTTTTTTTTAATTGCATTTTAGGTTTTGGGGTACATGTGAAAAACATGCAAGGTTGTTGCATAGGTGCATACGTGGCAGTGTGATTTGCTGCCTTCCTCCCCTTCACCTATATCTGGCATTTCTCCCCATGATATCCCTCCCCAACTCCCCACCCCTCTGCCGTCCCCCCGACTCCCCCCAACAGACCCCAGTGTATAGTGCTCCCCTCCCTGTGTCCATGTGTTCCCATTGTTCAACACCCATCTATGAGTGAGAACATGCAATGTTTGATTTTGTGTTCTTGTGTCAGTTTGCTGAGAATGATGGTTTCCAGGTTCATCCATGTCCCTACAAAGGACGTGAACTCATTGTTTTTTATGGCTGCATAATATTCTGTGGTGTATATGTGCCACATTTTTCCTGTCCAGTCTATCATCGATGGGCCTTTGGGTTGGTTCCACGTCTTTGCTATTGTAAACTGTGCTGCAGTGAACATTTGTGTGCATGTGTCCTTACAGTAGAATGATTTATAATCCTTTGGATATATACCCAGTAATAAGATTGCTGGGTCAAATGGAATTTATATTTCTAGGTCCTTGAGGAATCGCCACACTATCTTCCACAATGGTTGAACTAATTTACACTTCCACCAACAGTGTAAAAGTGTTCCTATTTCTCCACATCCTCTCCAGCATCTGTTGTCTCCAGATTTTTTAATGATCGCCATTCTAACTGGCGTGAGATGGTATCTCAATGTAGTTTTGATTTGCATTTCTCTAATGACCAGTGATGATGAGCATTTTTTCATATGCTTGTTGGCCTCATGTATGTCTTCTTTTGTAAAGTATCTGTTCATATCCTTCGCCCATTTTTGAATGGGCTTGTTTGTTTTTTTTCTTGTAAATCTGTTTTAGCTCATTGTAAATTCTGGATATCAGCCCTTTGTTAGACGGGTAGGCTGCAAAAATTTTTTCCCATTCTGTTGGTTGCTGATTCACTCTATTGACTGTTTCTTTTTCCGTGCAGAAGCTGTGGAGTTTGATTAGGTCCCATTTATCTATTTTGGCTTTTGTTGCCAATGCTTTTGGTGTTTTGGTCATAAAGTCCTTGCCTACGCCTATGTCCTGAATGGTTTTGCCTACGTTTCCTTCTAGGGTTTTTATGGTGTTAGGTCTTATGTTTAAGTCTTTAATCCATCTGGAGTCAATTTTAGTGTAAGGTGTCAGGAAGGGGTCAAATTTCTGCTTTCTGCATATGGCTAGCCAGTTTTCCCAACACCACTTATTGAACAGGGAATCCTTTCCCCATTGCTTGTTTTTATCAGGTTTGTCAAAGATCGGATGGTTGTAGATATGTTGTGTTGCCTCTGACGCCTCTGTTCTGTTCCATTGGTCTATATCTCTGTTTTGGTACCAGTACCATGCTGTTTTGATTACTGTAGCCTTGTAGTAGAGTTTGATGTCCGGTAGTGTGATGCCTCCTGCTTTGTTCTTTTTGCTTAGAATTGACTTGGCTATGCGGGCTCTCTTTTGGTTCCATATGAAGTTTAAGGTGGTTTTTTCCAGTTCTGTGAAGAAGGTCATTGGTAGCTTGATGGGGATAGCGTTGAATCTGTAGATTACTTTGGGCAGTATCGCCATTTTCACGATATTGATTCTTCCTAACCATGAACATGGAATGTTTCTCCATCTGTTTGTGTCCTCTCTTATTTCATTGAGCAGTGGTTTGTAGTTCTCCTTAAAGAGGTCCTTTACGTTCCTTGTTAGTTGTATTCCTAGGTATTTTATTCTCTTTGTAGCAATTGTGAACGGCAGTTCGTTCTTGATTTGGCTCTCTTTAAGTCTGTTATTGGTGTATAGGAATGCTTGTGATTTTTGCACATTGATTTTGTATCCTGAGACTTTGCTGAAGTTGCTTATCAGTTTCAGGAGATTTTGGGCTGAGATGATGGGGTCTTCTAAACATACAATCATGTCGTCTGCAAATAGAGACAATTTGACTTCCTCCTTTCCTAATTGAATACCCTTTATTTCTTTTTCTTGCCTGATTGCTCTGGCTAGAACTTCCAGTACTATACTGAATAGGAGTGGTGAGAGAAGGCATCCTTGTCTAGTGCCAGATTTCAAAGGGAATGCTTCCAGTTTTTGCCCATTCAGTATGATACTGGCTGTTGGTTTGTCATAAATAGCTTTCATTATTTTGAGATACATTCCGTCGATACGTAGTTTATTGAGAGTTTTTAGCATAAAGGGCTGTTGAATTTTGTCGAAGGCCTTCTCTGCATCAATTGAGATAATCATGTGGTTTTTGTCTTTGGTTCTGCTTATGTGGTGAATTACATTTATAGACTTGCGTATATTGAACCAGCCTTGCATCCCCGGGATGAATCCTACTTGATCACGGTCGATAAGCTTTTTGATGTGCTGTTGCAATTGGCTTGCCAGTATTTTATTGAAGATTTTTGCATGTATTTTATTGAAGATTTTTGCCAGTATTTTATTGAAGATTTTTGCATGGATATTGGCCTGTAGTTTTCTTTTCTTGTTGAGTCTCTGCCGGGTTTTGGTATTAGGATGATGTTGGTCTCATAAAATGATTTGGGAAGGATTCCTTCTTTTTGGATTATTTGGAATAGTTTCAGTAGGAATGGTACCAGTTTCTCTTTGTATGTCTGGTAGAATTTGGCTGTGAACCCATCTGGACCTGGGCTTTTTTTGGGTGGTAGGCTCTTAATTGCTGCCTCAACTTCAGACCTTGTTATTGGTCTATTCAGGGTTTTGACTTCTTCCTGGTTTAGGCTTGGGAGGAGGCAACTGTCCAGGAATTTATCCATTTCTTCCAGGTTTTCTAGTTTATGTGCATAGAGTTGTTTGTAATAATCTCTGATGATGGTCTGAATTTCTGTGGAATCTGTGGTGATATCCCCTTTATCATTTTTTATTGCATCTATTTGGTTATTCTCTCTTTTCTTTTTTATTAGTCTGGCTAGTGGTCTGTGTATTTTGTTGATCTTTTCAAAAAAACAGCTCCTGGATTTATTGATTTTTTGTAGGGTTTTTCGTGTCTCTATCTCCTTCAATTCTGCTTTGATCTTAGTTATTTCTTGTCTTCTGCTAGGTTTTGAGTTTTTTTGATCTTGCTCCTCTAGCTCTTTCAATTTTGATGATAGGGTGTCAATTTTAGATCTCTCCTTTCTTCTCATGTGGGCACTTATTGCTATGTATTTTCCTCTAGAGACTGCTTTAAATGTGTCCCAGAGATTCTGGTATGTGGTGTCTTCGTTCTCGTCGGTTTCGAAGAACATCTTTATTTCTGCCCTCATTTCATTGTTTATCCAGTCAACATTCAGGAGAAAGTTGTTCATTTTCCATGAGGCTGTGCGGTTCTGTGTTGGTTTCTGATTTCTGAGTTCTAACTTGATTGCACTGTGGTCTGAGAGACTGTTTGTTATGGTTTCCGTTCTTTTGCATTTGCTGAGGAGTGATTTACTTCCAATTATGTGGTCAATTTTAGAGTAGGTGTGATGTGGTGCTGAGAAGAATGTATATTCTGTGGATTTGGGGTGGAGAGTTCTGTAAATGTCTATTAGGTTTGCTTGTTCCAGGTCTGAGTTCAAGTCCTGGATATCCTTGTTTATTTTCTGTCTCGTTGATCTGTCTAAAATTGACAATCGTGTGTTGAAGTCTCCCACTATTATTGTGTGGGAGTCTAGGTTTCTTTGTAAGTCTTTAAGAACTTGCCTTATGTATCTGGGTGCTCCTGTATTAGGTGCATATATATTTAGGATCGTTAGCTCTTCTTGTTGCATTGATCATTTTACCATTATGTAATGTCCTTCTTTGTCTCTTTTGATCTTTGTTACTTTAAAGTCTATTTTATCAGAGATGAGAATTGCAACTCCTGCTTTTTTTTGCTCTCCATTTGCTTGGTAAATCTTCGTCCATCCCTTTATTTTGAGCCTTTGTGTATCCTTGCATGTGAGGTGGGTTTCCTGGATACAGCACACTGATGGGTTTTGGCTTTTTATCCAATTTTCCAGTCTGTGTCTTTTGATTGGGGCATTTAGTCCGTTTACATTTAGGGTTAATATTGTTATGTGTGAATTTGATCCTGTCATTTTGATGCTAGCTGGCTGTTTTTCCCATTGGTTGATGCAGATTCTTCATTGTGTTGATGCTCTTTACCATTTCGTGTGTTTTTGGAGTGGCTGGTACTGGTTGTTCTTTTCTATGTGTAGTGCCTCCTTCAGGAGCTCTTGTAAAGCTGGTCTGGTGGTGATGAAATCTCTGAGTACTTGCTTGTTCTCAAAGGATTTCATTTTTCCTTCACTTATGAAGCTTAGTTTGGCTGGATATGAAATTCTGGGTTGAAATTTCTTTTCTTTAAGGATGTTGAATATCGGCCCCCACTCTCTTCTGGCCTGTAGGGTTTCTGCTGAGAGATCTGCTGTGAGTCTGATGGGCTTCCCTTTGTAGGTAACCCGACCTTTCTCTCTGGCTGCCCTTAGTATTTTCTCCTTCATTTTGACCCTGGTGAATCTGACGATTATGTGCCTTGGGGTTGCTCTTCTAGAGGAATATCTTTGTGGTGTTCTCTGTATTTCCTGGACTTGAATATTGGCCTGCCTTGCTAGGTTGGGGAAGTTTTCCTGGATAATATCCTGAAGAGTATTTTCCAGCTTGGATGCATTCTCTTCATCACATTCGGGTACACCTATCAAACGTAGATTAGGTCTTTTCACATAGTCCCATATTTCTTGTTGACTTTGTTCATTCCTTTTTACCCTGTTTTCTCTAATCTTGCCTTCTCGTTTTATTTCATTGAGTTGATCTTCGACCTCTGATATCCTTTCTTCTGCTTGGTCAATTCGGCTGTTGAAACTTGTGCATGCTTTGCGAAGTTCTCATGTTGTGTTTTTCAGCTCCATCAATTCACTCATATTTCTCTCTAAGTTGTCCATTCTCGTTAGCATTTTGCCAAGCCTTTTTTCAAGGTTCTTAGTTTCTTTGCATTGGGTTAGAACATGTTCTTTTAGCTCATGGAAGTTTCTTATTTTCCACTTTCTGAAAGCTGATTCTGTCATTTCATCACACTCATTCTCCATCCAGTCTTGTTCCATTGCTGGTGAGGAGTTGTGCTTCCTTGTAGGAGGAGAGGTGTTCTGGTTTCTGGTGTTTTCATCCTTTTTGCGCTGGTTTCTTCCCATCTTTGTGGATTTATCCACCTATCGACTTTGTAGTTGCTGCCTTTCTGATTTTGGTAATTTTAAGTCTGCAGCAGCAGAACTCATAAACCCCCTTTTCTTCCCCCCAGGTGTTCTGTCCCAGGGAGTTAGGGCTTTATGATTTTCCACTGTCTTGCTGCCATTTTCCCTGCCCACAAGATGGCAGCCTAGTCACACTCAGCCTGCGGAGGCTTCGCTGAGCTGCTGTGGGCTCTGCCCAGCTTCCGTGTGAACTTCCCTGCAGTCCTGTTTATATGGGTGTAGTTAGAACTGCTTCTGCTATGTTGGCCCGCCCCTGTAGTGATGGAGTCTCTGTAGTGGCGGGTTGCCTTGGTTACTGCAAATTGCCCTGGAAACTGCAGGGTGTTTCCGTAATGGAGGACGCCCCTCCTCCACAGAGCTGGACTGTCCTGGGTTCAGTTGTGTTTCCCGTGGTGCGTTTTTGCCCGGGAATCTCCTGGCTTGACTCCCCGTTTCAGCTCCCCTTGCTGGCTTAGAGGGGACTCAGTCTCGCTCACTCTGCACATGGAGCTGCTGCCCCAGGGCGCAGGCCGGACGGCCGCGCTGGTCAAACCAGCGGCGCTGGTGACCCATGGGGCTCCTCCGCCTGTGAATCTCCTGGTCTGTGGGCAGTAAAAATCCACTGCCCTGTGAGCTGCTGCATTGGCTGAAGCAGCGACTCTGAGAATCGTGGCGTGTTTTTGCCCGGGAATCTCCTGGCTTGACTCCCCGTTTCAGCTCCCCTCGCTGGCTTAGAGGGGACTCAGTCTCACTCACTTTGCACAGGGAGCCGCTGCCCCATGGCGCCGGTCAAACCAGCGGTGCTGGCGACTCGTGAGGCTCCTCCACCTGTGAATCTCCTGGTCTGTGGGCGGTAAAAATCTGTCTGGAAATGCGGCGTCCACTCACCCTCTGCACTTTCTCTCGGAGCTGCAATCCCAAGTTCCTCCTAACCGGCCATCTTCTTGAGTTAATTTCTTAATCCTGAGTTCTGATTTGATTGCACTGTGGTCTGAGAGACTTTGTTATGATTTCCATTCTTTTGCATTTGCTGAGGAGTGATTTACTTCCAATTATGTGGTCAATTTTATAGTAAGTGCAATGCCATGCTGAGAGGAATGCGTATTCTGTGGATTTGGGGTGGAGAGTTCTGTAGATATCTATTAGGTCCTCTTGGTCCAGATCTGAGTTCAAGTTCTGTATTTTCTTGTTAATTTTCTGTCTCATTGATCTACCTAATATTGACAGTGAGTGTTAAAGTCGCCCACTATTATTGTGTGGGAGTCTAAGTCTCTTTGCAGGTCATGAAGAACTTGCTTCATGTATTTGGGTGCTTCTGTTTTGGGTGTGTATGTATTTAGGATCGTTAGCTCTTCTTGTTGCATTGATCATTTTACCATTATGTAATGATCTTCTTTGTCTCTTTTGATCCTTGTTGGTTTAAAGTCTATTTTATCAGAGACTAGGATTGCAACTCCTGCTTTTTTTTTGCTCTCCATTTGCTTGGTAAATCTTCCTCCATCCCTTTATTTTGAGCCTATGTGTATCCTTGCATGTGAGATGGGTTTCCTGGATACAGCACACCAATAGGTTTTGACTTTTTATCCAATTTGCCAGTCTGTGTCTTTTGATTGGGTCATTTAGCCCATTTACATTTAAGGTTAATATTGTTATGTGTGAATATGATCCTGCCATTTTGATGCTAGCTGGTTGTTTTGCCCATTAGTTGATGCAGTTTCTTCATTGTGTAATGCTGTTTACCATTTGGTATGTTTTTTGGAGTAGCTGATACTGGTTGGTCCTTTCTGTGTTTAGTGCTTCTTTCAGGAGCTCTTGTAAGCAGGTCTGTTGGTGATGAAATCTCTGAGCAATTGCTTTTTCATAAAGGACTTTATTTCTCCTTCACTTATGAAGCTTAGTTTGGCTGGATATGAAATTCTAGGTTGAAAGTTCTTTTTTTTAAGGATGTTGAATATTGGCCTCCACTCTCTTCTGGCTTGTAGGGTTCCTGCTGAGAGATCCACTGTGAGTCTGATGGGCTTCCCTTTGTGGGTAAGAAAATATTTGTGAACTACCCATCTAACAATGGATTGATAACCAAAATATATAAGGAGCTTGAACAACACTATAGGACAAAATATAGTAATTCAATTAAAAATAGGCAAAATATCCATATGGACATTTCTCAAGGCATAAAAATGGCAAACAGGCATATGTAAAGGTGCTCAACATCACTGATCATCAGAGAAATGCAAGTCAAAACTACAATGAGATATCATCTTACCCCAGTTAAAATGGCCTTTATCCAAAAGATAGGCAATAACAATTGCTGGTGAAAAGGAACCCTGATAAACTGATGGTGGGAATGTAAATTAGTACAACCACTATGAGGACAGTTTGGAGATTCCTCAAAAAAATAAAAATAGAGCTGCCATATGATCCAGTAATTCCACTGCTAGGTATATACCCCAAAGAAAAGAAATCAGTGTATCAAACAGATGGCTGCATTCCCATTTTGTTGCAGCACTATTTACAATAGCCAAGATTTGGAGGCAACCTAAGTGTCCATCAGCAGATTAATGAGTAAAGAAAATGTGGTACATGTACACATGGAGTACTATTCAGCCATAAAAAAGAATGAGATCCTGTCATTTGTAACAACATGGATGGAACTAAGGTCATTATGTTAAGTGATATAAACCAGGCAAAGAAAGACAAACTTTGCATGTCTCACTTATTTGTGGATGTTAAAAATTAAAACAATTGAACTCATGGAAATAGAGAGTCAAAGGATGGTTACAAGAGGTTGGGAAGGCTCATGGGAAAGGTAACGGGGATGGTTAATGAGTGCAAAAGTATAGCTAGGATGAATAAGATCTAGTATTTAATAGCACAACAGGGTGACTACAGTCAACGATCATTTATTGGACATGTAAAAATAACTAAAAAAGTTAGATTGTAACCCAAAGGATAAATGCCTGAGGTGATAAATACCCTGTTTACTCTGATGTGATTATTGCATATTGTTTGCCTATATCAAAATATCTCATGTAACCCATGAGACACACACATATACACATATACCTGTAGTATATACCCACAAAAACAAACAAACAAAATATTTCTTCAGCTTGGTTATTCATTCTCTCATTTGTCTTTTCTGCTACTCCCTGTCTGTTTCCCTAGGATTATCAACTAGTCATGTATTAGCATGCTTCACAGGAAGTTTGGGAAGAGGCATGTTGGAAAAAACCTTTGCTCATAAGGCAGCCAGGCCAAGGGTGCAGGCCGTGAAACATAGAAAGGGGCATTTCAGTTCCTGGGGTCTGTAAGAAAGTGGAAAAGAGAGAAGGGATTTGTTCTGTCCTGGGGGTCATGTGTGGAGATGTGTCATTCCCTGAGGTCTCAGACCTAAAGGAGTAAGTGAAGCTCCCAGTATAGGAAGTGGAGTTGTTGCAGGAGCTGGCCACAGGTCATGTGCAATGCTGGTTTTCTACCACCCTGACCCCAGATCCTGTTGGATTTCCACCACGTGCCAGGCTCTTTACACTCTTGATGTCTTTTATTCCCCTCAACAACTGTGAGTTGAGAAAATGTTCTCTTACTTTACAGGCATTAAAACCCAAGGTAAGATGAGTGAAATGATTTTCAGATAAGTAGTAGAGCTTTGTTTTGAACCCAAGAGTCCCAGGTGAGTCTCTCCTCTCCTGTTATTGAGTGAAACTCTAATAATGTTCTTTTTAATAGTAAGTGTTACTCTAATTTGGTCTTTTGTAACTTTAAGGAAGTTACCTGCAATTATTCTGTTTTTTATTTCTTTGAATATTTGATTGAACCAAATTTAAAATTTGCCAGCAGGTGGCGACAGAAAACCAATAACTCAGGATACCAATATTGGTGCTTTCCAGAGGAGGGAATGGGGCTTGCCACTGTGTCCTTCGCAGTTTGAGTGTCTGGCTTCATTTTGTCAGAAAAAATGAAGGCTACCAGGCTATTAGGCCCTCCACCTCTGCTCCCTGGGGGCTCATTCTGGTTTCTTAAGGCCCTCAGGACAAAGTCCCTACACCCTAGCCCTGTCACACTTCCTGCCACTAATCTTCTCAGGTGGCTTAATGCCCCTCTCCTCTCCACACTCTCCCACACACCCATTGCTTTGTCCCTTCTGGCCCCTCTGCCTGGACAACCCCTTATCCCCTCCCCCATCTGGCTATTCTTTCTCATCCTTGGACTCAGCTAAAAGGTCGCCTATGTTGCAAGGAGTCCACCCTGCTACTGCCCCCTGCCAGGTCGGTGGGGCCCTTTCTCTGTGTGTGTCCCTGTTAGAATACTGGTGGCCCTGGGGTCCTACTCTTTTTTGCTTGACTGTCTTCTTACTAGACAGTCAGTCCCCTTGAGGACAGGGACCGTGTCCTATTTGTGTATATGGCTAGCCATTTATCCCAGCACTATTGATTGAATAGGGAATCCTTTTTCCATTGCTTTTGTTAGGCTGGTCGAAGATCAGATGACTGTAGGTAAACAGGTTTATTTCTGGGTTCTCTATTCTGTTCCACTGGTCTATGTGTTTGTTCTTGTACCAGTACCATGTTGTTTTGGTTACTGTAACTCTGTAGTAACAAAGCCCTCCAGCTTTGTTCCTTTTGCTTAGGATTGGCTTGGCTATTCGGGCTCCTTTTTGTTTCTATCTGAATTGTAAAATAGTTTTCTCTAGTTCCGTGAATAATATCAATGGTAGCTTAATGGGAACAGCATTGAATCTATAAATTTCTTTGGGCAGTATGGCTATTGTAATGATGCTAATTCTTCCTATTCATGAGCATGAAATGTTTTTTCATTTGTGTCACCTCTGATTTCTTTGAGCAGTGGTTTGTAGTTCTTCTTCTATAGCTCTTTCACCTCCCTTGTTAGCTGTATTTCTAGGGACTTCATTCTTTTTGTGGCGATTGTGAATGGGAATTCATTCATGATTTGGTTCTTGGCTTGACGTCTGTTGGTGTATAGGAATGCTAGCGATTTTTACACATTGATTTTGTATCCTAAGACTTTGCTGAAGTTGCTTATCAGCTTAAGAAGCATTTGGGTAAGATAATGGGGTTTCCTAGATATGGGATCATGTCATCTGCAAACAGGGATAGTTTGACTTTATGTCTTCCTATTTGAATGTACCTTTATTTCTTTCTCTTGCCTGATCACCATGGCCAGAACTTCCAATATTGTGTTGAATAGGAGTGGTGAAAGTGGGCATCCTTGTCTTGTGCTAGTTTTCAAGGGGAGTGCTTCCAGCATTAGCCCACTCAGTATGATGTTGGCTGTAGGTTTGTCATAGATAGCTATTATTATTTTGAAGTATGCTCCTTCAATACTAATTTATTGAGAGTTTTTAACAGGAAGAGATGTTGAATTTTATCGAAGAGGCTTGGTAATTTATAAAGAAAAGCAGTCTAATTGGCTCACAGTTCTGCAGGCTGTACAGAAAGCATGGCCCTGACATCTGCTTCTGGGAAGGCCTCAGGAAGCTTGCAGTCATGGTGGAAGGCAAAAGCAAGGGAGCAGGAGCAAGAGAGCAGAAAGTGCCACACACTTTTAAACAACCAGCTCTTGCATGAACTCACTCATCAGCAAGGGAATGGTGCCAAGCCATTCATGAGGGATGTGCCCTCATGATCCAAACACCTCCACTAGACCTCACCTCCAGCACTGGGAATTATATTTCAACATGAGATTTGGAGAGGCACAGAAATCCATCTCAGTGTTCCTAGTGCCAGGCACAGAAGAAAATTTTGAGAGAATGAACAAACAAAGGAGTGTTTACTGAGAGGGCTAGTGACCTGGTCCCGGGAAATCTCATCCAAGGGTCTCCGTGGAGCCCCAAAGTCCAGAGTCTTTTGTAGACATGGCAGTCATCATTGCGGGGAGGGTGGCTCTCCTTGGCTTGCAGGGTAGGGTATTTGTGTTTTCGGTTTGGGGCATTTCTTGCCTTATCTTAACAATCTTTTTGAATCTTTTTAACTACTTCCAGGGAAGGACGCACTTTCTTAAGATGTAAAAACGAGTAATTTAAATAAGTGGAAGGAAAATGCATTTTAATTACATTATTATACTAATTTATGTCTTCTTCCCTCCTTGAAAAAGTACTTTTTCACAGTGTGGAAGCACATTAGGGCTGAGAATCTAGACTAATTGTTTCAGATGGCTGCTGAGAGACAATGTGCTTTGTTTTTACAGCTCTCAAAGCAGGTGGGTAAACAGGCCTATTTTATTAAGGCCAGGTTGAGTTTCATGAGTCGGAAACCACAGCTGCAGTGTCTGTTCACGTGGCATTGTGCTTGGCCCTGGTAGATGCTCAGAAAGAATTTTGTCGGTAGATACATGAATGAATAATATGGAGAGGTAGGGCTAGCTGCAAGACTGAGAATGATTCAAGATGGCTGGGTCTCTTCCACAACAAAGTCCTTCTAGGTCTGGTTGTAGGGAGAAGAGAAAATGTCCAACTGTTTGCTGGACTCCTCTGTGTTGCCAGGTACAGGGCAGCAACGGGAAACATGATTTCTCACTTAAGTTTCACAACCACCCTGTGAGGTAAGCCCAGTTTGCAGATCAGCAAGTCAAGGCTCAGGGGGATTAAATAACTTGCCCAAGATCTCAGTGTCACAGAGGGGCAGAGTCAGCGTGAGGACTGGTCGTGTCAGACCCCTTCTTCCTGCTGAGTCAGGCTCTTTTAAACAATAACTGCCACATATTGAAGATTTATTGTCTTAGTCCATTTGAGCTGCTATAACAAAATTCTATAGACTAGAAAGCTTATAAATAACAGAAGTTTAGGCCAGGCATGGTGCCTTATTCCTGTAATCTCAGCATTTTGGGAGGCTGAGATGGGAGGATAACTTGAAGCTACGTGTTCAAGACCAGCTTGGGCAACAAAGCAAGACCCTATCTCTACAAAAAATAAAAACAAAAAATTTAAATCACAGAAATGTATTTCTTGCAGATTTGGAGGCTGAGAAGCCCAAGGTCAAGGTGCTGGCAAACTTGATATTTGGTGAGGGCCTGTTTCTTGGTTTATAGATGGTGCCTTTTTGCCGTGACCTCTCATAGTGGATAGGTATGGGCAGCTCTTTCGGGCCTCTTTTATAGGGACACTAATCTCATTCATAAGTCTTCACTCTTATGACTTAATCACTTCCAAAGGCCCCACCTCCCTCACCTTGGGGTTTAGGTTTAACAGGTGAATTTTGGGGGAACACAAAAAGTCAGACACAGCACTTACTTTGTGCAGTCACTAAGCTAGGCCTCTGCTCTAGATTATCCTAGTACCTAGCACATAGTATCAGGTAAATGGCAGTAATTACTGTTACGAATCCTCACAAAGTTCTTTTGAAAAAAGTATTGTTATTTCCACCGTGTAAGTCAGTGCTTGTTACACTTCAACAAAACACAGATTCTGATTCTGTAGTTCTGGGGTGTGGCCTAAGATTCTGCATATCTAACAGCTTGATCTTGTTGGTCAGGAGCATGCTTTGAGTGATGGGACTGTAGACAGTAGAACTGGAGCTCAAATGAAGAAACGGACTTGCCATGCACACCAGCTTTCAGGCCTGTGTGCGTTTGGTGCTAAAGCTCAGCTTCCTTCCCTCACATCCTCCTGCCTCCTAGTCTCTGAGTCTGGTTTCCCGATCCTGAAAGCAGACCTCCTGCAAGGCTGTGCTCGCCACATGTGGTCAGGACACTCTGTACTGGGACCTCCCAGGGGCCACCTCATGGTGCTCAGGAGCAGGTACACCCCTGAATGAGAACCACTGCTCCAGGCCAGATCAATCCATCCACTGAACTCTTTTTTTTTTTTGCCTGGATGTTGTCTTCCATTATGTCACCTTTTTTTTTTTTTAATTAGTGGCTTCATTGAAATATAATTCACATACCATACAATTCACCCATTTAAAGTGTACAAGTCAGTGGTTTTTAGCATGTTCACAGAAGTATGCAACCATCATCACAATAAATTTTGCAACATTCTGATCATTTCCCAAAGAAACACTGTACCCTGTACCTGTGTCATTTTCCAATCTCTCTAGCCCTAGGCAAGCGCTATTCTGCTTTCTACCTTTATAGATTTACCTATTCTGAACATTTCATATAAATGAAATTATAAGTGGTCTTTTGTGACTGGCTTCTTTTACTTTGCATAATGTTTTGAAGATTCACTCATGTTGTAGCATGGGTATTTCATTGTTTTTAATGACCACATACATTTCCATCCTATAAATATACCACCTTTATCCACTCATCACTTGATGGACATTTGGATTGCTCCCACTTTTTAGCTGTTATGAATAATGCCCTGAACATATGCATTCAAGCTTTTTTGTGGACATATATGTTTTTATTTCTTTTGGATATGATATACCTAGAAGGGGAATTTTTGAATCAAATAACTCTATTTTTAACTTTTGATACACTGCCGCACTGTTTTCCAAAGTGGCTGTGCCATTTTTATGTTCCTACTAGCAATAAATGAGGATTCTGATTTCTCCACATAGTTTCCAACATTTGTTATTATCTGACGTTTTTATTACAATTATCCTAGTGGATGTGAAGTGGATAATATCAGTTGCTATGAGTTGAATGTATGTGTCCCTCCAAAATTTATATATTGGAATGTAAACTCCAAGATGATGGTATTAGGAGGTGGGGCACTTGGTGGAAGTGATTAAGTCATGAGGGCTGTGTCCTCATGAATGGAATTAATGCCCTTATAAAGACTTCAGGGGGCCGGGCGAGGTGGCTCACACCTGTAATCCCAGCACTTTGGGAGGCAGAGGCTGGTGGATCAAATGAGGTCTGGAGTCCAAGATCAGCTTGACCAACGTGGAGAAACCCTGTCCCTACTAAAAAAAAAAAACACCAAAAAACCACAAAATAAGTTGAGTGTGGTGGCGCATGTCTATAATCCCAGCTACTCAGGAGGCTGAAACAAGAGAATCGCTTGAACCTGAGAGGTGGAGGTTGTGGTGAGCCGAGATCGCGCCATTGCATTTCAGCCTGGGCAAAAAGAGCGAAACTTTGTCTCAGAAAAAAAAAAGACTTCAGGAAATGGCCTAGGCCTTTCATTCCTTCTGCCATGTGAGAACACAGTGTTTGTCCTTCTGCCATGAGGCGGTACAGTGACAAGGTGCCATCTTTGGAGCAAAGAGCAAGCCCTTAGCAGACACAGAATCTGCTATCCCCTGAATTTTGGATATCTCAGTCTCCAGAATTGTGAGAGATAAATTTCTGTTCTTTATAAATTATTCAGTCTCAGGCATTCTGTGATAGCAGCACAAAATGAACTAAGACACCCCACCCCCTAATACAATCACCTTGGTGGTTAGCATTTCAAAATATGAATTTTGGAGAACACAAATATCAGACTGTAACATACACTAATTTCATTACTTTCTGCTCTGTAGGGCAAGGAAGGGGGCCTTACAGGGCACCTGAGTAGGAGGAGGAAGAGCTGTTTCTGAGTAAACTTAAGCTAGGCAGACAAAGCAATTGTAAATTGCTAGGTGACCTCAATAATTGTAAATTTGAATGAAATGATATGATCACACCTAATGAATGGGCATGAAAAGCATTTCCCAGGGTTGGGGGTCACCAGTATGGAAGCAGACACAGAATGTAGAAATAGGCAATTGAGAAAGCCCTATCAATCAGCCCCAGCATACTTATCTTGCACCTTTTCAGCACAGGCACACCCAGCCTGGACTGGACTGGTTTGCATTTACTATTTGGGTAGGGCATGGTATCAAACCATGAATCAAGATCCTAGCACAGTGGCTAAGAGCATTAAAACTGGATTCAAGCTGCTTGGCTTCAAATCCCTACTCTACCAGCCATGGCACTTAGAGGGAGTCACTTAGCATTTCTAAGTTCTAGGGTCTTTGTAAAATGGGAACATCCACACTGCCACCTTATAGACTTGTGAGACTGAAAGAAGACAATTAATACATGTACCTTGTTTGGAGACTGTACAAATTGAGTATTCAATTCTTCCTCCCACACCTCCATTGCAATTTGCTCTCTACGAATTATTTAACACATGAATTTAAGTAACCTGCCTTCTCTAATTGCAGAAGGAAAGACTTACGTCCTGGTGTAGAGGAAGCCATCAACAATGGGAGAGAGAGGATACGTGGAGAGGTTTGAAGGGTATCTGCAGAAACTTCTCACTCTGGCAACTTGTCTACTGCTTCCACCTTCACACAAAGTTGATCCAGATGCTTAGAGGACTCCCTTCTACTGGTGACCTTTGCCCAATCACACAAGATGGAGTAGAGACACAAGAAGTGATCTCATGCTTGACGTTGCTTGATCTAGAACTATGCTAACAAATTCAAATCTAGCCTGATTCAGACAATATAATAGTAACAAGAAAGAAATCGTATTAGTTTGTTCTCATGCTGCTAATAAAGACATACCTGAAACTGGGCAATTTACAAAGGAAAGAAGTTTAATTGACTCGGAGTTCCACATGGCTGGGGAGGCCTCATAATCATGTCAGGAGATAAGGAGAATCAAAGCCATGTCTTACATGGCAGCAGGCAAAAAGAGAGCTTGTGTAGGGGAGCTCTCCTTTATAAAACAATCAGATTTAATTACTCCCACTGGGTCCCTCCCACAACAAGTGAGAATTCTGGGAGCTAAAATTCAAGATGAGATTTGGGTGGGGACACAGCCAAACCATATCAGAAATATTTTTAGAAGCTCCACATTGTGTTCAGATCTAACACATTGTGTTTTATTGTTCAGAAAACAATAAAAGCACTTTTAATTTTGTTGAAATTTATAAGGAAAATCACAAACTATAGCTGCTCTTTTCAAAAACTGGGACTATAGGGATTTTACGTTTTGGAAAACACAGAGAGGCAGGTAAATAATTTTAAAAAGCTCATTTTGAGTTAATATCTCAACAGCTCAATTTATGATGACTCATAATCAATAAACTATGAGTATCTCATATTCTAATCAAGTTGTATGATATTCCACAATTAAAAATTTTTTTCACACTTAAACATCTCTATAAAGGGCTATCATTTAGATGTGTAAGGACAGAATCTGTAACACATGAAAATAATAAACACAAAAAATTTTGCACCAAAATACACACTAGAGGATGGTTATGTTTAGCCTTACTTAGTACCCTTTGAAACTGCTTTTGCAAAAATTATAACAGTGAGAAAATTACGACAGTGAAAGGGATCTGACCTAACTGACTCCATCTTGCATCCAACCTCTGAGCTGCCCTTGTTCATTCCTGCGTGTAGGCCGACTAACTTTGGGAGGAATTTAGCTTATAGTTTAACTTTGAAACAAAGATGATAACAGCCCTTTCCTGAAAGCAAGCCATTTCTTGCCTGGGGACCAGACTGTCTTTTTAAGACTAACAAATTAGCCACAAAATTAGAAATTATGGGTTAGGAATCATGCAGCTAGTGGTCACAAGATTCCAAACCTCCCCAGTCGCTCCTAGGGATAGCATTACTATTGTAAAATCTATGATTGGTGCTGGAGATATTTTTCAGACCCTGCATTCTGGTGCGCCAGCTGACACCACCCAGACAGACCATCTGGCTCAGCCAGTTCTGCAATCTCACCCAGGAACAGAAGACAGAAGAACAAGAAGAACCACTCTGACCACCTGTGATTTCATCTCAGGCCCAACCAATCAGTACTTTCCACTCCCTGGCCCCTTACCTGCCAAATTATCCTAAAGAAATCCCAGTCTCTGCATTTTCAGGGAGATTGATTTTAGTGACAAAACTCCAGTTTCCCATTTAACCAGGTCTGTTAGAATGAAACTCTTTCTCTATAGCAATTCACCTGTCTTGATAAATTGGCTCTATCTGGACAGTGGGCAAAATGAACCGTTAGGTGCTTTTACCTTCACTTCTGTTAACCAGTCAGCCAAGCAAAACCTTTCTGTATAAACAACTTGAACATTCAGTTTCCTTTTTATTTTATAGATAACATCTTAAGTTTTAAAGTACTTCTGGATCCTAGGAGACGGTTCCATAGTTTTCTCTTAGTTAGATATGATTTTATTATTAAGGGAGATGTAAGTTCTGGTCTTTCAAATCTACCTTGTCCTAGTTTCATCCCAGCACACCAGTGCAAGCTCTTAACTTCCGGTATGCTGCCTTACCTCTGTTTTGGGATTTGGGAAAGGATACTAGATCAGCATATTAAGGATTTGGCTGATTTTCAGCCAATGGTTAGAGTCTCAGATGCCTCAGTAACAATAGAACCGATTTTGATGCCTCAGTAAGAATATCCTATCAACTTCATCCCCGATTTCTGTCCCTGACACCTGTCTGTTATCTCTTGAGTGTAGTAGGTTTCTTTGTTACCTTTATCCTGTGAGGGGACAATTATGAATTATGCCTCAGTCTACCTGGGTTCTGTCCCATTCACCCTATACCCCAGCTCCTCCTTAGGGGTACTTGGCTCTTCCCTATTCTTACCTGTTTTTGTTTCTCCACATTGTGAAATTACTCAGCTTGATGCAAATTCTTCCCTGCTACACCCAAGTATCTGCTTATTGTCTCCAAATCCACATCTCTTTGCCATCATGTGTTTTATCATCAGTGCCTGGCCTGGAAGGGGACAGGTTTCCCAAATGGATAATATTAATTAATCATTGTACATTTCATGTATAGAACACTCTTACACAGACACTCTTACACTCTGGTTCTCTTCCTGTAAACACACACACACACACACACACACAAACTTCACCTTAAATATAAAACATTATAAATATATGGAAAAATATAATAAACATAATTACTTTTAGTGTCTTCTTTCTTTGCTTCATCTTTAGTAGTTTTTCTAAATTTTCTCAAGTTGGGTCTGAAGTAGTAAACTTAGTTCTTATTTGCTTGAGATAACCTCACTGTGAAATAGAAGGTTAGCTGACTATAATGTTGTAAGTTGACAATTGTATTCTCGTAGCATTCTGAAGATATTTTCCCATAGTCTTCTGATTATCATTGATGTTGCCAAGAAGCATATACCAGTCTAATTGCTGTTTTGTAAAAGACTCTGTTATTGTGCAGTTTGCATCAGCGTAATTGTTATTATTTTGTTGGAAATTTGTCCTTTATCTCTAGTTGCTTGTAAGACCTTCTCTATGTCTCGGGTGCTCTGCAGTTTTTCTCTATGATGTGTCTAGGTTTAGATTTATTTAGATTTATTTTCTTTGTATTCATTGAAATACAATGAATTCTTTTAAATTTTTCTTTTTAAACCTGAGAAGCCGTGTTCTCATCAGTTCTGGAAAATTATCAGCCATTATTTCTTCAAATATTGCCTCCTTCATTTGTCTTGTCTCCGGAAATTCTACTACATATAAGTGGACATTAGCATTTAATCCTCAGCTCCCATAAATGCTCTTTCATATTTTCATATCTCATTATTTCTTTGTGTTGAATCTGTGGAATTTTCTCAAGTCCATCTTCCAGTTAATCATTTTTCTTTTCTCTTTGTCCAGTACTATTTTGCTAAGCCTTTTTTTTTTTTTTTTTGAAACAGAGTCTTACTCTGTTGCCCAGGCTGGAGTGCAGTGGAGCAATCTCAGCTCATCCCTCTGCATCCCTGGTTGAAGCGATTCTCCTGCCTCAGCCTCCAGAGTAGCTGGGATTACAGGTGCATGCCACTATGCCTGGCTAATTTTTGTACTGTTAGTAGAGAAGGGGTTTCATCATGTTGTTCAGGCTTGTCTCAAACTCCCAATCTCATGATCTGCCCACCTCGGCCTCCCAAAGTGCTGGGATTACAGGCGTGAGCCACCGCACCCAGCCTTGCTAAATCTTTTAAGTTTTGAAATATGATTTAAACGTCTGAATTTTTCAAATATGCTTTATTGAGATGTAATTACATACCATAATCTACTTAAAGCATGCAATTTAATGGTGTTTAGCATAAATGGCTAAATTTTAAATTAAAAAAAAATTTCCTGCTTCTCCCCCCATAGTGACTTGTCCTTCTCCTGAAGTCTCAATTCCTTTAGTTTGGATTACTATTTTAAATACATTTATTCTCAATTCCTGTTATGTTATCCTATTATCTGAAACTTTTGTGAGTGTAAGCATCCTTTTTTTCTGTTTAAATTGTACATGTTTGCTGCTTCTCACTCAAGGTGGATTGGTTCCTCTTTTGCTTCAGTGGACCTTTATCTGTTGGGCTCATACACAATGGCGGATGAAACTGTGTCCTGCAATGGTTTTTTTACTTGTTTCTGTCAGGGGCCTCAGGTTGTCATTTGGCTTCTAGCAAGTTTCTGTGTTAATTCATCCGCTTTGGGTTTTCTGGACCCAAAAAACCCAAAGCTGATTGTGTACATTTTAACTCCAGAGCTGTGAGGTATGAGGCTATGATTATAGATTTCCAAGGGAGAATTTTTTTTCCCACTCAGATCTCAGACAGGGATGGATAGATGTCTTCTTTTTCTCCCTGTACTTACGGATTTCTTTCCTAGTCTACACTATTACCAAGAGTACAGTTCTTTGATGGTCTGGTTTCATGTGGGAGTTTTAAGCTTCATTTCTCTACTTTGCTTAGGCTAGTCTGATCCCAGTCTCCTTGGATAAGCATGAAAACCCATGCCTTGCATGTATCCACCAGAAAACATATATGAAATGTTCATAGCTGCTTTACTCATAATAGTTCCAACCTGGGAACAACCTAAATGCCCATCAATAGTGGAGTTGATAAATAGTGATATACAATTTACAGTGGAATACTGCATAGTGACAAAAAAGAACAAATTGCTGACACATGTAAAAACATGAATGAATGTCACAGATAATATTGAGTAAAATAATCCAGAAAAAAAGAATATCCACTGCATGATTACATTTCTATGGAGTTCTAGAACAGGCAAAACTAATCTTTGATGTTGAGTCAGGAAAGTTGTTACTCTTGAGGGAAGTTATTGACTGAAGGTTGGCGTGAGGGAGCCTTCTGCAGTTCTGGAAATATCCTATATTCTGAACTGGGTGACAATTACATGGTTGTAGGTATATGTAAAAATTCATTAAGTATTGTGTATTTTACTATATGCTGATTATACCCCAATAAAAAAATAAATGAATGAACAAACAAAAACCAGAGCAGCCATAAGATGGTTAACATATTTGCCTCTCTGGTTTTCAGTTCCTCTGTATTTCTGGATCCTGGAGATTTCCCATTCTTTTTTGTGAGTTCACCTGAGGATGTAAAAGAATATTTGTGATTTGATTGCCCACGTTCCTTGCCCATTCCTTGAAGATGGCTCACAAGAGTCCACCATACTGCAGACCTGGAAGTCTTTGGTTTCCTTTCTTCTTCTTCTTATTATTATTGAGATGGAATTTTGCTCTGTAGCCCAGGCTGGAGTGCAGTGGCATGATCTTGGCTCACTGCAACCTCCACTTCTCAGGTTCAAGCAATTCTGCCTCAGCCTTCTGAGTAGCTGGGATTATAGGCACCTGCCACCATGCCCGACTAATTTTTGTATTTTTAGTAGAGAGAGGTTTTCACCATCTTGGCCAGGCTGATCTTGAACTCCTGACCTTGATCGCCCCCCTTCTCAGCCTCCCAAAGTGCTGGGATTACAGGCGTGAGCCACCACATCTGGCTGGTTTCCTTCCATCTTAAATCACTTTTGTAAGCGTAAGGTAGGTGCCTCATCTTATGGAACACACATATTTTTAGAATAGTTGTTTCTCCATCTAGGTGTTCACAACAAATTACATTGGGGCACATTTATGTTCAGCGAGAGCTGTTGGAGTGGGCCCTTTTGGTTAAGTGTTATTTCCCCAGTGGTGAAAGAGCATAATAGGGCCTTATGTGGCCTGATGGAGACAAGTCCTAGCAATGGTTTTTGTGATCTGAGATGGTTTGGGAGAAAAGGCATACAAATTTTCATAGGGGCCAGGGAGTCTTCTATGGGAAAGGCATTGAGAGTCTGACTGCCATCATGTAAAGGTTCAGCTGTACTAGGCCTTCTCTAATAGATTGGAATGACCTAGTCTGAACTCTTTCAGTGAGAAAAGAGGTATTCTCTGGGAAGTCTGGACTGATAACCCAGGCTCAAAATTAGGCGATAAGGGATCGTGGAGAAGCAATTTCTGACACAAGATGAGAATGAGGTGAGAAGCCCTTTATGACACAGCCACCTTTCCACTAAAGTTATGGTTGAGGAATAATGGCTGTGCATCACAATGTAACTTAAATGACTGCAACATGAACCAACCATGAGAGTCTTATGGCCTGTATAGGGACAGGGGGAACAATAAGATCACCACCTCTGCTGGGGACAAGGAGTCAGCTGACTATTTGGTACTAGTTGTTAACAGCAATCCTGGAAGGCAGCAACACATTCAATGACAGATGAAAACTGGGTGTTTCTGTGGAGAGGACAGACTTTCCAATTCACACTCTACCTGGCCTTCAGGTGGAACTGAACCCTTCAGGTTAAATAAGCTCCAGTGGTGTGGTAGACTAAGGGCTGGGTTAACCAAAAGTCATTCACAGGTTCTTCCTTCCTTGGCTTCTCTATGATAGAGGGCAGAAAATGAACTTACTCAACTTCCCAGCTTCCCTTGCAACTGGAGGTTGTCACGTGATCTGGTTCTGGCCAATAGGATGTAGGTAGAATTCACATTCCAAATTAAAAGACAAAATCTCTTTGCCCCTTTGCTCTTCCCTCTTCTTCCTGCCTAGAGGTGCAGCAGCCTTCCTGTGACCACAAGAATGAATCATATACTAAGGATGGTGAGACAGGAGCCTGGATTTTTGAGAATATCCTTGTGCAGCATTCCAGCCCTAGACTGTCTAATTCTGGATTTCCTGTATGGAAGGGAAATACATGCCCATTTGTGTAAGCTACTATGAGTCAGGTTTTCTGTTGTTTACAGGGGAACCCGTTCTATAGTGCTGTAAGGGTGAGGCCTCAAGGTGGTAGATACTCAACTGCTTAATAACAAGAGCTTACAGCTGCTCAAGTGACTAATAGGAAAAATGAAAGAAACATGCCCATATTGGTAACCTCAGCTGGTGATATGGATCACGCAGTTTTTGGCCTTATCTCATTTATTCCCAAAATAGCACCATGACAGAAGCAAAGCAGGTACAATCCACACTTAATACCCTAGGAGACTACAGCCCAGAGAAACTCAGTGAAGAATTTTCTAATTACAAAAGTAATACATGTTCATTGTATGAACAGTGTAAATAGAGAAGAGCATAAAGAAAAAAATTACTTGAAATTTTCCCCTATAGAACATTTTGATGTATTTCATCCTGCTTTTTTCCTTTGTGCAAGCAGCCACTTATACACACATATTTTATGAGCTTTGGATCATATTCCATAGAGTGATACGACTTTTTGTCTTTTTTTAAAATGACTTTCCAAAGGTCAAACAGATTGTTCCTGTGAAAATCAGGGGGACAAAAGCTGAGATTAACGTTTGCAGGACTAAGAACAACCCTTTTGCTTTGATAGATAGAAGACTGTGATATACCTTCTTAGCCTCTCCTTTTCAAAGAATGAGAAGAGAGGGAATCCAGAGAAGGTCAGGAAAGGCCATTCAAGGACTGTGGTGAGCAACGTGTAGTCCTCTCTTCAGCCTCCTTTGTTTTTTCGCTTGGAATTCTCTCTGCTGTGCCTGTTCTTAGTGGATGACAGTGTCCTCTGCACAAATTGTCTTGCTTTCTGGGGCCAGGTCTCAAGATCTCTTGACTGGCCTCAGGGGACTACTGGTAGTAGTCAGAGTGGAGCCACTTGGGTTTCTCCGTGCCAGTTGGAGTCTTGGGGCTCAGAAGGGTTGGAGGAGAAGGAATGAAGAGGAAGGGAGGGATTGTGGGAGAAGAACAAAGGAGGAAGGAGAGAAGAAATAACAATACGGAAAAGACCATCATTCTCGGCAAACTGACATAAGAACAGAAAATCAAACACTGCGTGTTCTCACTCATAGGTGGGTGTTGAACAATGAGAACACATGGACACAGGGAGGGGAACATCACACACTGGGCTCTGTTGGGGGGAAATAGGGGAGGGACAGTGCGGGGTGGGGAGTTGGGGAGAGATAGCATGGGGAGAAATACCAGATATAGGTGATGGGGAGGAAGGCAGCAAATCACACTGCCATGTGTGTACTATGCAACAATCTTGCATGTTCTTCACATGTACCCCAAAACCTAAAATGCAATTAAAAAAAAAGAAAAAAGAAAAAAATATACGGAAAAGGCAAAGCTCTATAGACCTCTGGTAGATGGGTTTCTCCCATTCGCATCCCATGGCCCTGCTTTCTTGGGTCTGCACTTCTGTCCCACCATCATGTTAATGAAACACAAGCATACCCAGTTTCAAATTCTACCTATTCTTACTTGCTCTGACTTTGGCAAGTTCTTTAAATTCCTTGATACTCCATTCCCCTTTGTGCATTGTGAGATGACAGGCAAGGGTTCCTGAGCAGTATCCACCCAGCTAAGCCAGCAGTGTGAGCCATACTCTATTGGGGCATGAGGGTGGTGGGGAGAACCCTGACATCTGACTCTTGCTGGGGCTGGGTAGGATGCCTGGTAGAAAGCATTATAGGGTGTCCTTGCTTCTGTCAGAACTGGCAGGGGTTGTCTGTGTTAGCTGAGTTCTTCACTCAGAGTAAACTGATTCTATCTTCTAACATGATTGACATAATTCACATGGTGGAGGGAGATAATTCTCTATTGCTTTCACTTACATACAAAGAGTGGCGGAGGAGAAAAGGATGATCACATTTCAAATCTTCCAGCATTCCTGTTGCTAGAAGGTAACAGCTGAAGACATGGAGCTGAAGAACAGCCATGTGTCTGGGCTCTGGGAACTCCAAAATGAGTGTCGTGGGTACTGTCATGACTACCTTTTCTCATCTCTTATTTTTTCTCCTCTTGGCTACTTTTTGTAAATATGCTTCATTCTCTTTCTGAAAACTGCTTTCTTTTCCTGCTGAAACATGGCATTCAGCACGTCTAGAGATTGATACATTTCAGCTGATGCTTAAGCAGCCGCTTAAGTTGGCTTAAGCAGCACCTGTTATTCAGCTGAAATGTCTCAATCACTAGAGGTGCTGAATGCCGTCAGAAAGGGGCTGATCCAGTTGTTTCTCTGGTCCCGATTCCAAAATGCCCAGGGTGGGGCCTCATTGGCTGAACATGGCTTAGATGGCCACACCTTGACCAGTCCCTGGGGTCATGTAAGAACCCTGTAAACCCCCAGGATTCTTATGGATGCGGAAGGGACAGGATTTAAAATAAGTCCTTCTAGATATGCAATTCCGTAAGTGTTCACAAGGGGGATTCACCTGTGAGGAGTATCTTCAGGAGAAGGCTGGAGTGTCTGCAGCAAAATTCACAGTGAGAAACTCCCAGAGGCAACTGAACGAAGGATATGTGGGCAAGGTTGTCTGCTAGTCAATCCTATGCTGTTTACTTTGCTGGGATGTAAAGCTATTCTGTCTCCCAAAACATAATGCAAAGGCTACCGTATGCTTTTTAGTGCCTTGTGTGAGTGATCTCTGTGCGAAATCAAAGGCTCTGCGTCTTAGGTCTGCACTCGTACCCAGCAGAAGGGGGAGATCAGCTGTGAGCACGGCGTATGGTGAGGTGAGTGTGTTTGGAACTAGAATTTATCTCAAGAACATGAACTCCCTGGGAATTTTCCAAAACCTTGAAAATAGCATTGGTTTTTCCACAAAATAACAGGTGCTGCTGAAGCCAACTTTAGTTAATATCAGTGAATTGGAGACCTCAGTTGAAATTTGTGTTAGTGTACAAAATGGGTGTAGGCCTTATGTCACGAGTAAGAACTAAATGATATATAGAGAGAGTTTAGTGTCCCGTAAGCATGCAGTAAATGATAGTTTCTGCTTCCCTCACCTACTCATTGCTAGCATTCAGGGACAATGGCTTTAAATGCTTCCTAAGATTTAATTTTGTGTGAAAGAAAATATTTTAGAAAGAGTAAGAGTTTCGGAAACAAACTTAACTTTTCATCCATTTTTGTCTCCTACTAGCTGAGTCATTTAAAGTGTCAGACATTGGTCTCTGCATCTACATGATGAAGGTGTTGCTACCCATCTCAGGTGTGGGTATTATGGTGGGGTGAGAGAAGGCGTGTAAAGCATTCCACTGCCTGATGCTTACTTAGGTACCCACGAAACAGTGACTGCATTCCTCTCATGTTTGTTTTTCTCATTAATTTCACTACAAACTCTTTGAGGGCAGAGCCATGTTTATTAATAACATTTTATCTTTCTAAGATACTACGGTATTTGCATAATCTTTGTTACACCCCCTGCTCATTGCAAAGTTTTCTTTAAAGCCTATATTTCCCACCTGATTCTCATAATGGTCTCGTGAAGCAGGTAGAAGCAATTCTTATTTTTTCTACTTTAATGAGGCGCTGACTGAGGTGTGCTTAGCTTAGAGCCTGGCATCGGTTGGGTGCTCAATGTTTGTTGAGTGGATTTGAGTGAGGTCCCCATGTGTAGGTACTCTTTGCCTACTGATTGACTCTGTCCATTTGTTAATTAGTTAAACAAATATTTATTGACCACCAGCTATGTGCCCATCTACAAACAACAAAAATCCTGCCCTTGTGGCACTCACCTTCTAGGGAAATGAATGAATAAATTAATGATCAAATGAATTGAGAAGACAAGGAGGAGGAGCTGCTTGAATATCAGTCCTGGATATTTTCTTTCTGACTTTTGGAAAAAGAGTACTTGTAGAATTTCAGAAGGACAGATACAGAAGGAACCTTGGGAAACATCTAGTCCCACAGAATGAACATTTTAAATCCTGGGAACACCGTTCAACTGAGCGCTCACTACAGTCATCCGATTTACAGAGCCAACACAGTAATGGCTTCTTTATAACTGTCTCCAGTTCTTTACAAAGTTTTCTCAATCCCTGATCTTTTTCCAGCTACCATTTCACTTCTCTGCTTCTCTCACAAAACTGGAAAGGGTGTGTCACACGCTGTCTTTATTCTCTACACTCCTCGCTCCTTCTCCAGCCCACTTCTGTCTGGGTGTCATTCCTATCCTCTATTGAAACTGCTCTTGGTAAAGTTCTCAAGGACCTCTGTGTTGACAAGTTCGATGGCGCTCTTCTGTTCTCATCGTTCTTGACTTCTCAGAAGTTTGACACAGCTATTTCCTCTTCCGTGAGACACACTCCTCTTTGATCTCCATGGAATCATTCTCTCTCCCTTTCCCTTCTCTCTCACTCTGATTTTCTTCAGTCTCTTCTGTTGGTTCTCCTCTTTTACTTGTGTTTTGCAGCTTCTTGTAATTCAGCCTTAGGTCTCACTCTTATTTCTCTCCATAGTTACTCCATAAGTAATCTCATTGATGCCTTCAGCTTTGATTATCATTTATATTTTGATATCTTCTAAATTTCTGTCTCCAGCTCAAATTTTGGATGAACTCCAGATTTTAATATGCAAATATATACTTACCACTTTCATATCTCACAGTCAATTCAGAATTAGTTATTCCAGGCCGAGATCTCCATCTCTTCCCTTTTTTTTTCCTTTCCTTTTCTTTTTTTTTATTGCATTTTAGGTTTTGGGGTACATGTGAAGAACATGCAAGATTGTTGCATAGGTGCATACATGGCAGCGTGATGTGCTGCCTTCCTCCCCATCACCTGTATCTGGCATTTCTCCCCATGCTATCTCTCCCCAACTCCCCACCCCCCACTGTCCCTCCCCTATTTCCCCCCAACAGACCTGTTTAACTTTAATGTTCTTTCTCTCAGGAAGTGACCTCACCATTCAGCACCTGCTTAGTACAGAGAGTCCTCTCTTATTCTTTTCTCTCCCTCAAACCAAGCATCTGATTCTACAAGCCCTCTTTCCTTCTGCTAAATGTACTTCTCATCTTCCCAGTGTTTCCACTTCCGCAGCCACTACTGTAGTCTTAGCCACATCAACTCTTGCTGGATTACAGCAATCACAGCCTCTTAGCCAGTCTCTCTCTTTCCACTCTTGTTCCCCTCCAAATTATTCTCCACATATAAACGTTAAAAAATACAAATAATTTCATAGTACTCTGAGGCTTAAAGACCTGCAGGTGGCTTTGCATTGCCTTAGAGTAAAATGACAGCTCCTTTCCAGGGCATGCCATGCACGGTGTGATTGGACCTTGGCTACTCCTCACATGCTGATCTTCCCACTCCCTTCTCACTGCTATGTTGCATCCTATTTTTCTATTTACCCACGTGCGGCCAGGGTCTTTCCTATTTCAAGGCCTCTGCACATAGAGCTCCATCACTGAGCCCGGAACAGTTTTCCCCTCACTCTCTTTGGCTGGCTTCTTTTCAGTCTTGGATCATAACTTAAATGCCTCCTCTTCTGAGCTTTTCTAAACATCCCATTTGAATAGCTGCCTAATTTTATCACTTCACCCTCTTGCTTTCCTTCATGGCACTTGTTACAATTAGCAGTTATTATTCTGTCTCTTTACCGGTTTATCTTCTCCCTCTCATTATATTTTGTGATACAAGGGCAGGAACCACATCTGTTTTGGTCCTTGCTAGGTACCTACTGCAATATACATGCACTCGTTGAGACAGTAATAATGGATGAGGTGCAAGTTGGAAGGTCTGCCTCCTGGCCTGTTTGTTGTGGCCTTCCTAACAGTGACTGTAGAGGCTACTGTTTTTGGTTGCCCGGTCCCCTTTCCTCTTATTTAGTCTGGAGGCATATTCAGGTGGGAGATGAAGCTTGTTGACCCAGGCAGGGCCAGCGATGGTTTCCCATGCCTATAGCCACAGTGGTAGCCCAGTCTGGTCAACTAGAATGTTCTCCAAGGTTTTGCTACCTGGAGCTGGCAGAAAAGACTTTCTTTTCCTGTTATTTGAGAGGCTATAAGGGTGATACGGTTTCATTCTGTGTCTTTACCCAAATCTCATCTCAAATTGTAATCCCCACATGCCAAGGGAAGGAAGTGATTGGATTATAGGGGCAGGTTCCCCCGTGATGTTTTCATGATAGTAAGTTCTCACCAGATCTGATGGTTTTATAAATGGCAGTTTCCTCAGGTTTCTCTCCTCGCCTGCCCCATGTAAGAGGTGCCTGCTTCCCCTTCCACCACAGTTGTTAGTTTCCTGAGGCCTCCTAGCCGTGCAGAACTGCAAGTCAAATAAACTCTTCTCTTTGTAAATTACCCAGTCTAGGGTAGTTCTTTATAGCTATGTGAAAACACACTAATACAAAAGGTTTTGGCTTGGAGCTTCTGAGGCAGATGGCCTGAGATACCAAAGCCAGAAAAGCAGAAACAAGAGGCAGAGAATGAGGAAGTCCTAATGGTGTTAGAATCCATAAATTCAGTTGCTCTTAAGCCCAGTCTTCCCTGCCTTTCCTGATTATGCCTGTTCATTTATTTCTTCTTTTTGGGGGCTTGGTTTACTTCACTTGCAGTAGAACAAATATATTGCCTTTGAGCAAGTTATTTAACCCCTCTGAGCCTACATTTTCTCACCTGTCCAATCTGGTTAGTGATGTTTAACCGTTTTGATTTAAGGTGTTCTTATGAGACTCAAAGGAGAGAATGTCCACAGAACTTCTTTGAGGTCCATCTTTGTGATCATGAGAACGTGCACCTTTTATCTCTTAGTCATAGCAATATGCAGTTTCCTTCTGCTTTTCCCCAAGGAGGATTTCTGGAGTTAGCGTCAGCAGCTGGGCTGCATAATTTAGGAAATTGTTAGTTTGGGTTGGAAGGCCATGGTGCCTGTTGTAGGTGGCTCCCTGAGCATGCTTGAATCTTGAAATGGCCATGCTCCTTTCACTCATTATCCTGACCTTTCCTGTCCTCGACCCTTTTTCTCATAGATGTTGCAAATATTGAAGAGCAAGGCTTTTTTGGATGAGTGTCAAAGCCTTTTATTTTCATTATTTTTATTTTCTTGAGCTCCTGGGAGACTTTCTTCTTCATTAATAGTGTCACACAGAGAGCTTGTATGCCGCAGGCTTTGATCTAAAACTGTTTAAAGTGAAAGCAGCTGCTTTTGCTGAGCAGTCTCACCCCCAGATCCCCCGAGAATGCAATTGGGTAATGAAGTGCAGACTGTTTGACCAGGGCTCTGCTGGTCGAGGATGCTGTGCCTGCTTCAGCAAATATGGGGCCATTTAAAGCCTGGCTCCTCCCAGCTTCTCCTAATGGTCTTCCCCATCTTCAGCTGCTCCCTCCCAGCCAGTCCAACTGTCTGAGGCCTGGAGCGTTCATGTGAATTTACATTTTTTCTCTAGCTGTCACATGCATTTAAACCTTCACTTTCAATCTCATTACTTCACTATGTCTGCTTCATTTTCTGTGACTCAGAGCATGCCTGGTGCCTCCCAGCTACTCGGAGATTGCTGAGTGACTTACATCTTCTGAGCTCCAGTTCTGCATTCTCCCTAAACCAGTCATTTCGTCTCAGTGGCCTCCTGTCATGAGGAGGTCTGAATTAGCACTATAGGTCTAAATTGAAAGTCATCCTGCCCTCTACTCTCAGTTCCTCATCCAGCCTGCTTAGTTCCCTTCCTTCCACCTTGTCTTTCTTCCCCTATCGCGGGCTCCGACCTTCAGACTCATCTTGACCCTTCACTTTAACTTGCCTTACAGATTCAGGCAGTGTCTGCTGATTTGTTGATTGATTGTTTCATCCAGTCATATTACCAAGGACTCTCTGTCAGGCCCTGTGTAGGTGCCAGGGAGACAGAAAATAGAGCTGCTGTCTCTCGGTCTAGTGACTGGACCACTGAGGCAGAACAGCTCTGCCCCGAGCCCAAGGCCAGATGAATGCTTCTTAAACTGCCTTGTTGTGCATTTCACTCCTCTGGGAAAAAATCCGTCATGGCTCCCCATTGTTCACAGAATGAAGTCCAACTTTAGTATAAAGCTGTCTAATACGACAGCCTCTAGTCACAAGTGGCTATTGAGTGTCTGAAATGTGGCCAGTCTGAATTGAGATGTTCGATAAGTGTACAATAAATACAGGATTTCGAAGAGCTAGCACAAAAGAGAAAAAAAATCTCGATTTTATTTAATTGCATGTCAAAATCATACCTTATATATTGGGTTAAAGAAAATATTATTAAAATTAATACTGTTTTTACTTAAAAATTTAACATGGTGTATAAAGGTTTTCCAGAGAAACAGAATAAATAGGATCAATGGATAGATATAGATTTATTGGGGGATTTATTTTGGTGGAATTGTCTCACATGATTATAGGGGTGGAGAAGTCTCATGATACACCATCTGTAAGTTGAAGCACCAGGGAAGCTGGTGGAGTAATTCAGTCCAAATCTGAAAGCCTGGGAAGCAGGAGAGTCGATGGTATAACTCTCAATCCTAGGTCAAAGGCCTAAGAAACTGGGGGCTGCTGGTGTAGGTTCCAGCATCTGAAGGCCTCTTAGCCTGGAGTTCTGATGTCTAAGGGCAGAAGGAGATGGATGTCCCAGCTCCGGAAGAGAGAATGAATTCTTCCTTTGCCTCTTTTCTTCTCTCTGAACAAGTGAATTGGGTGATGCTGCCCACATTGGTGAAGATGTATCATTTTTACTTGGTCTACTGATTCAACTGCTAATTTCTTCTGGAAACACTCTCACAGACATTTCCAGAAATAACGTTTCAGCAGCTATCTGGGTATCCCTTAACTCAGCCAAGTTGACACATAAAATTAACCATTACACATGATTATCAGAAAATCTAGAATTACATATATGGCTTGCATATGTTTCCACGGTCAGCACACATCTAGAACATGAACATGAGATTTTCCATAATCTGACTCCTAATGACTTATCATATATTATCTCATGTCATCCTCACAACGGGCAGATGCAGTGTGGTATCATTTATCAGTTATCAACAAGAAAGTGGAGGTTCAGAGAGGTGTGAGGGACTAGGTCAATGGATGTAAGAGTCAGCACCGGGAACGTACTCCTGAAGTCCTGCGGGCCTCAGGAGTCCTGCCTAATGCCATATCCATGGTGTCTACGTCTCTCTGTCCTATTGTTTCCCTTCTGCCATTCCCCAGTGGATACGACATAGGAAGAGGACAGCAAAATCATGAAAGCCCTGGTTGGATAGACTTGGCACTGGAAGAGGACTGACCATGAAATCCCATGACATGTGAGCTTGACAAGGGTATCTAGTTGAGATCCATTTGTTGTGGGTTGCACTTTGCCCACGTGGATAATGGAGAAATTAGTCAGAATGAATTTAACTAAGAAAAGAAGCAGTCAGTCATGAGCTGGACCCTTGGTTTCCCTGCTTGTGCTATGCTAGCTGGTGGGTAGCTAGCATGTGTCTGGTGGATGCCTGCAGGGCAGCAGTGACATGTGCCTGTGTTCGGCTGCCTGATGTTGGAGAACATGTAGAATACAGCCCCTGAGAGCACCAGACCCACTCAAGGGTAACTTCACTGGGGTTTGGAGTTCCTGTGTAAGTAGGCTAGTGGGAGCCAGGAGCCAGTGAACATCGAAGCATTCCTGCTTTTGTGGCCCCATCTGTCTCCATAGGCCCAGAGGATTTGGGTTCCTGTGCTTGGGACATCTTTAATTGTTTGTGGAGATCCTGGGCAGAGCTAGGAGGAGATCTGTGGAATGACTCAGTGTCCGGTGGCTAATTGCCTCTAAAAATGATGGAGGAATTCCTGATTGTGGTGGACCATGGTATCTCCAGGAGTTACTCAAGGAGGTTTGCAAGGCCTTTTCCCTTTTTCTGACCACAGGGAAGACTCTCAGTTTTGACAGGTGATGTGTATTCAAAGAACCCTCAATTAGAATTAATCCTTGAATTTACCTTACCACCAAGGTCCTGGCCTGCTGTGTTGGCGTGAGCTCCTCTGCAGCCTACCTCCCAGGAATGGATAGTTGTGCAGTCAGGGGCAAGCAGCTTTATAGTTCACTGAATGCAACTTTTCCCCCCTTATTCTTTTGCATTTGTGACAAAAATGACATAGCATCAGGCAGTGCCAACCAGTGACACATTTCTCTCTTCTCTTTGCTAAGGAGGTTCCCCTCTAGTATCTTACCCAGCCAACCACTTGCACCAAGCATTTTGAATTATCTACAGGGGCTAATGAGAGGTGGTCCTGTTGATTATAATTGCTTTTCTCTAGTCAGTCTCTGTATTAGAAACAATTAGAACAGACAGAAATCTCTGAGATCCTCTGGTCCTATACACACATTGTACAGATGGAGAAACTGAGGTTTAGGGAGGGGATGTGACTTGCATAAGGGAGAGTTCCTCTAAAAGGGCTGGAGCCAGGGCTCAGGCAGGTGCTCACTGGCTCCCTATAGAAGTTGTTGGCTCGTGGAAGGATCTCTTGGTCCCCCTGACCTGTTGCACAGTGTCCTGTTTCTGTATTTCATTTGATCTTTGTCACCTGGGCAAATGGCACAGTGACATGGGAAAAGCTTTACACTGGACATTAGGAGAGCTGGACTTCAGGTCTTTCTCCAACTCATCAACAGTCTGGATGACCCACAGTGTACCGCCTGAATAGCAGCCCTGCACTTTGGCTACCATACTTCCCTGAGATCCAGTAAATGACTCTTGAGCATGAAGTACAAAAAACCTCCAATGATCTAAAACTTGCATGCATTAACTAACACATGCATTTATAAGGCAATTGTTAAGATCTGTGTTCTTGGTACTAGGAATATAGAGATGAAAGATGTGTTCCTCTTCCTCAGGGAACAGGTAACAGACATGCAAACAGCATTGGCCAAACATTTTGTGAATTTGCTGAGCCCAGCCCAGAGAGAAGGAAGAGGGCATGGGGCCTCTGAGTGATAATCTGTGGGCATGAGACACAGGCTTAGGAACTGTCTTCTCCCAACTGCTGGCCAAGGGGTTGGAAATGTATATTGGGAATTCATTACTCTGGCTCTCCAAAACTTTGGTGTCTTTCAAAGACATCTGGGAAAATGCAAATGCTGTAGAAAGGGACATTTTACTTTTTTTTCCCAGCCACCAACCAGTAGGTGAGTATTCAGAATCAGCAGGGGGAAGGGAGCAGTGAAGAGGGGCTGGGGTTGGGGTAGGGCACAGTGGGGAGGTCAGAGACAGGAAAACACACCATGTTGCCCGTCTTGCTGGAACACCTAATATCTGGGTGAGATGGTTTTCTCTCCACTTCTCCCTCTCTCTTTTTCCTCTTTCTCCCAAGCTTGATTAACAAAACTTTTCCACCAAAGGAGGTCATTTCTTGAAAACAATACATGATGTGGGTTCACCCAGGCCTCCTGACTGGTGACTAAATTCCACCAACTTTGTCCTCCAATGATTTTAACTTGATTGTTGAGTGAATTTTCAATCACATTCTCTGAGGATTATCTCCAGACAGTGTCAAATCTTAGCTGTTATTGGGCCAGTTACTGTGACAGAGCACCAAAATTATTTTAATATTAGAGTCAAGTAATTGAGAATGTAAGATAACTATCATGACGGTTGCACAACTCTGTGAATATACTAAACACCCTGAGTTGTATACTTCGAATGAGTGAGTTATTTGGTATATGAATTATATCTGAATGAGGCTGTCACTAAAAATAACAGTATGGAGCTTGAAAGTGGGAATACTTCCAAAGTTTTGGAGAGCAATGTAAGATGCAGAATAATATCCCATGTTCATCATCAGGCTAAAAATAGTTGTTCCCATTCCCCTGAATTCTCACATTCCTTTATTAAATCTCTATCTGGTTGATAGAATGTTAGCCAATGTTAGTGATTCCACTATTTTTGTAATGTTTTGATGACTTGAAACAATTTACAAAGCATTTAAAAGAAATCTTATTGAAGGCTGGGCGTGATGGCTTATTCCTGTAATCCTAGCATGTTGGGAGTCTGAGGTGGGAGGATTGCCTGAGCTCAGGAGTTTGAGACCAGCCTGGGCAACATAGTGAGACACCATCTCTACTACAACACAAAAAAATTAGCCAGCTGTGGTGGCACATGCCTATAGTCTCAGCTACTCAAGAGGCTGAGACATGAGAATTGCTGGAATCCAGGAGGTGGAGGATGCAATGAGCTGAGATAGCGCTGCATCACTCCATCCTGGGTGACAGAGTGAAACTCTGTCTCAAAGAAAAGAAAAAAAAAAGTAGTCTTATTGGGCTGGAAAATACTGCCACAGTATTCTACTTCCAAGCTCCATATTATTGTTATTTTTAGTGACAGCTTCATTGAGATATAATTCATATACCAAATAATTCATTCATTCAAAGTATGCAATTCAGGGTTTTTAGTTTATTTACAGAGTTGTGCAACCATCATGATAATCCATTTTAGAACATATTTCTCACCATACAGACACACAAAAACAAACCCATTCCCATTAGCAGTGACTACCCATTTCCCCCCAAGCCCTTCATCCCCAGGCAACCACAAATCTGCTTTCTGTCTCTATGGATTTGTCTATTCTGGGCATTTCATATGAATGGCATCACATAATATGTGGTCTTTTATGACTAGCTTTTTTACTTTGATGTTTTCAGGGTTCCTCCATGCATCAGTATATATCAGTACTGGAATTAGGTTCTTTTTATTGTCCAACACCATTGCATTGTATGACTATACCACATTCTGTTGATCCATTTATCAGTTGATAAATGATTGTTGTTTGGTTGTTTCTACTTTTTGGCTAGTTTGAATAAAGCTGCAGTGAATTTTTGTGTACAAGCTTGTATAGGAACATATGTCTGTTTTTTATTCTTTTGTATACGTATACCTAGGAATGGAATTGCTGATCATGTGGTGACTTTACCCTTTTGATTTTAACTGACTAAACCTTTAACTTTTTTTTTTCTTTACTTAAAATATTTTTTAAAATTATACTTTAAGTTCTGGGATGCATGTGCAGAAAACGCAGGTTTGTTACATAGGTATACACCTGCCATGGTGGTTTACTGCATCCATCACCCCGTCATCTGCATTAGGTATTTCTCCTAATGCTATCCCTCCCCTATCCCCCACACCCTGCTATCCCTCCCTTAGCCCCCAACCCCCTGATAGGCCCTGATGTGTGATGTTCCCCTCCCTGTGTCCATGTGTTCTCATTGTTCAAAACCCACTCATGAGTGAGAACATGCGATGTTTGGTTTTCTGTTCTTGTGTCAGTTTGCTGAGAGTGATGGTTTTCAGCTTTACCCATGTCCCTGCAAAGGATGTGAACTCATTCTTTTTTATGGCTGCATAGTATTCCATGGTATATATGTACCGCATTTTCTTTATCCACTCTATCATTAGTGGGCATTTGGGTTGGTTCCAAGTCATTGCTATTGTAAACAGTGCCACAGTAAGCATATGTGTGCATGTGTCTTTATAATAGAATGATTTATAATCCTTTGGGTATATACCCAGTAATGGGATTGCTGGGTCAAATGGCATTTCTAGTTCTAGATCTTTGAGGAATTGCCACACTGTCTTCCACAATGGTTGAACTAATTTCTAATTCCACCAACAGTGTAAAAGCGTTCCTGTTTCTCTAAATCCTCTCCAGCATCTGTTGTCTCCAGATTTTTTAATAATCACCATTCTAACTGGCATGAGATGGTATCTCAATGTGGTTTTTATTTGCATTTCTCTAATGACCAGTGATGATGAGCTTTTTTTCATCTGTTTTTTGGCTGCATAAATGTCTTCTTTTGAGAAGTGTTTGTTCATATTCTTCACCCACTTTTTGATGTTTTTTTTCCTTGTAAATTTGCTTAAGTTCTTTGTAGATTCTGGATATTAGCCATTTGTCAGATGGATAGATTGTAAAAATTTTTTCCATTCTGTTGATTGCCAGTTCACTCTAATGATAGTGCAGAAGCTCTTTAGTTTAATTAGATCCCATTTGTCTATTTTGGCTTTTGTTGCTGCTGCTTTGGTGTTTTAGTCATGAAGTCCTTGACCATACCTATGTCCTGAATGGTATTGCCTAGGTTTTCTTCTAGGGTTTTTATGGTTTTAGGTCTTATGTTTAAATCCTTAATCCATCTGGAGTTAATTTTTGTATAAGGTTTAAGGAAGGGATCGAGTTTCAGCTTTCTGCATATGACTATCCAGTTTTGCCAACATCATTTACTAAATAGGGAATCCTTTCCCCATTGCTTGTTTTTGTCAGATTTGTCAAAGATCAGATGGTTGTAGATGTGTGGCATTATTTCTGAGGCCTCTGTTCTGTTCCATTGGTCTATATCTCTGTTTTGGTACCATTATCATGCAGTTTTGATTACTGTAGCCTTATAGTATAGTTTGAAGTCAGTAGTGTGATGTCTCCAGCTTTGTTTTTTTTGCTTTGGATTGTCTTGACTATATGCATTCTTTTTTGGTTTCATATGAAGTTTAAGGTGTTTTTTTCCCCAATTCTGTGAAGATAAACCTTTAACTTTAACCTTTAACTGTTTTTCAAAGTAGTTGCATCATTTCACATTTGTGTGTATGGGGGTTCTAATTTCTCCATATCTTTATCATCACTTTGTAGTTATTTGTCTTTTAATTTTTGCCATTTAGTGAGTGCGAAGTGATTATCTCATTGTGGTTTACATTTGACTTTCTCTGATGGCCAATAAGGTTGAGTGTATTTTCTTGTGCTTATTGACCATTGGTATATCTTCTTCAGATTACTGTCTGTTCATATCCTTTGCCCATTTTAAAATTGGGTTATTTGTCTTTTTGTTGTTGAGTTTTAAGTACATATATATACACACACACACACACTCTTAAATGTGAATATATATATGTGCATGTATGTGTATATATAAACATATACTTATGTATATAGATATACTTATGTGTATATATATACATACACATATATATACACACATAAGTATATCAAATTTAAGTATATATATACTTATGTGTGTGTATATATATACACATACATATATATTCACATTTATATTCATTATATATATTCAGTATATTCAATATTATATATATTCATTATATATATTCAATATATATTCACATATATATTCAATATACCTGTGAATATATATGTTCTAGATACAAGTCTGTTACCAGACATATGATTTGCAAAGCTTTTCTCCCATTCTGTGAGCTATCTTTTCACTTTCTTGATAGTGTTTTTTAAAATTTATTGTGCACTTTATTATATTACATTGTAACATATAATGAAATAATTATACAATTCATCATAATGTAGAATCAGTGGGAGCCCTGAGCTTGTTTTCCTGCAATTAGACAGTCCTATCTCAGGGGGATGGAAGACGGTGACAGATCATCAGGTATTAGATTCTCATAAGGAGCACACAACCTAGATCCATTGAATGTGCAGTTCACAATAGGGTTTGTGCTTCTATGAGAATCTAATGCTGCTGTTGATGTGACAGGAGGTAGAACCAGTGGGAACTCAGGCAGTAATGTTTGCTCATTGACTGTTTACCTCCTGTTGTGTGCCCCAGTTCCTAACAGGCCAAGGACTAGTACCAGTCTGTGGCCCGGGAATTGGAGAACACTGTTATTGTTTTTGTTTTTTTTTAAATTTTACTTTAAGTTCTGGGGTACATGTGCAGATCTTGCAGGATTGTTGCATAGGTACACACATGCCATGGTGCTTTGCTGCCTCCATCCCCCCTGTCACCTACATCAGGCATTTCTCCCAATGTTATCCCTCCCCAACCTCCCCACCTCCCGCTGTCCCTCCCCTAGCCCCCCACCCCCCAACAGACCCCAGTGTGTGATGCTCCCCTCCCTGTGTCCATGTGTTCTCATTGTTCAATACCTGCCTATGAGTGAGAACATGTGGTGTTTGATTTTCTGTTCTTGTGTCAGTTTGCTGAGAATGATGATTTCCAGAATCATCCATGTCCCTCCAAAGACATGAACTCATCCTTTTTTATGGCTGCATAGTATTCCATGATGTATATGTGCCACATTTTCTTTTCTTTTTTTTTTTGAGATGGAGTCTTGCTCTGTTGCCCAAGTGCCTTCTGGGTTCAAGTGATTCTCCTGCCTCGGCCTCCCTCCTGAGTAGCTGGGACTACAGACACCCATCACCATGCCCATTTTGCATTTTTAGTAAAGATGAGGTTTCACCTTGTTGACCAGGCTGGTCTTGATCTCTTGACCTCGTGATCTGCCTGCCTTGGCCTCCCAAAGTGCTGGGATTACAGGCGTGAGCCACTATGCCTGGCCATATGTGCCACATTTTCTTTGTCCAGTCTATCATTGATGGGCATTTGGGTTGGTTCTAGTTCTTTGCTATTGTAAACAGTGCCACAATGAACATACATGGGCATGTGTCATTATAATAGAACAATTTATAATCCTTTGGGTATATACTCAGTAATGGGATTTCTGGGTCAAATGGACTTTCTATTTCTAGATCCTTGAGAAATCACCACACTGTATTCCACAGTGGTTGAACTAATTTACACTGCCACAGACAGTTCTTTAAAGTACAAAACTTTTAAATTTTGGTGGCATCCAACTTATCTGTCTTTTCTTTGTTGTTTGTGCTTTTGGTGTCATAATGAAGAAATCATTGCCAAATTCAAGGTAATGAAGATTTTTTCCTTTGTTTTCTTCAAATTCTTTAATAGTTTTAGCTCTTGCATGGAAGTCTTTAATGTTAATTTTTATATATAATGTGAGTAGTGTCAAAATATGTAGCTTTTGAATTTATTTCTTGGATCTGGTTTTTTGTTTTCATTTTTTAAAATTATTTTATTTTATTTTTTATAAAAATGGAGTCTTACTGTATTGCCCAGGCTGCTTTTGAACTCCTAGACTCAAGTAATCCTCCTTCCTTGGCCTTCCAAAGTGCTGGGATTACATGCTTCAGCCACTGTGCCTGGCCCTCTTTATAAAGTTAATTTTAGCTTATTTCTATTAATCTCACCTTTTTGCTTTTTTATATTTATTTTATTTTTCATTTTCAAAATATCTAAGTGAGATCCTTAATTTATATATTTTGACTTTTAAATATTTTATTTGCATACAAATTTAATATTTGAATATACTTCTGAGTACTGTTTTAGTTCTATCCCATAGGTGCTGATATGTAAAGTTTTTGTTTTTTTTGAGATGGATGGAGTCTTGGTCTGACAATAGGCTGGAGTACAGTGGCACTATCTCGGGTCACTGCAACCTCTGCATCCCAGGTTCAAGCAATTCCCCTGCTTCAGCCTCCTGAGTAACTGGGACTACAGGCGCATGCCAGCACGCCCAGCTAATTTTTGTATTTTAAGTAGAGATGGGGTTTTACCAGATTGACCAGGCTGGTCTTGAGCTCCTAGACTCAGGTGATCCGCCCTCCATGGCCTCCCAAAGTGCTGGGATTACAGGTGTGAGCCACCGCACCCAGCCATAAAGACTTTTTACGTTTTGTTTTTTAGAAATTCAGAATATTTGGAGCATTAATTCTCTTTGAACTAGGGATTAAGAGTTCATTTAAAAAATCTCAGTCTCTTGTTTTCTGATTTTGTTATCATATTGTTTGTTCATTTCTATGTGTTAAAATCCGGTGCAATTTCCTTTGTGACTTAAATTACTGTTTTTATGTGTATTCCAAGAGCATTTCAGGGCAGAGTGCTTAACATATTAGTAAGATCTACTACATATCTATTTTATTTAGATAATCTATGCCCTGACTTAAAAATTTTATCTACTTTACCTGTCATAGATGGGGAGAGAGGAATTAAAATCTCCCTACTGCCAATCTGTTTTTTAAAAAGCCTATTTCTCTTTATAACTGTTACAATTACTGTTTTTTGACTGTTGCTTCTTTGTCTTGTTGCATAGGTATTTAGAACTATTTATATTCATTGAGAGTTGCACCCTTTTGCCTTATAAAAATTGCCCTTTGTATTGTTTAATGCTGTGTGCTCTGAATTTAACCTTGTCTGATATTTCGATCATGCCCTTGCTTTTTTTTTTTTTTTTGCTATTTGTTTGCATTTTCCTGTTACCTTTGCCCATTATTTTATTTACAACTTTTCTGAATTACTTCGTGTTTTGCATTTCTCTTATATATAACTGAGAGTTTAGTTTTGGTTTGTGATTTAACCTGAAATATATTTATAATAGGTACGTAAAGCCCATTTACATTTGTTAATATAACAGATATATTTGATCGCAGTATGGCATAATATTTTGTTTTCCTTTTACTGTGTTTTAGCAAGCCTTTATTTACATAATGAGTTTTCTTTGCCTTTTACAACAATTGCAGCTCTGATATTTAGAAAGTTTTATATTTTTGTTCTCATGACAATATTTATAACTTTATATAATATTGCTAGTGCTCTTTTTCTAGACAGTGTTGACTAATTCTTTTGTATGAATAATTGTACAACGAATGTGCTTCATTTTGCTCACATTACCTCTCTCTTTCACCACCCAATTTTAGTTACCTTAGTGTTTACCATTGTCTTTTTTAAAGATGTTTACATATACTTCTTACTTGGTGTGACGGCTTTGACTCAGATCTTTTCTCTTGCTTCTCCTATAATAATCTGCAGACCTACTCATCTTCTCTACCTTTCTCCTTTCCATTTTTCATTAGTTATGTCATTTATACATTATCAGAGCATATAACATTACGTTCTATCTGTCATCCCAATCTCCAGCTTTGTTTAATCTTCATTTGGCAGTTATGGTATACAGTGCTCACCACCTCTTATTTTGCTATAGTTTGTTTCTACTGTTATCTCCTGGTTGGCTATTGTTTGACCTCTTATAGATTCTTCAGGAAAGGATCATGGGACCGTATTTCTTAAACTCAGACATTTCACAATTGTTTGCTTTTGAAATGAAATTTTTTTTTTGCTGGCTACAAAATCCTTGCCTCACAAGTCTCTTTTTTGGGGGCTATCTTGTGGATGTAAATTACATAATCTTCTTATTTTGAATGCTGCTTTGGAAAAGACATGTTTGAATCTTTTCCTTATTTAATGGCTTATCTCTTTGTTTGGATGCTCAGAGAAAATCAGTCCCTTCCTCCCTCCCTCCCTCCCTTCCTTCTTTTCTCTCTCTCTCTTTTTTTTTTTTCATGAGACAGGGTCTTGCTTCGTTGCCAAGGCTGGAGTATAGTGGCACCATTACAGTTCACTGCAGCTTTAAATTCCTGGGCTCAGGTGATCCTCCCATCTCATCCATTTAGTTAGCTGGGATTACAGGCATGTGCCACCACTGCACTGGCTTCAATTCCCAGAGAGAATTCTTTCTCTTGCTCCCTTCTTTCATCCCTCCCACCCTCACTCTCTCTCTTCCCTGTGCTCTCTCTCTCTCTTTCTGTTTGTCTCCAACTTCACATGATATATCTCATTGTTGAGTATTCTGATTCAATTTTCTCTGGCCCATGTTATGCCCTTTTAATATGTAGAGTCTACTGGGCATGGTGGCTCATGCCTATAATCCCAGCACTTTGGGAAGTCAAGGAGGACAGATCAGTTGAGCCCAGGAGTTTGAGGCCAGCCTGGTCAACATGGCAAAACCCTGTCTCTATAAAAAAATACAAAAATTAGTGGGACATGGTGGTGCATGTCTATAGCCCCAGCTACTTAGCTGGGGTGGGAGGATTGCTTGAGCCAGGGAGATGGAGGTTGCAGTGAGCTGAGCTCCTGCTACTGCACTCCAGCCTGGGTGACAGAGGGAGACCTTGTCTCAAAGCAAAGCAAAGCGAAACAAAACAAAACAAAACAAACAAATAAACTAAATTAAAAAAATGTAGAGTCAACTCTGCTGTTTCATGGTTTCTGTTTTCTTCTCTAATTATAAATAAGTATGTTGGATCTCCTTTGCTTATTGTAGCTGTCATTTCCCCTCTAATTCACTTTAATTCTATCTTTGTTTCATTTTCTTTTGATTGTATTTCTTTATCTGTCCTTAATATCCTTCACTGTCTTTCTACAATGTATAGTCTACCTTGTATACTTCCCAATTTTGTCTTTATTTCTCTGATGGTTTTCTACTTTTTGCTAGAGTTTTGTTGGCTCACAGCTAATTTCCTTCTATTTTCTTGCTACAAATTTCCTGAATCCTGGCATTTTTATTTTGTGCTATTCTTTAAAAGAGATGACAACGTTATTATTTAAAAAATTCATGGCAAAATGTTAATGTGTGTGTGTGTGTGCATGTGTATGTTTATATATACATATATTTGCTTTTAGCAGCATTTTTTTGGAATAAATGTTGTACATATTTTGGTAAATTTTGTAACTCTTTTTGAATTTTCAGCTAACAGTTACTTTGTATATACACTATGTTAGTTCACTTAAAAAACCGCTTATCATTAACTTAAAGTTTTAGTTCCAGCTATTTAAATATGGTTTCTGATGGAGTGTATCTCAGCTCAAAGCATTCTCTTTCTTGCTGTTCATGAAAAAGACTGGTTGCTGGAAATATGGTTCATCTGTATCCCTTCCTCCTCTGTTTTTCTGAACTCTGGGGGCTCCACCTGAGCATTCTGCTTCCTTCAGCTCCTGTATCTGACTGCAAATAGGATAATTGCAAATGTAATTTACGCATGTCAGGGCCAGCCACTTGCCTTCAGGAGTTCCCTCCCAACCCAGCTTTTCAGCTCTGCCATCACTTAAGTTCTCTTGCAACTCAGTCTTACTTCCTTTTTCTTTCCATGTGGTTTCTCTTTGATTTCAGTTGCTTTAAAAAAAAAATAAATTCTTAAGCCTATTTTAGAGGTTCTAGACTGTATTTTTCTTCTTATTTCACTGAAAATACAGTTTCTGGATTTTTTTTCATTTCTTCTTGCTCCTTTCATGTGTTTTTATAGAGAAAATGGGTAAATAAGCTGATATGTACAGCCATAGCCATGTACATACCAGAAGCCCCTAGGATGATATTAAGCTTATCTGTCATATTGGTTTTTACTGTTGTGAAAAACTGAATAATTGGGGTTTGAGAGTTCTTAGAAGAGTTCTTCCCCCACTTAATCATAAAATAGATTACAGATTACAAAAATAAACAAACCCCACGTGACTTTAGGGCTATGCAGAAAGTTAAATTATTTTAGCTAGCTCTGAGTTAAAACTTTAAGTACAGGACTTTTCCACTTGAACCATTTTAGAGGAAAATCCTAAACATGAACGTATTTCTTGCCTTCTTGGTGCTTAAGGAACAGACCGTGTGTGGATGGGAGGAGAATAGGGGTTATTATGACTGTATTGTACTTAAATATGGTTATTCCATTGAAGGAGTGGAGGGTTTTGACTTTCATATGAAGAGGTTGTAAAGCATCATTTTTTTTTTTTTTTTTTTTTGTCATACATAGTTTTTTTCCTCTCTTTTTTCTTGTGAGTAGGTTTTCTCTGGTCACCTTTTATTATAGCTATTACTGTGCTTGCCTGTTGTGGCCCCTGTTTCAATTTAGTGAAGGCTCAGAATTTAGACAACAAAGATTGCTGGAATTATATGTAAAGTAAAAGCAAATATGCTCTGAGGGACTCTCCTACAAATGGATAATAATCAGTTCTCAGACCTTGTAATATCTGTTTTAGTTGCTTGGGGATCTGCTGCTTCTTGGATCTCAGCAGCACTCTGATTAGGAAAGGAAGCTGAATACTTACATTTCTGACACATCAAGTGTTTATTTAGTTTCGATTTTATGTATGTTTAATGATATTATTGGACTTGTAACATTGCGACTGTAATTTAAAATATCCCTACTATATAATTTCTTTTCTCATAAATATTATAGAAAGTCTGAAGACAACATTTGCCGTAGCATCCTATTGCAGAGAAGGGTGTTTTTGTGTTCTCAGTGCCCAGTTGTCCTAGTGTCTGGGGGAGGCACAGACATTTGCTATGCAGGCTGAGTACATAGGGAAGGTTCGAAAGTTGTTAAGTGCAAGCTGCAAGATTCTAAGATTAATTGTGCTTCGCTCTCCAGTGAGATTAGTGTATTATAAATCATAGAGGCATATCCCATCAATCTGGCGCCTCAATGCAGGGAACATGATAACCCCTAACTCAGCAGAAACATACCTTCCATCCATTACAGCATCTCTCCTGGAATAAACCATGTGCTCCTCGGATAGGGCCAGGGCAATGGACAGCATTTTAAAAACATCTTTGAGATAGCTCTTACAACAGGGAAACCATTTCTGTGGCTCCTTGGTTTCATTCTACAACAATAACTTTTGTAGACAATACACATTTAGAGAATTTTTTTCTGGACACTTAGTATCTGCACAGCCCTGGGGTAAGTTCTCCAGGGTGTATGAAAGGAAAAAGCTTATGATCCCTACTCTTGATGAGCCTACTGTTTGTCAGAATACTAATTCTAACAGCATGATTTTGATGCTAATAACGATTGTTTATCTAACATTTACTATATGCATACCAACTATGAATAAGAAATTATTCATAGAATGTATTTCAAAATAAATGCCGACAAGGTGAGAGAAAGACAAGATATGTGCTGGCTGGAGTAAAGTCCCTATAGAAGTTGGGCCTGTGTTGAATCTTATTGGTGGGAAGGCTTTAAAGAGGTGGGGCAGGGTACATTTCCCAATGTGGGGTGTAGGTTGCATGAGAAAAAAGAGGTTAGATAAGCAGTGAATGAACATAAGAAAATAGGCTTGGAAGTAGCTAGCAGAACCACAGAACAGGCAAGAGTCTCTTGCTGTGCACTTATTCACTGTTCCAGGCTCCATCTGATATCAGAGTCAATTCCATTCCTCTTTGGGGGCACCTTTCCTGGAGGAAGAGAATTCCCATGGGAACTCATTACAATGGAGGGTGAAAAGTGAATAATGCAGTAGAGCTGGACAGGCAGGTCCTATAGGCTACGCCAGTAGAGTCATTTGACTAGATTGTGCCAGCTAGGTTGTATGTGTGTAGACACAGCTGGGACCAAAGTTAGTTTGCCAACATTTGTCAGGGAGATAAAACCAAGCTTCCTCCTCCCTTTCCTCTTCCTTCTTTCTTATTATGAAATAATATTATAAATGTATTACCCAATGCTTCTCCTTTTAATTCATCCTCTTCCTTGACGCCAAGCTCAGCACTCCCCTAGTTACAGCTTAATGGCCATACCCTGCTCACTCAACTTCATTCATTTATTCATTCAGCAGGTATTATTGAGAATTCCATGTGTATTCTCAGAAAATGTACAGACCTATAAGGAGGACACTTAAGAAGAAATTGCAATAAATGTGAGCATAGAATCCTCTCTTTCTCACAGAGAAGTTTCTTAATCTTACTGAGAGGAGGAGGGTGTCAGAAAAGAAATGACATACAAGCTGAGACCGGAAGTATCAGTGGAGATGTTCTGAACCCTTCCCAAGCCTGTTGAAGGTACCTCTGTTTGCTCTGAGAAGCTGTCAGGCACTTTACGGTTCTTGGCTGACTTTGGCTGCCACTGCCAACTATACAAGAAATTAATATATTTGTTTAATCAATAAATATTTCTTGAGAAGTTCTATTATCCAAACAGTGTTTTGGCCTGTGGCAATTCAACTGTGAGCCAAATAGGCAAAGCACTTTCTGTCATGGAGCTTCATTCTAGTAGGGACGGGCAGAGAATAAATAAATAAACAAAAGTAGATAATATGTTGGGTGCTATGGAAAAAAATAGCAGAGTAAGGTGATAGAATATATGTTCTAGTGTGTATGTGTGAGTATGCACTATTTCAAATAGGGTGGTCTGGGTTTCTCTGCTGAGGTGATATTAGAGCAAGAACTTATGAACTGAAAGAGTGAGATGTGGCTTTCTGGGGAGGGGAGCAGCATCCTAGGCAAAGGGCACAACTAGAGCAAAGCTTCCTTGGAAGAAGTGTGCTAGGTGTGTTCAAGGAGCTGCAGAAAGGCCAGGTGGTGAGAGCTCAAGGAGGAGAGCAGAGTGGATAAGATTGTGGAGTTTCTGTCCCCATGGCAAGGTTTACATTTAAGAGGGTCCTTTGGCTGCTGTGTTGAGATATGACAGTAGAACGGCAAGATCAATAACGAAGGAGCTCAATAAGGAGGCTATTGCGATGGTCCAGGCAAGAGATGGTGGTGGCTTGCTAGGCTGGAAGCATGAGATGCCTGAAGCATGAGAGGCTGGATTCTGGATATACTTAAAAGACAGAATGGATAGATTTGCTGATGATTTGGATGTGGCTGTGGGAGAAGAAAGGGGTTAATGATGTCAAGTCAAAGGATTTGTTCTAAGTCACTCATAAAAAGATTTGTCATTAACTGAGATGGGAAAAACTTCAAAAAGAACAGGTTTTGAGGAGCAAAAATATGTTAAGTTTGTTATGCCTGGCTATCATTCAAGTAGAGATTTCATGTAGGCAGATCATCATACAAGCCTGGATTTCAAGGGAGAGTTTGGGAGTTGTCATTTGAAGCCATGAGACAGATTGATCACCAAGTTGAGGAGTCTAGAGACAGAATAGATGAGGGCTGAGGGCTGAGGCTGAGGGGCCTCCTTGCTTAGAAGTTGGGGAGATGAAAGGATCCTGCAAAGAAGGCTGACAGGGTGCAGCCAGAGAAGTAGAAAAAATAGGCAGTGTGTGCTGCCCTGAAAGCCAAGCAAGCATTTCACTTCTGTCAAATGCTGCTGAGAGGTCAAAGATGCAAAGACCAGAGGTCATTCATAACCCCGCCACAGCAGGTTTGATGGAGTGGTGGGTCCAAAGTCTGATAGAATGGCCCCAGAGAGGATGAGAGGAGGGAAGTGGAGAATGGCTATGGAGTCACCTCTTCCAAGGAGTTTTGGCATAAAGAGGGGCAGAGAAATGAGCCTGTAATTGGTAGGGAAAGAAGGGTCAAAGGAGGACATTTCCCAGATGAGACAAAAACAACATGTTTATGGGTATGATTTTTTTTTTTTTTTGAGATGGAGTTTCGCTCTTGTTACCCAGGCTGGAGTGCAATGGCGTGATCTCAGCTCACTGCATATGGGTATGATTTAGTAGAGAGGGAAAGCAATGATGCCAGAAAGGGTGACAACTGCAGGGATGATGGCCTTAGCAGGTAAGAGTTGTGAAAACCCACAGCCAAGTGGACAGGAGTAGGGATAGCTCATTCCTGCAACAGGAGGGCAGGTGGGTGGGTGGCTTTGGGGTGTGCAGTGAAGGAGTTCTCCTCTGATAGCTTCACATTTCTCAGTGAAGTGGGCAGCTGGATCCTCAGCTGAGCAGGGGGATGGGGAGGAGGTAATGAAGTGGTCTGGGAGAGTAAGAGAGAGACCAGCTTGGATTGGAGGCATGACTGTGGGGTAGCAAGAAGGGCCTCTTGAGGGAAGTGGGCATGAATTTAAAAATAGCTCAGTTAGAATGCTTTAGGATAGCATTTACCAGGGTGAATCAGATATTGGGCTTATTAAATCCACATGGGAGGAGACATTTTTGAAGAAGAATTCCCAGGATGGTACTGAAGCCCATTGCTCTGTTTCGTGTCTGGAGAACAGGGTTATCCCCCAAGTAGATGACTTCTGACTACAGCTCTACTAGGCACACATGGGGTCAGGGGAGTTCACGTGGGTGGGCAGGACCCCAAAGGATGGCCAAATGTATTGATCACAAATTCATCTTCAACTTCCTTTAACTACCAGTGGAGACATGCTGGAAGGTTATAGGAAAGACACAGAAGCATTTAAAGGTTTGTTAAGATCAACACATAAGGATTTGGTGTAGAGGAGAGTCACCTGAAATACCAGAACTCTAGTTCACAAGGAGGTAGCCAGGCAGAGAGGAGGGGGAGGAGTTCCAGGCAGAGGGACCTGCATGCATAAAGGCTCAATAGTTGTGAGAGCATGGAGGGGTATGACCATTGAGGAACTGGAAAATGTTGGGAAATATTGGATTATATGCATCTGGGCAGCTGTCCTTCTCACTGTCTTTTACTCTACAACCTCACTTCAGCCTCTAGGCTTTTAGTGATGCTGGCTTTCCTGCTAGGAGCGTCCTCCATCTGCTAGGCCATTGGGTTGCACGATTCCAGGGAGCGCATTAGCATGTATTTCACATTTGTTTCTTGAGTTCGTTCAATTTCTCTGCCTTTTGTGACAGCCTTTTTTTTTTCTGTTCCAAGCCACACTTTCTCTCCCTTCTCTGAATTCCTCTTATATCTAGAGGATAGGGTTGCTAGATTTAGATAATAAAAATACAGGATACCCAGTTAAATTTTACACAGAACACATAATAAAATATTATTCATTGTTTATCTGAAATTCTAATTTAATTAGGAAGTCTGAATTTTATCTGGTAAGCCAAATAGGGAAAGAAATAGTTAAGCATCCATCCAACAAATCTTTATAGAGAAGGAAATGTGAGAGCCTTTCCTGGGCCCCAAAAAGTAGACTCATGTCCTCAGGGATGAGAGGCATCTTAGACAAAACAAATATTTAGGTCCTTAGCCAAATAGTAGCGTGGAAAATGTTGCAAAAGATTCAGCTTGGAGAAACTCCTCCAGAATTTTGCAATCATAACATCTGGAGAAAAACAATTTTAATTTCAGTATACATGAAATTTTTGTGATTTATTTTCATTAAGTACTGTCATTTTTAATTTTAATGATGGCTAGAGATAGAGACATCATTATCTTTTCAATGCTGAGAGCATCTAAAAGTCTCCATTAAGACTTGTTGCCTATGAGGAGTTTGTTATGTGTTATTAATATCATCATCATCATTGTCATCAACATTGATCAGAAGTGGCTGCTGTGTAGGCAAAGGCAGGATGGTGCAGTGGTGAGCACTTGCATCCTGATGGTATCATTTGCTAACTGTGCAGTCTTGGGAAGTTACTTAATCTCTCTGTGCTGCAGTTCCCCCATCTATAAAATAAAGTATATTAATAATATAATATTAATTGGTGAAAAGGTTAAAGAGTTAAAACATTTGAAGGTTTTAGAATAGTGATTGGCACCTGGTAAGTGCTAAGATAAGTGTAGGCTAATACAGTTTCTTTTCCTTTTTTTTTATTTGAGGTGGAGTTTTGCTCTTGTTGCCCAGGCTGGAGTGCAATGGCTTGACATTGGCTCACTACAACCTTTGCCTTCTAGGTTCAAGCAATTCTCCTGCCTCAGTCTCCCAGATAGCTGGGACCACACCCAGGTAATTTTTGTATTTTTAGTAGAGGCCGGGGGTTTCACCATGTTGGCCAGGTTGGTCTCAAACTCGTGACCTCAGGTGATCTGCCTGTCTCGGCCTCCCAAAGTGCTGGAATTACAGGCATGAGCCACCTCACCAGGCTGGCTAATTCATTTTTAAAATTAATTTTAAATATATGCTATAATTGATGTATATACTAGCACTGTGGGAGCTCAGAGGAGGAAGTGGCTGGGTGAGTGGCTGGGTCAGTATGCCTGGGATGTGAAATGACTCTATTGGTGTTGGTCTAATATTTTCCCTTAAACATCCTTGACGGTGAGAATCCCATTGCCTGAATCTTTGTATCTATCCTTCACCCCCGCTCAACTCCTTCTGTACTGGTGAAGTATGGGCTTTGACAACACTTGTGGATGAGTACATTAACACTATTGCCAGCATAGAAAGTGTTAGTGACATTCATGAATGTTTCCCCAAGGTCACTGAGTTCCAAAATACTTTAAATGTCTTTAATTTTGCTATTCTTGAGTTATTTTTAAAGACTAAGGCAAACATTTAATTCAGGATAAACACATCAGGATAGCTTAGGTGAACTTTATAAATACTCTGGGAGTAAAAGCAAAATGACAACTCAATTACCATTCACATCTTAGTATACATTAGTATTTGAGGTAAAAATAATATTGTTTTTACATATGATGGAGTATTTAGTAAGTGACCAACATTGTTTTTACCACTTACCCATTATCAAACTGAATTTCCCAAGCCTCTCTGAGAGGTGTTATTCATCCCACATTACATATAAGAAAGTGGTGGTGTAGAGTGGTTAAGAAACTGTCCAAAGTCACTTAAATAGTAATGATTTGGTCCTAGGTTCAAGTTCAGGACTGCAGGATATCAAAGCCCTCGCTCGAAATGAGTTAGCGTGTTTCACAACCTGAAAAGTTAGTAGAAAAGAGAGCAGAGAAGAGGCATGAGACTGTTTATTTATCTAGTCATCCATTCATTTACTCAAGGTATGGGGCCTGCAGAGGTACAAAGGACAAGGCCCTGTCCTCAGGGAGGTCATAGTCATGAAGATCCGGGTATAGGAGGACGTGGTAAGTGCTGTAGCAGAGGTGCTCATCAAGCTCCCGGGTATCACTGAGGATGTGAAAATAATGGTGCCTAAGAATGGGGCAGTGGCTGGGGAAGGCATCGCAGAGGAGGTGTCACTTGCTGAATTGTTCAGACTAAGAGAAAAAAGTGCTTGTTTTGGTCCTAGTCAGCATTTAATAAATACTATGTAAGATTTGCAATTAATGTCACTTTACCATCATTATATAGATAACAGGAAAACGAATATTTTTTGAAAGTCTACTCAGTACAAAGTCCCATGCTAGACATGTTTATAGACAGAGGTTAGCTTCCTGGCAACCATCTGAAGTAGATACTCTGATCTCTTTCCAGTTAAGGAAAAACAGAAGTTCAGAGTAGGTGAAACTTGCTGAATGTGGAAAGTTACTTATTCAACAAATTCACTTGTCTGTTTATTCACTCAAGAATTGGTTAAGCACCTGCCCTGTGTCAGGCAATGTGCTTGGTGCTGAATAACAATAGTGTACCAAAGAAAAATAGTCTTGCTCTTTTAGAGTTTACCATCTAGTCGGGGAGATGAACATTAACCAAATATATATGTATATATGTCTGTGTGGGCATACATATACAGTTGACCCTTGAACTATGTGGGGATTAGGGGTACCAATGCCCTGCACAGTTGAAAATCTGTTTTGAATCCTCCAAAGCTCAACTACTAATTGCCTACTGTTGTCCAGAAGCCTTACTGATAACATCAACAGTCAATTAACAGCTGGGCATGGTGGCTCACACTTGTAATCCCACCACTTTGGGAGGCTGAGGTGGGCAGATCACTTGAGCTCAGGAGTTTAAGACCAGCCTGGCCAACATGGCAAAACCCTGTCTGTATTAAAAATACAAAAACTAGTTGGGAGTGGTGGTGCGCACCTGTAGTCGTAGCTACTTGGGAAGTTGAAGCAGGAGAGTCTCTTGAACCTGGGAGGTGGAGATTGCAGTGAGCCGAAATGGCGCCACTGCACTCCAGTCTAGGTGACAGAGTGAGACTCTGTCTCACAAAAACAAAAACAAAGAAACAAAAAAACCACAAAGAACAGTCAACACATATTTTATATGTTATGTATTATATGATGTATTACATATGTTCTTAAAGTAATATCAAGAGAATAAAATGTTATTAAGAAAATCATAAGGAAGAGAAAATTTATTTGCTATTCTTTAAGTGGAAGTGACTCATCATAAAGGTTATCATCCTTGTTATGTTCTTGTTGAGTAGATGGAGGAGGAAGGGTATCGGGAGGGGTTAGTCTTGCTGTCTCGGTGGTGGTAGAGGGGAAGAAATGAGGAAGTAGAAGGGGAGGCAGGATAGGCGGATGCACAAGTGTAACTTTTGTTAAAAAATATTCGAATATAAGTGGACCCATGCAATTTGAACCCATGTTGTTCAAGGGTCAACTGTGTATGTATATAATGTATATGTACATGGACACATACACACACACACGCACACACACAGAAAGCAGTGCATCTTTTGAGAAGAAATTTCTGGTTGAAGTGATTGAGGAATACCCCAGGATCTGCAATCTTGATTGTCCTTTGACCTCTTCCTGGCAGATCTGTGCCCGGATTACAGTGTCAGTCAAAACCTCCAGTGCAGTTCCACTGAACACAGGGGACTGCTGTGCTCTGTGTTTGCAAGGAGCACTGTGGGAACAACAGAGAGGCACAACACGACTGACTCTGGTGGACTGAGAAGACTGTTCATCCACATGCATGAGACACTCTTGGTGGGTGCTGTGAAGGGAGGCTGAAGTGCCTGCTGTTTTTTATGTGTGCAAAACCTGAGCCTAGAAATACGGTTTAGTGCTCTTATGCTGTTACTAATTTTGCTCTTTGGTTTTTACAAGGGTGAGTGTTAGGGGAGCATAGGCTTCACCAGGAGGGTGAAGCAGGGCTGCTATGTTGATTCAGATCATGGTACTACACAGTTGTGCAGAATACACCCTTGTGACCATCTGGTGGCTCTGTGGGGGTTTGGTGCAGGGCAGCCTCTGCTGGGAGGAACAGGGTGAAAGCACTGGGTAAAGGGAAGCCTCCCAGACAAGTTCAGCATTCCCTAAGACCAGCGTTTTCCCCTTATCAATTTGAGAAAGGCTGATCCTGGAAAGCATGTTATTTCTATTGTTTTTCTGTTTAAGATTTTTGATCACAAGCCTTCACCTTCCCCATTTCTCTTCCATGTCTCCAAACCCCTGATGAGAAAATGCACTTAGGGTAGGGGGTATATCTCAGGACAAGACTACAAAGTCACTCCTTAATCTAAAAGGCAGCTCTAGCCTGCACTGGAGAAAAAGAATTGTTTGAAACAGTAATGAACAGGAACAAGCTTTGACTTCCTGAATGAGTAGAACCTGAAAGTGTTAGAAAGTTACGAACTTTCCAACTGTAGGACAAAGATCATGTTTACAGAACCACACAGGAGAACAGGGGATCCCACGGTCTGCAAACCAGCAGCCTTGGCTTGTCAGAAAAGCAGAATCTGTGCCCTCAGCCTAGACCTGCTGAGTTAGCATCTGCATTTGAACAGAATCCCCTGGTGATTCATAAGTACATTAAAGTTTGAGAATCACAGGTATAGTTGGATAAAATAAAACATTTGATGTATATATTCCTGGCTTCTGGGCAGAGCAGCTAACTGAGGGAGACGTTTTTGACATGCTGGTGTATTTTGGGCTGTCAGCTGCTCTTTCTTTGACAGGATCTGGTATCATGCTTGTCATCTTGGTCCCTCAACAGGAAACCCTCAACTATTCGTTTGGAGAGACCACAACCTGCGCCATTAAAAAGCAGACAGATCTTTGTATTTGTGAAGCCTCACAATTAATATTTCATGAAGAAAGGATTAATAAAACATTATGCAATTAGCTGTTTCCCTTTAGCATCACATCTCATTAAGGGAGGTAGGAGCCAGCCTACAGGACCCCAACACCTGGCCTAGGCTCTGACTGAGAACAGGCCTGATGGTTTTGGGGAGTGACAGCCTGATTCTGCCTTGTTTGGAGTAGAATTTTCTCCTGTAAGTGGTGTAATAAGTGAGTTTGGCTCTGAGCAGGATGACTTATGGCTGCCATGCCTTTATCTATATTTCCAACACTTTCTATTAATTTGTTCATTTATACTGTATTCTGGATACTAGGTACTGTGCTAAGTGATGGAAAAGTAACAGTGGTAAATATCTCCCCCTTCAAAGATTCTGGATGCCATCAGACTCCTGCCTTTCTTTCAAAGCTCCTTTCCACCTGGCACCCCCTCTCGGCTCCCTGCATTTCTTCTGCTAGCCAGCCTATCTGCTAGGCTCTGCTGTTTTCCACCCTATGAATAATATCACAAGGTGCATTTTGCCCTCTGTGGCCCCCTTCTAAACTTCCTTCTCTGTACCCTGAAGCTCCACAAAGAGGCCCCTTTCTCTTCCACCCTTCCTGAAGAACAACATGGAAAGGGCAGGGATGGGGGCATCCAAACTGTTTCAATGCTTTCTCACCTGAGCTAAGGAGAATCACATATACCTAGTCTTTCTCATCTGGGTCTTCCTGTATCTTCTGTCATGTTTTCTTTTCTCTGGAGTTTAGTGTTTAGGAGGGAAAAATGGGTTTGAATTTGAATCTTAGGTCCTATGGAGTCTGGCAGGGGGCCTCATCTCTCCATCTCCTATGGATGCTGCTTTGGGCAGGAGACTTCATCTCTCCAAGTCTCAGGTTTGTGTCCTGTGAATGGAGATAACAATACTGTTGGCGTGGTGTGGCATGAGAATTCATGAAACACACTTTATGAAAGGGAAGCTGTGATTGTTACAGTTTGGGCAGTGGGCATCTGATACCAAGGGTGCTGGGCCAGGTGGCCCACTCTGTCACTCCCTGGGGTTAGGTCTTTCCTCCTGACACAGGGCACAGACACTTTTGTGTGTACATGCTGTCATCTTTATGGTAGCTCTGCTTGGTTGACACTGTCTCTGTTTCTAGTCTGACATCCCCATTTGAGGCTGTGGCTTTGTCTGAGATTAGCATGTTGACATGGTCCCGAGACCCCCAGAGACAGAGCTGACAGCACCTTCTAATTTCCACAGACTGCATTAACTCTCACTCTCCTAAGAAGACTGCGATCATGCAGAAGCCCAATTAAACATATGGGATAAAAGAGCATTGGGCTGGGATGTCACGCTTGGCAGCCTGACAGTCTACCCACGTGCCAGGTCACCTTCTCCAAGCTCCTCAGAGCTGGAGGCAAGAAAACAGGGCCTCAGTGACAGCATCTTCAGAGCCAAAGTGACAGAGGAGGGGACGCTCTTGTCAGCTTTGTTTGATCAACCCATAACAGGCAATCTGGAGCATGCCACCTCTAACACTCTAAAATAAATGAATTAGGAAAGGGAATTATCTGGATGATTGCTTCTACTCAATAGCCTGCTTCATCCCTGTGGATGAGAAGGAAAGGAAGAGTAAGTGGGAGGGGCAGAGAGACTTTAGGAATGTTGATTTGACTTGGATCTGATTGTCTGGTGGTCTTACATTTAGATGGAGAGAATTTGGTCTATGCAGCTCCTACCCCAGCTCAGTGCAGTTGGAATCATCTGACAGTTTTTATCAAAGATGTGATACAATCAGATATGTTTGTTGGGAAGGTCATTGGAGTGGGTGTTGTTGGTGTCCTTCCCAAATCCCTTTTTTATGTTGGTGTCTCCACCTCCCAGCTGCTGTGTTTTTGCTGCAAATGGCTCAGAGTTGTCTTTTTTTTTTTTTTAAATTGTTATTGGACAGATTAAGCTGCCCTGCCTGATAAATGCCATGTCTCACCCCCAACTGACCACCCAGTCAATGATGACTGATAGTCACAGGAAGGTAATTTACCTGATCTCAAAATGGGACCAGTTTTGGTACAATTAGTACCCCTGAACTTACCCGAATCTAAGACCACAATTTGGCTTAGATTTTTTCCTCTTCCCCACAGTCCCTTCTTTTCTTATCTCCCTTCTTTAAGGGCATGCCCCGGTAAATCACTTGAGCAAGAATCACTACCTTAGGTTTTGCTTCTAGGAAGCCCAACCTTAAACAGTCATTATGCACAGAAATGTGAGGACCTAGTGCTAAGGAGACAGGGTAGGAGACTCTGCCATGGTTCAGGCACACAACAAGGCTATGATCTGGGGAAATGGCAGTGAGAAGAGGAAGAATGAGAGAGGTGCCAGAGATGTCAGAATGGGGGGATCGTCCAGGACTCCATATCTGACTGGGTATGGGCTGAAGGAGGAAGCACATATGACTGGTGTTTTAGGTAGAGGTGAGGATAGCACATGTGATGATCCTCATATTAACAGGAAGGAGGAATCTTCACTTTTTCCTTTTCTGTCTGCAAATGGCAACCACCTCTAGCTCACTTCTCCTGTCCCCCCTGGGTCTGCCTCTAGGCTCCTGCTCCTGCTTCTCTCTCCTCCCTGGCTTGTTTTGGGCTCATAGTTGTTCCCTGCCTGGCAGAGTCTCCATTCCTCACGTGTGCTGCATCTCTCCAATCAGATGGTTTACATGTCTCCGAGGACTGTGCTGTATTCTTTACTGTATAGAGCTCCATGTGTGTTTTTTGTATGTAAAGGGAATTTTAAAATGTTTGTCACAGATAAATAGGAGTGCTTTTACACTGTTGGTGGAAGTGTAAATTCAACCATCGTGAAAGACAGTGTGGAGATTCCTCTATCATCTACAACCAGAAATATTATTTGACCCAGCAATCCCACTACTGGGTACATACCCAAAGGAATATAAATTATTTTATTACAAAGATACGTGCACACATATGTTCACTGCAACACTATTCACAATAGCAAAGATGTGGAACCAACTCACATGCCCATCAATAAAAGACTGGATAAAGAAAATGTGGTACATATACACCCATGGAATACTATGTAGCCATAAAAAGGAATGAGATCATGTTCTTTGCAGGGACATGGATGAAGCTGGAAGCTATTATCTTCAGCAAACTAATTCAGGAACAGAAAACCAAACACTGCATGTTCTCACTCATAAGTGGGAGCTGAACAGTCAGAACACATGGACACAGGGAGGGGAACAACACATACAGGGGCCTGCTGGGGGTGTGGGTTTTGGGGAGGGAGAGCATTGGGAAAAATAATTAATGTATGCTGAGCTTCATACCTAGGTGATGGGTTGATAGGTGCAGCAAACCGCCTATCAACACTTAAGCCGCACGTCTAACTATGTAACAAACTGAATGTCCTGCTTGTGTGCCCCAGAACTAAAAATTAAAATTAAAATTAAAAAATAAAAAAATGTTTGTTGATTAATTACTTTATTGGCTCTTAAAGCTTCCCCAGAACACTGGTGAACCATAACAAGTCCTCCCTGACTGGGCTGAGGGCTTTACGGTTAAATATAATGTCATTACCTGCAGACCTTAGTTTCTGGACCATGAAGTTATTTCTTTTGCTTATCAACTTTATTGAGAAATAATTTCTGTGACATAAACCACAGCTATTTAAAGCATACAAAACCGCTTGGATCATTTTTTTGCCTCTTTGCATTCCATTCCACCTTACCCCCAGGCCCACACAACCACTGTCTATTTTTTTTTTGTCATTGTAAATGGTTTGTATTTTCCAAAACTTAAACTCAAATAAGTTGCATTTTACGAAAATGGAATCACCCGTTATGTATTGTGCTTGGCTTCCTTCACTCAGCATGATGATTTAGAGATTCACCCATATTAAGAGTATTAATAGCATTCGTAGTCTATTCCTTTTTTTAAGTTAAAATTTTCATTTTGACATAATTTTAGATTCAAATACTGTTGTAAGAAATAATACAAAGAGCCCTTGTGTACATTTTACCCAGTTTCCTCCAATGAGTACATCTTGTGAAAATACAGTACACTATTACAACCAGGATATGGACAATGGTACAGTCAATCACTGCAAGGAAAGAAATCCCTCAGTTGCTCTTTTCTAGCCACATCCACTTTCATCACACTCGCTGCCTCTTTTAAAAAAAGACTTATTTTTTAGAGCAGTTTTAGGTTCACAGCAAAATTGAGCAGATGGTACAGACATTTCCCGTATGCCCCCCTGCCCCCATTGTCGTGCACAGCCTCCCCCATCATTAACAACCCCTACCAGAGTGGTACATTTGCTACAATTGAAGAAGCTGTATTGTTACCTCATTATCACACAAAGTTCGGAGTTTACCTTCGGGTTTATTCTTGGTGGTGTATGGAAGTAGAAGGTGGGACTTGACTCCAGAGGTGAGGTTTGGACACTGGACCAAATTGGGGACTAGCTGAAACAAGACTGGGCAAAGCAGCTTTCCATAAGACATGCCCACTGGTATGCCATATTAGTTTACTATTGTCATGGCAACATCTGGGAGTTACTGCCCCTTTCCGTGGCAATGACCTGACAACCCAGAAGTTACTGCCCTTTTCCTAGAAATTTTTGCATAAAGCACTTCTCAGTCTACATGTAATTAAAAGTAGGTATAAATATGATTGCATAGCTCCCTGAGCTGCTACTCTCTGTACACTACCTATGGAATATCCCTGCTTTGTAGGAGCAGTCACAGAGTCGTAACACTGCCAGTGCTGTAACACTGCTGCTTCAATAAAGCTGTTTTTTTTTCTACCCTATCACCAGCTTGCCCTTGAATTCTTTCCTGGGCAAAGCCAAGAACCCTTGTGGGCTAAGCCCCAATTTGGGGTTCCCCTATCCTATATCAGTATATTCTATGAGTTTGGACTTTGGCATTATAGTATCATACAGAGTAGTTTCACTTCCCTGAAAAACTTGTGTGTCCTGCCGGTTCATCCCTTTCTCTCCCCTACTTCAAACCCCTGGCAACCACTGACCATTTCATTATTTCTATAATTCTGCTTTTCTATGATGTTATATAGTTGGAATCATAGAGTATGTAGCCTTTTCAGATTGACTTCTTTCACTTAATAATATGCATTTAAGTTTCCTCCAGATCTTTTCATTGCTTGTTAGCTTATTTCTTTTATTATTATTATGTTTTATGCTTGTTTTTCCACTAGAGAACAATTTTTTTTCCTTTTTTTTTTGGATAGCTTATTTCTTTTTAGCACTGAGTAACATTTTATTGTCTGGAAGTGCCATAGTTTATTCATCTACTCTTTTACTGAAGGATATCTTGATTGCTTCCAAGTTGTGTCATTTATGAATAAAACTGCTATAAACATTCATGTACAAGTTTTTGTGTGGACATGTTTTCAATTCTTTTGGATAAATATCAAGGAGCAACACTGCTGAATCATATGGTACGAGTATATTTACTTAGCAGAAACTGCCAAACTGTCTTCCAGAGTGGTTGTACCATTTTGCATTCCCATCAGCAATAAGTGAGTTTGTTTGTATTCTCATCAGCATTTGTTGTTGTCAGTGTTCTGGATTTGGCCAGTTTAATAGGTATGTAGTGGTATGTCATTGTTGCTTTAATTTGCATTTCCATGATGTCCTATGATGTGAATCCTCTCTTCAGAATGCTTGTTTGACATCTGTATATTTTCTTTGGTGAGGTGTTTGTTAAGGTCTCTGGCCCATTGTATAACTGGGTTGCTTGTGTTCTTATTATTGATTTTTAAGAGTTATTTGTTTATTTGGAATTATAGTTCTTTATCAGGTATTTGTTTAGCAAATATTTTCTCCCAATTTGTTGTCTTCTTATTCTCTTAACACCTGGGAGTTACTGCCCCTTTCCATGGCAACGATCTGACAACCCAGAAGTTACTACCTTTCACAAAACATTTTTAATTTTAATGAAGTCCAGCTTATCAATTCTTTCTTTTATGGATTTTGCTTTTGGTGTTGTATCTAACAAGTTATTATGAAACTCAAGGTCATACCTAGATTTTCTCCTATGTAATTATTTTCTAAAATAGAGTTTATAATATTTTACTAAATTTAGGTAATATAGAAAAATACAAATCATTTGCAATCTCTAACATGATTCCTACAAAGATCAAAGATACTAGGTCTGTAAAAATAATAGATATTTGTTTTTTAAAATTAGACATTCTATAAATATTCTTTTATAATGTGTATTTTCCACTTAACAATATATCTTAAGCATTTAAATATGTCATTCAATATTATTAACATAATTTTCATCATTGTACAGTACTTTATCGATACTTATGTTCATTCATTTAGTTTGCCTTGAATATTTCAGTATTATAAATAATGCCTCAATGAAGATTCTTGTATATTATTCTCTAGGGGTTTTATCGTTTTGTGTTTTACATTTAAGTCTGTGATCTATTTTGAGTTAACTTTTGTGAAGGATGTAAGCTCTGTGTCTGGATTAATATTTTTTTGCACGTGGATGTCCATTTGTAGCAGTACAGTTTGTTGGGAAGACATTTTTTTTTCTTGTATTTCCTTTGTTCCTTTGTCAAAGATCAGTTGACTATGTGGACTTATTTCTGGGCTCTCTGTTTTGTTCCATTGATCTATTTTTCTATTCTTTTACCATTTCTACACTGTCTTGATTACTGTTCGCTTTACAAAAAGTATTGAGGTTGGGTAGTTTCAGTTCTTCAACTCTGTTCTTTTCCAATATCATGGGGCTATTCTGTTGTTTTTTTGTTTTGTTTTGTTTTTTGCCTCTCTATATAAACTTCAGAATCACTTTGTCAATATTCACAAAATAACTCACTTGGATGTTGATTGGGATCGCATTGAATCTATAGATCAAGCTGGGAAGAACAGACAACTTGATAATTTTTTTGGATTGGTTGTGTGCCCCCAGAATTCGTATGTTGAAATCCTAACCCCAATGTGGTAACTTTAGAAGGTGAAGACTTTGGGAAGTAATTAGATCTGAAGGTGGAGCCTTCAGAAGTGGGATTAGTGCCCTTATAAAAAGAAACATGAGTGATTACTTCCTGTCTCTGCTCTCCAGCACATGAGGATACAAGCAGAAGACATCAATCTGCAAACCAGAAAGTGGGCTCTCATCAGACACTGGGTCTCCTGACACCTTGATCTTGGACTTCCCAGCCTCCAGAATTGTGAGCAATATATGTTGTTTCAGGCACCCAGTCTATGATAATTTGTTACAGTAGCCTGAACTTACTAATACAACAATATGGAGTCTTCCTATTCATGAACATGAAATATATTTCCATTTATTTATTGTTTACTTTCACTCAACAGAGATTTATAGTTTCCCTTACATAGATCTTGTTTATATTTTGTTAGATTTATGCCTAAGTATTTCAATTTTGGGGTGCTGATGTAAATAATAATTCTATTTAAAATTTTTAATTACCCTCGTTCATTGCTGGAATATGGAAAAGTGATTGACTTTTGTGTATCAACCTCATATCCTGCAACCTTACTATAATCACTTATTATAGTTAGGGGTATTTGGTGTTGATTCTTTTGGCTATTCTGCATAGACCATCATGTCATCTGTGACCAAAGAATGTTTTCTTTTTTCCTCATCTGTATACCTTTGCTTTCTTTTCTTGTCTTATTGCATTAGCTAGTACTTCCAGTACAATGTTGAAAATCAGGGTGACAGGGGACAACCCTGACTTGTTTTTTATCTTAGTAGGGAAGCTTCCAGTTTCTCTCCATTAAGTTTGAAATCGACTGTGGATTTTTGTAGGTACTCTTCATCAATTGAGGAAGTTCTCCTCTGTTCCTAATTTACTGAAGGTTTTTCTTTTTAACCATGGATGAGTGTTGGATTTTGTGAAATGCTTTTTTTGCATTTATTCATATGTTACATGTGACTTTTCTTTTTTAGCCTCTTCATGTGGTAGAATACATTAATTGATTCTTGAAGGTTGAAATACCTTTGCATACTTGGGATAAATACCACTCGGTTATGGTATATAATTGTTTTTATACATTGTTGGATTTAATTTGCTAATATTTTGTTGAGGATTATTGCATCTATTTTCATATGAGATATTGATCTGTCATTTTTTCTCTCATAATACCTTTTCTTGTTTTGGTATTATGATAATACTGGACCCATCAAATGAGTTAGAAAGCATTCCCTTTTCTTTCTATCTTCTGGAAGAGATTGTAAATAATTGGTATAAGATATTCCTTAAATGTTTGGGAGGATTCACAAGTGAACACATCTGGGCCTGGTACTTGCTGTTTTGAAAGCTTATTAATTATTGATTCAATTTCTTCAGTAGATATAGGCCTATTTGAATTGTCTGTTTCTACTTGTGTGAGTTTTGGTAGATTGTGTTTTTCAAGAAATTGGGTTTATTTCATCTAGGTAATCAAATTTGTGGGCATAGAGTTGTGCATAGTATTTCTTGCTTATCTTTTTAATTTCCACAGGATCTGTAGTGATGTCCCTTTTTCATTTGTGATATGAATAATTTTGTTCATTCTTTAGTTCCTTAGTTAGCCTGACTGGAGGCTTATCAATTTTATTGATCTTTTCTATTGGAATTCTGTTTTCAATCTGTTGATTTATGCTCTAATTTGTATTACTTCTTTTCTTCTTCTTACTTTAGATTTAATTTGTCCTTTCTTTGCACTTTCTTAAGGTGGAAGCTTAAATGATTAATTTTAGATCTTTACTCTTTTAATATATGCAATCAATGACGGGTGTGGTGGCTCATGCCTGTAATCTCAGCACTTTGGGAGGCTGAGGTGGGTGTATCACCTGAGGCCAGGAGTTTGAGAACAGCCTGGACAACATGGTGAAACCCCGTCTCTACTAAAAATACAGAAATTAGTCGGGCATAGTGGCGCACACCTGTAATTCCAGCTACTCAGGAGGCTGAGGCAGGAGAATGGCTTGAATCCAGGAAGCAGAGGTTGCAGTGAGCCGAGATTAGTGCCATTGCACTCCAGCTGGGTGATAAAAGTAAAACTCCATCTAAAAAAAAGCTGTAAATTCTTTTTAAGCACTGCTTTGGAACATTTCAGAAATTTTGATAAATGTTTTTCATTTAGTTAAAAATATTTTAAAATTTCTCTTGAGATCTCTTATTTGAGCCATGTGTTATTTAATCTCCAAGTATTTTAGTATTTAATATTTTACATTCTAAAATATCTTTCTGTAATTGATTTCTTATTCAATTCCATTGTGGTCAAAGGACAGACACTGTATAATTTTTATTTTTAAATGTTTGTTGAAGTGTGCTTTATGACCTAGAATATAGTCTATCTTGAATGTTCCATATGAACTTGGAAGAATATGTTTCTGATATTGTTGAATAAAATAGTCTGTAGATATCCAATATATACAATTAACTAATTGTGTAGTTGAGTTCAATTATGTCCTCACTAATTTTTCACCTGCTGAATCTGACCATTTCCTTTTTTTTTTTTTTTCTTTCAATAAAGGGTGTTGCTCTGTCATCCAGGCTGGAGTGCAGTGGTATGATCTCAGCTCACTGCAACTTCCGCCTCCCAGGTTCAAGCAGTTGTCCTGCCTCAGCCTCCCGAGTAGCTGGGATTACAGGTGCATGCCACCACACCCAGCTAATTTTTGTATTTTTAATAGAGATAGGGTTTCATCATGTTGGCCAGACTGGTCTTAAACTCCTCACCTCATGATCCACCCACCTTGTCCTCCCAAAGTGCTGGGATTACAGGCATGAATCACTGCACCCAGCCTTCTTTTTCAATGTTTTTGAGACAAGATCTCGCTCTGTCACCCAGGCTGGAGTGCAGTGATGCAATCACAGTTCACTACAGGTTTGATCTCCTGGGCCCAAGTGATCCTTCCATCTCAACCTGCTGAGTAGCTGTAATTATAGGTGCACACCACCATGCCTAGCTAAGTTTTAAATTTTTTTAGAGATGGGGTCTTGCTATATTGCCTAAGTTGGTCTCAAATCCTGGACTCAAGCAATCTTCTCATCTTGGCCTCCCAAAGTGCTGGTATGAGCTACTGTGCCTGGTCATGACCATTCCTGATACAGGAATGTTAAAATAGCTAATAATAATGGATTCATCTGTTTAATCTTGCAGTTCTATCAGTTTTGCCTCGCGTATTTTGATGCTCTGTTGTTAGGTTGTACATATTGAGAATTGTTATTTCTTCTTGAATAATTGACCCTTTATCATTATGCAATGCCTCTTTTTATTCCTGATAATTTTCCTTACTCTGAAGTTCACTGTCGGAAATTAATATAGCTTTCTTCTGATTAGTGTTAGCATGGTATGTATTTCTTCATCCATTTACTTTTTCTTTCTCTTTTTGTTTGAGATAGCATCTCACTCTGTCATGCAGGCTGGAGTACAGTAGAGCAATCATAGCTCATGGCAGCCTTAAACTCCTGGGTTCAAGTGATCCTCCTGCCTCTGACTTGAGAGCGGCTTGGACCACAGTCACACACTACTACACCCAGCTAATTTTTTTGTAGAGACAAGGTCTTGCCATGTTTTCCAGGGTGTTCTCAAATTCCTGCACTCAAGCAATCCTCCTATCTCAGCCTCCAAAAGTGGTGGGATTACAGGCGTGAACCACTGTGCCCAGCCATCCATTTACTTTTAATCTATATGTTTATTTACATTTCAAGTAAATTTCTTGCAGAGAACATATAGTTTGGTCTTGTTTTTTGATCCACTCTGACAATCTCTGTCTTTTGATTGGTGCATTTAGATGATTGATGTTAAAAATCATTACTGATTAGTTGGATTAATATCTAACATACTTGTTACTGTTTTCTGTTTGTTGTCCTACTTTACTCTTATTTTTGTCTTTCACTGTCTTCCTGTCTTTTGTAGTTTTAATCCTTTTCCCATTTGCCCCGAGAATACTTGTTGGTGGTGCTTGTGGATGCAGCATTTAACCTGATAAACTTGCCTTAAAATATCTTGCTTTATTATTATTTTTGCATCATTGTAGTATATCAACTTTGGAAACAAAAGACACTATACTATTTATAGCACTCTGGTTTTAGTAGTGGTATTTCCATTTATAAAATGTAGTATTCTCTATGATTGACAATGTCAGATCCTAGAAAATGTAGCATTCCTATGCATGATGTCAACATTGTTCTTGAACAGTTATTGGTCAAAGATTGATTTGATAAATCTGATTTTTCTGAAATAGATGATTCTGATAATTTAGACAATACTGATATAAGTTCTATTCAGAAATAACTACAAGAACAGTTTTTATATTTTATTTTCACATTGAAAATCAGTCATATTTGCTTCAGCCTCAAAGAGCGTGTTTATATCAAATAAAATGAGAACTGGCAATGAGCTGCTGCACATTTTTTTTTCCTAAATAAGAAAAGAGTTAATTAAACATTCTGTATAATTCCAATTTTTTTTTTCTTTTTAGCATGTCAGTTTACTTCTATTTTCATATCTTAAGTGATTGCCTTAGAGTTTACAATATCTGTTTACAACTAATCCACATCCACTTTGTATTTTATTTTACATTTATTGTACTTTAAGTTCTGGGGTACATGTGTGGAACGTACAGGTTTGTTACAAAGGTATACATGTGCCATGGTGGTTTGCTGCATCCATCACCCTGTCACCTACATTAGGTATTTCTCCTAATGCTATCCCTCCCCAGTGCCCCCATCCCCTGCAATCCCACCCCTAGTTTGCCAACCCTCGACAGGCCCTAGTGTGTGATGCTCCCCTCCCTGTGTCCATGTGTTCTCATTGTTCAACACTCACTTATGAGTGAGGACATGTGGTGTTTGGTTTTCTGTTCTTATGTCAGTTTGCTGAGAATGATGGTTTCCAGCTTCATCCATGTCCCTGCAAAGGACATGAACTCATCATTTTTTATGGCTGCATAGTATTCTACGGTGTATATGTGCCACATTTTCTTTAACCAGTCTATCATTGATGGGCATTTGGGTTGGTTTCAAGCCTTTGCTATTGTGAACAGTGCTGCAATAGACATGAGTGTGCATGTGTCTTTATAATAGAATGATTTATAATCCTTTGGGTGTATACCCAGTAATGAGATTGCTGTGTCAAATGATATTTCTATTTCTAGATCCTTGAGGAATCGCCACACTGTCTTCCACAATGGTTGAACTAATTTATACTCCCACCAACAGTGTAAAAGTGTTCCTATTTCTCCACATCCTCTGCAGCATCTGTTGTCTTCTGATTTTTTAATGATCACCATTCTAACTGGCATGAGATAGTATCTCAATGTGGTTTTGATTTGCATTTCTCTAATGACCAGTGCTAATGAGCTTATTTTCATATGTTTATTGGCTGCATAAATGTCTTCTTTTGAGAAATATCTGTTCATATCCTTTGCTTACTTTTTGATGGGGTGGTTTGTTTTTTTCTTGTAGATTTGTTTAAGTTCTTTGTAGATTCTGTATGCTGCTGCCAGATGGATATATTGCAAGAAATTTTCCCATTCTGTTGGTTGCCAGTTCACTCTAATAATAGTTTTGTGTGTGTGTGTGTGCTGTGCAGAAGCTCTTAAGTTTAATTATATACCATTTGTCTATTTTGGCTTTTGTTGCCATTGCCTTTGGTGTTTTAGTCATGAAGTCCTTGCCCATGCCTATGTCCTGAATGGTAATGCATAGGTTTTCTTCTGGGGTTTTTATGGTGTTAGGTCTTATGTTTAAATTTTTAATCCAACTGGAGTTAACTTTTGTATAAGATGTAAGAAAGGGATCCAGTTTCAGCTTTCTGCATATGACTAGCCAGTTTTCCCAACATCATTTATTAAATAGGGAATCCCTTCCCCATTGCTTGTTTTTGTCAGTTTTGTCAAAGATCAGATGGTTGTAGATGTGTGGCATTATTTCTGAGGCCTCTGTTCTGTTCCATTGGTCTATATCTCTAATTTAGTATCAGTATCATGCAGTTTTGATTACTGTAGCCTTGTAGTATAGTTTGAAGTCAGGTAGCCTGATGCCTTCAGCTCAGTTTTTTTTCTTTTCTTTTTTTTTTTAACTTAGGATTGTCTTGGCTATGTGGGCTGTTTTTTGGTTCCATATGTGGTTTCAGGTGTTTTTATCCAATTCTGTGAAGATAGTCAATGGTAGCTTGATGGGGATAGCATTGAATCTATAAATAACTTTGGGCAGTATGGCCATTTTCACAAAACTGATTCTTCCTAACCATGAGCATGGAATGTTTTTCCATCTCTGTTTGTATCCTCTCTTATTTCCTTGAGCGGTGGTTTTTAGTTCTCATTGAAGAGGTCCTTTACAACCTTTGTTAGTTGTATTCCTAGGTATTTTATTCTCTTTGTAGCAATCATGAATGGGAGTTCCCTCATGATTTGGCTCTCTTTAAGTCTGTTATTGGTGTATAGGAATGCTTGTGATTTTTGCACATTGATTTTGTATACTGAGACTTTGCTGAAGTTGCTTATCAGCTTAAGGACATTTTGGGCTGAGACGATGGGGTCTTCTAAATATACAATCATGTTGTCTGCAAATAGAGACAATTTGACTTTATCTTTTCCTAATTGAATACACTTTATTTCTTTTTCTTCCCTGATTACCCTGGCCAGAACCTCCAATACTTATGTTGAATAGGAGTCATGAAAGGGCATCCTGGTCTTGTGCCTATCTTCAAAGGGAATGCTTCCAGTTTTTGACCATTTAGTATGATATTGGCTGTGGGTTTGCCATAGATAGCTCATATTATTTTGAGATACGTTCCATAGATACCTAGTTTATTGAGAGTTTTTAGCTTAAAGGGCTGTTGAATTTTGTTGAAGGCCTTCTCTGTGTCTATTGAGATAATCATGTGGTTTTTGTCTTTGGTTTTGTTTATGTGATGGATTACATTTATAGATTTGTGTATGTTGAACCAGCCTTGCATCTCAGGGATAAAGCCTACTTGATCATGATGGATAAGCTTTTTGATGTGCTGTTGGATTCGGTTTGCCAGTATTGTATTGAAGATTTTTGCATCAATGTTCATCATGGATATTGGTATTATATCCAATATGGTTTTGGTATCAGGATGATGTTGGTCTCATAAAATGAGTTAGGGAGAATTCCCTCTTTTTCTATTGTTTGGAATAGTTTCAGAAGGAATAGTACCAGCTTCTCTTTTTACTCTGGTAGAATTTGGCTGTGAACTCATCTGGTCCTGGACTTTTTTTGGTTGGTAGGCTACTAATTGCCACCTCAATTTCAGACCTTGTTATTGGTCTGTTCAGGGATTCAGTTTTTTCCTGGTTTAGTCTTGCGTGGGTGTAAGTGTCCAGGATTATGTCCATTTCTTCTAGATTTACTGGTTTATTTGCAGAGAGGTGTTTGTAGTAATTGCTGATGATAGTTTGTATGTCAGTGGGATTAGTGGTGATATCCCCTTTATCATTTTTTATTGCATTTATTTGCTTCTTCTCTCTTTTCTTCTTTGTTAATCTGGCTAGTGGTCTAGCTATTTTGTTGATCTTTTCAAATAAACCAACTCCTGCATTTATTGATTTTTTGAAGAGTTTTTTGTGTCTCAATCTTCTTCAGTTCTACTCTGATCTTAGTTATTTCTTGTCTTCTGCTAGCTTTTGAACTTTTTTGATCTTGCTCCTCTAGTTCTTTTAATTGTGACATTAGGGTGTCAATTTTAGATCTTTCCTTGCTTCTTATGTGGGCATTTAGTGCTATAAATTTCCTTCTAGGCATTGCTTTAAATGTTTCCCAGAGGTCTGGGTGAGGTGGCTCATGCCTGTAATCCCAGCACTTTGGGAGGCCAAGGCAGGTGGATCACCTGAGGTCAGGAGTTCGAGACCAGCCTGGCCAATATGGTGAAACTCTGTCTTAAAAAATAATAAATAAATAAATAAATAAATAAATAAATAAATAAATGTTTCCCAGAGATTGTGGTACATTGTGTCTTCATTCTCATTGGTTTAAAAGAACATCTTTATTTCTACCTTCATGTCATTATTTATCCAGTAGTCATTCAGGAACAGGTTGTCCAGTTTCCATGTAGTTGTGTGGTTTTTAGTGAGTTTCTTAATCCTGAGTTCTAATTTGGTTGCACTGTGGTCTGAGAGACTATTTGTTATAATTTCCTTTATTTTATATTTGCTGAGGAGTGATTTACTTCCAATTATGTGGTCAATTTTAGAGTAAGTGTGATGTGGTGCTGAGAAGAATGTATGTTCTGTGGATTGGGGGTGGAGAGTTCTGTAGATGTCTATTAGGTCTGCTTGGTCCAGATCTGAATTCAAGTCCTGGATATCCTTGTTAATTTGCTGTCTTGTTGATCTGTCTAATATTGACAGTGGGGTGTTAAAGTCTCACACTATTATTGTAAGGGAATATAAGTCTCTTTGTAGGTCATTTAGAACTAGCTTTTGACGCTTTGGGTGTTCCTGTATTGGGTGCCTATATATTTAGGATCATTAGCTCTTCTTGTTGCATTGATCCCTTTACCATTATGCAATGCCTTTCTTTGTCTCTTTTGATGTTTGTTGGTTTAAAATCTGTTTTATCAGAGACTAGGATTGCAACCTCTGCTTTTTTTTTTCTTTCCATTTGCTTGGTAAATCTTCCTCCATCCATTTATTTTCAGCCTATGTGTATCTTTGCACATGAGATGGATTTCCTGAATACAGCACAACAATGGGTCTTGACTCTTTATCCAATTTGTGTGTCTGTGTCTTTTGATTGGAGCATTTAGGCCATTTACATTTAAGGTTAATGTTGTTATGTGTGAATTTGATCCTGCCATTTTGATGCTAGCTGGTTGTTTTGCTCATTAGTTGATGCGTTTCTTCATGGTGTTGATGGTCTTTACAGTTTGGTGTGTTTTTGCAGTGGCTGGTACTGATCGTTCCTTTCCATGTTTAGTGCTTCTTTCAGGAGCTCTTATAAGGCAGGCCTGGTGGTGACAAAAATCTCTCAGCAGTTGCTTGTCCATAAAGGATTTTATTTCCCCTTTGCTTATGAAGCTTATTGGCTGGATATGAAATTCTGGATTGAAAATTCTTTTCGGTAAGGATGTTGAATATTGGCCCCCACTCTCTTCTGGCTTGTAGGGTACCTGCCAAGAGATTCGCTGTTAGTCTGATGGGCTTCCCTTTGTGGGTAACCTGTCCTTTCTCTCTGGCTGCCCGTAGCATTTTTTCCCTTCATTTCAACCCTGGTGAATCTGACACTTATGTGCCTTGGGGTTGCTCTTCTTGAGGAATATCTTTGTGGTGGTCTCTGTATTTCCTGGATTTGAATGTTGGCCTGCCTTGCTAGGTTGGGGAAGTTCTCCTGGATAATATCCTGAAGAGTGTTTTCCAGCTTGGATTCATTCTTCCCATCACATTCAGGTATACCGATCAAGCACAGATTAGGTCTTTTCACATAATCCCATATTTCTTGGAGGGTTTGTTCATTTCTTTTCACTCCTTTTTCTCTAATCTTGCCTTCTTGTTGTATTTCACTGAATTGATCTTCATTCTCTGATATCCTTTCTTCTGCTTGATTGATTTGGCTATTGAAACTTGTGTATTCTTTGTGAAGTTCTCGGGCTGTGTTTTTCAGCTCCATCAAATTGTTTATGTTCTTCTCCAAGTGGGCTATTTTAGTTAGCATTTCATCTAACCATTTTTTCAAGGTTTTTAGTTTCTTTGCGTTGGGTTAGAACATGTTCCTTTAGCTCAGAGAAGTTTGTTATTACTCACCTTCTGAAGCCTGCTTCTGTCAATTTGTCAAACTCATTCTCCGTCCAGTTTTCTTCTCTTGCTGTTGAGAAGTTGTGATCCCTTGGAGGAGGAGAGGCATTCTAGTCTTTGATGATTTCATCCTTTTTGTGCTGATTTCTTCCTATCTTCATGGATTTATCTACCTTTTATTTTTGAAGTTGGTGATTTCGGATAGGGTCTCTGAGTGAATGTCCTTCCTGTTGATGTTGAAGCTATTTCTTTATGTTCTTTAGTTTTCCTTCTAATAATCAGGCCCCTCTGCTCTCAGATGGCTGGAGGTCCCCTCCAGACCTTGCTTGCCTGGGAATCACCCACGGGGGCTGCAGAACAGCAAGAATTGCTGCCTGATCTTTCCTCTGGTAGCTTCATCACAGAAGGGTACCCACCAGGTGTCAACAAGAGCTCTCCTATATGAGGCAACTTTTTGGTTATACAGGGGTCAAGGAGCCACTTGAGGAGGCAGTCTGTCCCTTGTTTTCCTGCAGAGGCACTGCTGGGCTGCCACAGGCTCAGTCCAGCTGCTGTGTAAGCTTCCGCTGGCTTTTGTTTACACAGGTAATATTAGAACCACCTCAGCAATGCCAGACGCCCTTCCCCCCACCGAACTTGATCGTCCCAGTTGAGCTCGAACTGATGTGCTGGCTGCGAAACTTTGAAGCGAGAGGGCTTCAGTTTGCTAATCTTTGTTGGGGTGGGTCCCACCAAGTCGATCACCTGTCTCCCTGCTTTCAGCGCCCTCTCTTTCTGAGGAGTGGGAAACTGTTCCACAGGCATTCTTGGTGCTAGTCAAAATGTCTGCCCAGATCTGTGCTGACAACCTGCAGCACCAGGTGGAGCTGCTGCTCAGATCTGTGCTAGTAATGGTGCTTTTCAGCCCTGTGGGGATATCCTAGTCTGTGGGTTGCAAAGGCCATGGGAGAAGTGCAGTATCTGAACTGGAGTGCTGGAGGGGAAAAGCCCCAGATCCTCTGGCCAGTTGCACTTCTTGGGTAAGGAAGCACCCCGCCCTGCCTCAGTTTGCCCTCCTTGGGCTACACCCACTGTCCAACCAGTACCATTGAAATGAACCTGGTACCTCGGTTGGAAATGCTGAGATCACTCACCTTCTGCGTCGTTCTCACAGGGAACTGCACTCTGGAGCTGTTCCTATTTGGCTATCTTGCCCCAGCCCCCTAATTTCTTCCTTTCTATTTTGTGTATCTTTTATTTCTTTTACTACCTCGTTGCACTGGCTAGAACTTTTATACTGAATAAAAGTGATATTTTGCTCCAAATATTAGGAAAAATCATCCAGTTATTCATCATTAAGTATAATGGTAACTCTAAGATGTTTTGGTAGATGCTCTTTATCAAGTTAAGAATGTTTTTCTCTATTCTTTGCTGGGAGATTTTTAAAAAATATCAGTAATAGGTGTGAATTATATAAAATAATATCTTTGCGTCAATTTATATAAGCATGTGATTTTTCTTCTTTAGTCTGTTCAAATGGTGGATTACATTGATTGATTTTTGAATACTGAAGCAGATTTACATCCTTAGTATAATGTCTACTTGGCCATGGCGTATAATATTTTTCATATATTGCTAGATTCTATTTGCTAATATTTTGTTGAGAATTTTTATTTCTGTGTTTATCAGGAATTTTGATCTGTCCTTTTTTTTTGTGCTGTTTTTGTTATGTTTTAGAATCCAGGTAATAGTAGCTTCATAAAATGAACAAAAAAGTATCCACTCCTATTTTCCAGAAAAATATTGTGTAGAATGGGCATTAATTCTTCTTTAAATGTTGGATAGAATTACCCAGTGAAGCTTTCTTGGCCTGGGAAGTTTCTGTTGATAGGTTTAAAAAATTATTAATTCAATTTCCTTAATAGTTGTGGGGCTATTTAAAGGATCTATTTTTATATTGGGTGAGTTTTGGCAGTTTGCGTTTTCTGAGGAATTAATCTGTTTTCTAAATTGTCAAATTTCTGTATGTGGAGTTGTTCAGAGTATTCCCTTATTATCCGTTTGATGTCCACAGAGTCTGTAGTAATATCTTCTGTTTCTTTCCTGATATTGGTAATTTATGTCTTCTCTTTTTTTTTCCTTTGTTACTCTTGCTAGAGGCTTTTAGATATTTACTGATTTTTTAAGAAGAAACTTCTCTTTGTTTTACTGATTTTCTCTATTATTTTTCTGTTTTCAATTTTATTAATTTCTGTTTTCATCTTTCTTATTATCTTCTGCTCATTTTGGGTTCATTTTACTCTACTTCTAGGTTCTTGAGGTGAGAGATTATATTGATTTGAGATTTTTCTTTTCTTTTCTAGTGCTATAAATTTTTGTTTTATCATGCTTTCACTGTGTTCCACAAAGTCTGATTTTTGTTTATTTTTATTCAGCTCAGTGTGTTTTTAAAATTTATTTTGTAGCTCCTGTTTCATCCCATGAATTATTTAAATGCATGTTGTTTAGGCTCTGGGTGTTTGGAGACTATTATCTTTCTGCTATTGATTTCTACTTTTATTCCATTGTCTTCAGATAATATACTCAGCATGAATTCAGTTCTTTTAAATTTGTTGTGATTTGCATAATTTGGTTGCCCAGGAGATGATCTTTCTTTATATATGTGCCATTGGTACTTGCAAAAAATATGTATTTTGCTGTTTTTGTGGGAAGTGTCCTATAAATCTTTATTAGATATGGTTGGTCAGTGGTATTACTGAGTTTTATATCCTTGCTGATCTTCTGTCTAGTTATTCTACTAATTGTTGAGAGAGCGGTGTTGAAGTTTTCCACTAAAATTGTGGATTTGTCTATTTATCTTTTCATTTCTATCAGATTTGGCTTCAGTTATTTTATGCTCCTGTTGTTTGGTGCATATACATATAGGATTTCTATGTCTTTTGGTTGATTGACCCTTTTTGTCATTACATAATGTTTCTCTCTATCCTTAGTAATTTTATTTTCTTTGATATCTTCTTGTCAATAATAAAGCCACTCTGCTTTCTTTTTATTAATGTTTACATAATTATCTATCTATCTATCATCTACTATCTACCATTTCTTTTACTTTCGACCTGCCTATATTCAAATATAACCTTGTAATATTTGACGTGAGTTACATGTAGATAGCATATGTTGGGGTCATATTTTTAAATCTATGCTATCAATATCTGTCTTCAAATTAATATGTTTAGACTGTTTACACTTAATGTAATTATTATGTTAGCTCTTAGTTTCCCATTTAATTTTTTGTTTTCTCTTTTTTGTTTCTGTTTGTTTTTCTCCCTTCTTGTGGGTTACTTAAATATTCTATAGAATTCCATTTTGGCATTTTGTGTTCTTAAGTATGTCTTTTAAAATAGTGTTTTAAGTGGCTGCTCTAGGTATTACACTATGCACATAACACAGTCTCCTGGTGTCATTTTACCAGTTCAAGTGAAGTGCACAAAGCTTACCTCCCTCTGTGTCACTTTGTCCTCTCTGATAATAGAATTATCTCAAGTATTTTCTTGACATGCATTTAGAGCTATATCACAGAGTGTTATAATTTTCTCTTTAAATTTCAAATATGATTTAGAAAACTCAAGAGGAGAAAAAGACTATATTTTCTTCCATGTTCAGTTACTGTGTTACTTCTTCCTGTTGGATGTTTCAAAGTGCCTGCTTTGATCATTTCCTTACTGTTTAAAGATCTTCCTTTAGGCTTTGTTTTTGGAGATAGATTCTTTTGTTTTCCTTCATCTGATAATTTCTTAATTTCCCTTCATTTATAAAGAATATTTTCATTGCACGTAGGCTTCTGTGTTAACAGGTCTTTCAGCACTTGAAAAATGTGTCATTTCCTTCTGGCCTTCATGGTTTTTGATAAGAAATTCATTGTCATTTGAATTGTTTTCTACCTATAGGTAAGTCAGATAAGTTGTTATTTCGCTCTTGCTGCTTTTAAGATGTTTTGTTTGTCTTTAGTTTTCCACAGTTTGAGTATAAAGTACGTAGGTGTGGATTTTGTTGTCTTTATCTTCTCTGGGTCTTGCCAGAGAAGGAGATAGGTGGATCAGAGAGGGAACTTAATGCATATAACTGATTAGGAATCTTTGGGTCAGAGAGAAAAGTAGCACAGGCTTGGGATCTTTATCACTGCTGAATTTATCTTATCTATGATTAGTAGATGTTTGGTGTAGTTTCATAGGATATGCAAAGCAGACAGGTTCTAAATGGCTGCTTATTTGAGCTGGATTTGTAAAATTTGAGTTTGATACTAGTCAGCTTTTGAGTGAATTAATCTCAGCCTACTGTGAAGTCGTAAACAAGCCAGGGGCCAATAAACAGAGGTCATATTTGGCTCATTTATGCAACACAAATGACACTTCCTGAAGTCTTCTCTGACTTCACCTCTGACACCTTGGGTGCTGAGCTTCCTAGCTTGTCTGTTTTCTTATTTACACTTTCAGTCTTCTTATATTTATCTTCTGTATAAAATGTAGGGTGCTTTAAGTTGTATTTAGAGGAAGCAATAGGGAAAAGTACGTCTACTCCGTCTCCTGGAAGTGCAAGTCCCAAGCCATTCCTTTGTATTATTAGGTAGGGTATTAGGCTGTTCTCACACTGCTATAAATAAATACCTAGACTGGGTAATTTATAAAGAAAAGATGTTTAACTGGCTCATAGTTCTTCAGGCTCTACAGGAAGCTTAGTGACATCTGCTTCTAGGGAGGCCTCAGGGGGGCTTTTAATCATGGCAGATGGCAAAGGATGAGCAAGGCATCTTACATGGCGGGAGCAGGAGGAAGAGAGAGAGGGAGGTGCTACACACTTTTAAACGACTAGATCTGATGATAAGTCACTCACTCACTATCACAAGAACAGCACCAAGGGGATGGATGACCCTAAACCATTCATGAGAACTTCACTCCCAAGATCCAATCACCTTCCACCAGGCGCCACCTCCAACACTGAGGATTACAGTTTAACATGAGGTTTGGTGGGGACATAGATCCAAATCATATCAGGTAGTATTTTATTGTATGAACATACCACATTATATTTACTGATGAATATTTAGGTTGTTCCTCATATTTTTTGAGATGGAATCTTGCCCTGTTGCCCAAACTGGGGTGCAGAGGTGCAGTCTTGGCACACTGCAGCCTCTTCCTCCTGGGTTCAAGCAGTCCTCCTGCCTCAGCCTCCTGAGTAGCTGGGACTACAGGTATATGGCACCATACTTGGCTAATTTTTGTATTTTTAGTGGAGATGGGGGTTTCACCATGTTGGTCAGGCTTGCCTCCAACTCCTGACCTCAGGTAATCCACCCTCCTCAGGATCCCAAAATGCTGGGCTCACAGGTGTGAGTCACTGTGCCTGGACTGTTCCTCATTTTTGACTATTGTTAGTAAGGTTGCTATGAATATTCACCTAAAACGATTCAACTATACTTTGTACAAACAAAGATTCTCGCACTCTTTTTTCAACATGAGGAGTCTACAGCCATACTACCCTGGATGCACCCGATCTCATCTGAGCAATATGAGGAGATAATACAGTTCCAGGAAACATTGGAAGATCGTTCTTGTATCCATCTCATCAAATTCAATCATGACCTCTGAACATTGTTATCTTCATATTGTATAATTAACCATCTCCACTAATACTTGTAAAAATAATAAGAGGAACTAGGAGAGTGGCAGAGCACACACATACAATAAGCAAGGAAAAAAGTATGCACAGCTCTACAGTCTCTGTTTTTGTAATTAATAGCAAGTCTATAGCTGGCATTTATAATGTATTTCTTTTAATATCTATGTTTCCTTTGCTTTTAGAAAACCTCAGCTAGTATGTGTTCTTTATGACTAGGGGTGACTGAAACCTTCGTTTCTGAAGGGCCTAAGTACTTAGTGGTCTTGTCGTTTCTAGTCTTCTGTAGTTTTCCATTCATTTTTCACTATTGATCAGGGAAGTACTAAGAGCCGACCCAGAGAATCCTCTTTGCTTTAGACATAGTCCTCTGTGCTCTCATTTAGTGGCAGTAACCTAACCCTTAGTAATCAGTATCAATTATTCCAACAGCATGAGGAGCCCAAATGACCGTGTGACTTGTCTCAACCTCCAATCCAACAGAACCATTATTCTGTGCCTTGGTGAAAGCATTCCTTTGTTTGGGGAACAAAGATCTTCAAACCATCAGAACTAATGGTGGTAGAGACATGAATTAAAAGGTATGCTAGTGTAATTTAGGTATTATAGTGAGAAGAACCATTTTCACTTCTTCCCTTTGATTCCTGGATTGCTGTATTCTGGTAATGAGTGAAGCAGCACCATAGATTTGTCACCAATGCAAACTGTGTACTGCATCCTGTATAATAGATCCTATCAATTCATGGTATTGTCTGCCAGCTGGTTCTGTAACTCAATCTTTAGCATATCACTTCATCATTCTATCAGTTCTGCTGTTTTAGAGTGATGAGGCATGCAATACCATAGGCATGAGCCCATGGTTACACTTCTTTTGCTGTGAAGAGTTCCTTGATCAGAAACAATGTGTGTAGAAAACCTCAATGATGATACAGCATTTTGCAATTCCATGGAATGCCATAGGGGGAGAAGCATGGTTAAATAAAACAAATTCATATCCAAAAGTAATGCCTAGTCAAGTGAAGACATATTGTTTTCCCCTCCATGATGAAATGGATGTATTATAATCAGCGTGTGGGTAGGTGTCTGCCTAGTCCCCCTTGGGCATTTTGGGATGCTGGGTTGGGCTCTGCTGTAGGCAAGTTAGAGACTTGGTAATAGCAGTAGTAAAGTCTGCCTTGGTGAGGGGAAATCTATGTTGTTGAGCCCATGTATAACTGATGCCCTGCCACCATGCCCACTTTGTACATGATGTGCTGAACACATATTGGGGTGATTTGTATCCACAGAACATTTTGTCTTGTTTATGTTATGAAGAGTGTCCTCTGCAGTGGATTTTCTTTGGTGAGCATTTATATGGAACATAAATACCTTTCTATTCTGTGTCCACTCGTAGAGGTTCATTTCCAAATTTTTCAGAAAATTTAGTAAGTTTTTGGTCATTATTTCTTCAAAACATTTTCTGAATCAAGTTTCTCTTCTAATTTTGGTACTCCAATATCAGTCACAAATGTCAGACATTTTGATATTATTCCATAGGTTCCTGAGGCTATATTTACTTTTTAAGGTCTCCTGTTGTTGTTTAAAATAGATAATTTCTACTGATATGTTTACAAGCTTGCTATTTCTTGCCTCTGACATCTCCATACTGTTGAGCTATTGAGTCCATTCAGTGAATTAGACATTTTACATGTTCATATTCTCTTTTTCGGTTCCCAAATGTCACTTAAAATTTTTTTTTATTTCTCTGGATGAAATTGTTTACCTTTCATCCATTTAAACAGTGTTTATCTTTGCTTGATGAAGCCTGTTTATAACAACTCTTTAAAGTATTTGTCTGATGATTCCAATCTTAGAATTGGTATTGGTTGAATATTTTTCCTTGAAAGTCGATCAGATTGTACTGGTTCTATAAATATTAAGTACTTTTGGGCCAGGTGCAGTGTCTCAGGCCTGTAATCCCAGCACTTTGGGTGGCCAAGCCAGTCAGATTACTTGAGGTCAGGATTTGAGACCAGACTGGCCAACATGGCAAAACCCCATCTCTACTAAAAATATAAAAATTAGTCAGGCATTGTGGTGCACACCTTTAATCCCAGCTACTCAGAGGCCGAGGCAGGTGAATTGCTTGAACCTGGGAGGCAGAGGTTGTAGTGAGCAGAGATCACACCACTGCACTCCAGCCTGGACAACAGAGCGAGACTCTATCTCAAAAACAAACAAACAAACAAAAATTGAGTGCTTTTAAATTTTATTCTGAACATTTTAAACGTTATGTAATAAATCTCTGTCCCATTAATTTGCTGGAGAATGTTAATTTTATTGTTTTAGCAAGTAATCAATTGATTAAGTTTAAAGCACAAGTTCTCTCTTGCCATCTGAGGGCAGTGGTTCCAATGCTAGCCTAGTTTTATTATACTATTTTGGGGTGTAGTCCATGCATGTGCCATTCTGAGACATGGGTGGTGGATGATATTGTATTTTAGATTTCAAAGTTTTTGCCATGATACATTGGGTTTATGTTGTGTAAGCACAGCTTAGAAATTATCTTGGAACTTGTGGCAGAATTAGGGGGTCCCTTTCTCCAGCTATCTTATCTTTAAGATTTTATCCACATTCTTTAGCTCACAGGTTTCCTTTTTCCAGATCCTCTGCTCTAATTTTCTCAGTATTTATTTATTTTTTTGAGACAGGGTCTCATTCTGTTGCCCAGGCTGGACTACAGTGGAGCAATCACAGCTCATTGAAGCCTTGACCTCCTGGGCTTACGTGATCCTTCCACCTCAGCATCCTATAGCTGGGACTACAGGTACATAACATCATACCTGCATAATTTTTAAATATTTTTTATAGAGACAGGGTTTCACCATGTTGCCCAGGCTGGCCTTGAACTCCTGGGCTCAAGCAATCTGACTGCCTCATAATCCCAAAGTGCTGAAATTACAGGTGTGAGCTACCATGCCTTGCTGATTTTCTCAATATTTAGAAATCCCTGTCTGCAGCATAGTTCTTCAATGGTCCACCATTGGGTCAAATTCAGAAGATGAAAGAATGAAAAAACTAGGAAACATATTCCTTGAAATGAATCACTCTTTATGTTGCCTCCTTTCCCTAATCTACCCACTATTGTTACTTTTTAGAGTCAGCAAGTATTTGCTTTTTGTATTTTGTCTAGTTTCTAGGTGTAACCAGTGGGAGAAAAGTTGAAATGGGCTTACTTCATTTTGACTAGCACTAGAATTTTTAAACAACTATATTCTTAGAGATGTTGCTATGAGTTTGGAGTATGCTGCCTAAGAAATGAATACTTTTATTCATGATTTTGCACTAGTGAATAGAACATGCTGGTGGGTGGGATCTTGAGTACAGTGTACCTGATATGGTTGGCTCTGTGTCCCCACCCAAATCTCATCTTGTAGTTCCCATAATTCCCATGTGTTATGGGTGGGACCAGGTGGGAGATGATTGAATCATGGGGGTGTGTCTTTCCTGTGCTGTTCTCGTGATAGTGAATGGGTCTTATGAGATCATGATGGTTTTAAAAACAGGGGTTTCTCTGCACAAGCTCTTTCTTTTTGCTGCCACCATCCATGTAAGACATGACTTGCTCCTCCTTGCTTTTCACCTTCTGCCATGATTGTGAGGCCTTGCCAGCCACATGAAACTGTTAAGTCCAAGAAACCTCTTTCTTTTGTAAATTGCCCTGTCTCAGGTATGTATTTATCAGCAGCATGAAAACAAACTAATACAGCAAATTGGTACCAGTAGAGTAGGGTGCTGCTGAAAGATACCCAGAAATGTGAAAGCAACTTTGGAACTGGGTAACAGGCAGAGGTTAGAACAGTTTGGAGGGCTCAGAGGAAGACAGGAAAATGTGGGAAAGTTTGGAACTTCCTAGAGACTTGTTGAATGGCTTTGACAAAAATGCTGATAGTGATATGAACAATAAGGTCTAGGCTGAGGTGGTCTCTGATGGAGAAACTTGTTAAGAACTGGAGCAAAGGTTACTCTTGTTATGTTTTAGCAAAGAGACTATTGGCATTTTGCCTCTGCCCTAGAGTTTTGTGAAATTTTGAACTTGAGAGAGATGATTTAGGGTATCTGGTGGAAGAAATTTTTAAGAATCAAAGCATTCGAGAGGTGCTTTGGGTGCTGCTAAAGCCGTTGAATCTTATGAGGGAAGCACAGCATAACAGTTTGGAAAATTTGCGGCCTGACAATGTGATAGAAAAGCAAATCCCATTTTCTGAGGAGAAATTCAAGCTGGCTGCAGAAATTTGTATTAAGTAATGAGGAGCCGAATGTTAATCCCAAGACAATGGGAAATATGTCTCTAGGACATATCACAGGTCTTCAGGGCAGCCTCTCCCATCGCAATGGGAAATATGTCTCTAGGACATATCACAGGTCTTCAGGGCAGCCTCTCCCATCGCAGGCCTGGAGGCCTAGGAGGAAAACGTGGTTTAGTGGGCTGGGCTGAGGGTCCCTGTGCTGTGTGCAGTCTAGGGACTTGGCGTCGTGCATCCCAGCTGCTCCACCTGTGACTAAAAGTGGCCAAGATACAGTTCCGGCCATGGCCTCAGAGGGGCCAAGTCCCAAACCTTGGCATCTTCCATGTGGTGTTGAGTATGGGGGTACACAGAAGTCAAGAATTGAGGTTTGGGAACCTCCACCTAGATTTCAGAGGATAAATGGCAATGCCTGGAAGCCCATGAAGAAGCTTGCTGCAGGGGTGGGGCACTCATGGGAACCTCTGCCAGGGCAATGCAGAAGGCAAATGTGGGGCTGGATTTTACCGGCTCATAGGTAGGAGGGACTTATTTTCTTGAATGAGATTTTGGACTGTAGATTTTTGAGTTAATGCTAAAATGAGACTTTTGGGGACTGTTGGGAAGGCATAATTGGTTTTGAAATGTGAAGATATGAGATTTGGGAGGGGCCAAGGATGGAATGATATGGTTTGTCTCTGTGTCTTCACTCAAATCTCATCTTGTAGCTCGCATAATTCCCACATGTTGTGGAGGGACCAGGTGGGAGATGATTGAATCATGGGGACAGGTCTTTCCCTTGCGGTTCTTGTGATAGTGAATGGGTCTCACAAGATCTGATGGTTTTTTAAATGGGAGTTTCTTGGCCTAAGCTCTCTCTTTTCGCCTGCCACCACCCATGTAAGATGTGACTTACTCCTCCTTGCCTTCAACCCTCTGCCATTATTGTGAGGCCTTATTAGCCACATGGAACTGTATGTCCAATAAGCCTCTTTCTTTTGTAAATTGCCCAGTCTCAGGTATGTCTTGGTTATCAGCAGCATGGAAATGGACTAATACAGTACCACAGAGAAGGATCCTAATTTCTATTAAAAACGGATCTTGGTTTCTACAAAAAAAGGACCAGAAATGACCTCCTTTATCATCTATGAGCAAACTTCTAATTTTGGGTGAACATACCATTGCAAGCTATTTACTGCGAGATACTTTGGAGAAAGGAAATTTTTGCCTAAAATATGATGTATGCTGAGGCAGAAATAGTGATTGGTGCCTGAAGTGACCAAAGGCTATCATTAATATCATATGGGGTCTCTAGTTGAGTCCTTGAATGAGGTCTAAAATCCCTGGTATAGTCAAATAATAATTTTTCTTTCTTATAAGAACAAATAGCATTAATTTAAGATACCTGTTTTTAAGTAGGTAAGCCAAAACCATGTACCCTACCTTAAATGGTTTGCACTGAGGGAGGGGGAACATTATTCTCATATTCTTATTTAAAGCCCCTTTTGTTTAGCAATCCCATTTATTTAATCTTTTGATACATATGTAGTTTATATGAAAAGAAATTTGGTTTTTACTGAAGACTCACAATATTTGTTGTACAGAAACTAATTGAAATTAAGAGAAATTTGTTCCTTTGACTTCCAAATAAGTCAAAAAGAAGTTGCAATTGGAGTTTGCTTTAAAAACTGAACCCCAAAGTTTTACTCAGCAAAATAGTACAAAGGATCATGACATTCAAGTCCCTCCTTTTCCTGGGACAGTTTGCTTGTCTTTGCCATTGGCTTCAGACACTGAGAGAGAAATATCAGATCAGGTTAAAAGCTTTTAGATCAGGAAATATTCTGCTATTTAGGGAAATGGTTGGGAAGAATGCAAGTTATAACAAGATATTGCTTGAATCTTGCATTTGATAGAATTAAAAGGCATGTGAAACCTTTTGGCCAGACTCTGTCACCTAGGAGACTAGGTTAACAGGTTTTGAAAACTTTCATTTTATCCTAATTAAAAATAATTGAAGTGAGGCGTGGTGACTCATGCCTGTAATCTCAGCACTTTGGGAGGCTGAGGTGGGCAGATCATGAGGTTAGGAGTTTGAAGCCAGCCTGGCCAGCATGGTGAAACCCTGTATCTACTAAAAATAAAAAAAATTAGCCAGGCATGGTGGTGCATGCCTGTAGTCCTAGCTACTCAGGAGGCAGAGGCAGGAGAATTGCTTGAACCCAGCAGTAAGAGGTTGCAGTGAGCTGAGATTGCACCACTGTACTCCAGCCTGGAAGACAGAGCGAGACTCTGTCTCAATAATAATAATACTTACAATTATTATTAAAGTATCATTTAGTCCAGGGAGAGGGGAAGCCTCAGGGTTGATGGGCTCTAATGCATGAGACACAGGTCTAATCCTCACAAACATTTCATTTCCTGCCCAGAATTCCTCCTGAAGCAATACTTCCTTGTGGTAATCCTTTTGCCTGAGACCCCAAGTTTAAAGATGAGACATAATGAGTGTTTGGAGGAGGAAGTTTAAGAAAACTGCATTCATATTTTTTTCCCCTAAGCAGCTCACTAATTAGGTTCCCCAGAGAATCTGACTCAAGCTGCTTGTCATAATCTCACCTATAGATTAAATCTCCCCCTCCCCAACAAGGGCCAGAGGGCTAACCTGGGGAGACCTGTAGTTGGAGTAGACTTCTTACTGTGGTCTGGCGTAGAAAGAGCCAGAGACCAGTGTCGGAGGCAAAGTCAAAATCAGTGCAAAGACTATGGCACAGGGGAGGGGTGTGAAAGGGAGCCTGAATAGAAATCAGGAGTCAGGCTGAAAGTGGAGGAAACAAAGGTGGCTCAGGAATAAAGTGGGGGTGGTCCTGTGTGGTTTCTGGCACTGGTGCACTTGCAGTTTACATTTATTAGGGAGGAGTGCAATGGGGTGTGGTGAGTGGCTGATGTAGGCAGGCCTATCAGAGGGCTCTGAAGGCACAGGATCCAGCCGGCCCCGGCGGAAGAGGTCTCTTTGGTACTTCTTTCCCTCTCTCTTTGTCAGAGTTGTGGCTATAGATTCAGTTTTAAATAAACATTTTTAAATTGGTTAATTTTCCCTTTTTATAGGTATAAGTATTATTTTAAAACATTTTATTATAACATTAAATGTGCTAAATGGTAAACAACAGCAACAACCAAAATCAGACACAAACTTGGAAACCACAAAAAAGAATTGAGAAAAAACTAAAAATGCACCAGTAACCAGAACACACAGAGGTAACTACCGTTGGTATTTAGATGAATTTCGTACCTGGTGTTTTGATGAATTTCCTTATAGTCTTCCTTTTCTAAACTAAAAAGTGATCCCCTCAATATTGTCTAGATTCATTTATTCTAAAAATGTGTAATGAGGCCCTACTCTGTGCCCGATACTGTTCTAAACACTATTACATGTGGTAGGAATGAAGCTGACAAAATCTTTGTCTTCTCTTGCTGATATGCTGGTGAGAATTGGGGGTGAGGGGACAAACATGAGCAAAACAAGCTAAATATATAATATTTTATATGTGAGTGTTAGAGAGAAAATAAGATGTAGGAGAGGCAGAGGGCTCTTGGTGTCTGAAAGAATTGCAGTTTTAAAAAGCGTCATTAGAGAAGGTCTTAGTAAGAAGGGGACATTTGAGTGGATCCCTAAGATAGTGAAGAAGCCATGTGCACATCCTGAAGAATAGGGAATAGCAGGTGCAAAGGCCCTGAGGTGGGTATGTGCCTGAGCTGTGTGAGAAGTGTCAAGCAGTCCAGTGTGCCTGGTGTGAGAGGGTGCAGGAGACTGGCAGGAGATGAGGTCAGGGCAGAAGTAACCTACTGAAATGACATTGGCTTTAATCCTGAGCATGATGAGAAGCCCATGGAGTGTTTTCAACAGAGGAAGGTTATGATTTGACTTACGTTTACTAGAATTTCTCTGGCTGACAGGCTGCGGTGCAGGGGGCCAGAGGAGGTAGTGGGTAGAACAGAGAGGAGGCCCTTGTGATAATCCAGGGGGAGATGATGGTAGCTCCATGTAGGTGATAGCACTGGAGGTGGTGAAGGGGGTTGGATTTGAAGGCAGAAATGGCAGGGCTTGTTGATGAACTAGATGTGGGATATGAAAGAGGAATTCATGGTGACTAGAGATGTTTGGCCTGAGCAATTGAAGACATGGAGTTACCACTGACTGTGGTGGGAAAGTCTTTTGTAGAAGCAGGGTTTTGGGGCAAGATTAGGAGCTGATTTTGAACCTGTTAAATTTTGAGATTCCTATTAGGTTTCCAAGTAGAGGTGCTGAGCAGGCAGTTCGATATGTGAGTGTGGAGTTTAGGCAAGAGGTAAAGGTTGACATAATTTTGTGAGTCATCATCTGCATGCAGATGACATGAAAAGCCATGAGATCAGATCAGATCATTAAAGGATTCAGTTCAGTTAGAGAAGTGAAATGGTCCAAGAACTGAACCATGGGGTGGGCCAGAGCTAAGAGGTCAGGTAGATGAGGAATCAGCAAAACAGTTTGTGAGGCAGGAAGACACCAAGTGAAGGCATGTCGAAGGAGGTGGGACAGCAGGGTGATCAGCTGTGCAAACGCTGCAGACAGGCCACATAGCCACGTATGGAGTGTGCGGGGAGGAGGACTGTGCTGTGTGAGAGGTTTTTTCTGAGCTGTGGTTTGTGGATGACATGCTATTTCCCAGATAGAGAAAGAGAGGAAGAACATTTCAAGAAGGAAAAATTTGAACAAAATCAAGAGAACTGAAATAAATGTTTTTAGTGGAATGCCAAGTAATTTTGGGTATGGTTGGAGAGATGCTGGGAGGTGAGGCTGAAAAAGTCCAGAGGGCCCTTGAATGCTCTGCTAAGGAAAACGGAAGAAGGATTGGAATGGTCATTTGTTGAGACTAATCAATAATTAATGAAATTACTCCAGTTAATTTTCATGACAAAGTAACCAGGTCAACATTATTGTTTCCACTTTACAGATGTGGACAGTGAAACTCTGGTGAACTTGTCTTACACCCCTATAAATGGTAGACTTCCCACTCAGACCCATCTTGCTCAAAGCCTTTGATATTTTCAAGTAACCAGGCTATATTCCTGGTTACTTGATCAATATTTTGGGTTGGTACCTGGCAGCAGAGTAGGGCATGGCTTTGGGGCAGCCATGATCTCTAAGATCACCTCAGATGGGTGAACACGTACACAGACTACATGTGCTTTTAATTGTTGACATTGTATTTTCAAACAGGGGATCTGGCCGGGTGAACCACAGCTGCCAAATAAGCCACACCATCCAGAGCAGGGAGCATGTGCTGGGGTGTTGATTGGAGAAAACTTTATACATATTTGCCCTCAGTAGATGAACCCTGTTAGTGATCCAACATTATTTTGTCAGTGTCTATGACATGTTTCATCATGTGGAGCATCTGATACCATTTAGACAAAAGACCTGGAAGAATAAAGTCCAGAACGATTCAGTTAAATGGAAAAGCTCAGCTTCTCATGCAAGTCTAAGGAGATCCATTTTCAAGTCAATGTCATTATAGTCACTCAGTGGGGGAGCATATGCACTAAGACCTTATTACGATGATGGGTATAAAGAAATATCCATGAGACATGCACACAGAGGATAATGAGAACCTCAAACCATGACATATCCAATGAACTGTTTAATTGGATAGAATTTTATCTGAGATGGAGGCCATCCTCCTGCTCTCCAGCTATGATGGGAAGTTAAGGAATGTCAGTCATCATCAACGCTATCCACAACCCAATGGCAGAATGAAATCATATAAATGCAAATTACACTGTAATTAAAGAGGAGAGAGGCAAGAAGCAAAAACATTTAGCTGAGCATGGCCTTCAGAGTCCTCCGCTGCCTTTGAGAGTTCAGTAGGCTTAGGGTTTGCTTTGAAATCATCACTTATGCTGTTGATGAGGGCAGGAGTTTAATGAAGAGGAGTGCAGGGATGGTTTTGAGGGAGCTGGCAGACAGTTGCTGAGGGGTGTCAGGTGGATGGGAGTCTGACCTTTCAAGGCGAGTGGCAGGATCCCTGTTAACTACTATCTCCCCACCACTGTTGATGATCATTTTTCAGGAACTCAGCACTGGGGTGTGATAGAAAAAACAGAAAGAATGGGGTATTATTTATATGAGGAAGCAATGCTAAGGTTATTTTTATTGGCTGCAGTCACATCTATTTTTTAATTTAATGTTTTGAATAGTTCTAAGATTCCATTCCAAGATAAAATAAAATATATAAACAAGTCAAAATTCTCCTTTTCCACCTTTAGCCCCTTCCCAGTTCCCCAGTCCAAAGAACCACTGTTATTAGTGTTTTTAGTGTCTTTTCAGATGTTTCTGTGCTAATACATACTGGAATTTCCTCCCATTTTTATGTAGAAGGTAACATACCTTGCTTTTTTCACTTAATATTTCATTGATTTCCTTCTATATTAGTACAAATAAACATCCGTATTCTTTTCTACAGCTGCCTAGTGCTCAGTGGAAGTACCATACGTTACCAGTGCCCTGTTCTTGGACATTTCATTTGTTTCCATTATTTTACTACTAGAAACAAGTGCCATTGATTGGCATTTCTGCTTTCTTTACTGGATTCTGAGCTCTATTAGGGCTGTGTCCCAGGCCTTACTCGTTTTGGTATTTATAACACATAATACAATCTCTGATAGCATATGTCCAGTAAATGTGAATGGAATTCAGTTAAATAGAGCTCAAAGAATCCCACGTAAGCAGCCATGATGAACACAGCTGTCAGCTGCCTGTGGGCCGAGGCGATGGCTGTGCATGTGCAGTGATTTCGGTAGGCCTGGTAAGACCTTCATCCCTCTCCCACCCGAGTCCAAAACTTTACAGACTTTCTGGATCATACTTTAAATCCCTCTATTCCTTTCGTCCCTTTAGCTTCCTGATCTCATGCATGTTAAACAGCAAATGTTCCACCCTCAAATTTGCATCATTCACCTCTCAGTGGGGTCTTTGGACCTCCCCTCTCCGGCCACACCACCTATTCTGACCATTTTAATTGCTATGAGACACAGGTCTTAGGAACCCGAGGAGCAGACACCTAAAACCTGCAGTGTCAAATCAGAACTGGCTCTCATTTATATTGCCAGATGTTCACTTGCCCAATTGGTCCAAAGCTCCATAGCAGAGACTCAAACCCAGACAGCCAGAGCTCAACTTCTAGGTCCATCATTTAGTAGTGTGTGACACCAGGAAGTCACTCTCTATGTCTTCATTTCTTTATCTGCAAAATAAAGGTTCTTATAGTTATGCCTACTGTTCTTTTGGGCTGGTGTAACAAAATAGCATAGACTGGATGGCTTAAACAACAGAAATTTATTTCTCACGGTTCTGGAGGCTAAGTCTAAGATTAGGATAGATTTTGTGTCTGGTGAAGGCCCACCTTCTCCCTGTACCTCACGTGGTGGAAGGAGCCAGGCAGCTCTCTAAAGCCTCTTTTATAATGGCACAGATCCCACTCAGAGGATCTTCTGCCTTCATGATCTCATCGCCGCCCAAGTTCTCTATCTCCTAACCTTTATTATGGGAGCTAGGGTTCCAACACATAAACTTCAGAGGACAAAAACATTCAGACCATAGCACCTACTTCACAGTGTTAAAAGGAACAATAGGTTAACACACGTGGAGTACTTAGTACAGAAGCTGGCATGTAGCAAGTGCTGTGTAAGGGTTTGCTGTTACTGTTATTGCTCTTTGGGGTGGGCAGCAGAGCGGATGCCTGCTCTCTGCTTTAAATCTCTGTTAGCACACCTGGGCAACCATCTCAATGCAGGGAGTGGTTGGCCCTCTCCGTGTTGCTTTCCTGGGGCAGAAATTTTGAGTTGCTGGTGATATTTAACTGAAATGTTTCTACCTCATTTGAGGAGCTTTAGTTATGGAATATAATCACGGCTGTCTTACCTCATTTGAAACACTGGGCAGGGAAAAATCTTTTTCCCCTTTTGTTATATGATAAAAATACTAAAACACAAGCAAAAATACTTTCTAGATAAAGAAGGGACTGCTTGCATGAATTTTGCCAACATTAAAAATTTCTTTCCTATGTTCCATTTGCATTGTATGCCTCCTGGGAATGAACCCATGGATTCTTCATGAGTTCTTCTTAAGAGCATAAAAAGTAGCCACAGCCTGTCAATCCCATCAGTTTCCAAGTTGAAAGGAAACTCATGCCATCAGGATAGCACCAGGTCCCTCTGTGCTCCAAGAATGACACGTACTTAGCCCTGCGCATGGAATTACAACATTTTATAGAGTTAGTTATACATGTACTGGGCTGGTTTCCATGAGCCGCCAGGTAGGACTCATGATTTGAACAAAGACGGGAGGGCTGTCCTCAGCATGAGTTATACAGGTTGCGCATGGGTAGAATTTATGTGACAGCTTCCAGACTTTACTAATAAAAGTAATGTGGGGTCTGGACTTGGTAGCTCACACCTGTAATCCCAGCACTTTGGGAGGCTGAGGCAGGCGGATCACCTGAGGTCAGGAGTTTGAGACCAGCTTGACCAATATGGAGAAACCCCGTCTTTACTAAAAATACAAAATTAGCCTGGTGTGGTGACGCGTCCTTGTAATCCCAGCTACTTGGGAGGCTGAGGCAGGAAAATTTCTTGAACCTGGGAGGCGGAGGTTGCGGTGAGCTGAGATCGTGCCATTGCACTCCAGCCTGGGCAACAAGAGCAAAACTCCGTCTCAAAAAAAAAGTAATGTGGGGCCCTTGCTGAAACATGAATACAAATTCCTACAGAGGAGGCAATTCAGTGAGTCTGAGGAGGCCTGGGGATCTGAATTTCTACTCTGTGCCCAGGTAATTCTTATGCTCTGTCAAGTCTGAGAAATACTTGCAGAGTGCTTAAGAGCTCAGGCTCTAATCACACTTGGGTTTGAATTCCGACTCTTTTGCTTATTAGCTGTACTACATTGGTCAAGTTACTTCCCCTGTCTACACCTCACTCTTCTCATCAGCTAAACATGGATTATAATAGTATGTCCTCAAAAGGTTGCTGTACATTTCAATGAGAAAATGGATGAAAAATGACTCGCACAGCCCCTGATACCTAACATATTCTACAAATGACAACTCAATTCTCAGAATGACACTAAGGGGTAGTATTATTATCAAAATTGGTCCTCATTTTGAAGATGGGAAAACTGATATACAGACAGGCTAACGAGCTAGCTGAGGTCACACAGCCAGTGAGTGACAGAGCTAGGCTTGAAATGCAAGCAGTTTCTTTTGAAGTGGCTCATGACAGACTTGGGGAAAATCAGTGTTGGGAGGGAATGAAATGGGGCTTTGAGATACATGCTTTGCACACACATCGACCCTTTCCTTATAATGCATTGAGAATCTGAAGTTGAATCTGAGTATTAGGCAATATATTAGGATTAGAGGGTTCTCCTCAAAGTCTAAAAGAGATAAATTTAGAACTTAAAGAGAAGGTCTTCATGGAATAGAAGAAATTTAAGGAACCAGTTTTTTAGGCTAATAATATAGCTAATTTTCAAAGAAGTAAAATTCCTGTAAAGCAGACCCCTGAGAGTCTCTGAGGATGAGTGATGGGTTGTGGAGTTGCCGTCATTGAGGGTGACCAGACTTCTCAGGGCATGAACTTCCTTGTCATGACTTTATCCTTGAAGTTTCCAGGGTTCTAGTCCACACATAGTCAGCACTATCTAAGAACTCTGTGCTAGTACCAATTTCAGAAAGCTTTTCATGGTAATGGCAGTGGAAAAAGACAAGCAAGGATGTACACAAAATGTTTGCTTCTGATTGGAGTAACAAAGTATAAAAATGACCTTCAGTGCTAACAAGAAATCATTGGATAAACAAACCATAGACTCAAACGTATCTTTACAGCCATCAAAGAACTGTAGGTGCAAAGAAATGTAAAAGAAATAAACTCCAGACATATCAGTCCTTTTTAGGTAAACCAGGAGTGGAGGACACTTTCATATCAGGGGTTGGTTGTGCTGAGGTTAGGGGCATTGTGGGCAAAAGAGCAAGCCTGCCAGAGTCTTGGCTGGGATAAGAAGAAACAGCTAATTTTTTTATTTTTTATTTTTTTTACAAATCTATGGCTAGCCTTTGGATTTGAATGTGGAGGAGACTTAAATGGAAAGATAATCTACTCTGCCCAGTAATTCTCTCACATAGAAATCCTGTGTAATAAACTGAGGTTTCAGGTAGAGCTGGGAAGCAGAAAGAAAGTTTGGGATCTTGCAGTTTCAAAATCTTGAGAACTTGAAGTCTCACGGTCTCTCATTCTTGTGGTCTTGTAGTTTCCTGGCCCTGCAATTCTGAGGTTCCATAATATCATGCAATGCACTCTCAATAGTTTTGTGATTTCAGTTTTGAGGTCTAGCAGCCTGTGGTCTCAAAGTCTCAAGGTCAGTCATGTGGTGCTTTAGGGAGAGGCCTCAACTTATGTGAGTATCTGAAGACATATTCGATGGAGACTAACCAAAGCTGCAACTAAACATCTTTACCCCAACTGCCTAACTAAAGCACACAGTTTATATACTTTAGCCTCCACTATTATTTTATAAACAAACATCTTTACCCCAACTGCCTAACTAAAGCACACAGTTTATATACTTTAGCCTCTACTATTATTTTATAAACATCTTTACCCCAACTGCCTAACTAAAGCACACAGTTTATATACTTTAGCCTCCACTATTATTTTATAAACAATATCTGGCATATAATAAAAACATTATAACACACATAAAGAAACAGGAGAATGGGAACCGTAGACAAGAGAAAAATCAGTAAGTAGCACTGATATTGAAATTAGCAGACAGGAACTTCAAAATAACTATAGTAAATACATTTAAAAAGCTACATGAAAAGATGAATATAATTAGTAAAAAGATGCGGGAATTTTAGAGATGGCATAAAAACTATAAAAGAGAACCAACTGGAAATCCTAAAATTTAAAAAATGTATATACCTTAAAAACCTTTCATTGTGTGGAACAGCAGATTATAGGTGCAAATGAAAAAAGGAATGGTGAAGGTGAAGACATGCTGTAAAAGCCATCCAGACAGAAGAGCAAAGTGAAAAAGGGTAGAAAGAAATAAACAGAGACTTAGTGACCGGTGGTATAGCAATAAGTGGTCTAAAATACAGGTAGGAAGAGAAGAGAGATAATGAGGCAGAAAAATTTTTTGATGAATGTTGGCTAGAAATTTCAAAAGTTGATAAGAAACAGCAACCCCCAAATCTAGGAATCTAAGCAAACCCTAAGCAAGATAAATTCAAATGAAAACAGACCCAGACACGTCATTGTCAAACTACTGAAAACCAAAGATAAAAACATCCTGGAAACATTAAGAGAAAGATAGTGCAGTACATACAGAATAACTGTTCCAAGTGACCATTGACTTACCCTCAGGAAAAAAAATGGGGCTCAGAAGACAGTAGAACAAACCTTTAAAGCATTGTGTGGGGGGGTGTGGAACTGTCAACACAGAATACTATGTCGTCCAAAAATATCCTTTAAAAATAAAGGCAAAATTAAGGGACTTTCAGATTATAAACACACATACACACACACATTAATTGATAGCAGGCTTGCATTACACAAAATGCTAAAGCTATTTCTTAGGCTGAAAGGAAATGATCCTAGATAGAAACTCAGATACGCAGAAAGGAATGAAGAACTTCAGCATGGTAAGTATGTGGGCTAATAAAATATAAAAGACTACTTTCCTCCCAATTAAAAAATTATGACAATTTAAAGTCAAAATTATTACAGTGTCTTGTGGGATTTTTAACATATGTCAATGTAAATAATGTATGAAAGTCATAAGATGAAGAATGGGGATGGGTGTGGGTGTGGTAATTTTCTATTTCTGCTTAACAAATTACTACAAATGTGGTAGCTTAAAACATCTCAAATCTATTAGCTCACAGTTTAGTAGACTGGAAGTTTAGCACGGTTCAGCTGAAGGCCAAAATCAAGGTGTTGGCTAGCCTGGGCTTTTATTTGGAGGCTTTAGAGAACAATCTGTTTACAAGCTCATTCAGTTTGTTTGTGAAATCCAGTTCCTTATGGTTGTAGCCTGTTTATTCATTGGCTGTCAGCAAGGGGCTGCTCTCAATTTCTAAAGGCTTCCCATATTTCTTGCCCTATGCCACCCTCCATCTTAAACCAGCACTGGAACTTCAAATTCCCCTTGTATTTCAAATCTATGATTTTCTCTTTTGCTACTAGCCAGAGAACACTCTCTGCTTTCAAAAGACTTACCTTATGGTTTAAGCCCATCTGTCTACAATCTCTGTATCTTAATATGAACTGACTTTAGTCTTTAATTATGTCTGTAAAATCCCTTCACAGCAGTACCTAGATTAGCATTTGATTGAATAACTAAGGGATAGGGGTCTAAGGGCCATGTTTAAAATTCTGCCTACCAAGTAGATAAACAGATCTATATTATTGCAAGATTTATATACTTAACATGAAATGGTACAATATTATCTCTAAATAGACTGTGAAAAGTTAAGAATGTATATTATGCTTCTTACAGCAGTCATAAAAACTATAATGCAAAGAGACATAGTCAAAAAGCCAGAAAAGAATTCTAAAAATTGTTTAATTAATCCAAAACAAAAGCAGGAAAGGAGGAGCAGAGGAACAATAAGCAGAGGAGACAAACAGAAAACAAATAGAGAAACAGCTAAACACTATTCAGAAATGTTAGTGAACCATTGATACAATAATATAGACAAATCCTCAAATTTATCCATAGTAAACCTAAAAAAGACCACATTCTATATAATTTCATTTATATAAATTGCTAAAGTGCTAAATATAATCTGTGGAAAACAACAACAACAACAGTTGTAGCCTTGGGGAAGGAGGCAGAGATTTTTCTGGGAAGTGACACGAGGGAATTTTCTGGAGTAAAGTAATGTTCCGTATTTTGAAAGAGGTTTGGATTGCACATGTGTACACATATGCCAGATAAAATGATGCACTTAAGATTTGTGCATTTTGTTCTATGTAAATTTTATCTCAAAATTTAAAAAATGTAAATACTAACTATAGTTATGATACACATGTTAAAGTATTTATGGTAAAATTTACTTATGTCTGAAACTTATGTAAAAATAAGATGAATTGATGGAGAGATGGGTAGATAATAGATATGTAATAAAACAATTATGATCAAATGCCATAGAATCTAAGTAGTTAATATGCAGTGTAAAATTATTTCAACTTTCCTGTATGTTTGAAAGCTTTAATGAGAAAATATTAGTTAAAAAAAAGGTAAAATAAAATATTTTCAGATAAATAAAAGCTGAGAGAATTTGTTGCCAGCAGATCTGAAGTACAAGATGTACTAAAAAAGTCTTTTAGGTGGAAGGGAAATGATACCAGATTGAAATCTATATTTGTAGAAAGGCAAAAAGATCGATGGAAATGGTAAATAGAAAATATTATTTTTCTTTATTTTCTATGTTACTTAAATTCAATGGACAATTTAAAGCAAAAACGCTAAGAGTGGATTGTGGCATTTAAAATACATGTAGAAGTAAAATATACAGCAGTAATACAAAGGGCAGGAGATAGTATAAACAGAATTATACTTTGTAAGTTTCTTCATTATAATGAAGTGGTATAATACTTATTCCAGGCAGACTAAGAAAAAATGCATATTTTAATTTTGTGGGCAAATAGAAGACAATAAAAGCAGTTATAGCTAAAAAACCAATAGAGAAGACAGAATGTCAACCTAAAAAAAAATGTTTAATTAACCCCAGTAAAGTAACAGAGGAAGAAAGAACAGAAAAAAAGTAGAAAATAAGGATTACATTAAATATAAATGGACTAAACATGTTGTTTAAAAGGCAGCGATTGTCAGATTGGATAAAAAGACAAGACCCAACCCTATGCTGCTTAAAAGATATACAGAGACACAACAGGTTGAAATAATAGGAAGAAAAATACATACTATGCAAATACTAAGCATAAGAAAATTGGTGTTATACCAGTTTGTAACTGATAGACTATATTAAAATCACACAAGGAGCATTATTAGAGATAAAAATGGTCACTTCATAGTGAGAGGCTAAAGTTTGGTCTAAGCATTTTTATAAAGAATTCTGAATTTCAGGCAGGTTGGTGAACATTTGCCTAAAACACCTGCTTTGTGTTTGAGGCTTCTATTTTTTCTCTCCCCTTCCTTTCATTTATCTGTTTCCTCTTTAATATTATTCATTTGCTATAAAGGACTTTTTTCATTTTTATTTGTTGAAAAGCTTTGCAAAAAGAAAATCAATATTAAAGAATTATCTATAGTTCCTGCTCCTAACAATATATCTGCCTTCTTTTTATCTTGTCTCTCTGTAGTCCTGCTCTATATGCATATGTAGTTTTTATAGCTGAAGTTATAGCATAAATGTAGTTTTGTATTTTGGTTGTCCACCAGTCACTTTGTTTCAGTAAAACACTTTGTTTATATTGCATGTAATTATTGCAAGATTTTTCAACCTTGGCAGTATTTATATTTAGCACTAGATAAGTATTGTGGGGGGCTGTCTGGTGCATTGTAGGATGCTTATCAGTACCTCTGACCTATACCCACTAGATCCCAGAAGGCCCCAATCCCCCAGGGGTGACAATCAAAAGTCTTTTTAGGCATTGCCAAATGTTGTCTGGGAGGTAAAATGGTCCTTTATTTAGAACCATTGAATTCTAGGAATCATTTTATTGGCTGCCTAATATATACATTTAGTTGATGACTCATATGTTGCCAAATTATTTCTTATTCCTGGACATCTATATCATCTCCAACATTTTATCTGTCTAAATTCTACTACAGAGGCATGCTATTTCTTTTATACTATTTATTTCCTTTACATTAAGTAAGGAGAAGAATGATCCTCAGAGTCATCCAAAGCTCGGGCTTTCCATGGTCTCATACCCTAAATTTGTCCCCTGCTGATATAAATTACCAGAATCATTTAGTACCTATCTGCATCACTGAGAAAAGTGCTCAGTGACTTATACATTTTAGTGCTGGGTCAACACATTTGTTATCTGAGGTATAAATTACTGCAGTGATCCATAAATCACGTCCATATTGCATAAATCAGAAGACACTGACTTACGATGGGAATTTAAGAATACTAATTTATAAAATGCATTATGATAGATTGGGCCATGCAATAAAGGAAAACTGTGCACATCCATCATTGATTCCTCACATAAGGAGATACTAGATGCGTAGGCTGGCAGGGATGGTGCTGGGAAGTAATTTAATGTCGATAGACTCTGCATGGAAGAGAAATGTGAGAAAATGTTAGTGGTTCCTACAAAACAAAGAGATTGCTGATGTATATTTTAATTTTCAAGAAACTTCTAGCATGTAGTTTTCCTTTCATGCATTTTTTCCTTCAAGGTGTCTGGTTTCACTAGGCATGGTTGAAACATGGATTTGGAAAGTAGCCAACTTCTTTCTGCCTCTTGTGCACCCTGCTTCTTCAGCCCAGAATTCTCTTTGGTTCTCTCTCCTCTCCACTACTTTACATTCATACTCCCGTTGTAAGTTTGCATGACCATTCCTTAGGACTACCTTCCTTGACAACCCCAACTGGATTAGGTCATCCTTTCGTGGGCTTCTGGAGCTCTCGGCTCTCCTTTATGGCTTATGTCTTGATTCACATTCATTGTTCGTTTATACTACTGTTCTACCTGTCTAGAGTGTCTGCTCCAGAGGAAAAACAACAGGGTCTGTCTTATCTTCTGCTGTACTCCAGCACCTAGTGGATTGTCTGGTGCAGAGTACACATGCAAGAGTGTTTCTGCACTAAATGAATAAACAAGAAAAGAGGATCCCTCAGTAGGGGGCTAGTGGCTTGGACCCTGTTTCTGGCAGATGCTGAGTCAGTGATGTGAGGGCAGTAGTTTCTAAATAAACATCCTGATGGTTTTATGTGAACTTATCAAATTTTCTAATAAAAGGCATGCTGGTAGTTAGATACGTTTGAAAAAGTTGCATACTTAGTTCCTGTCTTGGAGGGTTGAGATGTACATTACTATAGCAAACGCTCTGCAGGGTATTTAGTTAACACTGGTCAATATTTTTTAAGTGAGGTCAGTTTCTGATATGGTTTAGCTGGGCCCCACCCAAATCTGAACTTGAATTATATCTCCCAGAATTCCCACATGTTGTGGGAGGACCTGGGGGAGGTAATTGAATCATGAGGGCTGGTCTTTCCTGTGCTATTCTCATGATAGTAAATAAATCTCATGAGATCTGATGCATTTATCAGGGGCTTTCGCTTTTGCTTCTTCCTCATTTTCTCTTGCTGTTGCCATGTAAGAAGTTCCTTTTGCCTCTCATCATGATTCTGAGGCCTCCCCAGCCATGTGGAACTGTAAGTCCAATTAAACCTTTCCCCCACATCTCGCATATGGTCTTTGTCAGCAGTATGAAAATGGACTAACACAGTTTCCAAATGGAGGGGGCTGTCTGGGTTGTGAGTTTTGCTGAATCAGGTCTCCATTCACAGATGAGTACAGATCTATTAGGCGTTGCATGGGCTCCCTGTGCTGGACAGGTTGATGCTAGGGACATAGGCTATATAACCCTTTCCTATGATGAGATTATATCTTCTCGATGATACACATCCTTACCTACAACTGGGAATGTTAGAACTCTCTGGCAGCACAAAACAAGAATTTTTCTCCAATCACAGGCTTCAAACATGCTCTGTTGTTTTTCCCTTTCCTACCCCTTGACAATAGTTCAGGCAGATCTTGTCATGTGGTTCCTTCAGCTATAATGATGGTCATTTTGACAGCTGAGATTCACGTTCAGGCAGCAAATGGTCCTTGGAGTCAAATTGCAACTTGAACCTCCCTCTCTCCCATCTAAAGCATCTCCCTCCCCCAGCTCAGCCTGGCCTGTGTGTAACTCAGGTCTTCTTTCATTCTGTCTTCATCATTAGGATTTCTGTGGGATGGGCAAGAGAGGGAGAATATGAAGAAAGGGGCCAAAGCCCCTGCATTTAACGGGCTCTGCTCTTGTGGTTCCCTCTTACTCACAGGGGCTGGCCATGGATGGTTTTTAGTGCCAGGGTGGAATATGCTTGCTGTCTTGATGGTACATGTGTGGGCTTTTCAGAAGCCTCTCAGGCAGGGGTCACCTTACCACCCAGATTCCTGGCCTCGCGCTAAGGCACTCCCTGCCTGACCTCTTGTGGCTCCTGTCCCCAGCTCCTGCCCACAACAGTCTCTCCCTGCTGGGGCCCCTTGGTTTATGGGAGGTACACTCTTGCTTCTCCAAATTCTGTAACTCTCTTTCCTCGTGGGCTGCTCTGCTCAGCCTACCCGCAGAATTCTCCAGCTGAGATCCAGGTGACTATGCCTTCTCTCTCCTAAAGTACAGGCAACTCTTGTCCAATTCTCCCAAGAGAAGTCTCCCCTGCATTCTTTACTGGGACAGCCTTGAGACGGGACAGGGATTTCTGCAGCATCTTCCATCCCTCTACAAGCCCTTCTTATCTGGCCTGGGTTAAACAGAAATACTCGTCTCCTGACCCCTTTCATAGCCATCTCCCCCAGGGACTCTTTCTCTCATCAATGACCTCCTTTGACTTTCTAGTCTGTGTATAAGGAGAGGGGAGTAGTAGAGCAGGCTTATAGGATAACTTGGCTGTTTCTTAATAAGCATTTGGTATTCTCTTTATAATTAGGGACATTTAGCACTAAAACCCTCAGCCGTGGGGCTATGATTCTGAGCCAAGCAGGAACATCTCATTCACCCTTCTGTCTACACGCAGATGAATGGAAACCATCAGAAAACACATGGCAATCGACTTGACTTGGGGATCTTTGCTCTGCCCATTAGATATTGAGAGATAGGAAAGGACAGCAGGCTGGAAGTCTGTAGACTGCAGGAGTTGGGGCCTTAGCTGAGCCTTGAGGGATTTTTTTAACTTGAAAAATTGATTATAAAAGTTATACATGCTCCTTATACAAAACAGCCACAAATAGAATCAAACTTCCTTCCCTCCAGGCTTGCTTCTCTAGGATAAACTCTCATGACAATTTGCTCTGTACACTTTCTGCTTTTTAAAAAAATGTACATATAAATGCACACATCCAAACCACAAAGCACACAGATGTTTTTCAAGAGCTCCCCATGTGTATTGGCTTAAAGGATTTCAAACAGTCATTTTCAAATATTTGCATGCTTCCTGTCCCTGACCTGGAGAGACACGGCTGCCAGGTATGACTGTGCAGGCTGCACTCTGTCCAAGAGGTGCCTCCTGGGGGGTTGAGCGGGCCTGATAACCAGCCCGTGTTCTGTTGCCCAGCCGCACACCCTGGCTATGTGCGTTTGGGGAAGAGGCACTGGAGGGAGGGAGCCTTTTTTCCTAATTACAGCAAAGGCACTGGCTCTTTGAAAAAGTCCCAAATTAGTGAAATCAGAGAAGGAAACTCACCAGTGTAATGCTGTAGCAAGGCTATAGTGTACCCAAGGCTATGTGTGCAAAGAAGCAGGTGGAATCTATACCAAGGACACATGAGCTGTGAGGCCAGGGACCTCTGGGAACTCAGAAGAACACATGGTCCTGCCCTCTGGAAGCTGACAGTCCAGGAATGGAGGAAGTCACACACCTGAAATAAATGTGAACAAAAGTCAAACAGAGTGTGGGATGCAGCTGGTATCTTAGATCCATGCTTCTGTCTGGGGATATGCTCTTCCAGACTTTCTGATGGTCAGTGTCACTGACCTCAAAGTCCTTCACTGGTGTGTCTTCCATCACCTTCAGGAGAAAGAAAACCCAAACATTTTTGCAGGACAGGTGAGGAGAGACCATTGAGATCTGACCCTTGCCCCTGGCACCAGCCTCATTGACTGACCCTGAAGTGCTTCCAGGATCCTCTCCCTGACATACACATGCTTTCATGGCTCTGCAGCCTCTAGCCTTGGCACATGTTGCTCTCCCAGTCTGGATGCCCTCATGCCCACCTGCCCCAGGTGCCCCTCTCTGTCTGGCTAGCTCTGACTTAGTTCCTAAGTGGTGATGCCCATATAGTTTGAAAATTTCCTTCCAAAGACCATCTTTAATCTTCCTTGTAGTTTAAGTGGAGTTGGGAGCAGTACAGCTGGTGATAGACTCTCTCGTATTCATTCATTCCTAAAACTTCACAGGCTGACAGAAGTGAGAAAGGAGGTCCAGACAGTCCTGACTCGATCTTAGAGAGGGAGGTCTTCAGAAAGACATATTGAGTCTTTGTACAAATTAAACTTTACATACAGTGACAAACCATTACATGCTCTGCTGAGGTAGAAAATGGCATTTTTCTCTAAGCTCTGTTATGTTTGAAAGTTATTTGAATAATAGTATACTTGTACATCCAAATCAATTTCTTGTTAGAATAACTCTGCTTTTGAAATATAGTCTTTCAGGACACACATATTTAATCTTGATGGAATATCATTTCATTTTCTGACACCATTCAGCTTCAGTGTTCAGTTGTAGTTGAAATTAACACGAAGAACAAGCTTCTAATTGTGTTTTGTGAATCAAAACCTAGAAAAAAATGTAATCTTCCTCAAAAAGAAAATACATTTCATATATATGGTGCCTTCTGGGTATCATGGAAAGCCTGAGGTTACCTCAATCACCTGAGTGGGTTAGACCTTTTGTGCCAGTGTTTGCTGCAAGTGATGGATGAATTTTCTTTCCTGAGGAATGTGGATGATGAAAAATAGTGACCTCTTTGCTTTTCACAGGGCACTTCCATCTGCCTGTGCTGCCCCCATCTTCTGATTTGTAAAATTCATCAGGTGTGTACTCTTCTAATGGCTACTCCAATGAAAACGGTAAAAACCCATCAAGCCAGACCAAGGGGAGTGACCTACTTATATCCAGTTGTGTTAACTTTCCACAAATGTGCTTTTTCTGTCCTGTTCTCAGCTGCTTTTGATAGATGATGTAGGGAGCTGATAGGTGAAACTCTCTACAGTATTTATTGTAGCTCTTTGGTGAGGATATTGACACTAAATCAGTGGACTCTGTTTGAAGAACCACATGAAAAATTGAAGGCTTGAATACAAGAAAGGCATTGTTTCATCCAAGAAACGACTCTGCTTGATTTTCCACAGACAGATTCAAATTTGTAATTGATTGTCTTCCTTCGGCTGCCAGGGATCTCAGAGCCATATTTGCAATCCAGCCTTTCACCCGTTTCTGACCCTGTGAACCCCATATTTATGCATGCTGTCTCGTGATTCATCTTTCTGCTTTATTTACACTTCTTTCTGATGTTTATTGGATCTATATTTATATCCATATCTCTAGCTCTAGCTCCTTTTATCAAGCACATAGAATGAGTGGAACCTGACAAGGTGCTAGCCAGAGACAAGTATTTATGTGTATTTATTCTTTTTCACCACTATCCCATCAGACCTCTCTGTGGACCATTCTTCCTCGCATCCTAAATGAAATTGCTACACAGTTCCATAACTTTTCTTGTCAATTTTAGGTAAAAACATTCTTTGTTCACTTTCAGTCACAAAAACAGTCTCATCCTAATAGTTTCAATGTTCACTTCTGAGCAGTAACAAAAATTCAGAATTTCCTTCAAGATTCAACTTCTCCAGCTGTGAGCCTACTTCTGGATGGGAAACCTTGTTGAGTGGGGGCAATGAGGATGTAGCCAGTATCGACAGCCAGCCTCTGTTTTTCCTGAATTGCTCTTCTAGCCTTCTCCACCCTCTTTTCCACACTGCCTCTTGCTCTTCCTGAGCAGGATGGAAAAAAAGGGTAGGAAAGTTCTTACCTGCTGAGGTTGCCTTGTCCTTAGACAGAGGCAGTTTTGATCTTTCAAAATAATCTATCTGGCTTCCACAGTGCAGCCCTGGGGCTAAAACTCAGGACACACCTCCGTCCAGCTGTGGGTGGCAGGCAGTTTGCTCCCGGGTTGCTTCGGCCAGCTTCTCATACATTCCTTTACACCTGGGTGGTGTAGCCATCTCTGTGCCTGTGACACACCGAAGACACAGGTCAAGCTCCACAAATGTTTTTCGTAATACTCTTGCATTTTGCTGACTTCACAATTTGGCCGTGAGCCGGTTCATCAACCAGGAAAGAGAAGAGCACTTAAGAGTGCCACTCAGGAGGGTTCAGTGAAGGGACTGTGGACGGTGGTGTGCGTAGGGCAAGGCAAAAGATGGTGAGACTCCCAGACAATTGCAGCATGCCCTGAAGGGGTTGGGAGAGGAAATAGTAAACTGGATGTGAAAGACAGGCCATTGGATCGGTGTGATGGCTGAGAAGAGCCATCCAGAGCCAGAGCAGTGGCCAGGCAGGGTTGTGTTATGGGTTGAACTATGTCCCTCCAAAGAGATATTGAAGTCCTAACCTCTGGTACCTGTGAATTTGGCTTTTCTTTGGGGGGGCGGAGGGGAAATAGAGTCTTTGTGATGGAATCAGGTTAAGATGTGGCCATATTAGATTAGGGTGGTCTCTGATCCAATATGATTGGTGTCCTTATAATAGGAGTAGAGACAGACTCAGACCCAGAGAGGGGAACACCATGTGGACATGGAGGCAGAGGTTGGAGTGATGCACCTGCAAGCCAAGGAATACTGGGGATTGCAGCAGCCGCCAGAGGCTAGGAGAGAGGCACGGAGCAGGTGCTCCCTCACAGCTGCCAGCAGGAACCAACCCTGCCCATACTCTGATTTCAAACCTCTGTCTTCCAGAACTGTGATAGAATACATTTCTGTTGTTTTAAGCCATCCAAGTCTGTGGTAATTTATTATGGCAGCTCTAGGAAACTAATACCAGTGTGGGATAAAAAATTGTTCTCAACTCTGTCCCCCTGTCTTCTCTCGTTATGATGCCTATCACTGGCTGGACCCAACTGGAAGCTGGAGAGCAAGGGAGCTGTGATGTGATCCCTGCAGGTCAGCCTCTGGGTACAGTGCAGAGAAGAGAATGGATGGAGGGTGACTGTAAATGGAGAGTAATTCAGGCTTCCATCTTCAACTTCAGAGTCAGGCGGAAGATGAAATGAAAGGCTCTGGAGAAACTGCTGTCTCGACCCCTCTTTTCCACCCCTTGCATCTGGTTCTGTTGTGAGCGCAGGCAGGCTGTGAACACAACTTGTTCCTTAAAACTGCATCTCGGATCAGAAATCGACTTTCCCAGGAGAACAATGTTATAAACAGGCGAGGATTGGTATGTGCATGCCGAGGAAAGGATGATGTACAAGTTAAAAGGCTGGAGAACAATAAACACGAAAAGCAGTTCAACGTCATTTGTAAGCAGGCCAACTCAAGCAAAAATAACACTGAAACAAATTAATTGTTACCCTCAGGTTGGCACAGAAGGATGCAATGGCTGCCTCCCAGGGCTGGGGAAGGCAGTGGGGAAGAAGGCTCGCCCTCTACTGCTGCTTGCAGGGCTGGCCGTGGATTCGGTGAGGTTTAAAGAGCCCAGCACAGTGCTGGCTCCCTTTCTCTTCCTGCTGAGCTCCTTTCCTGACATCTGCAACAGGCATTGTAAAGAATAGGACAGGGGCTGAGCACGGTGGCTCACGCCTTTAATCCCGGCACTTTGGGAGCTGAGGCTGGTGGATCACCTAAGTCAGGGGTTCCAGACCAGCCTGACCAACATGGGGAAACCCCATCTCTACTCAACAAAAAATTAGCCCGGCATGGTGGCTTACACCTGTAATCCTAGCTACTTGGGAGGCTAAGGCAGGGGAATCACTTGAACCTGGGAGGCAGAGGTTACAGTGAACCACGATTGTGCCATTGCACAACAGCCTGGGTAACAAAAGCAAAACTGTCTCAAAAAAAAAAAAAAAAAAAGACAGGGAAAAGTCAAGGTTCAGCATCAGTATCTCAGTGCTGTGCAGTATTATTTGCATAAACCTTCCTATTCACTGATGGAAGCCCCTGGAGAGTTCATGCCGAGCATTCTTAGCAGTACACATACCTGGGGCAGATCAAGTGCTATCATGAGAAAATTGGCTGCATTAAATCACACAGGTCTTAAGGAAGTGGAAGGGCAGGGTGGGGACTGATAGCTAAGATCAACATTTGTGCCTCATGACAATTGCCTCGTCATTGTAATCCCACTGGGGAAGCCTATACACATTTGACTAGTGTAGCTGCGGCGTGTGTTCTGCCCATAGCTCTTCAGATATTTTCACCATTTCCACCTGTGCCAGCCGGATGTCTGGTAGCCAATACTTTCATCTTTGTTGGGGTTTGCCCTCAGAGTACAGAAAACCCCTTTGTCCCTGTGCACAGCCAGGTGGGAGTGCCTATGAATTAATCACCCCACTAGGATCAGCCCTTAACCATTGATGAGTGGTTTATGAATGTTGGGCAAGAGTATCCTAGCTCCCTGGCCAAAATAATTCTGAACCATATTTTGTGCCGTTTACCTGAGCTTCCCCATAGGATGAAGCTTTAATATTCCACTGTTGTAGTTGGCTGAATAATGCTTGCCTTTCCCTCCCATACCACTTGGCCTCCTTCCCAGCCCTATTCCTTGCACCTCCCTATAGGTGGCTTGTCAGAAATTTGGCTCAAAGTCTGCTTCTGGGGCAATATAAACTAAGACAAGTGGCAAGCTAGGTCTCCTTAGCCCATGTTTTCCAGATACACATTTTGGGAGTCAGGGATTGGGCTAACCCTGGCCACTTACTTCTTGTTTTTTTTTGTGTTAATCCATCACCAACAGTTGCACAGCTCAGGCATAACATCCACATAATGAAGTGGTGTCTCTAGCAAGGGTTGGTCGGTGTAAGTTATTAACAGCTATTAAATAATCTTACTACGCTCACTTAACTACAGCAGAAAATGGGGACCTAAGATTAAGTAACTTGTCAGGATCACACAGTAGGTGAAGGAGCCAGATTTCAAACCCAGCACCTATATTTCAAACCTCCCCTTGTAATGACTGTACCATATTGTACCCTTAATAGAATGAGGCCCACTCTATTGTTTTGTGTCAAACGTTATTGCCACTCTTCTCGTAAGTCTTTTGTGTCATGTAAGTGAACATGGAAATAAGCACAAAGGACCATGGGAATGCAGGTGGCCAAGCGAGAGGGAGGCCAAGTAGGCAGAGCTCTCTAGAGTTCCCATCTCTTTTCAAGAAATTCCATATTTATATGTGATATGGAGAAGTTCTCCGTAAGATGTCCCAGGGTAGTGGGAAAGTGTTTGGCATCCACCAATGTGGTGAGACATGACCCAGTTTGCAATGTAGCTTTGTGGGGACTCAAGTGTGGAAATAGACGAGTCTTTGGATGGGGCTGTGGGATCAGTAGGAAGCCATAGGAGGAGCAGGAGATAGGATAACTTGTACCGGAGACCAAGGGACATTCAGAGTGAGAGAAGCTGGTGGGTTTAGGAGATATTTGGGATATAACATTTCAAATACAGCACTTGCTTTCAAATTCTTAGCTTCCGCCTTGTTATCTAATTGTATTCTCCTGCTTCTAATTTGAGGTCCTCAGGCTTCAGATAATTTATGATATAGCTTATTGATCAAAGGAAGAAAGTGTGTTACAAAATACTTCTTTGAACTGGGGGTGGGGAAAGGGTGGGTCTCAGTTCCTCAAAGTAGATTGTCTTGACTCCACCAATGCATTGGGCAGAGTTTTCTCCCCCATGCTGAGTCCTGCTGCCATTCTTAGGGACTTCAGCATCCTTGTGGTGGTCAGTTCCATGCTCTGCCCCCTCAGAATCCTGATCTCCTCAACTCAAGAAGCCTTCATCTCCTCTCCACTTCAGCTGTCTATTCCCGTGGTCATACCCTTGTGATCACTTGGGTCTCCATTCTGGCATCGCAGACTACAATAATACTCTGACCACACCTTGCAGTTACAATAATACTCTGACCACACCTTGCAGTTACAATAATACTCTGACTACACCTTGCAGTTACAATAATACTCTGACCACACCTTGCAGTTACAATAATACTCTGACCACACCTTGCAGTTACAATAATAGTCTGACCACACCTTGCAGTTACAATAATACTCTGACCACACCTTGCAGTTACAACAATAGTCTGACCACACCTTGCAGTTACAATAATAGTCTGACCACACCTTGCAGTTACAATAATAATACTCTGACCACACCTGTCACTCTCTTTAGGTTCCCCTCACTACATCTGCTTTGTCTACACTGAGATTTCTAATTCCTTAATCCATCTATTGTCTTCGTATTTGCTCTCTTCCCTCTCAATCTAGTCCTGACCTTGAGGTCTGTCATCTCAATCTCTCTTTTGCCAACAGCTTTACTCCCTTTACCTAATCTGCCTGTCAGTGCCACCCATACTTCCACACAGGGTCAGCCTGGCTCGCCACCTTCTCTGCTCTTGCCAGGGCTGCCTGCTAAACAGTGCTGGGCACAATTATACAATGTTGCTGACTGAGTCAACAGAAATTCATGATCTGATACTTGAGTTAGGTGCTTGATTCTGCCTGGAAAGAACATGTGCCCTGAGCAGGGTTCTCCCCCGGTCCTCTCAAAAACCCTTGCAGTCTCTCCCCTCTCTTCAACCTCCTATGCCAGCACCTCTCCTTTCACTACTGGAGGTTGACATGGTCTCCCACTGATGCTCAGAAGAGGTTTCTCTGTTGTTTTTTCTTTTTTTTTAAATTATACTTTAAGTTCTGGGGTACATGTGCAGAACATGCAGGTTTGTTACACAGGTATACACGTGCCATGGTGGTTTGCTGCATCCATCCCCTGACATCTATATTAGGCATTTCTCCTAATGTTATCCCTCCCTAATCCCTCCACCCCCTGCTATCCCTCCCCTAGCCACCACACCCTCCATCAGGCCCCGCTGTGTGATGTTCCCCTCTCTGTGTCCATGTGTTCTCATTGTTCAGCACCCGCTTATGAGTAAGAACATGTGGTATTTGGTTTTGTGTTCTTGTGTCAGTTTGCTGAGAATGATGGTTTCCAGCTTCATCCATGTCCCTGCAAAGGACGTGAACTCATCCTTTTTTGTGGCTGCATAGTATTCCATGATGTATATGTGCCACATTTTCTTTATCCAGCCTATCTTTGATGGGCATTTAGGTTGGCTCCAAGTCTTTGCTATTGTAAACAGTGCCACAATCAACATACGTGTACTTGAGGATTCTCATCCAGCAAAGGATTCTTGTCCCACCTTCCACAACCACCTGCACCCCTGCCCAGCTCTGTATCCTTCCATCTGGTCTCTCTTGTGTAGGGTCGCTCACTGCAGCTGGATGTTTTCCTCTCTCGAAGTTGGCATATTTTGTTCCCTCTGCCTGACTAATGCCGTTCATTCTTCTCACCTTGGAAGAGCCCTTTGATCACCCTCTACTCCCCGCTTCTCATTAGCTTGGCAAGTCTCCTTTTCAGTTACTCTGTTTCTGAGGTCCTACCTTATATGTTTAATGATTTTATCGGCTCAAGGCATGAAGGCAGTGGGGGCCAGGGCAGGGGTGAGAATTGAGTCTCCTGAGTCCCCTGTTTCACTCCTGCAACAGGCTAGGCTCTGCTCCAGATTGCCACCTGACGCTTCTTAAAAACCCTGGCTGCTGAGGAGAAATTGAGTTTCTCAATTGTCATTAACACTGACCTTTTTAAATACAGCCCAGAAAGAAGCAAAGAGGATTTGTCTCTTGATTTCAACCCTGTGAACCTCAGCTGCAGAATTGTGTTCGGGGAGCTTGTTCTTAGTAAGCCTATTATAAAAATAATGCAGCTACATAATTGTAGGGGGAAAATGAAATTTTATTCTCTTTCTGTGATGGCCTTGAGGGAAAATAGAAGCACAGAGAAAATTCTCTACTTAGGAAAATAACCAGAACCTCCCCCACATGCAGTGTAATTTAGTTATGAGGTACCTTGAAAAAAAAAGAGATGTGTTTATCTTAAGCCCCTGAAGAAATATCTTCTTGGAGAGATTATCCTAGTGAAATTTATTTTGAGGAATTATTTAGAGAACATCAGTTTTTACTACCCATTAATCAGATTTCATTTGCTGTTACTTTGGTTTGTCTTTAGTTACGCGCAATTATTTTAAGACTGCTGATTGCCTGCTATAAAGGATTGGATTTTTATGTTATAAAAACATTCCAAATGATCTATTGGCCCGAACACTAGCCCAAATGCTGTTGGGGAGTACTGGGAGAATTCTGGGAGGCAAATCACTTTAAAGTCGATTGGGCTTGGTCTGGGCTGTGACAAAGAAGGATGAAAATGGTGCTGCGCAGGAGGTGTGCTTCCGAGGTGGAACGTTTCTCAAGTGTGACAGCAGTTTTAAAGGTAGTAGTGGAGTGGGTTGAATCTCTGAGCATGATCAAAGCCTGCTTTTGGGGAGACCAGATGTCACAGCCTGCTGGAAAGAGAGCTATGCACCCACCCCACCAGCTCCTCAGGGCCTCCCTTCAGCTTCTCTCCCAGGGCTCCGGTAAGAGCTCAGATAAAAGGGCAGATCCTTACATGTCCCCAGAGCAGTTCTCTCTGGCAGAATTTATGCCCCTGTTTCCCAGAGTCAACATCAAGATAGACCTGAAGGGCAAGCAGACACGAGGATTGGATCCTTTCATCCACAGTTTGATCTGATTTTCAATGGTGGGACCTTGAACAAGTCATTTTAATGCTCCGAGTCTCTGTTTTCTCACCTGTACAATGAGAGACATAAGAATACTTTCACTTCCTAGAGCTGTGATGAGGAATCAATGAGACACTGCATATACAGCATATAGCCCGGTACATGGCCCCTAGTAGATATCAGCACATGCCATTATTGCTTGTATCTATTAAGTGGGCTAATAATCTCCATCTCAGATTGCTGTTTTAATGATTAATGACACAATTTAGGTGAAGGACTTAACACAGTGTTGGGCACACAACACACTCTTTCTATGGGGTAGCCATTAACATAAGTATCAGTAACTGTGTTCTGGAAGGTTCCTGTCCCCCTTCCTGAGCTCACCTCTGCCCATACTCCTTCTCATTCATGCACCTCAGCTACCCTGGCCTCTGTCTGTCCCCTGACTCTCCAGGCTCACCCATTCTCCCCTTGCCTGTCCCTTGCATGTGGACCCATGGTTGTAAGTCTGAAGTCTTTTCTACAGATACCACCTGGGTTAAAGAGCCTCCACTGCCAACCTGTCCCCCTCCCACTCGCCACCCGAGTCATGTCCATCCCCTATCCCATGTGATGGAGCATGTGCCATCATTGATTCATTTACTATCTCTTTTCTCCTACTAGACTGGATGTTCCATGACAATGGGGATCTCCCTTATTCACTGCTGCTCCCCAGGACACAGTACAATGCTCAGCAGAGATCAGGTGCTCAAAAATATACCTTCCCCACCTTCACCTTGTTAAGTCCCTATTGAGAGTCCCTGCCCACCCCTCTGGCCACTGCCGCCCCTGGAAACTGATTTTGCAGTCAATATCTTGGAGCCTTGAGAATGCTTAGTGTTCCCTTGAACAGGCCATATAAGAAACTTCACAACACTAGGCACTGAGAATGTGCAGGAAAAAAATCTCCCCAAGGATAAGAGAAGCTGAATCTTCAAGTAGGGCTTATAGAAATTGCGTTGGATAGAAGAGGGAGTTCCATATTCCAGGAGGGAGGCAGTGGCAGCTAGATCCTCTTGGGATACCCTCCTGCCCAGAGAGAGGGGAGAGGAAGACCCCCTCACTTCCTGGGCATGCATGCTATGAATTACAGTGAACAGCAGCATCATTGGATGCTTCTGGCCTGGGTCTGGCTCCTGATTCCCAGGATTGGGGTCCTTCAGCAGGGGTGGGAGAGAGGGGTAGAGATGCAGGCTGCAGCTATGGAAAGACAATGTGTGAGCCTCAATGATGATTCAATCTGCAAGATGTGCATGACCTCATGGATAAACCAGAGAGTGTGGGAGAGACAGGAGAGAAGGAAACAGTATTGGGGGGTGACCAAAATAGTCAAAACAGAAGGACCGGGCCGGGCACGGTGGCTCACGCCTGTAATCCCAGCACTTTGGGAGGCCAAGGCGGGTGGATCATGAGGTCAAGAGATCGAGACCATCCTGGTTAACATGGTGAAACCCCGTCTCTACTAAAAATACAAAAAATTAGCTGAGCATGGTGGCGCGTGCCTGTAATCCCAGCTACTCAGGAGGCTGAGGCAGGAGAATTGCCTGAACCCAGGAGGCAGAGGTTGCGGTGAGCCGAGATCACGCCATTGCACTCCAGCCTGGGTAACAGGAGCGAAACTCCGTCTCAAAAAAAAAAAAAAACCAAACAAACAGAAGGACCGGGGAAAATAAGCTGTATCTCTGTGTTTAATGGGTATAGGACACCAGTCCATCCATCCATCCATCCATCCATCCATCCATCCATCCAAATGCTTATTGATCTTTTCCTCTTCCCTCCCTCCCTTCTTCCCTTTCTTCCCATCTTTCCTCTTTTCTTTCTTCTCCCCATCACTTAGCCATAGAGTCAATCACCTGCTGGCTGCTGGGGGCATAAAGAAGTGCCTAATCCAAACGCTTAATGAGTGAGTTGAAATGGGGAGGGGGAGAAAAGGTCATGCCAGAACATGAGGGGCCTTTCTGAAAAAATCTAAAAGCACTTCTTTCACTAGTTAAAAAAAAAAAAAATCAATGTTAATACATGGTCCCACCTGAACAATGGTGCCAAGAAACCATGTCTCACCTGAGGGAACTTTCCAGAACCCTGGCAGGCAGCACATATCCCCTTTGGATGCTGAAGAGCACCGTCCGATACCCCTGCCTGTTCCTCAGCCTTCGGCTCAGGCAACAGAGTCAGAATCAAAGTCAGAAGCAGGGTGCTGGGAATGGTATTTCATCTCCTGGAGCAACGGTGGGCAAGAGAAGTGACGCTGGGAGAAGGCACAGCTGCGCACACAGCTGAGTCAGTGACAGCCTAGAGGCTTTCTCTCCCAAGTAAGCACACTGTGCCCGGGCTGGCTGTGCCTGCTGGGTTTGTCGGCAGCAGCTCATTGCTACTGCCCCAGGACACCCCTAGCTGGGAGTCCACGCACTCTCCAGTGTTCCCTCAGATAAGTGAGTATCTGTCTAAGACCCCAGTGGCATTCTTTAGTTGTGATGACCTTGTATAGTATACAATCTGAACATCCATAAATACCAGCCCTTCAGATAAGCGAAAGCATATTAATATAAACAACATGATGTGCTTAGACAGAGTTGAGTAGATGGCTGAAAGGGAACACAGAGGATGGCACTAATATTGCTTCTTGAAGCTTCCTCAAATTCTCTTTTATTGCCCATGCCTGGGGCTTCTGAAGAGCTTCTCAGGACATCAGGATGCCTCCCTCTCCCTTCTGTCCAGCAGGTCCTTAGTTGGCTCCATCTGCCTTTGCATCTTGGTCCTGCCCTTGCCTGGCTTAGTTGGGGTGGGTCCCTGATTGTGGGCTCTGAGACTGGTTCTGGCCCAGCAGTTCCTTGAGGACACTGGCATAGTCCCTCAGCTTCTTGTATCACATCCATGGACAGGAAATGCCGCTTGCCCACTCCGCTGAGGCCCTGACAGCCCCAGCCCTCACTTGTCAAGGCTGGGCAGCTCCTCAGCCCTTGCCCCTGGGGCAGAGCAAAGAGGAAGCAGCAGGTCTGTGCTTCGGGATGTCTCTGCTTTTCTGCTTTTCTCTCCCAGTGTGCTTCCCTAGGATGTGAGCAGTCCTTAGGAAGAGCTGATGGTCTTGTGGCCCCCAGGGAGGACAAGCTGTAATCAATAGGACTAGAGAAATACTGTGATTTAACAAACCCCACACAGCGGATGATGCCAGCATTTGCACCAGCCAACAGAGCATAGAACAAGTTCTTGAAGGATTCTGTTTGATTTATACAAGTTTACTATGAAGAATTGATTTGAGCTGACAGTGGATTGCTGCTGCTGAATTATCTTAATGTCTTCCTGGAGAAACTCTGTGCAGGTTATTCTTCTTGCTAATAAGAAGCACCTATCTATTTATCTATCTGCCAGGGAATAGAGAGCCTACACTGCCAAGTTGCATTGTCCTTGCTGGAGAAAATTTTGTCTTTCTTGAGATGTATGCATGTGCTCTCCAGCTGACTTATCAAAGGTCCTCCTGGGGCCACAGCAGCTGTTGCATTCCTGGCGCTCTGTCTTTGGGCTGGAGCTTACACGGGACTCTCTCATGTTTGCATGACTGCCTGCAGGAGCCTCAGCTGTCTTATGCAGTGGCATGAATTCTCCTTCTACCCACACACCATGGCTCAGTGTCTGTTTCCTAATGCTTTCAAATAAGGTATTCCTTTTCTTTTCTTTTTTTTTGAGGAAGAGTTTTGCTCTGTTAACCAGGCTGGAGTGCAATGGTGCAGTCTCGGCTCACTGCCACCTCTGCCTCCTAGGTTCAAGCGATTCTCCTGCCTCAGCTCCCTGAGTAGCTGGGACAAAGTATTTCTACTAACATATGCACATATATTAGAAGGTAGAGTGGCGTAGTTGGGAAAGTAAAATAAAACAGAAAACATGGATTCTGAGGCCAAGACCTGGGTTTGAATCTTGGCAGTAGCTGCCCTAATAGTTGTGCGATCTTGGCCATTATGGTGGACAGAATGATGGCCATCAGAAGATAGCCACATCCTAATTCCTGAAGGCTTTGAATATGTTATCTTGTATGGCAAAAGGGACTCTGCTGATATGATTAAGTTAAGAATCTTGAAATGAGATTATCCTGTGTATTGCAGGTAGGCTCGGTGTAATCACAAAGATCCTTAAGATCCTTATAAGAGGGAATGGAGTTGAAGAGGAGAGATGTGGTGATGGAAGCAGAGGGGTGTGTGTGTGTGTGTGTGTGTGTGTGTGTGTGTGTGTGTGTGTGTGTGAGAGAGAGAGAGAGAGAGAGAGAGAGAGAGATTTGGAAGATGCTACACTGCTGGCTTTGAAGACGGAGGGAGGAGACACAAGCCAAGGGATGCAGGAGCCCTCTATAAGCAGAAAAGGCAATAAAAGCATTATTTCCTAGAGCCTTCAAAGGAGTATGGCCCTGTTGGCGCTTCGATGTTAGCCCAGTGAACCCATTTAGGCTCTCTGACCTCCAAAACTGTAAGGTAAGGAATACGTATAGCTTTAAGCCACTAAGTCTGTGGTACTGTGTTACAGCAGCAATAGGAAACCAATATAGGCAGTTGCTTTCCCTCTTTTAGCTTCAGTTAGTTCACTTCTAATAAGAGGAGTGGATGAAGGCTAGGGATTGATTTCCCTGTAAGGCAGTTGTGTGGATGAAATGAGATAGTGAACTTTCAGCGGTCAGTAAATAGTGAAGAGGGAGGAGGAAGCAGAGAAGGGCCTTCAGCATGCGGGATTCTGGACAGGGTTCTCAAACTGTCTGTGCTGAAGGCCCCCTTCCTTCATTTTAAAATAAATTTCAATCCATTGTAGATCAGTACTTTTGTAAAATACAATAAAGATGAATCGTTAGAAAAAATTAAAGTAGCCACCAAAATTCAAGCCCTGCATTTCAAAATTATTAGATTCAATAGTCATAAAATTGTTCTGTGTAATTAGCTCTAAATGTTTTTAAGCACTTTGATTTTCTGTGCTTACCTCACTTTCTGTGGGTGGGTAACAAACAGTTGGACGGTTGTCCCTGGTCCCGGCCCATACTCTGAGTCTACTATTATCTGGAGGTGAGTATAAGTTGCAGTCAAGGCCTGGGGAAGTCAAATCACTTTACAGATGAGGCCAAGGCCAGATTGAATTTTGAAGTATGAATAGGGGTTTACCAAGAAGAGAAGAGCAAAAAACAAAACAGGAGAACAGCCCGTCTAAAGGAACCAAGGAGCGGGGGTGTTTTATGCCTTAAACGTGAACGTGCATGACGTTTTTGATGGACGACATACTGAAATTTGACCTGTTCTAGAATTTTGACAAAATAGAGAGCAAAACATGCTATGGTGTTAATGATGAGAACATTACCACTCAGCTGAAAACCCTCAGAAGCTTCCCCTGCCATTAGGATCAAGTGACAGCTCTTAGAGGAGCATGGAGCCTGCAGAAACTGGGGAGCCCTGGCCCTTCCTCTTGCTTCAGCCTCTTCTTGCCCTGCTCCAGCCCCAGTGCTCCAGGCCCACTGACCTCCCTTCATATTCTCACAGGCACATCCTGCTCTAGGACCCTGTCACGCCGTTCCTTGCACTGGCAGACACTTCCAGTCTTCTCCTTTCCAGGCCAGCTTCTGTCTGTCCCTCAGGTCTCAGCTTGAATGACATTTGCTTAGGGGATCTCCTCTTACTTCCCAGCTTTTGTCTGATTGCATGTTCCGATAATCACCTGAGGTAGAGTTTTGCCTTTATTAGTGCTCAGTAAATACCTAGTGGATGAATGAAGAAGCACATTACATGTCTCACTTCCTAGCATATACCATAACTGCAGTGAAACTCTATGCATTTATCTGTTTAATGTCAATATTCCCACTAACTATAGGCTGTATGAGGCCAGAGATCATGTCTCTTTTGCCCTTCACGGTACCTCATGCATAGTAGATGCTCAGTAAATACACATTGAATGGATATGTGAGTGATTGATTGAAGAGTTGAGCGTTAGGCATTGGGTTGGACTGGTGGGGTGAAACCTAGGGGAAAATGTTATTTTTCTCCTTGGAGTTGCCTGAGAGCAGCATCAACAACAATAGCTGACATCCAAAGGGCTCCCTCTTACCCACAGTCTTCTGCTGTGATTGATGGTGAGATCCAATGATCACAAGAAATGAAGCAACTTTTCAGATCACAAGAAGAATCAGTGAGGGGAAGATTACATGTTCCAGAGAAACAAAGGGACCAACCGATTTATGATCAATGATTTTATTTTAGGAGTGTCCTGGACATTTTCTTCAGGTAGTCACAGAAAAAGACAAATACAGTCAGGTTCTGTTCTCTAATACTAAAACAACAACATATGAACAAACAAAACCCATAATAAAAAATAAACCCATAGCAGTTAACAAAATAACAAACCAACCCAACTGTGCAAAACGGTCAACCAGCAGACATCAACAACTCTTTTCTTAGCAATCTCCCCCAGGACACACGTAAAATACAGAGAAGTAGATTCTCACATGTATTAAGTGCTGTCTATATATTAACAGATGTGACTTTCATCCTTTAAGATGCAGCTCTCATCCCATGGCCCTGGCATGGTGAAATCTGTAGCTTCTTGGAGCAGATTTAACAATTACAGGGCCTCCTTGGGGAGACGTGGCTGAGCTGGGACTATCGTTGTTGAATGTCCCTGGCTTGATGTGATGTGCCACTATGGATGTGAGGACCAAGGAGGACTGTCTGCCCTGAGCTGTCAGATGAAAGGTACATTTCCAGCCATGAGAATACAGTGAAGTGACAATCTTTTTCTTTGTTGGGTGACAGTTATGGCTTCATTAAAGTATTAATTCCTCAGGGACAGTGGGCAGGGAGGGCTTCTCTTTGGAGCCTTTATGATTTTTAAGGTAGGGTCAGCACTTAGTCATGCGGATTAAAGGCTCACTGACGGCTAGTCCCTGTAAACACTAGTTTATAGTCCCCAAGAAGAAAGACGATCAGTAGAAAGAGGCCAATAGAAAGGGAGTTGAGAGACCTGGGACTTAGTCCTAGATCCATGATCTCTCTGACCCCCTCTGGATTTCATCCTCTCTGCTGATTTCTGGGAGTGGCTGTGAAAATCAACTGAGTTGATGAACACGGCCATGGAAAGGAAAGTCCCAAAGAGCTATATAAAGATGATTCACTGGTTGTGTAGGCGGATTTATCTGATAATACACATAACATAAAATTTACCATCTTCACCACTTTAAGTGTACAGTTCAGCAGTTACATTCACATAGTGGTACAATCAATCTCCAGAGCTTTTTTCATCTTGCGATACTGGAACTCTACGCTCGTTAAACAGCAACTCCCCACTTCCCCTCTCCCCAGCCCCTGGCAAACACCCTTTTACCTTCTGTCTCTATGGCTCTAGATATCTCACCTAAGTGGGATCATATAGCATTTGTCTTTTTGAAGTTGGCTTATTTCACTTAGCATAAACTCCTCAAAGTTTATCCATGCCGTATCATGTAGCAACAGTTCCCTCCTTTTTAAGAATGCATAATACTCTATGAAGTGCAGAACCACATTTTATTTATGCATTCTTCTGTCAGTGGACACTTGGGCTGTTTCCACATTTTGATTATTATGAATAATATTTCCATGACTATGGGTATACAAATATATCTTCAAGACCCTGCTTTCAATTCTCTTGGGTATATACCCAGAACTGAAATTGCTGGATCATGTGGTAATTATGTTTTCAAGCTTTTGAGGAACTACCATACTGTTTTCCACAGTGGCTGTACCATTTTGTATTCCCACCAGCAATACACAGGGTTTCCAGTTTCTTTACATCCTTACCCACACTTATTGCTTTTTTTTTAATAGTATCCATTCTAATGGATGTGAGGCGGTATCACGTTGTGGATTTGATTTACATTTCCTGAGTGATTATTTATGTAGAACATCATTTTATATGTTTGTTGGCTATTTGTATATCTTCTTTGGAGAAATATCTGCTCACGTCCTTTGCCCATTTAAAAAGTCACATTTTTGTTGTTGTTTAGCTGTAGGAATTATCTATACAAAACCTATTTTATTTATCTGATTTTCTTGCAATCCAAGCCAACTGTATCTGATTTGGGAAATAAAGAAGTCATTATTTCCCCAAGGGTCATGAAACAAATTCATACTTTCTGTTCATGGATTATCTAATTTCATCTTCATAGCAGTCTATAAAGAAGGTATTACTATCACCTTCACTTCAGGGAAGAGGAGACTAAGGCCACAAGGAGTCATTGTTCCTGACCAGGTCACAGGTAGTAACTGACAAAGCCATTAGAGCTGGTACCTAGGTACCTAGCCTGTGCTCTGAAACTGCTCCTGTCTGCTTCTCCAGTGCAGAGAACTCACTCCCTGGGTGAGTTCTCATGGTCTGAATGACATATTCTATACCCTCTGGACAGCCTGGTGGTCTACCTTTAGACATCATCCTGATCTCTTCCCATCCCTTGCCAAGAGGCACTTCGATGTGACCCAAGTTTGTGAGTCTTAACTTAGACCAGACCTGAGGTTAGCTCTTGGAATCAGAGAGTCATTCATTCTACAAATATTTGTCGAGCACCTACCAAGTTTCAGGTATTAAAGCAGATTATTGGGGTTCCAGGATAAATAAGACCCAGTTCTCCCCAAGTTGCTCATACCTAGTGGGAGAGACAGACATGAAAGCCATGTGTATTGTTAATTTTGTGTGTCAGTTTGACTGGGTCATGGCGCCCAGACTTTGGGTCAAACATTATTTTCAGTGTGCCTGTGAGGGTGTTATTGGGTGAGATTAACGTTTAAATTGGCAGAATGATTAAAGCAGATTGCCCTCACCAATGTGGTGGGCTCCATCCAATCAGTTGAAAGCCTGAGTAGAACAAAAAGACTGATTAAGAGGGAAGTCCTCTTGCCTGACTGCTGAGCTGGGACGTTGGTTCCTTCCTTACTTAGCGCAGAAACAATGGCTTTCCTGGGTCTCAAGCCTGCTGACTGCAGATCTTGGGACTTGTCAGCCTCTATAATTATGTGAACTAATTCCTTGTAATAAATGTCTCTCTCTCCCATCCCCCCTTTCTTACACACACACACGCACAGACACACACCCTATTTCTTCTGTTTCTCTGGAGAACCCTAACACAGCACAGTCATGAAGCAGAGTGATGAGCCAGTGGCAGAGGCCTCAGTGCTCTCTCATGAAGTCTCTAGCAAGACAGGGAAGTGGGCCTTCGATCCCAATCTGGGAGATCTCAGGGCACGTGGCCCCCTTCCTTGCATCAGAGCAGCCTCCATAAGGGCAGCTCTTCCTGGGTCTGGTAAATTCCAGGTGCCATGGCTTCCACAGTGTCTAAAGCTTTCAGGGATATTGGCAGAAGCATGGACTTGTACACTCAGTAAATGTGCCTTGAATACACTTTGTGGGATGGATCCCATGTAAGGAATGCAGATTCAGAATCCCCTCCTCCTAGGAGGCCTATGGTATAGCAGAGATGGGAGACTAGGCAATAAAAAAATAGTTATAATTTTCATGAAGACAATTAGTTAGTCATTGTGTTGGCTTCTTGAGTTAGGTGAGAATTACATTCCAGGCAGTGGGAAGAGATGGGTACAGAAAGGAGGATGATGGAGCCAGAACTGCTGAGCATGGGGCAGGATGGTCTCATGTGAGATCAGAGAGCTGGGCTGGTCCCCTGACCACGGAAAAGAGCTTGTATTTTATTCCAAGTGTGAAGAAAAGTCTTTGGAGGGTTTGGAGTGGGATAATATTGTGATCTGATTTACAACAAAATAAAATGTCCCCCTGTTGCAGTTGTTTAGACAAGAGGTGATGGTGACTAGGACTGAAGTGGAGACAAAAGGGAGGGACAGGTGTGGGCAGGCTTGGGATGTATTTTGGAGGTAAAGCCGATTAGAATTCCTAATGAATACTGGGGAGAGGAAAAAGAAGAATGAGGAAGAAGCCCTAACCTCCTAGGAAGCGGTAATCTGGCTGTCTCTGAGGTCAGCAGAGGCCCCAGATTGGAATTGGCAAGGGCACTGGCCACAGAGAGGGCAAAGCCTGTAAGTTTTGAGCTGAAGCCTGTTATGTCACTTTCTTTAGTTCATCTGAGCATTGGGTTAACATTTTCTCAGTTGTCTCATTAGCTGGACCAGAGCTGTCTCTGGAAACACTTGAGATCGCCAAGGAAACGTGGGGCTGTCTTCTGCTTCTCTTTCTTGTCTCAAGGCCTGCATACCCCTCTGCTTCCCTGAGAAGGGATGCTGCTCAGTTCCTGGGCCTCTCAGGTGTTGGGCAGACGGCACTGCGTGCCCTTGGGAGAGTTGCCTGTAGGACACACCATTCCCCTAGTGTTCCAGGCTCTGCCCCATCATGCTGCTCTCTGTTCCTGGAGGGCCTTTCCCCTCCTCTGAGGACTGACTCCAACACCAAGCAGGAGCCCTTTCTGACAGTTCCTCCCACTCCATGTCTCTCCTCTTGTATCCACAGCCTCTAGGCACATGTAATAATTGTCCCTTAGCTGAAGAGTCATCCCGCATGAGCTGGTGGACTTCAAGAGGGCAGAAACCATGTCTAACTTATGTTTCCAGCCCGCAGCCCAGGGGGCTGAATCATTGGATGGAAACAGCAAAAAGAATCCATTGTTGGGTACAGCAGTAGTGGGCTGGGGAGAGCAACTTGACTTTTCCAGGGATGTCTGGCTTCTCTTCCATAAACCGTGCTTCATGCACCAGCAGCACAGATGATAATAGACTCCAGCTTTGTCTTCATTTCTCTGATTAGGAAGATCTAGTTTTGAGTTAAGGTTGTAAATGAGGTGCTGTGACTGTTTCTTGAATAAAAGACTGAAATTTGCTTGAACTTAGGTGATACGTATTTTACTTTTATGACATGTTTGGCATTATGTTCAAAGCAGAATACGTTAGACGTTCTTATAATACAGGCTCAGCATTGGGCTAAAATTCAAATGTGCTTGCACAAATGTGAAAAAGTCTGGAGGCTTTAATCACAGCTTGTGATTCAGCCTGATTGACAGTGTTTCCATTTTAAAAAGTCTCTGTTTTTCATGTGAAATGAATGATTTCTTTTTCATTTTGTTCCTGTAATAGGAAATGTTCTCATTGTGGAAGGAAATCTCTACAAGCAGCCCATTAAATAGTAAAATGTTACTGCTGTGCCTGAGTGAAATTACCATCCAGGGGAGGCATCGGATCGTAGGTGTACAATACTAGAGTATGTTTTCCCAAATTGCTGAGCTTGGAGGCAATTTGTTCATCTGAGACATGCACTCAGCATCCCTGTCCTCCCTCTCCTTCAAGTGAAACCTTGGTTTGCACGTTAGCTGGGCCTCTGGATGTCAGCTCTGGCAACTCCATCCCATCTACTTCAAATAAACCACTTGGCGGGAAAAATCTCAGAGAGAGTTTCTGAATCGAATTCCAGAACTAAAGCCAGGCAGCAGGACCAGAGGTGGCCTGGAGCGCCACCTCAAGCCAGCCGGCCTCTACTTTCTGTCACTCATTCATGTTTTCTCTCTGCCCTCCTGACTTATGGTAGTCCAACCATCTTTGTTGTGCAGTTCTCACGGTGGAACGGGGTCACTGCAACCACTCCCAAATTTGCATGCACCAAACCGGCCACTCAGAGAGAGAGTCTGACCTCTTTCTCAGTCTTAAATGCAGTGACCTTCTTTGAACCAGTCTCTGGTAGCCAGGAGTGGGTCATATTATCCTATGGAGCTTCTGCTACAACCCTGAGATTGGGTGAGGGAGGGCCAGTTCCTGGGAAAGCAGTGGGAAGAATGTAATCCAGGCTGCACCCATTGCATGGATGACAAGGGCCCAGATCCACTCTACAATGGAGAACAAGCGTAGTGACTGCTGCCATGTTGGAATTCACGTTCTGACAATGAAGCCCATAAAGACCTACTGGTAGAAAATGGGTGATGTAGGACAGAGGACATGTATTTCTAATTCTACGTGGAGCTGTGACCAGATGTAAATCCCAGACGCTTGCCACCACATTCTTAGAGCTTGTGCAGTTGATTTGTCTTGGCAGAGAGGCAGGGGGAGGCGTCGGCCGCTCCTCCCAAGCCCAGTTTCCTTTCTCTCCCTCAGAGTGGCTATTCACTAGGCAATATTTGCCACAGACCAGGAGCCTCCAGCCTCACTGATAAAGTTGCTGACCCTCCAAAACATGATTTCTATACATCTTCTAAATATGGTATTGGGACTCAGAAAGATTGAACCATTTGCTAAGGTCACACAGAGAGGAAGAAGGGGACTGGGACTGGCATTCACATATTCTTATATCTAAGGCCTATATTTATTCCACAATGCCATGCTATTCTCAGGGACAATGGATAGAAAATAGGCCTATCATGAGAGAGAATGTAGAAGGGCATGGATGGGCCAGGTATCTGCTGGGATTTCCAGCTGCTAGGACCTCAGACTGGCTTAGAATCCTGTTCCGTGCCTTGTGGAAGCTCACAGACCTCAGACTGGCTTAGAATCCTGTTCCGTGCCTTGTGGAAGCTCACAGACCTCAGACTGGTTTAGAATCCTGTTCCGTGCCTTGTGGAAGCTCACAGACCTCAGACTGGCTTAGAATCCTGTTCCGTGCCTTGTGGAAGCTCACAGACCTCAGACTGGCTTAGAATCCTGTTCCGTGCCTTGTGGAAGCTCACAGACCTCAGACTGGCTTAGAATCCTGTTCCGTGCCTTGTGGAAGCTTACAGACCTCAGACTGGCTTAGAATCCTGTTCCGTGCCTTGTGGAAGCTTACAGACCTCAGACTGGCTTAGAATCCTGTTCCGTGCCTTGGGGAAGCTCACAGACCACCAGTGGATGTTGTTCATTTCTCAGGGGCTTATGTGCCCATTGTTCTCTCATGGGTTAGATTCTTGGGCCTCTGGGTGCTTTCTCCATGTGGCATAGCATTGACCTAGACATGGAAACACATTCCTTTTATTAGGTAATGCTCTGACCGTAAGGTTTTGTTAATGTGAGTGGAGCAGCCTTCTTGAGGATTGAGAAGTTCTTTCTGATGATTCAGACAGTCGACGTTTGAATTAGTCACTCTCACACTTATGTTATCTTGTGGTTACCACGTTCAGCGACATTTCCACTCACTCTGTACTCCATAGAGTCCCATCACTTCTCACCACACCCAGAATTCACCTCGCTCTCTTTCCTATTTTTTCTGGAGTTTCAGGGTAAAACAAAGTTTCTCATGCCTAAGAGCTGCTAGATCTAAAAGCCCTTGCTATTCTCAGCCTCTCTTAGAACTCCTGGGTGGAACCAGAGCTTCTGTTCATGAAAAGCTTCCCTCAGCTCTGCCCTGTCTGAGCTGCTGTCTCTCATTTGCCCAGGTCCAGCCTTGCTTGTCCACCTGCAGTTGCTGGTGCAGTTTGCAGCCACTCACATCAGTATCTGCTGTTGGAGATCATTTTTCTCTGACAGCATTGGCCCTCCCTGCTCGGGGCCTCCAGAACAGCCATCCTTGAGGAGAGAGGGAAGGCATTTCTTCTAAGTGGAGCAGCCAAGAAAAGGTGTGTGGCAGGACTGACAGAGGAGTGTGCAAGAGCAGTGGGGCCTGGGGCTGGGGGACCTGTTGTGTTGGGGGAAGTGAGATGGAAGATGACACAGGGCCTGCTAGCCTGGAGAGAGCTCCATGATCTCTGCAGGGGACAATGGAAGGACTTGCCTTTAGCTTTTGTCCATGCATGGAAAATAAGAGCTGATTCTTAGACATATTTTTTGTCTTCAGCCCTAAGCATAGTGTCCGGTTCACAGAGGTAAATGATAAATACATGCTAAATAAATGAATCAGCACAGGGACAGGTTTTGTCAACTGTGAGAGAGATTTAAGGCATTAGGGGATAGGTGGGTCCAGGAGGCCATTTTGTAATCCCTGGAACCCGGCTCTGTAGACATCTACCTTAAGGTAAGCTCCAGGTTCAGAAAGGGCTGTCTCTGCTTCCCACTGGGCAATCCCTGGGGACCAGAGCTGACTGAACCCTCAGGACCTGGACTGGTGAGGCCCACCAGCCTGCAAGAGGGAGCCTGAGGGAGTGAACCTACTTTATTCTGCATTGTATCTCTAGCTCTAGCACAAATGGGGCTTCAGGAGTTCATGGAATGTGCCCCAAAGGAAAGTCTTCCAAATAGAGACTGTTGTGGCCACCGGGTGGCGCCATTGTTCCAGCCAAAGCCCACAGAGTCTACTGGGAAGACCGCATTGTTTGGAACTTTGAGTTGAATCCAAAGTTCTTCAACATATCTGTCAGGCTCTAATCTCAATGCAGTATGTTCTCATCCCATAACAAGGGGATTAACAACACAACTTTAGTTCATCTGAATTGAGAAAGTCTATTTCAGAAAGCAAAATTCCAAGACCATTCTTTCTCTCAGCCAGCCCAGCCTGTTGGTAGGGGCAGGTTCTATGCAAACCAGCGAATCGGCTTGCAGGTGAACTTCCTATACAGCGCACCATTGTGCTGATTCACAGAACTGCAGAACTCACCAAACGTTCCAGCCCCTCTGCACTATCTTGGTGCCCATCATGAAGGCTTCTGGTGACAAATAGAGGAAGGATCCTCAACCTAAATTCCCATCACTCCTTCCCCAGCACTCTTTGTTCACACGCTCTTGGTGTAGGATGCATCTCCGCTCTTCTCTATCTGTTCATGTCCTAGCTTTCCTTTAAGGCCAATTTCCCAAAGAGGAGTTTTGTGCATTCCCTGCTCCTAAAACAAAGACCTTATCTTAATCCCAAAATCGCTCTGACCAAATGGGCTCTGAGAAATAGGACTGTGATCCACATTTTTCTGTACCTGTTGTTTCTTGGCTCTTGATAAAGGTGGTAATTTCCTTGAGGACAGATTTCATTTCTTGAGTTCCTTGTGTTCCTGCACACAAAAAGCACTCAGTAGATATTTATGGATGTTGAAGAGCAAATTAAAACATACTGCTTTGTATTCAAAGGGCTGGGAGATGTTTAATAGCAAAACATAAAAAGAGAGAGTTCTGTGGGTCATTACTCTTGTTCTCAGGTAGCTGTAGATTATAATTTTAGACCATAATCTATAAACTAGCAGTATGACTTTGTATTAGTATTATTATTAGAAATAACATTAATAATAGGTGCATTTATTGAGTGCCTAATATATGGTAGTCACTGTGCTGTGCATTTCATATATATATCTTATTTCCTGACAACCCTGGGAGGCATTATTTCCATTTTCCACAGAGGGAAGAGTAAGGTTCAGGAAGATTAAGTAATCTGTTTGAATTTCTACGTTAGTGCTGGCTAAGTTCTGTGGAATTGACTGTGGGATTGAGAAACCCAAGCTGCTTTCGAAGATCCTTGTTCATAGGGACCAGGGCCCGTAGTGGGTGTTGGGGTCATGCAAAGCTACACTTAATTAGATCTGACTCTTTAAGAGCTCAAGGGCACAGAGAGCGCTGTGGCTGAAGGAGCAGCAGCCTAGGGCGATGGCCGGAAGCAATGCATCTTGGAACTTTACAGAAGTGAATCCCTCAAAGTATCCTTCAGTAGGAACCAGACAAAGCTCAAAATACAATATTCTTGCTCAGTAGAACATGTGCAAGGAAAATGTATCATCGCTTATGTGGTATGATTTGGAGGCCACCTGGGAGACTTTCCTAACCCCAAATATCTTCCTTTCTTGCCTGTTTTGATGCCCTGAATGTCACCATTAGTTCTTATTTCCTTTGAATTTTAAATATTTTTACATTTCTCAACATTCTTCAGGATCTATCAAACCTGGTAAGGATGAGTTGAGAGCCATTCGGAGAAGGATGAGTGCTTGGAAATGGCAGGGAACTGGGCTTGCTTTGGCTGTTGGCTTCTCCTGCCATGGTTGGTGATGAGGACAGCAGGCAGGGCAATGGTCTGTTAAACAAACATAGCAGGTATTGCTAGCAATAAAGATGGAGGAGGGAAGACATGTCTTCAGAAAAATCTTTACTCAGCTGAAGATGCCTACAACAGAAATGCATTTTTAGGGATGGAAATTTTTAGCTTGACACTGAGTCTTTCCTTGGTCAGAAAAAAGCTAAAAGGGCCAAGTTGGCTGTCTGCATGAACAGTAGGAATCTCCCAGTCAGTCTCTGATGCTGGAAATCCCTTCTTCAGAGGACAAGGGTTTTCATCCTACTATTAAAAATTAAGCTAAGGCTGAAAGCCCTTGTATATTAGTCCATTCTCATACTGTTATAAAGATACTACCTGAAATTCGGTAATTTATAAAGGAAGGAAGTTTGATTGACTCACAGTCCTGCATGGCTGGGGAGGCCTCAGGAGACTTACAATCATGGTGGAAGGCAAAGGAGAAGCAAGGCACATCTTATATGGCAGCAGGAGCAAGATAGTGGGAAGTGGAAACTAAAGACTTTTTTTTTTTCAATTTTTTTTAAAAATTGCATTTTAGGTTTTGGGGTATATGTGAGGAACATGCAAGATTGTTGCATAGGTACACACATGGCAGTGTGATGTGCTGCCTTCCTCTCCATCACCTATATCTGGCATTTCTCCCCATGCTATCTCTCCCCAACTCCCCACCCGCTGCTGTCCCTCCCCTATTTCCCCAAGATAGTAGTGCTCCCCTCCCTGCGTCCATGTGTTCTCATTGTTCAACACCCACCTATGAGTGAGAACATGAGGTGTTTGATTTTCTGTTCTTGTGTCAGTTTGCTGAGAATGATGGTTTCCGGGTTTATCCATGTCCCTACAAAGGACACAAACTCATCGTTTTTGATGACTGCATGGTATTCCATGGTGTATATGTGCCACATTTTCCCTTTCCAGTCTATCATCGATGGGCATTTGGGTTGCTTCCATGTCTTTGCTATTGTAAACTGTGCTGCACTGAACATTCATGTGCATGTGTCCTTATAGTAGAACGATTTATAATCCTTTGGATATATACCCAGTAATGGGATTGCTGGGTCAAATGGAATTTCTATATCTAGGTCCTTGAGGAATCACCACACTGTCTTCCACAATGGTTGAACTAATTTACACTCCCACCAACAGTGTAAAAGTGTTCCTATTTCTCCACATCCTCTCCAGCATCTGTTGTCTCCCCGAAGACTTTTAAAACCATTGGCTCTTATGAGAACTCCCTCACTGCCATGAGAACAGCCTGGGGGAAACTGCCCCCATCATCCAGTCACCTCCCACCAAGCCCCTTCCTCGACACATGGGGTTTACAATTAGAGATGAGATTTGGGTGGACACACAGCACTAAACCATAAATTACTAATTTTTCTCTCTTGGGAATTGATTGATGTGGAAGAAAAGAAGAGAATTAAAATGTGAGGGTATTGAGCACCAGGAAGCAGGTGTGACAAGACAGGCCGGGGCATCAGGGATGCCTTTGCACTTTGCTGATTTCATAAATGTGTTGTGAGTTGGTCTAAAGTGTATGTGACTGACAAGGCTGTAAACTTGAGTATTTAATAGTTTTCCAGGTTGCTTTTCTAGAGTGGCTGTGGTGGGTTGAATAATAGTCTTCGAAGATATCCAGGCCCTAATCCCTGGAATTTGTTAATGTTACCTTATATAGAAAAAGGGACTTTGTAGATACACTTATATTAAGGATCTTGAGAAGGGAAGATTTTTCTGGATTATCTAGGTGGCTGCTAAATGTAAAGGTAGTAAGGAAAATTACTGATAAGAAGAAGGGAGAGAGAAACTGGGCTACAGACAGAAGAGAAGAAGGCCATGTGATGAAAGCAGAGGGAATTGGAGTCAGAATCAGAGAGAGAAGCTGCTGGCTTTGAAGATGGAGGAAGGGGCCATGAGCCAGCTGAGACTTGCAAAAAATGCAGCTGCAGAGACTGGAAAAGTCAAGGAAAGAGACTTTCCCTTAGAGTCTCTGAAGGGAGTACAGCCCTGCTAATACCTTGGTTTTTGCTATTTACCATTTTGGACTTCTGACTTCTAGAACTGTAAAAGAATACATGTACATTGCTGTAAGCCACCAAATTTGTAGCAATTTATTACAGCAGCCATACGAAACTAATACATGGGTGGTTTGGTTTGAATTTTTCTGAGTGTGGTCCCTTTTTTGCCCTGTTTACTTATTCTGCTATGTGAGGATTTAGCAGTATTCCCCACCAGAATATGCAGCAAGAAGGTGCCATCTTGTAGCAGAGAGAACAAGCAATCACCAGCCCCTGAATCTGCAGGCACCTTGATCTTGGAATTCCCAGCCTCCAGAATCACGAGAAATTTTTGTTGTTTATAAATTACCTGGTCTCAGGTATTTTGTTGTTGCAACCAGAGCAGACTAAGACAGTGGGCTAAGATGAGAATTTTTATCCATGGGATCCTATCTTTCAGGAGCTTTCAATTTAGGAGCTAAGATGAGACCAATGGGAATCTTTGGATGCTAACTGTGCACAATGTTATTTCCTTCCACCCTCAGTTAGTGGTGTCAAGCAGTGGGAAGTAAATGGGTTTATGCTCAGAGATCCAAGACTGGTTGCTACCATTTATCAACTGATTAACCCTGAGAGTGTTATTTGAACTCTTGAATTCCAGTGGCCACATCATAAAATGGAGCTAAAAATGTAGGCTACTGTGGGCATAATGAAATAAGGGCCATAATAAAGTCATGGCTAGCTCAGTGCCTAGTACATTAGTGTTAAATCTCTCCTCTTTCTCCCCATAGATATACAAGCTATCAATGGTTCAAAGTAACTGGGGACATAATTGTGAATTAGTGAAAAAAAAATCTAAATTTGAGGCAGTTTTAGGGGGGGAAAAACTCCATCTTCTAGGTGGAGAAATAGGCTGAGAAATTATATGATTTGCTTAGGGGCGTACTATAAGTCAGAGCCTGACTGTAGCTCTGGTCCTCCCAGTCAAGTGGTCCTTACTGTTAGTGAGATGTACTGTGATGTGATCTAATACTCTTTTCCTGTATTGTCAATGACCACAACCAATGACTAGTTCTTTGGCCATTGGCTTTCCTCCCTCTCATAGGCGGGAGGAGACTGAGCTGGGGATTAGACACAGATAGAGAAATGAAAAAATGATTTTTTCTAAATGGACTTGGCATGGAATGTATTGACATTAGATATGTGGACTCTGGATTTTAGCAATGTTATCTACTGTGGCATAAGGGATAATGGTATTTAGAAATAGCCCTGATGATGCCTAAAGGGCAAATGCTTCATTTCCCTTGACCATAGCTGAGTTCCTTTATGCAGATCAAAAAGAAGGAAGAGAAGGAGAAGGAGAAGGAGAAGGAGAAAAATGTCAACTCAAATCCTGTGGGATCTAAACTGGCATGTGTAGTTTACATGTATGTACAGACATGACTGAGGGGAGCATGTGTGTGCCTGTGCCCATGTGAGCTCGCATATGCACCATGTCCTCTGTTAGCTCAGACTAGAAAGCCTCAGAAAGCAGAGCCCAAAACAAGGGTTTTTGTACCAATGGCTTGTTTTGGGAAGTGAGTCCAGGGAACAGGAGTGGGGAACTGAGAGATGGGAGACAGAGAAGGTGGGACTACCAACCCAAGGGTATGTCATCAAGCTGGCCACTGCTGTGGGTGGCTGGGCTGAGCCCCACTGGAACCGTCTGTGGCACTGTCCAGGATTTGCCTGGGAATGGCCCGCCTGAGGATGGGAGAGGCGATTGTTATGTGGGGATGTTCGTAACTTTAGCCCTTTTAGGCTTCCTTATGCTTCAGAGTGGCTGACCACATTGCCATGGGCATTTCATAGGCAGGGAGTGAAGAAGCCTGAGGGCAGCAAGAAGAGAGAGAGAGAGCAGGAGAGCTCCAGCAGTCAGGGAGGTAGGGCTGTCTGGTTACATTTGCTTGCAGTTGGTGTCTTCAGTAAAGGATGTGGTAACAGGAAGGTAAAGAGGATGTGAGATGAGGCGCAAGAGGTGTCCGATACATCCTGCTACCAGAAGATTCCTTTGTTGTTGTTGTATTGTTAAATGTCTCTTCCACATGTGGAAGACCACAAGTAGAGACATGATGGATTTTGTCTATGCTTAGGGAATTATTTAGAACTTTCCTAAGCTGAGGGCAAATTAATGGAGTGACATTGGCCAAGGATCTATGAGGCATCCTAGATTGCGCTAGAAGAAGGCATGAGGGGATGAATAGAACATGAGTTGCTGTCCTTAAGAAAGTGTCATAACAGAGTAGGGGTGCTGCTGGCTTATAATAATCAAATGAGGGTTAAAATGTCTGCTCCTCATCTTATTAGCTGTGTGGACCTAGGATCACAACACCACTTCTCTGAGCCTCAGTTTCCACATTGGTGAGATGGAAAAATAATTACGTCTTTAGAGATACAATAATAGAATGAATGTAAACTGCTTAGCCCAGTCCCTGGCACCTTATAATGGTAGAAAACGTAGTGTGAGTGTATGTATGTGAATGAAGAAATAGGCCTGGATGGGCACCAGTTTTCCTGGTATTTACCTACCTTATAATGGTATTTAAAATGGTGGTGATACAAAGTAAATGGGAAGGTACCAGCACATAGATTATTTCTGTGCTCTATGTTAAGCTCTGTGTTAAAGGGAAGCAGAGTGAGGGGTGAGTGAAGGCTTCCTAAGGAAGCCTACTTCAAGATAAATAGTTGAAATAGCAATACAACAAAAGATGAAATAAAATAAGTACTTTTGAGAAACCATTAGAACTAGTAGCAAATTGAAAGGTCTGAATGCTTAGGAGTAAGCCTCACAAGAGAGGAACGTGATCCACATGAGAGAAAGTTTAATGTAACAGACATACCATGTTTCTAGATGGGAAGAGACAATATTTAAAAGATGATAATTCTCAAATTATTTTATAAATTCAGTGATTCATATCCATTTTTAGTGTGAGATTCATTGCTACCTCTTTTTTTTTGTTTGTTTGTTTTTGAGATGAAATCTCACTCTGTCGCCTAGGCTGGAGTGCAGTGGCATGATCTTGGCTCACTGCAGCCTCCATCTCCCAGGTTCAAGTGATTCCCCTGCCTCAGCCTCCCAAGTAGCTGGGATTACAGGCACCTGCCACTGCGCCTGGCTAATTGCTACCTCATTATAGAAAAAGAAATTTGTCAATGTCTGCCCCATCACACCTGTTGACCTAGCAATTTCATTTCTTGGATCTATTCTTCAGCAATACTTTAATGAGCATAAACATGGCCAAGCCTCACTGTAATAGTCTGTATTAGTAGAATGTTGGAGACTGTCTGTTCCTTAAGGAACAATTGCATTATATTACAAAATGAAATGTAATGTAATGGCAAGCAAGACTTTTGTCAGCCTATGTGTATTGACAGGGAGATTTTCTAACACATTGAGTCACAGAATAATAGGTAGAGTATGATTCCAATTATGTAGAAAATGTAGTGTGAGTGTATGTATGTGAATGAAGAAATGGCCCTGGATGGCACCAATTTTCCTGGAAATTGGGTGAGGTTAAATGGGGGCTTGATTTTGTTTTTCAAATGAAAGAAAATTGTGTTTCTTAATATTTTAAAAAGGTAAAAAAGAGTAGCAGATATATTAAATGACACTCCTAAATTCATGAAAATAGCATAGTCGTCAAGTAAAAACCTAGATGGGGTTATTCATTTCTTTCTTTCTTTTTTTTTTGCTTAGGGCTCAGTATTTAAAATACAGCTTTTATTCATGATCATTAAATATTGATTTTTTTCTTTTCTTTCTTTTTTTTTTTGAGACGGAGTCTCTCTCTGTCACTCAGGTTGGAGTGCAGTGGCACTATCTCAGTTCACTGCAACTTTTGTCTCCTGGGTTCAAGTGATTCTCCTGCCTCAGCCTTCTGAGTAGCTGGGATTACAGGTGCGCACCACCACGCCCAGCTAATTTTGTATATTTTTTGGTAGAGATGGATCAAGCGATCCGCCCGCCTTGGACTCCCAAAGTGCTGGGATTACAGGTGTGAGCCACTGTGCCTGGCCTGATTTTTCCATGTTTTAAAGTACTTTTAGATTAATTTCCCTGTTCATGTAAAAATCAGTGTTTGGGTGACTTAACAAAGTTTTATGTTCTATTTTCATTCCTTGATCCCTCGTAATTGCTTTTCCTTTTTCCATATATTTATGCTTGAATACACTCTTGATTTTTACATTTTACTTTACATCCTGCTGTGCTGTTTAAATGTGTTACACAACCTCTTAGTTATACCTGTGACATCTGTGAGTCTTTTTCTTAGCTGATAGAGCCCACACTCAAAATTTGGGGGTGTCAACCCAAGATGTTCCCCTACTATTCTCACAGGGTCACCAGCTAGTCTCACAGATCCATGATGGTGTGGGAGTCAGGAGCTGCCTCCACGCTGAGTCTTTTCGTGTCTTTTTGCCATATCCTCTAAAGTCATGCTTAAGAACCTTGAGTCTTGTGTATCCCAGGTGAAGGTTTTAGTTGTCAGAGCTTGCTCCGAAAGACAAGCAAGGCTTTCTCTTCACAGCCTCGATGGCATTTCATAGCATCATTTGATGGGCGTTCATGCTATTAGGTTCTTTTTCAGGAAGGGAGTAGATTGAAAGGAAAGAAAGCTGAGAGAGAAGAAGCAAACCTCTTTCTTCCACAGCTTATGAAAATGTGAAATGAATGATGAGCAGGAGTTTGCCAGATAAAACATGTGGAGGAGTGGTTCAAGCAGCGGAGGCTGTTGGAGAGACCACCTGGAGAGGGTGTGAGCCACGAGCAGCTCCAAACGATGGAGAATGGCTGGCAGGGGCCACCTGGCCGAAGTTTGTAGATACTGACTTCACAGGGTTTCTCTCCTTGCCTCAGTTTCTTCATCTATAAAATGGAAAGAATACAAGCATATATCTCACAGGATTATTGTGAGAATTAAATGAATTAACACTTTAAAAGTGCTTAAAACAGGGCCTGGTGAGTGGTATGGGCCATATAAGTGTATGTATTATAATTGCGAACAAACTGTGGCCTTTAATTTTTTTGCTCATTTCTTTACATCTATCTATTATTTTTTAATTGTATTTGGGCTCTGGGGTACATGTGCACGTCCTGCGTCCTGCAGGATTGTTGCATAGGTATATACATGCCATGGTGGTTTGCTGTCTCCATCCCCACCCCACCCCCCACCCACCACCGCCGCCGCCACCCGCCTATGTCAGGCATTTCTCCTGGTAATTTTTTAAACAAATTTTTCTTATAATTTTTTTTTTCAGTTTGTGGTGAGAAAAGCTGTCAACTTTGTGCATTTAAAAAACACAGTGGTTATATTTTAAAAATATTCCTTATTATCCTGTCCTGGCCAAAAGCTTTTTGGTAGTTCTTTTTCAGTTGGGTTCATCTGAAGGTTGGCTGGCCTGTGAGCACATGCACTTTTTGCTGTGCTTTCCTATTGGAAAAATCAATGGCAGTTGGCTGTCAGTGGGTCTTTGAGTGGCCCTGAAGAACTTGCTGAAAAAACACTATTTACTGTAGAGGAAAGCTGTGCTTTGGGTCCAAAGTTCTCCTCAGTGTCCATCCTCCTGCCTCTGTGGGCTCTGGGTGGGCCCGATGGTGGGGAGATGGTGAAGCGTAGCCTGCCAGCAGGGTTGTGCTGGTAAGCTGGCTCTGTGGGATGGGAGCTTTGATTTGTAGCGTTTGCTGATTACTGTAGTGTAAATTCTTCCACCAGGAGGTTGCTGAGTGCAGAGTTGGGAAGAGATGAGCACAATCAGCTCTCTAAGTTGGTGTGAGTCAGCTTAGGAAGGACATGGACCAGATAGAAGAAACCTTACTCCTATAGCAAAGAGGCTGGGGCAGGTGAGGCTGTGGGGGATTTCTTTCTGAACAGGGAATGTTGGAAGAACCTGAAGGGAATTAACATTAGCTGAGCATCTCCTGAGTACATTCTGAGCTAGGTGCTTTGCAGACATTATCTCATTTGATCTTTGTAATGACATTGTGAGTCAGCTAACTGCAGCTCCATTTTCATATGAGAAGAGAGGGCCTCAGAGGAGTTAAGTAACTTACCCAAGGTGACACAGTGGCAGACTAGGGATTGAAACCAATAGCAATGAAAGGATAGTGACTCCTGGGATTGAAAGTAGCAGAGAGAACGCTAATAAAAAAGTTATAGGTAATTCTCTATGGGTGAATCCATTTTAACTTCACCCCAACTGCTCTGACATAAAATTCATGGATTTAAGACCCGGGAGGAGTTTTTATTTAGCTCAAAGAGATAAGGAAAGTGAGCTAGAACAGTTTAATTTTGGCATAAAGTAAGGCTAATATGAGAACATGTACTTATATATATTGTAGTCCTAACTGCAATAGTTAGAAGGTGCTCTGTGCCTGTGGAAGAATGAGACTGGTAAGGGCTGATTTCACTCCCCCAGGCTCATGCCCTTCAGGCAAAGAAGCAAGGACATCTGCACCCTGCCTCCGGGGAAAACAGAGTGATTCTTGGAACCGGGATTGCAGATGAGCCCACAGGAGAATGTGCGTCCTTTCTTCTCCATGGGGAAGGCCCCATGAATTCTGGGGACATGAATTAAAGCCCAAAAAGAGAGACATCACTTGAGGATGCTGATGAACTTAAATCTTCAAGCAAACCCTTCAGCCAGGGGCATATGCTTCATGGCCTCCATCAAGGAAGGCCACCTTCATAAACAGTTCTCAGCATTGTGGGACCTACTGATTTGGCTGTCACTTCTGTGCAGAGGGGATGGGGGAAAGCTTCTGGCTCTCACTTCATATTTTAACGTTTGTCTACGAGGGAGGAGTTGAGTGGGGACATTTCAAACATGCTGTCCACCCTGCTTTATTTTCCTCTGTGGATGATTAATTAGCACCTGGTTAGAGGAAGCCACATTTACTGGGGGTAGGGTTACTATGTTTCAGAGGACCTGCAGGCATGCTTCTTGTCATGTCCTGTGTCCACAGGCAGTGGGTTCCCGCTCTCTGCAAGTTCACCTGGGCAGGGCCTGCTTCCTCGACTTTGGGCCACTTCAGTCTTTTCTCCACTCCAGATATTTAAGTAGGTAAGTGAACTTAGGGCTATTAGTTGGGTCTTGATCATTTTAATAGTGAAGGCATAAAATAGGTGCTCAGTGGAGATGAACAGAATTTGTGTTTTCCTACCATAGTGCCTTCTAGGGGTACTGCATATCCTCGTATAGAATGTGCTGTTGTGCTGTTAATATAAGTTTCACTCATGCATTCATTCTTTAATGCATTTATCAACAAATATTTGTATGCCAAGACTCTGCTGAACCATTAAAGATCTCAGGGACAGGGCCCCTCATTCTTCTCTTCCATCTCCCACAGCCCCTGGCTCACAGCTAGTTACACAGGACTATGCAGCCCAGAGTTATGGTGCCTCCTGGTCTTCAGCTTCTGGAGTCCTGTGGAGTTAATCCAGGCCCCGCAGGGTCCTCACATGCCCAGTTACAGGCTCTGCGTCTATAGTACCAGATCACATGTACTTCAACCCTCCACCACTGCAGGTATTAGATTGGACTATGAATCTCTGGGATTTCAAAATATTCAGGCTTAATGACCCAGTTCTGGCTCATGTCTATAAAGTCAGGGAACCTTAGCTAAGTCAGTTGAGATCCACGGAGAAATGGGGCCTCAGAGCTGCAGAGGGGAGGAGGAAAGAGGCCTCAGAGCTGCCTCTGCTCTGGCAGACCCACGGTCTGAGCTAATGCAGCAAAGGAGGGAACCAGGGAGCCAGACCTTAGTGATAGGTGAGCCACACTGTCTCCATGGGCACAGCAAGGAGCATTTACTGGATGGAGTGCAAGTTATTTCCTTTCCAATGAAAGGGCAACCTGTTCAAGTGGAAAGAAGAAGAGAATTATTAGCATGTGAAGTCTTCAGCTTCTTGAGGCAGAACAGCAGGAAATGGTTGCCTGGGGAATCTCTGAAGCTCAGGCTTATCTGAGATGGGCCGGAGAACTGAGTTCAAACTCTGGGCTGGCCATTTTGTGACTTTATGACCTTGAGCAGCCATGTAATCTCTGAATTCAGTTGCCTTTTCTTTAAAGTGGGGAGTAAAAACATGTCTTTGTGAGTTGTTATGAGGACTTTAGGTTGTTTTTGAAGTACCCTGTACAAGACAGACACTTGGTAAATGCTGATCTTCCTCATTCCAACCTCAGTGAACACCATTTCTATGGTAGCTGGTCTCCAGAGATGGCCTTCAGTGAGCCAGGCCTTCCAACATTCACACCCTGGAATCTGGGCCGGCTCTAACCAACAGAATGCAGTGCAGATGATACTGTGTCATTTCCAAGGCTCGGTTACTAGGAGCTGAAGCCTTGTGGCTTCTCCTGAGCCTCTTGGAAGGCTTGCTCTTGGAATGCTTCTTTCAGAAGCCAGCTGCCGTCATCATATGAAGAGGACACATGCAGGTGCTGTGGTTGAGAGCCCCAGCTGAGTGCCTAGGCACCTGCCAGCATCAACTGTCAGTCATGTGAGTGAGTCATCTTGCATATCCAGTCCAGTCACGTGTTTAGATGGCTCCAGCCACAGCCGCTACCTGACTGTTGTCACATGATAGACCCCAAGTGACCACCATTCAGTTAGCCCATAGAGCCAAGATAATATAGGTATGTTTTTGTTTTAAGCACTATGTATTGAATTGGTTTGTGGAGCGGTAACAGCTGGAACCTTCAATAATCAACAATTATTTTTGTGTGGAAATTATACCATTACTGATTATTTTTATAGGTTAGAATGCAGAGTCCTTTTACTACAGATTTTGCTGGGACTGGGTTTCAGTATTGCCTGAGGAAAGAAGACAGGTGGAGAAGACAGCCCAGGGACTTGGAAGCGGAGCTCTGTGATGGGTGCAGTCCCTGGCCTGAGTGCCTCAGCTCAGTCTCAGGCTTGTAGGAGGAGGCCACAGCTCCTCCGCTGCCTGTGGTGAACCCAGTGCTCTACAACTGTTGTGTTCACTAATACACAGAACCCTCTGAAGCAGAGGGGATTATACCCATTTTGTAGATGGGTAAGTGGAGGCTCAGAGATGTAGAGATGTGCCCTTATTCGCAATCACAGAGCCAATTAGAGCAGGGCCAGGCTGTGTCCATTTCTGCCTGATTCTGAAGCTGGGTCTCTTTATGTTGAGACTTTTGGGATATTTCTGATAGTAGTTCTTCTCCCTATCCTGAGAGCCAGACTTTGGACAGAGGCCTGCTGCATATTTAGGTAGTGGAGGTGGGGCAGTTTTCCTGAGGGCCTTAAGCAGGGCATGCTGTCCATCCCCTCAGAAGCCTGTGGTTCCAGAGCAAGGCCAAGGGCCTTCCCTCGGCTAAACCTCCAATCTCGAAGTGTGAGTTGCTATTCTCACCGAAACCCTGATACTTGGGGGAAGTAGGTCAGAGGCCCGTGTGTAGCTGGGGCAGGTGCTTGTTGGGTAGCTGCCGGGAGGGTCTGAGTACTTCTGTCTGACTGTTCTGCAGCTCATCTACTCCCATCACACATAGCCTGCTGTTATCTCCAGGATCCCATGCACGTTCCAGGCCTCTTCACGAACAGGACAAATTAACTTGGAGAGATTAAAGTGGGAAAAGTCTTGGCATCTCCTCTCCTCAAGACTGGAACTCACATTTTCCTGTTAGCGGTCTCTCGATATGCCGGCGTTATCTTCAGGAAACTAATAAGATATGTTGCAGCCAAAACAGCTTTTCGACATAAACCTGCTCTCAGATGGCCTGTCAGTCATTCCCTGTCTATGTGCCTAGCTTTCTACACAGTTGGCACCTGTCTTAAATTCAAGAACAACCTCACTGTCCAAAGTCAGGCCTCTGGACTGGGCTAGACTCAGAAAAGCCATTGGCCATTGTGGGAGAGGGAAGGGCTTGGCTCACCCAAGGTCAGCGTGGAGGACTGCCCATGCTGTGGGCTTTCAGATGAGGAGGGAAATTGGAGAGCTGCCCTAGAACAACCCCTTGTGGGGAAGGCATGTCACCAGGCACTTGTCAAATGCCACGTCCTTTAATTCTCATAACATCTCTGTAGGATGAGCATTATGACTCCTGTTTACAGATTAGAAACCCAAGGCTCGGAGATGTTGAGTGACTAAAATTTTCTTGATTTATTCACTCACTCAATAACTACTTACTATCTTAGTTTGGGTTGCCTTGAGGCAGAGCCTGATGCGAGTATTTGGGTGCATCAGATGTATTGAGGGGGCATCTTCAGAAGAATTAAGGAAGTGAAGGAAGTATGATGGGTAGGGGAAGGAGCTGAGCAAGGATGAGGTCTTGGGTGTAGTCTGGCCTTGGCCTAAATCACAGGGGCTCCAGAACATAAAGGGTACCGCAGAGCTGCCCCACTGAGATAAGGGGGCTGTGCTCTCATATCCCTGTCTCCTGAGGGTGGTGATGTACCTCCCAGTGTCTCTGGGTGAAGCAGCTCCTGTGAATGAAAGATGATTCTCTGGACAAGGCCTCATGTATAAACCTATAGCACCAACTCTCACAGCAGGAGCTGGGGCCTGGGTGTGACCTGGCATTGTAAGTGTGACCAACCATCTTGATTTGTCCAGGACCAAGGGATTCCTGGGGTGCATGGGCAGCACCAACAGTATCTGCCGCCTTGACTGAGGGTCTTGATAAAAGTTTCTCAAGAAAACTCTTCTTGGTCATGGAGATATAGTGGTTAGTGGTAGAAAGAAATGGTCCCCGTCCTCAAGGGCCCACTCTCTAGTTGAAAAGACCCACAAAAATGACAATGGCCACACTACATGGAAAGAGGCACTTGTGGCCCTGGGAATTCAGAGAAGGGACCCTCACCCAGTGTGAAGGAGTGGAAGATGGGACAGAGCTTTTCCAGAGGAGGTAATGCCTAATAAGAATGTGAAAAATAAGAGCGCCTTAGCTAGGCAAAGAAGTTGGAAGAGGAAGGGAAGGGTGATATTCTAATTATGGAAATTACAGATTTAAATGATCTAAACATAACTACAGAAAAATGATGAGATGTATGAGGGTGGACCTGACATATGTTAGTTATCTAATGTTGAGGAACAAATTACCCTAATATTTTGTGACTTAAAATAACAAACATTCATTATCTCACAATTTCTCAGGGTCAGGATTTAAGGAGCAGCTTAGTGGGGTGGTTCTGGTTGAGGATCTCTCATGAGGTTGTAGATAAGCTGTCGGCTGAGGCAGCTGAAGGCTTGGCTGGGGCTGGAAGACCCACTTCCAAGATGATTCACTCACATGGCTATAGCCAAGGAGTCTCAGTTCCTCTATGGCTGTTGACAGGTGGCTCAGTTCCTCCCCATGTGGGCATCTCTATAGGGCTGTTTGAATGTTCTCTGATGTGGCAGCTGGCTTCTCCCAGAGCAAGTAACCCAAGAGAGAACAATACGGAAGCCACAATGCCTTTAAGACCTAGCCTCAAAAGTCATGCTCTGTCATTTCCACCACATTTTATTCATTAGAAGCAAGTCACTAGGTTCTGCCCACATGTAAGGGGAGGGGAGTTAGGCTTCATCTGTTGAAGACTTAAAGAGTGAAGTGTCAAATAATTTGTGGATATGTTTTATGTTTACCACACCTCAGACTTCACTGGATCCAGGGTCAAAATGAGGTCCATCATTTCTCTCAATCTGTCTCTCTTGCTCACTCTTGCTTCTTTTTCATCTTCAGCTCCTACAGCCAGGGGATCTTTCCACATTGGCAGCAAGAGGAGAGGATGGCATCTGGCAGACCCTGGTTTACGTGATTCCAGCTCCCTGACCTAAAAGATAAAACCCACTCTTCCTCTTTTAATAAAATCAGAAGAAAAATTCAACCAGAGAATAATTTTTAAAAAATCACAAGGGAAGGCTTTGGTTCACCTTATTTGGATCATATGGCCACTCTTGTTTTCCAAGGGAAAGCGGCATTCTGACTGGCTGATCCTGGATCGCATGCCATTCTTATGTCTGGAAAGAATGAGAATTGTGATCATTGGTCCCTCAGGAGTCACATGGCAATGCCGAATGAGGAAAAGTTTTCCTAAGACCACTATTTCTATTGCATGTGATAGAGGCAGGGGACAACTCCTGTAAAGGTGACAGGCAAAGAATGTGATGCTTCCTAGCTACCTAGTTTGTGTGTGTGTGTGTGCGTGCGTGTGTGTGTGTGTATTGCGAGGGTTAGAACGTTGATTGGTGATGAGGGAGCTGGAGAGAGAAGACAAGGCTAAAGAGTGACCAAGGATGTGATGATAGAGGGCCTCCTATGCCACACTGAAGAACTAATGTCTGTCTTGAAGCAAATGGCGTTAGAACAAGGGTATGCCATTCTCATATGCTCATATCTATTTGCAGAAAGATTACCCTACAATAATTTAGAGGCTAAGTTAGAGGAGGCTGAGTAAAGACAAGAATGATGGTTCAGAAAGAATTTTAGTGACATAGTTGAAAAAAGTCACGTTAGTAAGAATTTTAAATGTCATCACATGTGGTGACATTGTAGTTACTCCTGGTGGGTGACTAGGAGAATATTATAGACAAAACAACATTCTAGCCCTTTTTATTAAGCTGTATGTTAAAAAAATCCTTTGGCTGTTCCTGTTAAGCATTTTTCCTGTGTTTCTCATTTCCTCAATAAATATTTGTGAGTCACGTAGGCAGGGCAATGGCTAAGCCAAAGGAATGAATTTCTAATAATAAAATATCAAGGCATCTTGACAGGTTGGTAGGGGAGATATTTTTGAGTAGAAGGGATAACTACCTCCTTGTTCTATGCATAAAACCTTCTCATTCTTTGATAGTTAAATATAAAATACTTCTGTTTTTCACATATTTTTAAATTTCATCCTCACAGCACTTACTGGGTATGCTGTCTAATGAGCTGTCTGAGTTCAGCCATCCATCCTCCCGCTAGTCATGGGCTTGCAAAGATGGGCCAAATAATGCCACTACCACCAACAACAGCAATGGCAATTTAAAAAGTTCTAGGCACTGTTCTAAGTGTTCTATGCATGTTATCCCATTTGAATCTCTTAACAGCTCTAAAAAGTAAGTATTACTATTCCCATTTCACAGCTGAGAAAACTGAGGCTTAAAGAAGTTAAATAATTTGTTGAAAGTCATGTGCTAGAACGTAGTGGTTTTGAATCCAGTCAGTGTGAGTCCTACTGAACTGCTCTGTGGACTCTGCTCTGCTGACTCTCACTAACATACCGCAGTGTAAGGCAGAGCATGAACCTTGGGTGGAGGCTCTCTAATGTGGGTCACATGGGCCATCTCCATGTGTTTTCTGAAGCTGGCAGATGGATGCTATTGTGAAACTCCCCCCTGGGAACATTTTGTTCTCAGTGAATCTCCAGGCAGGGTCAGAATTTCAAGCACTGTTACTCCCCTGGGAAATATCTTACAAGAAACAGCAAAGAAAAGCTTGGCAAAAAAAATTACAGCATATTAGAGCAGGAAAATATAGTATCACTGCATGCATTTTCTTTCTGCAACTTTATATAGGTGCTTCTTTTGCATTCAGAAAGGGCTCTGAAAACATCCTTGAGGAAAACTCTGAAAATGTCCAACCCAAGTGTACTTGTTAGGAACGCAGTTCTCCAGTATTTCCCGTTCTTGTCTTTCTGAGTAGTGGCAAGTGGCATGCACCTACTTCTTTGAGGTCAGGTGTGGCCATGTGACTTGTGTTGGCCAGTGGAATGTAAGTGAAGGTGAGGTGTCTTGCTGCTGGGTGGGATCCTTTACAAGTGAGTGTACAACTTGCCGTGGTCCCTCTCTCTGCTGTGGTGCCCAGCAAGTCATGCTGTGTGGGCCTGGCTTTTAGAGCAGCAGAGTCCCAGCCGACCTGTGATAGACACTGGGTAAGGGAGCGTTACATTTTTCTTATCTTAAGCCATTGATTTTGGGGTTGTTAGTTACTGGGTTGTTATCTAGTATGTCTGTTCAACCAAAAGAGCCTACGTTCCCCTGTTGAAGGAATTACCCTGGGTCCCTGATTGGAGTTGATCTAAAGGATGGATAATGCTTTGGAGACCACTGTATCTGGATTTTGACCCACTGATTACCTCAAAATCACACTAACCAAAGTAGATAAAAACCAAAATATTGCAATGAGGATCATGATGACACTTCATTGAGGTCCGATTTGACTTTTTCAGAGCTTCTGCATTATCACAATTTTTGTCTCCAATAATAAGGAAAACGATATGTCACAGATTCTATGTTCCAAAAATGGCTTAGTATCTGCCATTCAGTATACACTCTTCTGCAATGTGACCTTGGCACTCCTCCATCAAGAGGTGGGATTGAATTCTCCATCCCTGAATCTCGGTGGGGATGGTGACTACTTTGGCCAATAGAATAAATACAGCTGTACCAGCTCTAGGAGTTGGCCCTCATAGGCTGGGAGCTTCTGATTCCTGCCTGCCATTGGGAGGCAGCCTCCATATAAGAAGTCTGACTGCACTGAGATTTCCATATTGAGAGAAAGAAAGAGATGTGTTAGAGCCTGGGATGTGCAGAGAGAGAAGAGAGGAGAAGAGAGGTATAGGTATAGAGATGACAGAGAGATATCGAGGGAGAGATTGAGAGAGTGAGAGAGTGAGAGGAGAGAGACAGAAATCGATCAAGAGGTGCCATTGTGCTAGATATGAGACTACAGAAGCACCATAGAATGGAATCGTCCAGCCCCAGCGGCTCCAGCTGATGCCACGTAGAGCTAAGATTAAACAACCAGCTGAGTCCTTCCTCAAATTCTTGAACCACATAATCATGAACAAAATAAAGGATTATTTTAGTACTGTTTTGTGGTAGTATATTATGCAGCACCACACGACAAAAATACAAAAAATGGCAAAACCTGGGATATAGAAAGGCATGACTTACTTTCTTATTTTAAAGACAAGGAAACTGATGCTCAAAGACATGAAATCATTTGTTTGAGATCATAGTGCTCCTTAGTAGAATAGGAAGGACTGAAACACAGATTATCAACCTAGCTCAGGGTCTTTTCAAAACAAAAACTATCCTGGTACATGGGATGCTTGGGGTATAACTCACAGATAATCTACATGAGAAAGAAAATGAAGCCCAGAGAGGTTGAGGGCCTTGTTAAAGCCACACAATGAGTCTGGGCCACTGACTAGCTAAGAATTCCATCTTCTGACTTCTGGGTCCAGTTCTCTTGGCCTCCAGGGTTTTGATTGCTCCATTATCTGAAAGAGGAAGAGCCAAATTGCTTGAACAGTTAGAAGCTGTTTTTGTTGCCTCTGTTTCTTGGTAGTACCCTGTAAAAGCAAGTGATAATTCTCAGGGGAATATTAAATAAAAAGCTATAAAAATATCTCATTGCCACAGGCTGAACATTTGAAGAAAAATTTGCTGAGGAATGAGCCCTGTTGTTGGTTCCAGGAGACCCAAGGGAAAGAGAAGCCAAGGGGTCTGCCTCCACCACAGGAGCCCCTGCCGGACCCAGGGCCCTGGCTCAGACCTACCCCTGGCCATTCAATGTCTTCAAATAGAAATCAAAATAGAAGCGTCTCTATTGGCATGTTTATATATAACCGTTGTATATATAGGTACATATATAAAAATATGTCTGTGTATATACATATATAATTTATATAATGGTGTAATAATTTTGTTGACCAGTTTAAATTCCCATCATTGTCTTCCAATATGTCTTGTCAGATCTGTCTCTCCCCGTAATGTTACCTTCTGCAGATTCATAGCTTTCTGGTCACTTCTCAGTTATAACAATTTCATTTTCAAGTATTAAAAGGTCTAGTTAAATGTAAGTCAAAACTTTAATCTCACATCTGACTTCTCTCCTCCTCCTAGTTTAGATGACCCAAACTTAAGGCTCTTCAGTGAGAAAGAAGGTCCGTGACTTTTTGCTCTTTCTCTCAGTCCCCTCACCTCCCTGCTACTAGCTCCTATACCCTCTACATTTTTCCCCAAAGGAATATCTGCATCCTCTTCCTGACCTGGCAGACGCTACTTTTGAGCAAGACTCCATTAGGATAACTCAAACCCACTAACTGCTGTGGTGTCCACTTGACACATGGGAATCCCACACGTCCTTGCCCCACCAAATAGTAGCAGTGCAGCCTGCCTAACTTTGTCTCATCTCTTCTTGTACCAACATCATTGGTATCTCCTGCCAGGCTTTGTCCTTAAAGTTTTCCAGGTAGGAATCAAACATAGTCTCTAGGCTCATTATATCACAAACTCTCAAAGGATGTTATTAAGGTATATGAAGAACTCTCACCATTTCTGTAATAATGTTATTTAAGAAACCACTCCGAACTTCAGTGACATGTAACTAGAAACATTTATTCTCACAGTCATGGACTGTAGTTCAAACTGATGCAAGTTGGCCTTTCCTGAGCTGCCTGGCTTCAAGTGGTGGTTCTTGTTGGTCTTGGCCCCTCGCTGCTGGTTGGCCTCAGGTTTGCTCCATGTATGTTCTTTCTTGGCCAAAGCTAAAGGGGAAGTGGCTACCCAGAGGGAGCTATACTCAGGAGATGACAGAAGTGCAGGAGAACAGACCAAACCACACATGTGTACCTCAAACCTCTGCTTACACCAGGTCTGCTAGTTTCTCATTGGCCAAAGCAAGTCCCATGACTGAGTTCAAAATCCAGGGGTTGGGAGGTAGGTATACTCTGCTCACAATAGGGTCAAAACAAGTCATATGCCATGCCCAACATCAGTGGGGTGAGAAAAAATGTGGAGATGGCTGACTGAAGGGAATATTGACTCAATAGAAATCAAGTTCACTGCAATCACTGAGATCCCATTTCTGCAGCTCAGCCTCCAGACATTACCAATTTCTTCAAGCAGTTCTTTCTCTTCCTCCCTTAAGGGGCCACCCTTTCCTCTCCATTATAAAGGAAGGGAGGAAACTGATTCTATAATCCTACTTTACAGTCAATGAACTCTGTTTGAATGACTCATCTTTTCATTTATAACCAGAATGAAGTGGTCACTGGGCTGGTTTTGCTGTCTTTTAGCAAATCCTGCATGGATGTGTCTAGGGATTCTCTTAAAATGGATATATATATATATATATATATGATTATATATATGTGTCACCTTTTGATCTCAGCTTTGGAGCTTCAGCCAATCAAAGGAAAAAGTCCTAACCAAAGGAAAAGTCTATTTCCATAGTGAAGCAGCTACACTGCCTGGGATATATACCCTGGGGTTCATCATCATTGGCCAGGGAAATTTAGGACATGGACACACATGAGGAGTTTAGGAGCAGAGGTTTAATAGGCAGAAGAGAAGAGAAAGAGAAATAGCTCTCTCTATAGAGAAGGGGGTCTTCACGTGGAAAGAGGGGCAGCCGATGTGCCGGATTTTATAGTCAGGTTTGAGGAGGTGGTGTCTGATTTACACAGGGCTCACAGATTGGTTCGATCAGGTATGACCTTTACATAGCACCGGAAGGCTGGTTGCCCCACTCTAATCTTACTATACAAATAGGTTTCCCAGTTGATCGTGGCCATCTTGTCTGCTCCTTACTGCCCACGTGGCTGACAAAGAGAAGGAAAGATGGAGCCGCCATCTTGAACATGATTGGCACAACTGCTGGTATCTATGGCTGCAGCTCGATTTTACAGGCTGCTCTTCGTGGGAAAAGAAACAACTTATTTATAACAACTTGCTTTCATGGCAATTAATCTGGTCCCACGAGAGTGACAATTTGGGGCTGCTTTCCATTAAAAGGAAAACATTACTGAGGACTTCTGTACCTTACTATCTGCCTAATAATTTCTTCTTAACTCCTGTATCAGTAGCATATGTTATAATTCTTCTTATAGTATCTGCTTCATTCCCCCCACTTAATACCAACCAGTAGACATCTTTTCATGCCAACACAGAAACATTTCTCTCACACTTCTCATTCCTTTTCTTTTTCCCAGACAAAGTCTCACTCTGTCACCCAGGCTGGAGTGTAGTGGTGCAATTTTGGCTCACTGCAACCTCTGCCTCCTGGGCTTAAGCAATCCTCCCACCTCATCCTCCTAAGTAGCTGGGACTACAGGCACATGCCACCATACCCAGCTAATTTTTGTATTTTTTTTGTACAGACAGGGTTTTGCCATGTTGCCCAGGTTGGTCTTGAACTCCTGAACTCAAGCTATCTGCCCACCTTGGTCTCCCAAAGTGCTGGGATTACAGGTGTGAGCCACTGCTCCTGGCCTAAATCCTTTAAATGTATGAAGATATCATTATTTAAATAATAAAGCTCTTAAATGGGAGAAGTCTAGGCTGCTTTTATTTTATTTTTGTTACTTTGAACAGCTTTGCAATAAGCATTCCTGATATGTATCTTTAAACACTTTATTTCCATGGAATTTATTACTAAAAGTGGGATTGCTGAATTAGCAATAAACTCAAATAAAGATTGTACCAATTTTTATTTTTTTGTGGAGAAATTGAAACCCAACATATTTTTATATAACATTTCTTTAAAACCACTATTGCAGGAGGTATTATTATTCTCTTTATTTTTTGTAGACTGGCAGTTCTGATGTAAAAATGGAAGCCCTCAGTAATAAATCTGATTTAGAGTTGAGAAGATAAAGGCCAAAAAAAAATGCAATTGCCTTCTTTCTTCTCTTGTCATGCATACACTGACTGACAGTGAAAGACTGAAAGGATGTCTTTTTTTTTTTTAACTTTCATTTTAGGTTTGGGGCTACATGTGAAGGTTTGTTCCATAGGTAAAAACATTGGTCTTAAAGCCAAAGAAGAGATGAGACATTGGAATCTCGGAGATTCAGATTCTTTGCAACAGCAGCAGCAGCAGTTGGCTTCTACTTCTTTGAGTCCAACTAACCTGCAGACTGCAGGGGAAACAAAAATGACCAAACCGTAAACAAGCTCTTTTTTTTTTTTTTTTTTTTTTGAGATAGAGTCTCACTCTGTTGCTCAGGCTGGAGGGCAATGGCATGATCTTGATTCACTGCAACCTCCACCTCCTAGATTCAAGTGATTCTCCTGCCTCAGCCTCCCAAGTAGCTGGGACTACAGGCATGTGCCACAACGCTCAACTTTTATATTTTTAGTAGAGATGGGGTTTTGCCATGTTGGCCAGGCTGGTCTCAAACTCCTGACCTCAAGTGATCTGCCTGTCTCAGGCTTCCAGAGCGCTGAGGTTACAGGTGTAAACCACCACTCTCAGCCAATAAACAGCCTGTTAATGGTATGGGCAAGCTATAGATTGTGATTGCATCCACAGTTCATGAATTTATCATGCACACCATGGAACATACACTCTTATATTTAATAGTAAAAAAGGTTATATCCTGGAGTCAATTTTGCTGTCTTTGTTATTTAAGAACTTTAAAATATTTTCAACTTATTTATTTTCTGATTATTAAACAGATATGTTATCTTGAAAGTAGAGGAAAAACATGAAGATGCAGAAAAAGATTTACTTATAATCCTGCTACCTAGAAGCCTATAGAACATGTTGGTGTTTGGTTCTGAAGTTATACAAATAGTATTGCCGGGTCTGCAGTTATGAAGTACCACCCCCTGGTGGAAATTTCCTAAATTGCAGGTAATGCAGGTGATCAGTCACTTGCAAAGAAAGAAATGAGAAAAAGGAAGTGGCAAACTTGTTCATCTTTATTTCAAGGCAAATGCCCCTAGAAGTTTACATAGGGAAAAGGGAGAATATGGAAGGAGCACAGGCTTGGAATCAGAGGAGGAATGCATAGAAGTGAAGGGGAGTGCTTCAAAAAAAGGTTCATTTATTCAACTGTCTTGTTATAAGGTATCTCTGCTTGTTACTATTGTTAAATTTCTTGATGTTTTGACAGTAGATTAAAAACAGTTTAAGCCTAACATTTTGATTGAATAATGGTTTGGGAGAAAACTAAAACATAGATTTCACAAATCCGAAAATTAGGCAACACTGTTTTTGTTAAATTTAACTGTCTTAGTCCATTTTTTGTTGCTATGACAGAATACTTGAGTCTAGGTAATTTATAAATAAAAGAGATTTAATTGACTGATGATCCTGGAGGCTGGAAAGTTCAAGATGGGCAGTTGTATGTGGTGAGGGCCTTGCGCTGTGTCACAACATGGCAGGGAGCAGAAGAAGTGGGCATGTGCAAAAAGACCAACTTGCTTTCATGACAGCTAATCTGGTCCCATGAGAGTGCGAACTAATTCCCACCAGATAGGATTAATCTATCCATGAGGAATCTGCCCCTGTGACCCAAACACCTCCCAATAGGTGCCACCTTCCAATATAGTTACATTGGCAATTACATTTCAACATGAGTTTTGGTGAGAAGAAACCGCATCCAGTCCATAGCATCAACTTTGAGTTCTGTGATTTTAAGATAGTAAGATTTTTAAAAAAGAAACAAAAAAATAAGCACCACCAAAACCTTTCTCTTGGTGAGAGTCTAGGTATGGAGAACTGGCAAAGTGCTATAAGCAGAGATCGCAACCCAGGGACTCTGAAAATGGGGTTTATTTGCAGGCGCTAAATAAAGGAAGCCTTGGATGTGGTAAGATTCTCTCCTGTTTAAACCATGCTGTAAAAAGTTTCCACTTTAATTATATTAGCTGTTCCCAGTGGCACATTGCTCAGGCATTGCCTAGGCAACCCTCCATCACCAATGCCTACACTGGACTAGGGGCCAGGGAGAGGGCAGTTGGACCACAGCAGGGATTTCTGACCCTGTCAAGTTTGAGGGTCTCCCTAAATGTCAAAATATTCCCGGCACCACTACAGGCTGATGCATGTGCTTTTAGCAGCTCTTTGTATTTTTTATTTGTTCATTGCCCCAGCAGCTTCCTACATTTGAAAGACAAGCTCATGTGTGGGATAAGTGCTGCTATTTTCTCAGTCTGCACACAGTGCTTGATGCACATGATGATTCCTTAGAGCTCGTTGGTTGTTCTGTGCCTCACATGTTGGGCCTCCCTGGGCCAGGAGATCTCTGTAAGCTGTTCATGGTAGAGATGATGACAGCCTTCCCAAGGCTGCCCTGGGAAAAAGTGCAAAGAGGTCACCTCACTCTAATCTCAGTGCAAAATAAACAAACTCAAGATAGTCAAGTTATCTTGAATGCAGGCTCTTTGGACCTGGTGTCTCTGGAATCCTGTGGAGGTACAACATTGGGATTAGGGGCTTCTCGTCTTCACTGAAATCATTGGCAAAATCTTGTGTGTATCTGCTTTTCATTAGGGTTTGCCATTTTTCCAGAGTCTCAGAGTCCAGTATCCCTGGAAATTATTCAGAACACCTCTGCCTTAAAAGATGCAGGCTACATCAAGACTTGTCTAGCTGGAATGATGGCAGTCACGTGGCTTGTCACTGGAATTGTAGCAATGAATCTTAATTATCGAGCTCCTGCAACAATGGGCCAGGCATCATGCTTGAGACTGTGGGGATGTATTCTCATTCCAAAGCCATGTAGTCTTCATGACCATCCTTCCCAAGGGGTGTTGCTGTTCCCTTTTACAGAATAAAGCCCTGAGATGAAGAGATTATAAACATCTTGACAGAGTCCTACAGAAAATGGTAGAAACAGGCGTACAGACCCAGTCTGGGTACCTTGATGTTGGGTCTCTCTGAGCACCACCCCAGGAAGGCAGCGATTGTTCCAATGAGTCATTACCCTGGAAATTCCTGTAGATGAGTTAGGGACTTCACTTCCCCATCCACTGTTCCTGAGAACTGGGAAGGAAGGCTTTGTTTCTGTAGCTGGGAACCAATCCTTTGAGAAAATCTGCTGCTCACAGGAGAGGTCTGAGGTGGAGTTTCCTCCACCCTAGTAGGAAGATTCTCATCTTTAAACTCATATAGGCAATGGGCTTGTTCCAGGAACTCATCTCTTCCATTTCTGTAAACCATAGGCTTCACTTTTACTTGCATAAGACCTGTGACTTTCTCTTAAACTAGGAAACAAACACTTTAGTTAGGGACAGTGAATGCCTGACTTTTGGACAACAGTGGTCATTTCTTTAGTGTATTGTTTTTTGGGAGTGGGGAATGGACACCAAAAGCCACCACTGAGGCAAGACCACAATGCAGGGGAAGGGGAAGGGTCTGTCTGGGAAAGCTAGAAATTGTGCACAAAGGCCACAGCCAGCAGCACAAGGCAGAATCACAGTAGGAGAAGGACAGCCCTAGTTTTTGTCCTGATGGTGGGTGGGGCTGTGTCTCCCTCATCCCAGTGGCTTTTGCATCAGCACAGCGCCTGGCACTTACTAAGTACTTAGTAAAGTGCTGCTGAGGAAGGCACAGTTTTCCAGCTGAGAAGACCCAATATGATAATAGCGAAGGGTGAAGGGAAAGCATTTTGTATGTGGCAGAACCCCTGGTCTAGCCAGCTTAGATCACGAAGGAGGATTTGAGAGGCCAGAGTGGGTGCTGACACAGACCGAGGAACATAGCCAGGTCCCTTCTACTTCTCACCTGAGTTTCTCCTGCCTTTCAGCATCATTCTTCAAGACCAGCTCTCTATGAGGCAGAGCATAGTGTGAAAGCAGGGTGGAACCCTCATCCATCACAGCCTCCAGAGCAAGGGCTGGGTTCCATCTCAACCACTTACAAGCTGTGTGACCTTGGGAAAGTTACATAACATCTTTGTGCCTCAGTTTCCAAGTCAGCAAAATGGAGATAATAATAGTGTTATTATTAATAACAGGGTTACTGTGAGAACTAAATGATCCAATATATGTAAAAACACTTGATATAGTTACTGGAATATAGTTACAAGTGTTTGCTATTACTTTTATACTTGTTATTAATTTCCAACTCAACCACCTGTATATGCTTCTCAATAGCCACAGGATAAATTTGCAATCTGTTTTTCACTGACTTCTACAATCTGGCCGCAGATCACTCTCTAGGCTTGTCATTCATCCATCTGACATACTAGCCCAGCCCCTGTACCTTTCTTCATGCTGTTCCCTGCCTGGCATGCCTTCATCCCTTTCTCTGCTGCTCTAATTCTCTTCCATTTTCATGATGTCTGGGATGTTCCTCTCCTTCCACAAAACTTGGCCTGGACACTGAAGCCAACATGGGGTGAGCCTGGGCTTTTCTCCTGCTGTTTCATGTGTGTAAGCCCGTGACATCTTATCTGCTCCTCAAGCCCAGGGTCAGGCCAGTGTAGCACTCAGTCAATTTGTATTGAGTGAATTTGCTGTCTGCTTTGGTGCTCAGAGAGAAACTTCCCATATCTGGCTTTAAGATGAAAGACTCTTTTTTTTTTCAATGTCTTTTTTGGAAGAAAAAAAATCAAGGAAACCTTGAAACAGCCACTGTTTTATATAGAAAGCATTATTTCTGAACTAAATGATTTTTTCCTGAAAGAAAATTTAGAAATTAGATAGCTCCTGGTGGAATTGAAGGAATGGAAATGAAGTCATGCACAAATTCACAGCATCTGAAGAACTCTAGTTTTTGGACTGTATTTTGCTAACGTCTACAACTTGGTATAAACGATTCAAGCTTCTGGGCCCAGTTCAGGTTTGCAATGACATGTGCCCCTTGGGCTTTTCTCCAAATTGCATGTTTTCCTAGATTTAGTCAGTTATTTGCCGTGGAATGTATTAGCTTTTCCGGGAGCTTCTACACAACCTGATTTTTCTGGTCATTGTCTGGCAAAGAAACTCCTTGATTTCAAATGAAAATGGCCTCATTTGAAAACCAGGGCAACAGGAACATGCCTCACTCCACTGTCTCCCATTATGCCAGCCCTTCCTTCCTCCTCATCTTCTCTCTTGCTACGGATAGCAAAGTGTTCTTTCTCTTAGAACCATACCTCTTCGATCTTCTAGTCATTTAAGTCTCAAGGTAGATCTGTGTTGTTTCATAAGTCCTCAATGACCTTGGAATGGATGATGTGATTTAGAAGCAGTGACTGCAGATGTGTGTGTATGTGTGTGTGTTTGTGCATATATGAGTGTGTGTCTGTGTGCCTGTGTGTGTTTGTGCATTCATGCATACGTGCTTGTGTGAGCCTGAGCGTGTGTTCCCCACTGGGGAAGGGGTTTGTGTGCTGGCAATACTTTTCCCAGGAAGACATGGCTATGGACAGAAGTGGGGAGGCTCAGAGGCAGCAGTGCTCCCACCACCTTGGGATTCAGATTATCATTTTGATCCCTGTGTATATCTCTTGCTTTGTCTCTGAGGTTCTTTGCGCTTTTCTCCTAGTGCTCCCGTATTAGATTCAGGCAATTATTACATTATTAATTAGACATACATTGAGTGGAATCTGGAATTTATCTATTTGTTTTGGAGTTGGGCAATGTGGAAATGATATCTGCAGTTTAAATGACATCAACATTTCCCCACAAGCCATGTTTCTCATTACCTTTCTGTCTTGGTCCATTTTGTGCTGCTATAACAGAATGCCACAGACTAGGTAATTTATAATGAACAGATATCTGTTGATTCACATTTCTAAAGCTAGGAAGTCCAAGATCCAGGGTCTGGCATCTGTTCAGGGCTCTCTTGTTACATCATAACATGACGGAGGGCATCACATGGCAGAAGGGCAAAGAGAGGGTGAGAGAGAGTGAGAGAGCCAGAGCGAGGGGTAGGGGTTCGGGGAGACCGGAACTTGTCCTTTTGTAAGGAACCCATTCCCATACAATTCATTCATGAGGGCAGAGTCCTCATGGCATAATCTCTTCCAAAATATCTCAGTTCTCAATGTTGTTGCATTGAGGATTAAGTTTCCAACATATGCCTTTTGGGGGACACATTCAAACCATGGCATTCGTGAAACAAGAAAGGGAGATGTGGCACATAGTTAACTCAGAGTTTAGTAATGGAAATAAATGAGCATTTTCTGAGTGCTCATTTTTCCTTTCATTGCTTCCTCTCTGTTCTTTTGGGAGGTGTCCTCTCTTCATTGCAGTCTTTCTTCTGGCTCTCACCTCGTCCAACTTCTGCCCAGTCTTTAAAACCTAACTCTGGCCCTACAGCCAAAAACCATCTTCCAACAACCCAGACCACCATCTAGTTCTTCGCCGCGCTTGTTGGGCTGGGAAAGGGCTGTTAACCAGAATTGCCCAGAGGCTTCTGGAAAATACAGATGCCCAGGCTCCTACCCTGTAGAATTTGATTATGGGTCTGGTGTGGGACCCTGGAATCCACATTTTGAAAAGTTCCATGGGTGCTTCTGATGCTCATATGGGTTTGAGACCCATTGCTCCAGAGGCAAAGCCACATATTCAACAGCCTAATTGCTTTCTTGGTGTCCTTGGGGTTTTCTTGTAGTTAGAAAGTGATGTCATTTGGATGTTGTCCCCTCTAAATCTCATGTTGAAATGTAATCTCCAATGTTGGAGGTGAGGCCTGGTGGGAGGTGTTTAGGTCATGGGAGCAGATTCCCCACAAATAGCTTGGTGTCCCCCTGCCCCATGGGAATTAGTTCATGTGAGGTCTGGTTGTTTAAAAAAGCCTTGAATCTCTGCCTCTCTTGCTCCTTCTCTTGCCATGTGACATGCTGGTTCCTCTTTACCTTCTGCCATGATTGGGAAATTCCTGAGGTCCTCACCAGTGCAGATACCAGCAGTATGCTTATGTGCAACTTGTAGAACCATAAGCCAAATAAACTTCTTTTTAAATAAATTATCCAGCTTCAGGTACTTCTTCATAGCAATGCAAAATAGACTAGTATAGAAAATTAGTACTGAGGAGTGAGGCATTGCTACAAAGATACCTGAAGGTGTGAAAGTCGCTTTGGATCTGGGTAATGGACAGAGGTTGGAAGAGTTTAGAGGGCTCAGAAGAAGGCAGGGGGACAAGACAAAGTTTGGAATTTCTTAGAGACTTGTTAAGTGGTTGTGACCAAAATGCTGATAGAAATATGCACAGTCTGATGAGGTTTCAGAAGGAAATGAAGAATTTATTGGGAAGTAGAGCAAAGGCCACTCTTGTTGTGCCTTAGCAAAGAACTTGGCTGCATTGTGACCATGCCCTAGGGATTTGTGGAAGTTTGAACATAAGAGTGATGACCTAGGATATGTCATGGAAGAAATTTCTAAGCAGCAAAGCATTCAAGAGTTGGAGTTCTCATAGCTGCCTCTATCAGAGGTAAGGGGGCAAAGGAATGATTTAAAATTGAGGCTTATAATAAAAAGGAAGCACAGTGTAACAGTCTGGAAACTTTGCAGCCTGGCCATGTAATAGAGAAGGAAAGAGTGTTTTCAGGAGGGGAATACAAGCAGGCTGTGGAACAACCACTTGCTAGCTCAATTAGCATAAATAAAAGGAAGCTAAGTGCCAATATCCAAGATAATGGACAAAAGGCCTCAAAGCCATTTCAGAAATCTTCCAGGCCTCCCCTCCCATCACAGGCCCAGGGGCCTAGGAGGAAGGAATGGTTGCAGGGGCCAGGAAGAGGGCGTTGCTGGCCTAGTCAGAATCAGGATGCTGCTCCCCGCATTCTGGCTGCTCCAGCTCCAACTGTGGCTCAAAAGGCCCTTGGTACAATTCCAACTGCCACTTTGGAAAGTGCATGCTGTAAGCCTGTAAGCCTTGGTGGCTTCCACATGGTGCTAAGTCTGCAAGCATGCAGAATGCAAGAGTAAAGGAAGCTTGGCAGCTTTCACCTAGATTTCAGAGGATGTTTTGAGAGAAGGCTGTGGCAGAAGCCTGCCACAGGGTGGAGCCCTCACGGAGAGACTCTACTAGGTCAGTGCAAACGGGAAATGTGGGGTTGGAGTCCTCACACAGAATCCCTACTGGGGCATTGCCTAGTGGAGCTGTGTAAATGGGGCCGCCACCCCTGAGACCTGAGAATGGTAGAGCCACTGGCAGCTTGTGCCCTGAGCTTGAAAAAGTCACAGGCACTCAGCTATAACCTGTGACAGCAGCCATGGGGGTTGCACCCTGCAAAGCCACAAGGGCAGGGATGCCTCAGGCCTTGGAAACCCACTCCTTGCACCACTGTGCCCTGGATGTGGAACATGGTGTCAAAGGGGATTATACTGGAACTTTAAGATTTAATGTCTGCTTTACTGGGTTTTGGACTTCTGTGGAGCCTGTCGCCCCTTTCTTTTGGCTCCCCTCCCCTTCCCTCCCCTCCCCTCCCCTCCCTTCCCCTCCCCTCCCCTCCCCTTCCCTCCCTCCCTCCCTTCTTTCTTTCTTTCTGTCTTTCTTTCTTCTTTCTTTTCTTTTGGAACAGGAATATTTACCAAATGCCTATACCACCATTTTATCTTGGAAGTAAATAACTTGTTTTTGATTTTACAGTCTCATAGGTAGAAGGAGCTTACCTAGAGTCTCAAATGAGACTTTGGACTTTTGAGTTAATGCTGGAGTGAGTTAAGACTTTGAGGGACTATTTTGAAGAGATGATTGTATTTTGCTATGTGAGAAGGAAATGAGGTTTGCAGTGGGGAGGGGGCAACAGGCAGAATGATATGTAGTTTGGATGTTTGTCCTCTCCAAATCTCATGTTGAAATGTAATCACCAGTGTTGAAAGTGGGGCCTGGTAGAAGATGTTTGAGTTATGGGGGTGGATCCCTCATGAATGGCTTGGTGCCCCCACTGCAGTAACAAGTTCATGAGATCCAGTTGTTTAAAAGCCTGGCACCTTCGCATCTCTCTCTGTCTGTCTGTCTCTCTCTCTCTCTCTCTCTCTGTCTCGCTCCTTCTCTTGCCATGGTCTTCTGCCATGATTAGAAAATTCATGAGGCCCTCACCCGTGCAGATGCAAGCACTCTGCTTTGTGTTCAACCTACAGAACTGTGAGCCAAATAAACTTCTTTTCTTTGCAAATTATCCAGCCCCACGTACTTCTTTATAGCAAGGCAAACTGGATTAACGTGGAGAGCAACCTGAAGACAGGAACTAGCTTTATGCCTTTTTGGTTTACTCTGCAGAACCTAGCTGAGGTCAGGGCACTCAATGTCATGAGTACTCTAGAAAATCAGAGTACATCCACTGACAATTTCTGAGTTTGTGTCCCCATCCCAGGCTTATCCTTTGGGCTCTAGCCTTGCATAATTGTGCCGATTATGAAGCTGTTTCCTTTTAACTCTGGAACTGTGTTTTTGGATTCAGTCTACAATGCTGGGGCTGGGGCTCTTGCAGATGACATTCTTCCTTGGCCAGCTAGCTCCACTAGACTCTGCAATGAGGGGATACCAGAGAAAGACAGAAAGACAGCAAGCCTGGAAGCGGGAGAAGGAAAGAGCTTCTTTCTGTCTGTTCACCATTCTGGACACCATCACTGCATTGCTTTCTTTTGGGCAGTGGCAGAATAGCAGTTGCTGTCAGTTTCCAACTTTATCCCACACTTCTAGAACCAGCCTCACGAAAGCCCCTCAGATACGCTTGCAACAGCCAGGCAGTGACCCCTCCTCAGAGATGTGGATCCCAGCTGAGAGGCTGTTTCTTTCATTCCGCCAGCCCAAGGGGTGACAGCAGCTTTCTGCAGTTGCCATCTCTGTGTTATCCCAGTGTCCCTTTTCTATTCAAGGACCTACAATACCTATTTAACCAAGTCCCCTTCTTCAGTTCTCTCTGTTTAAAATAACTGGTGTGGTCTCTGTTTTCCTGACTCAGTTGAACTGTTAAAATACCCAGCTGCTGCTATTTGGTTCTGCTTGGCTGTTTCTCAAGCAGCTCACACTTCACTCACCCAAGGCAGAACTCAGATATTTTCTAGAAACTTGTCATTCTCCTCTGTCTGCATCCACCATCACCCAGTGCTTAATCCAGAATCACAGGCATCATCCTTCATAGGCATTGCTCTCTCCCACTCACTCACATGCACCCCATTGGTCAGAGAGGTCGGCTGACTCCCTCTGGAGCCCACCTCCCAGCCCAGGTGACCAGAAATTTGTTAACAGTCTTCCTGCCTTTTCCCTTGGCCCTCCACAACTTATTTTCACATGGAACTGAAAGTAACGCTACTAAGATGTAAGTACAAGCATGATATTATTTTGCTTCATATCCTTCACCAGCTTCCTGAGACACTTACTCTCTGTGATGGCCCACAAGTCCTTCCAAGGCCATTTACCTACTTTTCTCCCCTCCTTGTTCCCTGAACTCCAGTGTTCCTGCCAAGCCTTTTCTTGCCCCAGGGCCTTGGCATCTACTGCGCCTCTGTCCGGAATGCCTTTCTCCTCCACTCATACATGGCTGGCTCCAGCTCATTCTTGAGAAAGCAGCTTGTAATTCACCTCTTTGAGGAGACTTTTACTGGCCTCCTTTTTAGAGCTGGTACTTCTTAGCTCCATGCCTCTTTCCTTCCCAGCACTTCTCATTATTTCCAGTCATCTATATGCTTATATCTTCATTTACTTTATCTTTCTCACTCATTAGACTGTAACATCTATGGCGTAGGGACTGTGTCTCTCTAATTTACTACTGTGTCCCCACAGTCCCCTGGTCTCATTACAGGTGTGCTAACAGAATGAATCTAGAATCGTTATCGAAAAAAGAAAAACTACTATAAATTTAGCTAGCAACTGTTCTAACATGCTGCAAGATGTTCTCAAGTAGACACTGCCACTAATTATCTCTAATTAGGGCCATAGACACTTCTCTAAAGGAAGGCTGTTATATGTAGCTGTATACAGAGAGATTATGACTCTACATAGTGGAATTTTTAATAAACATATACTTACAAACCTCTTGATTATATTTCACACACACACAGACACACACACACAGACACACACACACACATGTATGATTGCACCTCAGACATGGGCCTGGGAGGAGGAAAACTATGTGAATCATAACCTCGGGAACCAAACAATGTGCAGGGGTTTCTGTGCCATTAAGAAACCCACATTGCATTTGGTAGAATGGGTCAGCTTCTCAAAGAACCTAGCTAGCTGTCTTGGTCACTGAATGCAAGTTTAGATGTTTTCTAGAGACACAAGATCAGGGTGCTGTGGTTTATTTAATTCTAGCCTAGTCCTTGATGGCACCATGAGTAGGTGTGATCATTGCAATGTAATATTCATAGAGTTCTATGTTTTTTAGTTTAATTTCATTTTAGTTCGTTAGTAGTAAAATCCCTGCTGGCATGTCATTTAATTCGTTCTCTGTGCTAATAATGATTTTGAAGCCTTTTATAGAAATGATTATATGGTAATACCAAATCTGATGGTGGATTCCAGCCATCATTTACAGTAATAGGATCATAATGAAGCTCCCTGAGGCATACCCTCTCTTAATACTGCTGGGGGATGGAGCAGGAACCTGCTTGGCTTTATTTTCTCATATTATCAGAAGATCCTCACTGGATCTCTTTGTGGAATGGGCCTTTTCTGGCAGTCATGAGAAATAAAGGGTTGTGGAGCTGAAGTCCTACTGGTGAAGCTAGAGGGCCGGCCATACCTACCGGTTGCACAGCTCATGAAAAGGATGAGATTAGAGGAAATGGAGACCAGTGACTGTCTGGTCCTTTTCATGTGCACTCCCAGTTCTGTGTGCAAACTGGCACCTGAGGATGTTCAGAGGAGAGTCATTCTATGTGTCTGCCTTTCAGCTGCAGTGTGTCCCTCCTGGCACTAACATGTAATGTGTGCCTCACTGTGCCAAGCACTGAGGATAGAAGATGAATGAGACACCATCTCTGCTCTAACACTCAGGACAAATGGGGGCTCCTAAGTATCACAGGGCTAGAATGGGTGTCTCTGTGGGGAATAGGGTGGGACAGGAGGACCCTGTGCTTAGTGGGGACCCAGGGGAAAAAAAAGGTTTTATCTCCACTTGGAGAATCACTGGGGAAAGTGGTTGAGCTGAGTCTTGAAAGACAGGTGGTGCTTTCTGGGAAGAAATGGGGTGGGCTTCAACAGAGGGTCATTTCTGGCATATAGGGCCTTGAAAGACAAGAAATTCTGGGGACTTTATATTATATGAAGGGTCAGGTTAAGTTCAGTGAAGTTGGAGCGGATGCATGATTTTTTGTCATTTTTTCATGCCTTGCTTCAGATGACCATAGAGGATCCTGTAACCTGGCATTTTACTGTTCATCCTTTGCTATGTCCAGAAGGAGTGAGGAAGAAGAGGGAGGGCTTTCATTATTTATGGCTTAGAGGTAGAACTCAGACCATGGGCTGAATGTTGTGAAAAGGCAGATTCAAGTTCAACGATTAGGAAAAACATTTTAATGTTGGCTTCTTAAAATAGACTACATGGTGAGGTAATGAGTTCGGCAGCAATCAGCGGCTTGCCCACTCAAAGCTAGTTAGGCCAGCATTAGAATGTACACCCAGGGGGTCCTGGCTGCAAAATACAACAGTCTTTTTTACCACCCAGAAGCTGGGCGTTGCTTCCTACAAAACACCACAGAATTCTGAGCCTAGCACTAGATCTGAGCAGATGGAAACATACAGACTTGCTGACTGCCTTGCTTATTATTGCCATCATAACAAATAGCTGTCATTGAACAAACAGCAAGCCATGTCAGGTATTTCCTTTTATTAGCTCTTACACAATTCCTGTTAGAAAGCCGAGAGGTCATGGAAACATTTGTCTACAACCTCCTTGAAGGATGTGGTGAGGAAAATATACATACATATGTATGTGTATATATGTCTACTTTGTGATGAGTCTCTGAGGTTGCTTCCTGCTCTGAAGGGGCTCAGAAGCGCTTCTGGAGGGCAGACTGGATATTCTTCAGCAGGCCCCACTTAGCTCGGTTCTTCCCATGTCCATCTGGTGTTACCACCTACAATCAGAAGCAAAGAGACATGGCACCCAATAGACAGCAGCTCCCAGTAGTCGGGCCCTTCTGCATGCCAGACACTACACACATCTTTTCATTAACTCCTCACGACAACCACATGAGGCCAGTGATGTTGGTGCCACTTTATAGATGAAGAAGCTGAGACTCAGAAGGACCAGGCAGCTTTCCCAAAGCCCCACAGCTAAAATGTGCTGGGATTGTGATTCCATAGGCCAGGTCCTACTTCCTTTTAGGGCAGCTCATGTGACTGAGTGCATATGACAGTGAGGGGGCTGGACCCCAGGTGAGCTTTACCATAGAGGATCCCTGTATCCTTCCTCGACCATTAGAACTTGCTTCTGTCACAGCTCTTATTAGTTGTTAAGTTTCAGGTAATGTGTTCGACTTTCTTACCAGACCATGAGCACCTCGATTGGGGTGTGGGGGAAATGACAGTCTTTGATCTCCATGGTCCCAAAACTAGTTATGCAAAAGAGACGATTCTTAGAGAAGTAGATGAACAGTGAATAGAACTATAATTTTGTAAATCTGCCAATTGTTTTCCTTTGATGCTGGCAGAAACACTTTATACTATCTTTAATCACAATGAGTGGTCAGTGCCACCTGAAAAAGAAAGACTGTACTGGGCACGAGGGGTAAGAAGAACCCTCCTAGAAATCTGGCTTAGTTGTTGCCCTCCATGTCTTACCTTGAAGATAGTGGGTTTCTTCACTACTCTGGTCTGGCAGCATTCCCATTCCTTCCTCCAAAACATGTAGGGAGTGAGGTTGGGAACCAGGGATGAAAGACAGTCCATTGGATCAATGGGCTCTGCTGAGGTGAATGAGGACTTGAGATAGAATGGGGTTGGGGTTTGGATGGTGAAGAGGAATGTTTATACAGGGCACAAAGTCTTTATGTACAAAGCTTTTAACCTTCTATATTTGTATATAAAGGGAAAGGGCAAAAACAAGAACGAAAAAGCCAGACCCTTATTAGCATGACGCTCTGTACGTTTACAAAACTTTTGGTTTTAAAGAAAACGGAGCTGCATGCAAGGCAAAGGTCATATTATACACATGATATTAGATTATCCATTGCTGAGAAGAAATGGAAATAATGCATAGAGATAACCCTGATAAAAGGAGTAATGTCTAAGATACACACAGAGTTATCAGAGGGCAATAAAGAAGACGGAACAGTGCTATGAGGGGCTAGGAATTAACTCATAAATAGAAGATTGAGTTTTTTCTTTAAAGTAGAGTCAGAATCTTCAAAGATAAAGACTGTATGTGGTATGTGAATAGAGCAGTGAGGACTGAGGTGTGTCTATGAAGAAGGGAATCAGATAGAAAGGAAGACAGAAGAAATAGAAGAACAAAACTTGGAATATAAAAGAAATAGAAATGATAGTTGACATCTCTTCCCTGCCCCAAATGCCTCAGGCTCTTATTGCTTTCCAGATGAATTCTACCAAACTCTTAAGAAAGAGTTGTTCTAGAAAATAGAAGAGCAAAAGTTTCCCAGCCCTTTTTATGAAGCTTGTGAAATATTGATTCCAAAACCAGATAAAAACAATATAAGCAATAAACAGAATCCAATTTCCTTATAATTATAGATACACTAATCCAAAGTAAAATATGAGCTAACTGAAATCAATTGTATTAAAAAGTAATACGTTACGATCGCACAGGATTTATTCCATAAATGCAGGTGGAATTTAGCATCAGAAAAATAAATCAATGTAATTCACTTCATTAATAATGGCCTGAAGGAGAAAAATCATATAATCACCTCAAATAATGCAAAAAATTTAGTAAGTACCTATTTCTCAGAAACTTAGGAGTAGCTACAAGTACATCTCCTTAACTTAATAAGGATTATATACTATAAAAAATAATAATAATGGAGAAACTTTAATATCAGGAATAAGACAAGGATATCTGCTATTACTGCTACAATTTTATGTATGACTCAAGGTTCTGGTCAAAGCCATAAAGAAAAAAAAAAAGAGTTTCAAGAATTGTAAGGAAACAGATAAAACCATCCTTTTTCTTTATAGAAGATAGGATCATATGCCTGGAAAAACAAGCAGAAATAGCAGAATGGGTCTCAGAATAATAAAAGAGTTTTTGAGATGACTGGAATCAAGATTACCCTACAAACAGAAATAGTCTTTATTCTAAACCAGTAATCTATTAGAAAATACAATAAAATAACATTCATAATATCAACAGTCTGTAAACTATTTGGTTCATTTATGGTATGCAACATGATGTTTTGACGTATGTATACACAGTAAAAGAATTACTACAGGCAAGCAAATTAGCATACCCAGCATCTCACATAGTTACCTTTTGTGTGTGTGTGATAAGAGCACCTAAAATCTATACAACACACTATTATTAACTATAGTCCTCATGCTGTACGTTAGATCTCTAAACTATCTAGTTTTACCAGGAATACGTGTACCTATGTAGGAAAACTTAAACACCCCAGTAAAGAACATGGACTATGATTTGAGTAAATGTTCAAATATATTACAAAAATATCATGTTTTCAAATGAACTTAGAAACACAATGCCTTCTGAATAAATTCTATCTGAATGTTTTCTAAGAATTCAAGTTACTCCAAAATGTATATGAAGAAATAAATTTCAATGATTAGTTAAATGATTTCTAAAAAAGAAAGAAGGGTAATGGGGATACTTACCTTAGTAGTTCATAAAGACATGGCAAAAAGCTGAGGTTAAAAAATAATAAAACAAGTATGGTGTTGATATAAGAGCAGAAATATAGACCTATGGGATATAATGGAGTGCTCAGAGATATATCCCTAAATATATGGAAACCTAATATAAAAGTGGCATTTTCACTTTATAAATATGAAGAAGAGACATTGCTTGGTAGATGGTATTGGAAAAAATGCTTCACTATATTCCTTCCTAGTACTACGTATAAAAGCAGAGTCTGGATTGATTAAAGACTTAAATTTGAAAGGTGAAACTGTAAATTTAATAAAAGAATATATAGAAGGTTATCTTTGTGATCTAATCCTAGGAAAGGATTTTTTAAAATAAAACTTCAAAAGGTTAAGCCATAAAGAAAAAATAATTGATGATTTTGATTATATCAAAATTAAATATTTCTGCTATTTTATGAAGTATGCTGTGAACAAAGCTGATAGGCAAATGTCAGAAGAGAAGATAATAGCGATGTCTAAAACCATCACCTAGAATATATGAGGACAGCCTGCAAATCACCTAGCAAAAGAAAAATGCAATAGAAAATGGGTGAAGGATATCAACAGGCTCTTTACAGAAGAGGACATCCTGAAAACTAACAAAATTATAAAATGAAATTTAAAACAATAAGGACATATCATTTTATACCTACTGGGCTAGGAAAATAATAAAAAGCTGGATCTTGCTAAATGTAGCTGGGGCTTAGGGTATAGTGGCTCTAATCTAGTCCTTATGGAAGTGTACATGGATGTGGTCAAATTAAGTACCCACATATCGATGACCTAGAAATTTCACTGATAATATGTATCTAATATGGGGTAAATTGCACCTGCCACCAATTTATGTGTTGAGGCCCTAAACCCCAGTACCTTAGAGTATGACTATATTTGGAGAAAGGGCCTTTCAAGAGGTGATTTAATTAAAATGAGGCCATTCAAGTGGACCCTAATGCAACCTAACTGGTATCGTTATAAGAAAAGGAAATCTAAACACAGAGAGATATTACAATGCATGTGCACAGAGGAAGGACTATATGAGGACACAGTGAGAAGGTGACCATCTGTAAACCAAGGAGAGAGGTCTCAGGAGAAACCAACCCTGCCAACATTTTGGTCTCGGACTTCCAGCCTCGAGAAATGTGCGAAAATTAATTTCTGTTGTTTAACCCATCCAGTCTGTGGCATATTCTTATGGCAGCCTTAGCAAACTAATCAATAACCCAGAGAACACTTACACCCCTATCGTGTCCATACGGTGTAATGAATAAGGCTGTTCACTGCAGCATTATTGGAGGTCACCTGGGTGTCCATCCTGCCTGAAATAGACAGGTAACACGCAGTGAACAAATGCACATTCTGAAAGATCAGGTGGTATTAGGAGTAAAAGATGAAATGCCCATAACAGCATGGATGGATCATAAAAACAAGGCGTTTAAGAAAACAAAGTAAGAGGAAAGTAAGATGTGTAACACGATGCTAATTGTTTAAATTAACAACACATTGAAAACAATAATACAAATCATGGAAGAACACAGAAAAACAAAAAAATACTCATAAAACATATTAAAATGGATGTCACAAAAGGGACCATATAAATAAGAATAGAGCTTTGTATAGACCAATGCTAATAATGGACCATGAACTGAGGTATATGAATAATTCAGACTTCTGTACATGAGATTAAAAAGAAATCAGGTCCAGCATGATCCTAAATTATACTTGCTTCAGGGCTCAAGTCTATCTACAGGGCAGGTAAAGGATGGACCAACAGGGTTCGGCTTACATGAAAGGTCAGGAGATCTTTGGAAAAGAATAAATCCTAAGGAGATGAAGAATGCAAACCATCTTGGTTTCATTTTAGGGCACAGAGTCACCGTGAGTGTGGGGGTGGCTGTGGGGGTAGGCTTGGGGTATTTTGAGAGTGAAACAGTGGTGGTCATTCAGGGTGTCCTCCAATACTAATCTTTGAACGTGTGTGGCTCAGCGTGAGAGTCTTCGGCAGGAAGAGGAAAAATTAGGAAGGAAATTCTGTGATGGCCAGGCCGTCCTGCTGTGTGGCTGGGGTTTCAGCAGGAGCACAGGCTGAGTAGGAAGACAGCATCACGGTAGAGACTCAGGGCAGCTGGCAGGACTACTTCCTGAGCCACGTCAGACACCGAGGGTAACTCTCAGTGCATGCTGAGAAGGGCTTTGAGAGGATGGCTGGGGACAGAGGTTGCTGCTTTTCTTGAAGAGCTACAGGGAAAGAGCCAGAAAATTACCAATCTGTGACTATTGTTGGGCCTGAATTTTTACCTCCAAGTCTGATGTAACCTAGGACATCCACTTTACAGATTGTGGTAGAAACAATAATGGACCCCAGAGATGTCCATGTCTCAATCTCAGAAACTCTGGATATGTTACATTTCATACATAGCAAAGAGGAAGTAAGATTGCTAGTCATCTGGTCTTTTTTTATTTTTTTGAGATGAAGTCTCACTCTGTCACCCAGGCTGGTGTGCAGTGGTGTAATCTTGGCCTACTGCAACCTCTGCCTCCCAGGCTTAAGACATTCTCATGCCCCAGCCTCCTGAGTAGCTGTGATTACAGGCGTGTACCACCACATCTGGCTAATTTTTTTGTATTTTTAGTAGAGATGGGATTTTGCCATGTTGCCCAATCTAGTCTTAAACTCCTGGCTTCAAGAGATCCTCCTGCCTTGGCCTCCCAAAGTGCTGGGATTATAGGTGTTAGTCACTGCACCCGTCCCAGCTCGTCTTCGGGTAGGAAGACTATCCTGAACCATCAGATGGACTCAATGCAATCACAAGGGACCTTCAAGGTGGAAGACAGAGGCAGAAGAGAACCAGAGAGATGGTAGTGTGAGGACTCAGCCCAATATTGCTGGCTTTGAAGACTCAGGAAGGGGCATGAGCCAAGGAATACATGTGGCTTCTAGAAGTTGGAAAAAGCGAGGAAATGGATTCTCCCTCAGGCCCTCCAGAAGGAACACTATACGGCTGACTCTGATTTTGCCCAGTAAGACCCATTTGGATTTCTTTGGAATTGCAAGGAAATAAATAATTTGTATTATTTAAACTACTAATTTGTTTCAGCAACAATAGGAAACTTATACACAGATGGGCAGTTAGATTTGTCATGGGAAGCTTTCACAGAAGTCAGCCAAGGTGCAAAGTCAGAGGGAGACAGAGTCAAAGTAAGGAGACTACTTTCAGAAATGGGAATGATGGTCAACAGATACATTGAGGACCAGAGGAAGAACAGGAGAAGAAACTGAGGCCTACAGTACATGAATTATCCAAAAACACATTTCCCTACCCTTCGAAAATATCAGTTAGGCTCTTTGATGTTAGACGCGCTCAGCTAGGGACCATGGGCACAGAAGAGTGTGTAAGACTAACACCCATCCTCAAGGACTTGCAGCCTAGTGGAGTTGGAACTAGAATTCAGGTACACAAGACCAAAACCAATGCTCTTTCAATGCATAATCTTGACTCTCAAAAAATAAAAGTTCAGCTTTCTCTGCTGTTGGCTTTGACATCATTCTCCCAGATTAAAGTACTATGTCCCCAGGCCTTAGCCTACCCTCTTCCAGACTTAGTTCCATCTGGTTGTGGTGCAGGGGAACAAAGAGCTGTGGGCTTGGATGCAGACCTAGGTGTCCACTCCCTCATCCTTCCATGAGGCCAGACACTTTGCTTCTTTCAGCCTCATTTTTCTTATCTGTAAAATAGAAGCCATCACTCCCTCCTTTCCCAGTGGCTGGGATGATCAGTGATAATGAATATACCCCGTCGGACACAAAGATGACCTTCAAATGGAATCTTTCGAAAGCATTAAAGTCAATTTTCTTGCTGGGTGTATTACACTCCATACAAATCTCTTAAACAATCAAGTCTTAGACTATGCAAATAAAATATAAAAGGTGTTTTTTCACTTTTTAAAACAAAAATACATGTGATAGAAATACTGCATTTTGGATAAGGAATGATTCTGCTGCTTCATTGCAACATTTTAAGTGAAACCTTTCAGGAATACCTGCATAGAACTGATACCAAGGAAAAAAATTTGATTTTCTAGGAAAGAAATGAAGTCATTACTTTTATGAAGCTTTATAAATGTCATTCAAAAACACCATCTTATTTTCATTTGCTATTGAAGGTTTTACTTATGCAAATCATGACGAATGTTAAGGAAACCCAGTGTTTCCTCTGGAATGCTAATATAACCACAAAGAAGGGAGGAAGAATTACTTCTGAAGGAAAAATCTATATTGCAGCTCCTCAAGTCAGATAAAAATGAAGCTTTCAGAAAACCTCATTAATTAGGGCTCTGCTCATTTAGATATTGTGTAAAAAAGAAAGACTGGAATGCATTTCCTTCTCTTACAGGGAGGGCAAATTAATCACATAAACACAGTTTCAAGGGGAATGCTATTTCTTGACTGATTGTATAAAACACTTAACAGCTTTCAGGCATCTTATGGTACTTTGTAATTATTAATTTTATTTATCAATTTATTTCTTCACTCTTTAATTTAGACATTCTTTATATGTTCCTTTATTTGGTCACATTTTCACTCATATACACATTCAATAACCATTAAGAACCTGCTATATGCAAAGTGCTGTGGTAAGCACTGTGGGAGAAAGAACCATGAATTAGATGTGAATTTTGTTCTCAAGGAGTCCGTAGTTTCAGAAGGACAACAAAAACCTCCACCTAAGAAAAACCAAGAGGGACTGAGATGGCACACTGATGACACACTATGGTATCTCCACTCATCCCTTTTCTGGCACTGAAAATAATAGATTACATATGTATATATGTAAAATTTGCAACAGCACTGAGTGCCCTTCATGGACAAGACATTTTTGAGGAATTCCTAAAAACTGAGAAGGCAGATGGGATTAGATGGAAGGAAAAATCCATAGTCAAGAGGATGTGTGGATGTGGAGCAGCCATAGGCATTCCATGCTCTGAAGAGTAAGGTATCAAGAATGGGAAGGGCGGCCGAGGCGGGTGGATCACGAGGTCAAGAGATCGAGACCATCCTGGTCAACATGGTGAAACCCCGTCTCTACTAAAAAAAAAAAAAAAAAATTACAAAAAATTAGCTGGGCATAGTGGCACGTGCCTGTAATCCCAGCTACTCAGGAGGCTGAGGCAGGAGAATTGCCTGAACTCAGGAGGCAGAGGTTGCGGTGAGCCGAGATCGCGCCATTGCACTCTAGCCTGGGTAACAAGAGCGAAACTCCGTCTCAAAAAAAAAGAAGAAGAATGGGAAGGGCTTTGGGGAAACTGATCAGCAGTGTAATTGGCTGGAGGCTGGCAGGAGGAGTGGCTAGCAGGCTTCCCCATCCCACATCCTTCTCCTCTCAGGTTTGACTTCTGTGTGTCCGGAGGTCCCTGGGTGCTGGACTCTGAGGCAGAGCATGACCCCTGAGGCTGGCAACCTGGATGAGTAGTCTCATGCTAGGAGACTTGCTATGGGTATACTGACCACCCTTTCTCCTGCTTTGCCTTTATTACTAGAGGTAGCAACCACTCAGATTCTTTTCCTCTAACATTTGACTAAGGAAGCAGAGTACAGTTGGTCAGATGCTGTTGGGCGCTGGACCTGTAAGGTCACACAGAGGTTGGGCCATGACAATTCAAAACCATATACAAGCTGAATTTAGGGGAGTGGAAACTAAGGGCTAGCCAAAAATGGTACAGATCCAGAGAGAAGCTGAGAGAATGAGTGTGTGAAAGAGAGAAGGGAATGGGGAGAGAGGAAGAGAAGTGAAAGAGGGAGGGGGAGAGAAACTGATGACTCTCTAGTTCCCTTGGGTATCAGATCAGAGGTATATCCTAGAAGTGGCCTCATGAGACTTCCTCTATGTCATAAATTTCTCTTTTCAAAAGCCAAAATGAATAGATTTTTTTTTTCTTCTAAAGAATTCCTGATTAAGACATAATCGACCCTGATTCCAAAGTACACCCCTATGGTTGTACAGTAAGATAGCAGCTCTGGGCACTCTTGGTATTTTTATTCTCTTTCTTCTTTTAATATCAATAAAATTATACTCATGAGTGTATGTCCCTGGAGAGATAAAGAAGAATCAGTCTTGCATCACAAAAAGGATAGCAATAATTTTGTCCTTTCTTTTTTGGAAACCACAATGACCTGCTTAGTGGCTGTCTCTTGACTTTCAGATGAACAATTTTTTTTTAAACTATAAATAGGTCCTAAATACTGTATTGGATATATTTATATAAAAAAATTATTGTGTGCCAGAAATTCAAATCTAACTGGGCATGCTGTATTATCATTTGTTAAATTTGGCACCCCATCCTTGACTGGGAATAGCACCTCATTTTTATCTTTCCCATACCACAATTATTTCATGTCCTTCTCACACAACAATTATTTGTTTATTAGAACCCAAGTACCTTGAAGGCAGGGATTATGTTTATTTTCCTCTGACTCTCTATATTTCTACACAATGCCTAGAACAAATGTTTTTGAATCAAATAGAACAATTCTCAGTTCTCATCTGCAAAGTCTGGTTGAGGCCAGCAGCCCTCTCGTTGGCCTCAAGTTAACAAATGTTCTGTGCTTAGAGGAAGAATCTCATGGTGAGTTCTGTAATCTCAGGATCATCTTAACAGGGCCTCATCCAGAACCTATCATAGAAAAAAAAATCTGTTTGAGAAATAATGTACACAGTACCTTGCAGATATCACTCCATTGTCCAGGACCATTATCATTGATGGCTCTAACTTTAAACACATATTCCGTGTTGGGGGTCAGGTTGTGCAGCTCCAGATTCTGCTGCATTATGTCCCGAATTTGTCCACAGAGCTCCATTTGTACGTTGTTAGGAGGGGAAGTAATGACTTCATAGAATTCCATCTCAAAAGAGTCCACATCTTCTGCTGGACATGTCCAGTAAACCTATGAAAGAAATGAACATACTGGTGTGGTACTAGTATACACCATTCAGCTTTCATTCCCTTAAAGATTTGTGGTGTTGACTATCTGTGGGGTGAGTTTAAGCTGACCCCATCCCCTGTAGCTGCTGAGGACTTTTAATTAGACCATGCATAAGTCTTGGAAGGCTGTGTGATGAGGCCTGGCATAATGCTTGTAATGAGGTTCACGAGCAGAAGATTTATGTTCTGTCAGTCAGCATGGAGGTGACAATTGTCCTCCTGCTTGAAAAATACAGAAAAATATAGGGGAAGAAAATAAACATCACTCATGAACTCACAATTCAGTTAATTCATTATTATTTCTTTGCAATTTCAGAACACACACAAAGACACAAAAACATATATATATAACTCGGATTATGTTGCTTTGATTTCTATTTTCTTTTACTTATGTTGTATGTTTTCCTAAATCATTAAAAATTCAGTTAACTACCATCTTTAAAATTTCTCCCAAAATAATTTAATCCTTCTATAGTTGAACATTTAGGTTGTTTCTAATTTTATACTCTAATAAATAAATGTTGCAATAAAGACTGTTAGGCATGAATATTTCTTTGAATTTTCAATCAATTTCTTGGAAGAGATTTCTAGAACTAAAATTGAGTTTTAAAAAATCTCTAGGATTTTAACAATACATATTGACAAGTTATAAGACTAAGTTTCAGAATATTTTCTGTGCTAACATCCTAAAGGTTTGAGAGTGATGTTAACATAGACTTAATCTTCTGCATTGCTGAGCACTATGATTCCTGTATGAAGTCCATTCCATTATTCTAAAATATGGTTCAATGATATTTTAAAATCAAATATCACCATCTAGCAGTAGGTTTAGGTGTTCTCTTTTGACCACAAATGACTTGACTGAGTTGTTTTGTATAGGTCCCTTTCTTGAGCTCATCAGGGATGATTAATAGGTGGCATGGGGTGACTGTTTTCCATGCCCACGTGTAGAGCAGACACCACCAATCCTCTGGCTCCAGAGCAAGATCTGCCAACTTCTCAAGAGGTCTGAGTTGTCAAGGAGATGAGACCTAGTGCCATCCCTGAGGCAACGAGCGTACACTATAGGCCTTGCTGATCTAGTATCATTTGGAAATGCAGTTCAGCTGCTCAGTTATGGGCATTGTTTATGTGAAGGGCAGAAATACTTCATCATGTCCTGATAACCCATGGAATGTTCTACCTTGCAAAGTATGGGTTGTTCTTTGTGTCAATTATAGACAACAAAACATGGATTATGATGTCTCAGGAGAAAGGAAAAGTAAAGCTTGGTCTGTGTCTGGCCTTCATTTTTTAGATCTTTGACACTAATGTGTGGTCTGTAGATGGCAGCATTGGCGACACCTGGAAGTTTGCGAGAAACAGAATCTCAGGCCCCAATGAAACCTATTAAAATAGAATCTGCATTTTAACAAGATCCCCAGGTGCACATCTGTGTTTGAGAACTGCTAGTTTAGAACTCAAGGATTTAAAAGTCTTTGGGAGTGTTCTCAGATTATGGGAAACAAAAGATGGGCTCTGCCACATGGGAGCAGGCCACGGGCTGACTCTAGGAAAAATCCAAGAGGAGGCAGGAGGCACTCTAATAGAATATTTAGTGGCATGTTATTTTTTTTTCCTCTGTAAACTTCAATAAAGTGTTCTATAAACAATTCAATGTGGGTTCAGCTAGATTTGAAAGGTATGTCAAAGAAAAGGCCATTTGTCCATGTTAGGTCAAGAGGGTCAAAGGGAAGTCATGTCCCTTGAGGCCAGGCAATGGAACTTTCAGAGGTCTGTGAGAGACCCCACTCTTCACTCTCTCCCTCCACAGGAGGTTGAATCTTAGAAGAGCTGAAATTTCACTGGGGATAATTCTCCCTATTTTTCCAAATCATAGAGAGTCTGGATATTTTCTTTAGGAAAGGTAGCAATTTGGAGGAAACAGCTGATGAGTAATGGAACCTATATTTCTAACTCCAATTTCTGTACTGTCTCTATTACAGGCTTTCCTTTGGGAAACATTACACTGCCAAGTAGTCTCTTCAGATTACTTTGGTTCCCAGATTGGGTTCTCTTTCAGTTGAGAAACTGCCTTTGTAGTGGAGGTAGGGCTTTCAGATATATTTCCAACTATGAGTTAAATGTATTGACTATTTGGTTTAAGCAAATCTTGGGTTACTTAAGATTTCTGGAACTTATCCCTTTTGAATGGACTAACCACAAAGAGTCTAGAGAAGCAGATCTGAGTGACCAGACCCTAGAGGCAGGTAGGTAAGCGCAACCTTTCCTGACTACTCACTTCCACTCTGTGCCCCACACCCTCCCACCTTCCCCACTGGGCCCAGAACCTTTCTTACCTTGGCAGCTCTTGGGCACACCAGAGTCTGGTAGATAACAATTGGGCCCGGGGTCTTCACAGAACCACCATTGAATGAGTACCAGTTGTGGAAGCTGCTGCTGTTTTGTACAGACTGACTGTCTGGTGCAGCACTCCAGTAGGTGTAGAGGCCATCTGTGGGTTTAGCGGGGGTGGCTGACTGGGGTCTCCCACAGGCCTCCAGACCCACCTTGGCCTTCTCGTCAGTGTTGCTGAAGGACAGCAAGGAGGAGCTTCGCTGGTATATCTGCTGGTTGCCGAAGCTGTGGGTGCTGAAAGTGACCTTCCTGGCAATCATCGTTTCTGAGTGCATGGGGTAGGGGGAAGGCAGTGAGTCCCCTGAGGAGCATACCCTCTTGGGTCCTGTGGGGAAGAGGTCATGGATGGCACTGGAAAGCTCAACAAAGTCCAAGGGCATGGAGTTTATTGAGTGTATCCGGAGCTCTGGGTCAGGCCTGTAGGTGCTCTGGATTCCATCCTCGATCTGGTCCACTAGGATCTTGGCCGACTGCAGGAATGCCACCTGGCCAGTCTCCTTCAGGGCTTCCTTGGAGTAGGCGATGAGACCATCCATCTCATTTACTTTCATGGTTGTAGCATACACATATTTTTCAATTTCCTTCTGCCTGGACACTTCTAGATTCTCTATCTGCTCCATGATGATCTTCTCTTTCTCCTGAAGAATGCTGCGCAACTTGAGAAAGCCATTTCTGATCTCTCTTCGCTTTGCCTCCTTGTCAGCTTTAAAGCTGTTTTTCAGGACGTTGAATTCCATGAGGTCATTGTCAATTTCATATCGGACTGCAAAAATACCAAGTTACTTACTTTTAAAATTTTCATTTCCCCGGGTGTCAAAGCCAGTAGCAAACTAGAGCAGATTACCCTGGGCTCCAAGGAGGTGAGTGAAGAGGAGGGAAGGCACTTGTAGCTGGGCTGATTCAGGCTAGAATAGGTTTATGAAATGAATTTGGCCCTCACTACACCCTCCCTCTTCCTCCCTCTCTGATCCTTCCCTGGCACATCTCTATCTCGTAACAGTAACCCCTGTGGTCTTGGGTCTGAGACCGGAAGTTCAAGGCCACCCTTGATATTGATTTTTACCAGATTTCAATTGTCTGCAAGTTGAACCTGAGAAGAGGTAAAGTCACAAAGTGACTGGGGCCTGCTTTTCCATGTAGGAAACCTAAGCTTTTTCAGTGGTAAAAGAAAGAACTAAATTTCTGATGACTACTTCTAAAAGTTGTCTTGCATCATTTGCTAAGCCTCCAGCCCTGTACAACAGTGGGATATCAGCAAAGCTTTCCTTCATCGTGGTGGCTTTCTTACATGCCCCTTCTCCCCCTTTGTCTCTCATGGGGTTCAGCTATGTCATTCTCTTTGCCTTTCCTCCATTCCTTTCAAAAAAGGGTCTGCTGTCACACTTCAAGGAAAACCAATTATTCTGCATCCTTGCATATGCTGTTTGGATTTTAAGTTCACTAAGTCATTCAACAAACATTTTCAGACTCCTGTTACACGCCATGTATCTTTTAGGCACTAAGGATACAGATATGATTGTGAGAGGGCATCTGTGCTCAAGGTATGAATAAATCCAAAGATACTACAGTTGAAGGATGCTATGGCAGGGTGAGCATGTGGCACATCTCTATCTGTGAAATGGGCTTTTTGTGAAAGGTGAAATGAATACCTTGGTTAGCTAGCTTTAAAGGATTTGAGGCATTAAGCAGCAGTTTGGAGAACGTCAACGTTCTGTGGCCTATGCTACAGGTAAGGTCCTTCTCATGAAAGGCAAACTCTTCAGTAAATTGATGGGCAATAGTCCTCACTGAATTTTACTCAGGAGTGGGGATGACTAGATGTTTTTGCACTTGGTTCATAACATTATCCTGGGTTCATAGGAAGCTGGACTCCTGTGAGTGGTGGTCATTATAACAGGGGTGTGCATTTGAATGTGGGAAACCCTAGAGTTCTGTCAGATCATGAGAACAGGGACCACAACTGCCTTGGTTGCCACTATGACTATGGTGTACAGAGGTGGGCAAATATATTTGTTGAATAAAAGCCATTCTTTCCTGTTTTCTAACATGTCATTGGTGAATTTCAGCATTGTCACTCTCTGGCCAACTCCCTGAAGCCCCAGTGTTTTCTGCCCACCTCCTTTCTCACACTGGCTCAGAAAAGATGCAGTGATGCAGGTGAGACCAGAACAGAAACTACCAGGTGCGATTTCAGTGCTGAGAAGTGCTTCTTGCCCTCCCCAATGTACTGTGACTACGGCAGCCAAAATTCTACTTTGTGCATTATTTTCTTGACTATTCAATAATTACCTACTGTTAAAGATACTTGGATAGGAAATTTCTTGCATTATTCAGGATTAATTAAGCTTATATAGAGCAAAGTCCTGCGAGGCAGGATAAAAATTTCTTAGATGAGAGGGAAAAAGGTATCTCCAGGAGGAGAAAAAAGAGGAGGCCAGAAACGTCCCACCCCAAACCTCTACAAATACGAAAGCTTTGCAAGAGATGATTTTAAAGCAAAGTCAAATCAAGGTCTCTTGTAGGCAATACACTTAAAACTAGTTGCTATTTATTGAATATTTTTTATGGACCAGATTTATATATTATCATATATCACATATATCTTCTTATGAGGAAGATATTGTTTCTATTTATAGATGAAGAAGCTTGAGGCCCAGGGAAGTTAAGTGACTGCACAGTGTTATACATGAGGTAAATGGGAGAAACTAGGCTTTGTCTCTAACCCTATTTGTCTAGCTCCAAACTCTAGGTTCTTAATTGCTTCAGCTGTGACTCTCCGCACTCTGTGAATACCAAAATAACCAGAGAGAGGGTTAAAAAAACACTTCTCTTGGACCCACCTGCTAAGATTCTGAATCAGTGAGCTTGTGTTGGGGCTCAGGGAGCCAGGTGAGGAAGTTTTCAGCAAGGTTTAGAATCTAACCCAGAGAATCCCATGGGATCATGTTAAAGAAGCAGATTCTGATGCACGAGGCCTGGGGTGGGTCCTGAGAGTCTGCATTTCTAACAAGCTCTCAGGGATGCCAACACTGCTGGTCCTTGAACCATGCTTTGAGTGGCAAGGAACTAAACTTCTGAGCTCCCTTTATTCCAGTAGTTCTCAACCTTGGCTACACCTCTGAATCACATGAGGAGCTTTTTAAAAGTCCGTCTTGCTGAGCCTGCACCTCTGTGCAGATAGGACAGGGGCATTGGTTTTTAGTAAAGCTTCTAAAATGGATCTTCTCTCTAGATCCTCGAGTTTCTGAGTGTGTATCCCCAGATCACTTGCTTTTGAATAACCTGGATATCTGTTTAGAATGCCAATTTATGGTACCTCCCAGAAAAGTGAATCAAGTGCTCATGAACAAGTTTGAACCCTGGTTAAAAAAATTTTGTGTGTTCTTTTCTTTTTTCATCAAGGATGAAAGGTTAAATTCTTTACTTAGAGCTAATATCTAATTTACCTATTATTCCCTTTTCCCTTTCCAACTGCTGGGTTCTCTGGAATTTAGACTTTAATTGAGCATTTTCCCCCACCTTGAATTGAGCTTGGCATTTTCCCAATTGAGCTTTGTTGTCTGACTTTTAGGTGCCCTGGACTCAGAAAACTATCCTAGGTCTCTCACGTATTTAGGACAAAGTTCCCTACAGAGGGATGGAAGGCACAGTGGGCTGTAGGCAGCAGCACCTTCGCCATGCTGAGGCCCCAAAGAATCCAGCCAAGCCCTGGCCTAGGAAGGCAGTGAGTCTTAACTTCAGAAAACCCTTTTGGAACCAACAGTCTTACCACTTTCTTTGTAATGTGGCTCCTGTAGGGTTCCGTTAATATAAAGTGTTCCCTGGTGGTGGTTCCAAAATTAAATAAATGTCAATTGACAAGCAAGGTTTCCAGGTACGTGGCAACTGAGAAAAATCAAGGTATTCCTGAAACTGCTGAGAGGTCCTGGGTGATGTGATCATTAGCAAAGTCTGTTTCTGACCCATCTTTACATCCAATGGGACCTTTCTGTGCAGCTCAAGGAAAAGCTGTCTCCCTCCCAAATGTGTAGGCCTGTCTGAATGATGGAGACTAATAGATCTGACAAAGGAAAAGGCCTGGGTTGATCTGGTGCACTTTGATAACTGACTGTAGGCCACTCCTAAAGGAAAGAGACCATGGATGGTGGTGGTGGTTCCCCCTCCCTCCTCTTCATCTTCAGATTCTGGTCACTTCTTAGCACAGAGTAGGTTGCCAAGTGAATGTTATGGAATTAATGGTGGCCACTGGAGTCAAATAGACTGCATCTGCCACTTATTAGCTGCCTGTCCTAATTGTTTTTTGAACCACAGTTGTCTTATCCATGGAGGACATTTTAATGCCTATACTGTAGCATTTTTGAGATTAGACAAAATGTGCTCCAGAGGCCTGAGTAAAGTTGGCCTTTATATATATAAGAAAGTATTCCTGGGGGTAAAGGGCACTAAAGGGATCTCTTGGATTTTCATGTCTAACCAGGTAGAGACATTTTCAGAAATTATGGGGCTCTTTGCTGAATCCTGTGAAATATTATTATACTTGGTTCCATCACTGAAATATTATTTCCCTTATAGAAATGATATTACATGTAACCAATACAAAATAACCAAATCACCATGAACAAACATGCAGAGGAAAAATAAGCTGTTGACTAGAATGCTATTGCCTAGTTATGAGTTTTCCCTATTATTATGTGTTTGCTGCCAGTTCATTTACTTTGTCATCTGCAAGCTTTGGAAAAAATTCATCGAGGGAAATTTAACATGGAGATAATTCTCAGCACTGACTTCTTTTCCCTGCACGTTTAGGAAAACCAAAGAAATCCAATGGTGACAAAACACCTTAGAAAGGGTCACAGAACGTCAGTAAACTATAGGATCAAACTGTTCATTTTCCAAAGGAGACAATGAGACTTGAGGACATGAAGATTATCATCAAGATTATAGAATCTTTATGCACTTGTCATACGGCATTTTGCATGCTTTACATAGAGTAACTCACTTAATCCTCACACCAACCCAGTGAAGGGGGTCACTGCTGTAGCCCTATTTCATAGGTGAGGAAAGCAAGGGACAGGACAGTTAAGTGGCTGGAGGTGGTTGCCAGGAGGGGACACCAGGGTAGTGACTTTCAGGGTAGCACAGTGTTTCCTGGTGCCTTGATTGCTCCACTAGGTGGAGTCTGTTAAGGCACTCAGTGAACAGCTTGGCCCACGCCGTCTTCCCCAGGTGTTCCTGAGCTAGGAGTTAGGCTGAAGGAGAGGATAAGGGGAGCACCTGCTTTGTACTTGGCGATGGCGCTGAAGAGTGCGGCGGCCCTCTCGGAGCAGGCGTCGACGAGGCTGACGGTGTCGTGGCCGTTGTGGAAACAGACCTTGCAGAAGGTGCAGAGCAATTCGTTGTCATCGCGGCAGTACTCGATGATGCGGCTGGATGGGTGGTGGAGGCAGATCTTCTCGTCCTGGTCCTCGACGCTGGTGTCCACAAAGACGTGGTCTTGCGTGGCCACATCCGAGTGGAAGGCCTTGAGGCAGTCGTTGCACAGGTTGAGGCGGCAGGTGATGCAGCGCTTGTAAGCGATGCGCCTGTTGCGGCAGACCTGGCAGAGGATGGGCCTGGAGGAGCGGTCAAAGCGCCACTTGAGGTAGCCGTGCTGCTGCATGTAGCGCTTGGTGAGGCGCCCTCGCAGGTAGTTCTCCGGCAGCTGCATCTTGTTGCTGTAGGGCATGCAGTGCGAACGGTCGCACACCGGGCAGATGAGGATGAAGAAGTTCTCGGTGACCTCGGCGTGCTTCTGCAGCTGGCGCAGGCACTTCTCGCACAGGCTGTGGTTGCAGGGCAGCATGAATGAGTGCAGGCGCAGCCGGCTGCACATGGGACAGGTGAGGTGGCTCACCAGGTGGCTGCTGGCTGGTACTGACTTCACTTTATCCACCTGGGTATCGCTGCTCCCAACGCGCAGTGCAGTCTTGGAGCTGAAAGGGAAAGCAAACGCAGGGCTGCAGGAGGCAGGCTCAAGAGCTTGCTCTGCTTCTCCACCTCTGAAAGAACTCTTGGTTCCTGAGGGGCAGTCTACTGTGGCGGTGAGGAGCCTGAGCTGGGTGCCAAGGTGCCTGCGTTCTCAACCTCTTTCCACCATTTTTCAGCTCAGGTAAGCCAGTTAACCTTTCGGCCTGTTTCTTTGTTATAAAACTATGTCATAGAGTTTCTTGAGAGGATTAAAATTGAGTTTAATACCTGTACGGACTAAGCAGTCTGAAGCACGCAACCAGTGCTCTGCAACTGCTTGTTGACATAAAGCCAGGGAAAAGCAGCAGAGACTGGCCTGGCGCTGTTAGATAGGCCTCGGTGTTCGGCTGGACATCGGTAATATCAAAAAATACAATATCCAGCAAGGCCACTGTGTGGTTTTGATGGATCAAAGCAGAAACAAGACCACTTCATAATGTTTGGACTCAGACAAGAACATTGTCTAAATCATAAAAACGACCCAATGTCCCCCATCCTGGTTTTTTTTTTTAACCAAAAATCCTGGTTGACTTTTTTTTAAAAACAGCTTTCGAGTCACTCTGTTCTTCCCACCTTCTGGATAAGATTTATTGAGATATTCAGTATATTTACCCCCGTGTCCTTACCTAACATGAGCACAAATCCTGTAATAACTTTTCCAGGTACCTTACACTTATGCTTTATGTTCTCATTTGTTACAATAAGTCAGTAAATCCAATCTTGTCTAACTACAGGTGTGCTCTTAGTGTTTTTTTCCTGGAGGACATTGACATTTATATACATAGATGGGACACAGAGCAAGGCTGTACCTGAGCCAAGCCTAGAACCTGTGTGATCTGTCAACCAGACCAATAGGTAATGGTATTGGATCTGGGCTTTAGAGGCAGAATGCATGAGCTAGAATGCACCACTTTACAGTTGGACCTTTGAGATGTTTTCTTAAACCTCTCTCATGTTCAGTTTTCTCAACTATAAATCAAAGCTTACAGTACTACTTGCTTTGTGAGGTTTTTATGAAGTCTAAATGAGATAATCCATAAGTGCCTAACTGCTGGTACATAGTAAGCATTCAGTAAATGTGGCCACTGTAATTACTCCTCTTTGCTACGAGCCAGTTAATGTCTGCAGTAGAGAGAAATCACAGTAAAGGAAAATAGTGGCCAAGTCTGTGAAAAGTATGTGTGTCTACTGTTTCATTTGTGTGTGTTAAGGCTCTACATTAGTCTAATGCCTGAGGATGATTTCATATATTGTAAGAACTATGGATGGAGTAAAAGTATACTTGTAAAATTGAAGTGTGTGTTCTAAGAACTTACAATTGGCAAATACAGTGTATAAAAATGAATTAGCTGTGGGGATGGAGGTGTAAATAGGCACACAATTTGTCAGTGTTGCTATCTCCTCTGTTTGGATAATAATACTTGGGTAGTAATCTTGACATTGTGGCTGTGTTCCTTTCTTTTGTCTTCTTGCATTCCTTATGTGTCCCTCTCCCCCACTCCCTTGGCCAGGGACTTAGGTCTGAGTCCACAGTCACAGATACTTCCCAGGCATATTGGAATGGAGTGGCCATGTGGTGACAGATGCCCCCTGTGTAGACTAAGGCACCTGAAAAATTTGTCCCTTAGGGATCTGGGAGGTCTAGGCATGCTGGCCTCAATGTTCTCAGTTCTGTTTCCTCTCTGCTTTCCCAGACTCCTGCTTGTGTCCTGAAGGGATCACCTGGAGGTACAGGTCAATTGTCTATGTAGTGCCTGGATGGACGCCTTTAGTTTGCTAAAAGAGACCTTGAGAATCAAGGTATAATATAAAGAGGCTGTTGTGAGGCTTTCACAGGTGGTACTCCTACTAGGAAGCTCATGAGCTAGCATTTTCATAAATAAGAAGAAGTAGGGAGGGAGATGTTGGAGGAGGAGAAAGCGGGCTCAGGGCTAAGAGAGAGGTATTAATGGCCTAGGCAGCTGTGGTAGAGGTGAAAAAGGAAGTGAGAAAAAGAGTAAGGTAGAGAGGGATGAATGAGACCAGAGTGAGGCAGAAAAGCAAGGTGCTGAGCAGAAAGTGGTGATGAGAAGCAGGGAAGGCCAAGAGTCAGAAGCCAGAAGAGAGGCCAGATTGAAGACAAGCACCCAGAGCCAACCTCCTGACACATGCGATAGCATCCCTGCCCATCCTCCACAAACCTCAGGCTTGGTCAGGGCATTCAGTGGCCATGGTCCCATTCCAAAGCAGCATCAAGACCAGTGCTTTATCTTCTTGCTGAGATATCCTGCCTCTGCTCCTCTGCACAGCCTCCCCTCTCTCCCAAAATCAGGCCTGTTCTTGCATCTGGATTCTTACTGTATCATCTTTCAAATCTCCTGGCTTCCCTCCTTTGCCTCCTGCAGGCCCTTCTGCACATTAGAATCACCTGAAGAGGGTGATGCTTATTAATTCAGATGCTCAGGTGGTACCCCAGACCAATACAATCAGAATGTTTCTGGGGTGGGGATCGGGCATCAGTAATTTTAAAAGATCCCCAGGTGAGGCTGGGTGCGGTGGCTCAAGCCTGTAATCCCAGCACTTTGGGAGGCCGAGGCGGGCAGATCATGAGGTCAAGAGATCGAGACCATCCTGGTCAACATGGTGAAACCCCGTTTCTACTAAAAATACAAAAAATTAGCTGGGCATGGTGGCGCGTGCCTGTAATCCCAGCTACTCAGGAGGCTGAGATAGGAGAATTGCCTGAACCCGGGAGCCGGAGGTTGCGGTGAGCCGAGATCACGCCATTGCACTCCAGCCTGGGTAATAAGAGTGAAACTCCGTCTCAAAAAAAAAAAAAAAAAAAATCCCCAGGTGACTTCAATGTACAATAATGTTAGGGAGCAACTGATGCCTGAGGCATTTTCCTAAAGACCAATTTTATCTCTTTCCTGTTGAAATGGGCTCAGAGGCTCAGTTGCTGTTGCACAGAGAATGAGGTAGTTGATAGAGGAGTGTGGACACCATTTTCCACACTTTAGGATTTCTAGACTTGCACTGAGAATCCCTGGATTTCCTATTTATGCAGATACTATGAGAAGGTCATGGGTGGAGAGTTATGGGTGTTAAGGAGCTACTAAAGATTTAATGGCGTCCTGGTGCGGTGGCTCATGCCTGTAATCCCAGCACTTTGGGAGGCCGAGGCGGGTGAATCACGAGGTCAAGAGATCGAGACCATCCTGGTCAGCATGGTGAAACCCCGTCTCTACTAAAAATACAAAAAAAAATTGGCTGGGCATGGTGGCGCATGCCTGTAATCCCAGCTACTCAGGAGGCTGAGATAGGAGAATTGCCTGAACCCAGGAGGCGGAGGTTGCGGTGAGCCGAGGTCGCGCCATTGCACTCTGGCCTGGGTAACAAGAGCGAAACTCCGTCTCAAAAAGATTTAATGGCAAGATGGATAATATCTTTCCCCTGAATTCACCAAACTTCTGCTTGCAGAATTGCTTTTCCAGGCTTGAAAGCTTTCAAACTGGCCTGCCATTTTTCTGCCTTTTCTAATCCTGTCATCTTATAGTGTTGTCATCTTTTCTAAGAAGTGTGCTGTTAGTACTTCAGACTCCCCTCATGTGTGACATAAAAAGGCTGGTTTGGCAGAGCAGGTGAGGATAATGTAAGACCTGATATGGAGGACTAATACTCCAAATGAGTAATTGAGACCCTAAGTACCATGACTTCTGGATGAGAAAAAAAGAAGGCAGTTGGAGTTCATGGATGTCTGGGGTACTTATATGCCCTCAGGGTCAAAAGTGCCCTGTAGAGGGTCTTACTTTTCCAATAAGTGTTGCAGGTATTTAGAGTTAATAGGAAGAAAATGAGCAATTTATATTTTTATATAACATGCAGATCACAAAGAACATACATTAATCCTTATATCTACAGTATCATGGGGGGTCTTGTCTCCATTTTGCAATACAGCATTCTAAAGTTAAGATCACAAATTTTAGGTTCCAATCCTGACTCTGCATCTTTCCAGCTGTGTGAGCCTGGGGCAACTTCTCAAAGGCTCAGTTTCCTCATGAGAACAGTGGACTTTGGGTCTTGCATGAAATGCCTGGAAAGTTGCTTAAACACTAAGTATTAGCGTTACTATTTTGTACAGATGAGAGAGGGTTCAGAAGAGTGAAGTGCCCATTTACATAGTCAATGATGCTTAGATTGGAGCTCATGGTCTACATACATAGTGACCACATACGATACAGTTAATTGCTACAAAATTCTTGGCTCCTTTTTTTAGATAAATAGACTCAGAGGGGCACTGGCCTGCCCTGTGGACTTCACAGCTGGCAAGGGGTCCCTAGTTTTCCTGAGCCAATGTGGCTGCACAACTGGTGCCTGGCACTTACCAGGTACGGATGCTCTTGAGGTGGCCCTTGTGGAAAGTGATGGTGGTGTTACGGCAGCAGTGGCTCTCATAGTAGTAGCACTTGATAATGTTGCTGCTGGCTGTGCAGCAGCACTTACAGTTGGGATCATTGGCCCAAGAACAGCAACACCAATGGCAGTTGGGGTTCTCAGCGCAGGTGCAGTGGCAGAACTGGCAGTTCCGCTCATCTTTGTAAGGGCAGGGGAAGCAGGTGCAGTTCCTCTCTGAGGTAAAGATGAACTTGCAGCATAGACAGGAGCATAACCGAAGACAACATCGCTGCCATGTACAACATGGACAGCAAACACACATAGCAGTTTCCATGGTGCCTACATGATTACCACTGCCCCGCTAGGATTCTTGATGCCTCCTCTACCAGAATACTGCTATCAGTTCTCCAATGGAGGAGTCTCTCCTCCTCCTCGTGAGGCCGTCAGCTTGGGAGTTGCAAGAAGTTGGCTGTTACGAGGCGTTCACAGTTGGTGTCCCTACCAGGAAGCTCATGGGCTGGCTTTTGCATATATCAGCCTGAGGGCATTTGTTTATGTCACAATCCCTGTCTCTCTACCATGCTGGGTAGGTAGGAGGGTGCAGCCTTGTGGGTGTAGCAGGTATGTTGATGGGCTCTCCATGCTTCCATGGAACCAGCTGTAAAGGAGTGGTGATACGCCATGAGCATTCTGGAAGTTCAGTTGTCATTTGTCACCTCTTGGAAAATGGAGATTTCAGAAGCTGTTTCTCCTTGTCTGGTGTTCCGCCTGCAATTTGGGCAAGTTGACTTCAGATTATGTCTTCATAGACTGAAAGGCTTGGGTATAATTAATTAGAAAAGTAGAATAACATGGTTTTCTTCATGTTAGAGGAACTGATAGAATTCTATTTGAACAAGGGACAGTGTTTACAAATAATAGCAATGCGATATTTAAAGAGATATCACCATTTGGAGAAAGTTAAAAAAATATATAGGTTCACTTTAGGGACTTCTTTCAGTAGTAATTGATTTTATCAATCAATGCATAGTCACTGCTCATTTTCATGAGTGGCTTCTTTATACATAAGCCACTCTGAATATTTCTTGGCTTTTCTGTAGCTTCATGGTGTTTCGGTGAGGCTCAAGCTTGCTCGCTTTTCCCCTACCCTACTCCCACCCCGCTTCATGCCTTTTAAAATGAGACTGGAACTCTACATGAAATCTTTCACTGTTCTGCTAGTATATGCTCAGGATCCTTAGAAACAAGACCCTAATTTTACAGAAAAATTTCTCTTTCCAATTTATGCAGCTTGCGAAGATTAAAGGAACAGAAATTTCATGGTCATAGTACATTATAGTATGAACGTTTTCTTATTTTTGTAAAAAGCAGAAGAGCTGAATTTGGCTGCAGGAATTAACTGCATAATTTATTATCTCTCCTTATGGTTATCACCTCTATAATAGGAAAGAAGATCACCGAGTACCAACGATGCCAGCCACACATTGATATTAGAGTTCTAACAGTGAAAATCCTGGATCATAGGATATGTGCTTTATCTTTTTTTTGATACAAACTGCCAAATTTCTTACTCAAATAAATGTGCCAGTTAATACCAGCAAGTAATGTAAGACACCTTTTCCCCCATGTTTGCCAAAACTGTTTTATTAATATCTCTCTCCATCCTCCAGGCACATAGGTTGGAGTTTCACTCCCAGATTTCTGATACATTTTTACTGTTGGTTTCTGTAAGGTCTTGTTAAAAACTTACTAATATGTAATTCACTTACCATTAAATTCACCATTTTAAAGTAAATGGTTTTCAGTATATTCATAAAATTGTGCAACTATCACGATTATCTAGTTCCAAAATATTGTCTTCACCCCCAAAAAACACTCATAAGCAGCCTCTCTCTGTTCCTTCCTTCCCTCAGCCCTTAGCAAATACTCTACTTTTCTGTATTTATGGATTTGTCTGTTCTGGAGATTTCATATACATGCTATCATGTACTACATGGCTTTTGTGTCTGGCTTTAATTTAGCATAATGTTTTCAAGGTTTATCCATGTTATAGCATGTATCAGTATTTTTTATGACTATTCAGTCATAAAAATTTCACATGAATATACTACATTTTATACATGATCAGTTAATGGACGTTTAGATTGTTTTCACCTTGTAGCTGTTAAATGTTTAAATGTTTCTGTGAGTATTTGTGTACAGGTTTTTGTAGAAACATATGTTTCCATTTCTTTTGGGTAGGTACCTAGGTGTGGAATTACTGGATCATACGGCAACCCTATGTTTAATTTTTGAGGAAATGCCAAAGTGTTTTTCAAAGTGACTGCACAATGTTACATTCCCACCAACGATGTGTGAGGATTACTATTTCGCCACATCTTTTCACAAACTTCTATTTTTTTTCTTCTGATTATAGCCATTATAGTAGGTATAAAGTGGGATCTCATTGTGATTTACATTTGGATTTTCCTGATGGCTAGTGATATTGAGAATCTTTTTATGTCCTTGTAGGCTATTTGTATGTCTTCTTTAGAGAAACGTCTATTTAAATCTTTTGCCCGTTTTTAAATGAAGTTATTTGTCTTTTTATTGTTGAGTTTTCAGAGCTCTTTGTATTAGCTAAATATTAGACCCTAACCAGATAAGTGATTTACATCTATTTTCTCCATTCTATGGGTTGTCTTTACATTTTTAAATGGTGTCCTTTGAAGCACAAAAGGTTTTAATTTTGATGAAGTTAAGTTTATCTCTGTATATTTTGTAGCTTGCTCATTTGGTGTCATTTACGAAACTACTGCCTAATCCAAGGGCATGAAGATTCACAACTATGTAATCCTTTAATAGCTTTATAGGTTGAGCTCTTAAACTGAGATATTTGATTTATTTTGATTTATTTATTTTTTTATTTGGTGGGAGTTAGGGGTCCAATTTAATTCTTTTGCATGTGACTATCCAATTGCCCTAGTAACATTTGTGGAAAAAACTATTGTTTCCCATTGAATAGTCTTGAAACTCTTGTTGAAAATCAATCTGCCATAGGTATATGACTTATTAATAGATTCTCAATTCTATTCCTTTGATCTGTATGTCTATCCTTATGCTAGCCACACTGCCTTGATTTACTGCAGCTGTGTAGTATGTTTTGAAATTGGAAAGTATGAGTCCTTGATTTTTGTTTCTCTTTTAAAATTGTCTTGTATTTTCATATAAGTTTTAGGATCAGCACTAGTGTTTTTTGTGCAAAAGTCCACTATAATTTTGATAGCTATTGCATTAAGTTTGTGGATAAATTTGGGGAGAATTGCCTTAACTTTTCCGATCCAAGAACATAGAATATTTTTCTATTTATTTAGGTCGTCTTTAATTTCTTTCAACAATATTTTGTAGTTTTCAGTGTACAGATCTTGCATGTATATGGTTAAATTTATTCCTAAGTATTCTTTTGATGCTACAGTAAATAAAATTGATTTTCTTTATATTTGGATTGTTCATTGTTAGTATGTAGAAATACAACTGATTTTTAATATGGACATTTCTATTGACTTTTTCTATGTATATCTAGCAGCCTTGCTGAAATCACTATTAGCTCTATTTTTATTTTATTTTAAAGAATATATATATATATACACACATATATGAAACTTTGTTATCTACGAATAAAGATAGTTTTAGTTTTTCCTTTCTAATTTAAATGGCCTTTTTTTCCCTTGCCTAGTTTTCCTGATTAGATCTTCAAGTACAATGTTGAATAGAAGTGACAAGAGTGGACATTCTTGTGTTGTTCCTAATCTTAGGGGAAAAAATTTTTAGTTTTTCAAAATTAAGTATGGCATTAGCTGTGGGTTAGTCATGTCCTTTATCAGATTTAGGTGTATTGCATTATTTGATTTTTATATGTTGAGTCAATTTTCTGTTCCTGACACAAATCTTATTTGGTAATAATGTAATTTTATATTTTGTTGGATTTGGTTTGCTACTATTGTTGAGAAATTTTTTAATGGACTAGTACAATATGGTTTATTATTCTAAAGTAAATAGATGGTTTATAAATATCCAGGAACCTCTGATTCCCATCAAGTTCCTGGTAGGAACAAAATGGCATTCAAATTAATCTGTAGAAAAATTATTTTCTCTCTTTAATTTTACTTTAAGTTCTGGGATACGTGTGCTGAATGTGCAGGTTTGTTACATAGGCATACATAAGCCATGATGGTTTGCTGCACCTATTAACTCGTCATCTAGGTTTTAAGCCCCACATACATTAGATATTTGTCCTAATGTTCTCCCTCCCCATCCCCCCAACCCCCAACAGGCTCGGGTGTGTGATGTTCCTCTCCCTGTGTTCATGTGTTCTCATTGTCCAACTCCCACTTAGGACTGAGAACATGCAGTGTGTGGTTTTCTGTACCTTTGTTAGTTTGCTGAGGATCGTGGTTTCTACCTTCATCCATGTCCCTGCAAAGGACATGAACTCATTCTTTTTTTTTTTTTTTTTTTTTTTTTTAAGTATATGTTCTGGGATACATGTGCAGAACAGGCAGGTTTGTTACAGAGGTATACATGTGCCATGGTGGTTTGCTGCACCCATCAACCCATTATCTACATTGGATATTTCTCCTAATGCTCTTCCTTCCCCAGCCCCCTACCCCTTGACAGGCCCCAGTGTATGATGTTCCCCTCCCTATGTCCATGTGTTCTCATTGTTAAACTACCACTTATGAGTGAGAACATGTGGTGTTTAGTTTTCTGTTTCTGTGTTAGTTTGCTGAGAATTATGGTTTCCAGCTTCATCCATGTCCCTGCAAATGACATGAACTCATTATCTTTTATGGCCACGTAGTATTCCATGGTGTATATGTGCCACATTTTCTTTACCAAGTCTATCATTGATGAGCATTTGGGTTGGTTCCAAGACTTTGCTATTGTGAACAGTGCTGCAGTGTAAATATGTGTGTGCATATGTCTTTCTAGTAGAATGATTTATAATCCTTTGGGTATATACCCAGTAATGGGATTGCTGGGTCAAATGGTATTTCTGGTTCTAGATCCTTGAGGAATTGCCACACTGTTTTCCACAATAACTGCACTAATTTACACTCCCACCTACATCCTCTCCAGCATCTGTTGTTTCCTGACTTTTTAATGATTGCCATTCTAACTGGTGTGAAATAGTATCTCATCATGGTTCTGATTTGCATTTCTCTAATGATCAGTGATGATGAGCTTTTTTTCAGATGTTTTTTGGCCACATAAATGTCTTCTTTTGAGAAGTGTCCGTTCATATCCTTTGCCCACTTTTTGATGGGGTGGTTTTTTTCTTGTAAATTTAAGTTCTTTGTAGATTCTGGATATTAGCTCTTTGTCAGATGGATAGATTGTAAAAATTTTCTTCCATTCTATAAGTTGACTGTTCACTCTGATGATAGTTTCTTTTGCTGTGCAGAAGCTCTTTAGTTTAATTAGATCCCATTTGTCAATTTGGCTTTTGTTCCATTGCTTTTGGTGTTTTAGTCATGAAGTCTTTGCTCATGCCTATGTCCTGAATGGTATTGCCTAGGTTTTCTTCTAGGGTTTTCATGGTTTTAGGTCTTACATTTAAGTCTTTAAACCATCTTGAGTTAATTTTTGTATAAGGTGTAAGGAAGGGGTCCAGTTTCAGTTTTCTGCATATGGCTAGCCAGTTTTCCCAACACCATTTATTAAATAGGCAATCCTTTCTCCATTGCTTGTTTTTGTTAGGTTTGTCAAAGATTAAATGGTTGTAGATATGTGGTGTTATTTCTTAGGATTCTGTTCTGTTCCATTGGTCTATATCTCTGTTTTGGTACCCGTACCATGTTGTTTTGGTTCCTGTAGACTTGTAGTATAGTTTGAAGCCAAGTAGCATGATGCTTCCAGTTTTGTGTGTGTTTTGTATTTTGTTTTTTGCTTAGGATTGTCTTTGCGATGTGGGCTCTTTTATGGTTCCATATGAAATTTGAAGTAGTTTTTTTTCTAGTTCTGTGAAGAAAGTCAATGGTAGCTTGATTGGGATATCATGGAATCTATAAATTATTTTGGGTGGGATGGCCATTTTTACAATATTGATTCTTTCTATCCATGAGCATGTATTTTTTTTCTATTTGTTTTTGTCCTCTCTCATTTCCTTGAGTAGTGGTTTGTAGTTCTCCTTGAATAGGTCCATGTCTTTTGTAATTTGTATTCCTGGGTATTTTATTTTCTTTGTAGCAATTGTAAATGGGAGTTCACTCATGATTTGGCTGTCTGTTTGTCTGTTATTGGTGTATAAAAATGCTTGTGATTTTTGCACATTGATTTTGTATTCTGAGACTTTGCTGAAGTTGTTTATCAGCTTAAGGAATTTTTTGGGCTGAGTCTGTTGAGAAATTTTATATTTGTATTCATAAAGGTTATTTGTGTGCAGTTTTTTTGATGATGTCTTTGGTTTGGTATCAAGATAATGCTGACCTCATATGAGTTACCAAGTGTTTCTCTTCCTTTAATTTTTTGAAGGGTTTGTGAAGGATTGGTGTTAATTCTTCCTTAAATATTTAGATTTAAGTTACTATTTGGTATCCTTTTATATAAGCCTGAAGAATTCCCTTTATTATTTTTTGTATGGCTGATCTACTTATAATGAATTCAAATTTTGCTTATTTTGGAATGTCTTAATTTTCCCCTCATTTTTGAAGGAAAGTTTTGATGGACATGAAATTCTTGGTTGACAGTTGTTGTTTTTCTTTCCAGCGCTCTGCATATGTCATTCCATTGCCCTCTGGCTCCCATTATTTCTCTTTATTTTTTGTCTTTAATTTTTGTAGTATATAATGTATATATTCATGGGGTACATGAGATATTTTGATACAAACATACAATGCATAATAATCATATCAGGATAAGTAGAGTATTCATTACCTCAAACATTTATCCTTTCTTTGTATTACAAACAAGAAATCCAATCATACTTTTAAAGTTATTTTTTAAATGTATGGTAAATTATTATTGACTGTGGTCACCCTATTGTGCTATCAAAGAGTAGATTTTATTCATTCTACCTCCCTATATTTTCATGTCCATTAATCATCCCCATATCTCCCCAGTCACTATTCCCAGACCCTGGTAATCATCTTTCTACTCTCTATCTCCATAAGTCAGTTGTTTTTAATTTTTAGCTCCTTTGAATCAGTGAGAAAAATATGATATTTGTTTTTCTGTGCTTCATGAATTTCACTTAACATATTGGCTTTCAGTACCATCCATATTGCTGCAAAAGACAGGACCTAATTTTTATGGCTGAATAGCACTCCATTGTGTATATGTACTATATTCCCTTATGTGTATATGTACTACTATCCCTTCATTTGTTGATGGACACTGAGTTTGCTTCTAAATCTTGGCTATTGTGAATAGTGCTGCAATAAATATGAGAGAGAGAGATTTCTTAAATATACTTATTTCCTTTCTTTGGGGTATATACCTAGCAGTGGGATTGCTGGATAATATAGTAGCTCTATTTTTAGTTTTTTTGGGAATCTCCAAACTGTTCTTTATAGTGGTTATACTAATTTACATTTCCTCCAACAATGTAGGAGGGTTCCCTTTTCTCCACATCTTTGCAAGCATTTTGCTATTGCCTATCTTTGGATAAAAGCATTTTTAACTGTGGTGAGATGATATCTCATTGCAGTTTTGATTTGCATTTCTCTGATGATCAGTGATGTTGAGCACCTTTTCATATACCTGTTTGCCATTTGTATGTCTTTGAGAAATGTCCAGTCAGATCTTTTGCCCATTTTATTTATTTTTTTTATTTTGTTAATTTTATTTTACTTTTAGTTTTTTAAAAATTTTCATAGGTTATTTGGGAACATGTAGTTTTTGGTTACATGAATAAGTTTCTTTAGTGGTGATTTGTGAGATTTTGTGCACCCATCACCTGTAAAGAATACATTGCACACAATTTTTAATCTTTTATTCCTCCTCCCCTTCGCACCATTTTCCCGAGTCCCCAAAGTCCATTGTGTCATTCTTAGGCCTTTGCATCCTCATGGCTCAGCTCCCACTTATCAGTGAGAACATACGATGTTTGGTTTCCCATTTCTGAGTCACTTTACTTAGAAGAATATTCTCCAGTCTCATCCAGGTTGCTATGAATGCCATTAATTCCTTTTTATGACTGAGTAGTATTTTATCATATATATATATGAATATATATGGATAAATATATGGATATAATATATATGGATATATATCATGATATATATGATATATATATGAGATGGATATATATATCCATACAAATATATATATCCACACATATATATATGTGAAATGGATATATATATCATATATATGATATATATCATATATATATACACACATACATACACACCACAGTTTTTTTTATCCACTCATTGATTGATAGGCATTTGGGTTGTTCCACATTTTTGGAATTGTGAATTGTGCTGCTGTAAACATGCATATGCAAGTATAGTTTTTGTATAATAACTTATTTTCCTCTGGGTAAATCCCAGTAGTGGGATTGCTGGATCAAATGGTAGTTCTATTTTTAGTTCTCTAAGGAATCTCCACACTGTTTTCCATAGTGATTGTAGTAGTTTACATTCCCACCAGCATTGTAGAAGCGTTCTCTGTTCATTGCATCCAAGCCAACATCTTTCATTTTTTTATTATGGCCATTCTTGCAAGAGTAAGGTGGTGTTGCATTGAGGTTTTGATTTGCATTTCTCTGATCGTAAATGATATTGAGCATTTTTTCATACGTATGTTGGTTGTCTGTCTTTTTTTTAAGAATTCTCTATTCATGTCCTTTAGCCCAGTTTTCGATGAGACTGTTTTTTTTCCTGCTGATTTGTTTGAGTTCATTGTAGATTCGGGGTATTAGTCCTTTGTTGGATGAATAGATTGTGAAGATTTTCTCCCCTTCTGTGAGTTGTCTATTTACTCTGCTGATTGTTCCTTTTGCCATGCAAAAGCTCTTTAATTTAATTAAGCCCCCCAGCTATTTATCTTTGTTTTTATTGCATTTGTTTTTGAAATCTTGGTCATGAAATCCCTGCCTAAGCCAATGCCTAGAAGGGTTTTTCTGATGTTACCTTCTAGAGTTTTTAAATTTTATGTTTTAGATTTAAGTCTCTGATCCATCTTGAGTTGGTTTTTGCATAAGGTGAGAGATGAGGATACAGTTTCATTCTCCTACATGGGGCTTGCCAATTATTTCAGCACCATTTGTTGAATAAGGTGTTCTTTCTCCACTTTGTTTTGTTTGCCTTGTCAAAGACCAGTTGGCTGTATGTATTTATTTTTATTTCTGCATTCCCCATTCTGTTCCATTGGTCTATGTGCCTGTTTTTATACTAGTACCATGCTGTTTTGGTGATTATGGCCTTTTAGTATAGTTTGAAGTCAGGTAATATGATGCCTCCAGATGTGTTCTTTTTGCTTAGTCTTGCTTTGGTGATGCATGCTCTTTTTTTGTTCCATATGAATTTCAGGATTATTTTTTCTAGTTCTGTGAAGAATGGTGGTGGTATTTTGGTGGAAATGGCATTGAATTTGTGGATTGCTTTTGGCAGTATGGTCATTTTTACAATATTGATTCTACCCATCCATGAACATGGGATGTGTTTGCATTTGTTTGTGTCATCTACGATTTCTTTCATCAGTGTTTTGTAGTTTTCCTTGTAGAGGTTTTTCACCTTCTTGGTGAGGTATATTCATAGGTATTTTATTTATTTTTTTGTAGCTATTATAAAAGGGGTTGAGTTCTTGATTTGATTTTCCATTTGGTCGCTGTTTGTTTATAGGAGAGCTACTAATTTGTGTACATTAATTTTGTATCCAAAAACTTTGCTGAATTATTTTTTATCAGCTCTAGGAGCTTTTTGGAGGAGTCTTTAGGGTTTCTAGGTATACAATCATATCATCAGCAAACAGTGACAATTTGACTTCCTCTTTACCAATTTTGATGCCTTGTATTTCTTCCTCTTTTCTGGTTGCTCTGGCTAGGACTTCTAGTACTATGTTGAATAGAAGTGGTGAGAGTGGACAGCCTTGTCCTATTCCAGTTTTCAGAGGGAATGTTTTCAACTTTTCCCCTTTTGGTACAATGTTGGCTGTAGGTTTGTCATAGATGACATTTATTACATTAAGTTATGTCCCTTTTATGCTGATTTTGCTGAGTTTTAATAATAAACAGGTTGTCGATTTTGTTGAAAGCTTTTTCTGCATTTGTTGATATGATTGATTTTTGTTTTTAATTCTGCTTATGTGGTATATCACATTTATTAACTTGCATATGTCAAACCATCTCTGCATCCCTGGTATAAAACCCATTTGATCATGGTGGATTATCTTTTTGAAGTGTTGTTGGATTAGGTTAGCTAGTATTTTGTTAAGGACGTTTGCATCTATGCTCATCAGGGATATTGGCCTGTAATTTTCTTTTTTGATTATATCCTTTCCTGGTTTTGGTATGAGGGTAATACTGGCTTCATAGAATGATTTAGGGAAGAATCCCTCTTTATCTTGTGGAATACTGTCAATAGGATTGGTACAAATTCTTCTTTGAATGTCTAATAGAATTCAGCTGTGAGTCTGTCTGGTCCTGGGCCCTTTTTTATTGATAATGTAAAAATTAACACTTAAATCTCCCTGATTGTTACTGGTTTGTTTAGAGTATCTAATTCTTACTGATTTAAGCTAGTAGGGTTGTATCTTTCCTGGAATTTACCTATCTCCTCTAGGTTTTCTAGTTTATGTGTGTAAAGGTGTTCATAGTAGCCTTGGGTGATCTTTTGTACTTCAGTAGTGTCAGTTGTAATATCTCCTGTTTCATTTTGTTTTGAACTTATTTGGAGTTTCTCTCTTTTCTTGGAAGGCAGCTATGCTCACCACTATACCACCAACGCTCGGACTCTTTTCTTGATTAATCTTGCTAATGGTCTATCAATTCTATTTATCTGTTCCAAGCACCAGCTTTTTGTATTTTTTTGGTTTCAATTTCTTTTAGTTCTACTCTGATCTGTTATTTTCTTTCTTCTGCTGGGTTTGGGTTTGATTTGTTCTTGTTTCTCTAGTTCCTTGAGGTGTGATCTTAGATTGTTTATTTGTCCTCTTCCAGACTTTTTCATGTAGGCATTTAGGGCTATGAACTTTCCTCTTAGCACCGCTTTGGGGTATCCCAGAGGTTTTGATAGGTTGTGTCATTATTGTCATTGAATGTTGTGTAATTATTGTCATTGAATGTTGTGTAAATATCTATTAAGTCTATTTGTTCTAGAATATAGTTTAATTCCATTGTTTCTTTTTTGACTTTGTGTCTTGATGACCTGTCTAGTGCTGTCAGGGGAGTATTGAAGTTCCTTACTATTATTGTGTTCCTGTCTATGTTATTTCTTAGGTCTAGTAGTAATTGTTTTATAATATTTTGGAGCTCCAGTGTTAGGTGCATATATATTTAGGATTGTGATAGTTCCCTTTTGAACAAGGCCTTTTGCCATTATATAATGTCCCTCTGTCTTTTTTAACTGCTGTTGCTTTAAAGTTTGTTTTGTCTCATATAAAAATAGCTACTTTTGATGTCCATTTACATGGAATATCTTTTTCCACCCCTTTACCTTAAGTTTATGTTATGAGTCTTTATGTGTTAGGCAAGTCTCTTAAAGACAGCAGTTACTTATTTGGTGAGTTCTCATCCATTCTGCAATTCAGTGTTTTTTTTACTGGAGCATTTAGGTCATTTACATTCAACGTTAGTATTGAGATGTAAGGTACTATTCCATTCATCATGCTATTTGTTGCCTGTATACCTTTTTTTTTTTTAATTGTATTTTGTATAGATTCTGTGAGATTTATGCTTTAAAGAGGTTCTGTTTTGATGTGTTTCAAGATTTAGAGCTCCTTTAAGCAGTTCTTGCGGTGCTCGCTTAGTAGTGGTGAATTCTTTCAGCATTTGTCTGAAAAAGACTGTAACTTTTCATTTATGAAGCTTAGTCCCTGTCACTGGATACAAAATTCTTGGCTGATAATTGTTTAGTTTAAGGAGGCTGATGATAGCGCCTCATTCTGGCTTGCAGGGTTTCTGCTGAGAAATCTGCTGTTAATCTGATAGGTTTTCCTTTATAGGTTATCCAGTGCTTTTACCTCACAGCTCTTAAGATTCTTTCCTCTGTCTTAACTTTAGATAACCTGATGATAATGTACCCAGACGATGATCTTTTTGCAATGAATTTTCCAGTGTTCTTTTTTTTTTTTTTTTTTTTTTTTTTTGAGACGGAGTTTCGCTCGTTTCCCAGGCCGGAGTGCAATGGCGCAGTCTCGGCTCACCGCAACCTCCGCCTCCTGGGTTCAGACAATTCTCCTGCCTCAGCCTACTGAGTAGCTGGGATTACAGGCACGCGCCACCATGCCCAGCTAATTTTTTGTGTTAGTAGAGACGGGGTTTCACCATGTTGACCAGGATGGTCTCGATCTCTTGACCTCATGATCCACCCGCCTCGGCCTCCCAAAGTGCTGGGATTACAGGCTTGAGCCACCGCGCCCGGCCATTTTCCAGTGTTCTTGAAGCTTCTTGTAGTTGGATGTCTAGATCTCTAGCAAGGCCAGGGAAGTTTTTCTTGATTATTTCCCCAAATATGTTTTCCAAACTTTTAGATTTCTCTTCTTCCTCAGGAACAATGATTATTCTTAGGTTTGGTTGTTTAACATAATCTCAGACTTCTTGGAGGCTTTGTTGGTATTTTTTTTTCTTTGCCTTTGTTGGATCGGGTTAATTTGAAAACCTTGTTTTTGAGCTCTGACTTTCTTCTGCTTGTTTGATCCTATTGCTGAGACTTTCCAGAGCATTTTGCATTGCTAAAAGTGCATCCATTTTTTCCTGAAATTTTGATTTCTTTTTTTTATTTCATTGAAGATTTCTCCCTTCATTTCTGGTATCATTTCTTCAACTTCCTTAAATTAGGCTTCATCTTTCTCTGGTGCCTCCTGGATTAGTTTAATAACTGCCCTTCTGAATTCTTTTTCAGGTTAATCAGGGATTTTTTTTTTTATTGGTTTGGGTTCATTGCTGATGAGCTAGTGTGATTTTTTTTTTGGGGGGGGTCATTAATGAGCTTTGTTTTGTCATATTATCAGAGTTGGTTTTCTGGTTCCTTCTCATTTGGGTGGGCTTTGTCAGGGGAAAGTTCTAGGGCTCAAGGCTGTTCAAATTTTTTTGTCCCATGGGATGTTCTTTTGATGTAGTATTCTCCCCCTTTTCCTAGGGACGTGGCTTCCTGAGAACCAAGCTGTAGTAATTGTTATCTCTCTTCTAAATCTAGACACCCAGCATGTCTACCAGGTTGTGGGTTGGTACTGGGGGTTGTCTGTGCGCACAGAGTCCTGTGATGTGAACCATCTGTGGGTCTCTCAGCCATGGATACCAGCACAGCATTTGGGATGTCTCATGGATCATGCAGGAGAAATCTGCTTACTTCAGTGGATATGTGGATTCTCTTGGCTTTCCTGATTTATTACTGTAGTAGTTCTGGAGCAAGAGTTCACAATGTGAGACTCTACATGCTGCTCTGTTCATCTGAGTGGAGCTGCAATCTAGTTTTGCCTACTATCCGCCATGATTCCCTATTGCCCATTTTAAAATTGGATTATTAGATGTTTTCCTATAGATGTTGTTTGAGCTCTTATATATTCTGGTTATTAATCCCTTATGAGATAAATAGTTTGCAAATATTTTCTCTAATTCTGTGGGTTTTCTATTCACTTTCTTTATTGTTTCCTTTGGTGTGCAGAAGCTTTTTAACTTGATATGATCTCTTTTTGCTTTGGCTTCCTGTGCTTGTGGGGTATTCCTTAAGAAATTTTTATTCTTTTTGCTTTGGTTTCCTGTGCTTGTGGGATATTCCTTAAAAAATTTTTGCTGAGACCAGTGTCCTGGAGAGTTTCCCCAATGTTTTCTTGTAGTAGTTCCATAGTTTGATGTCTTAGATTTAAGTCTCTTGATTTTAATTTGATTTTTGTATATGGTGAGTGATAGGGTTCTAGTTTCATTCTTCTGCATAGAGATGACCAGTTTTCTCAGTACCATTTATTGAAAAGACTGTCTTTTCTCCAGTGACATTCCTCACATCATTGTTAAAAGTGAGTTCACTGTATTTGGATTATTTTCTGTTTCATTGATCTATGTGTCTGTTTTATGTCAGAGCCATGCTGTTTTTGTTACTATAGCTCTGTAGTATAATTTGAAATCAGGCAATGTGATTCTTCTAGTTTTCTTCATTTTGCTCAGGACAGCTTTGGCTATTCCGGAGCTTTTGTTGTTTCATATACATTTTTGGATGATTCTTTTTCTATTTCCATGAAGAATGTTGTTATAGCTATTGTAAATGTGATTACTTTCTTGATTTCTTTTTCAGATTGTTCACTGTTGGCATACAGAAATGCTACAGATTTTTATATATTGATTTTTGTATCCAGAAATTTTACTGAATTTATTTATAAGTTTGAACAGTTTTCTTGTAGTCTTTAGGTTTTTTCATCTATAATATATCAACTACAAACAAGAATAATTTTACTACTTCATTTTGAATTTGGATGCTCTTTCTTTCTTTGTCTTGTCTGACTGCTCCAGCTAGGACTTTTACTGCTGTGTTGAATGACAGAGGTGAAAGCAGGCATCTTTGTCTTGCTCTAGATCTTAGAAGAAAGTCTTTCAGTTTTTCCTCATTCAGTATGATACTAGCTATAGGTCTGTTGTATATGGCTTTTATTGTGTTGAGATATGTTCCTTCTACATCCAGTTGTTTTTTAAAGGGTTTTTATGAGAGGAGGATGTTGAATTTTATCACATGCTCATGGTTTTTGTGCTTTATTCTGTTGATGTGATGTATCACATTGATCGACTTTTCTATATTGAACCATACGTGCTTCCCTGGGATAAATTCTAGTTGGTCATGTTGAATTAATTTTTTAATGTGTTGTCTTTTGATTTGCTGGTATTTTGTTGTAGATTTTTGCATCAATGTTCATCAAGGACATTGACCTGTAGTTTTCTCCTTTTGATGTCTTAGTTTGGTTTTGGTATCAGGATAACATGGGTCTTGTAGAAAGAATTTGGAAGTATTCTCTCCTGTTTTTCGAAATCATATGCGTATGATTGGTATTAGTTCCTCTTTAAACTTTAGCAAAATTCAGCAGTGAAGCCATCAGTTCCTAAGCTTTTCTTTGCTGGGGGACATTTTTTTATGCCTTTGATCTCATGACTTGTTATTGATCTGTTCAGTTTTTGAATTTCTTCCTTGTTCAATCTTGGTAGATTGTATGTGTCTAGGAATTTATCCATTTATTCTAGGTTTTTACTAATATATTGACTATAATTGTAATGTGTTATGAGCATTAGAGGCTGCTTATAGTAATCTCTAATGGTCCTTTTAATTTTTGCAGAGTTGGTTGTAATGTCTCCTTTTTCATCTCTGATTTTGAGTGAGTCTTTATTTTTAATTGGTCTTGCTAAAGGTTTGTCAATTTTATCTTTTTAGAAAATGATTTTTTTGTTTTTTGATATTTTGTATTCACAAATTTCAATTTCATTTATTTTTTGCTCTGACATTTATTTTCTTCTAATTTTAGGTTAGGTTTGCTTACTTCTTTTAGTTCTTGATGATGTATAGTTATTTGAATTTTTTTTTTTTTTGATAAGGCACTTACTGCTATAAACTGTCCTCTTAGTACTGCTTTCACCGTATTTCAGAGGTTTTGGTATGTTGTTCTTGCATTTTCATTTGTTTCAAGAAATTATTAAATTTTATTTTCAATTTCTTCATTGACCATTGGTCATCCGGGAGCATATTGTTTAATTTCCATGCAATATATAGCTTCCAAAATTCCTTGTTACTGATTTCTATTTTCATTCGATTGTGGTCAAAGAAGCTATTTGATATAACTTCTTTTTTAAAAAAAAATTTTTTTAAAGACCTGTTTTGGGGCTTAACATATGGTCTATCATTGAGAATAACTCATGTGCTGAGGAAAAGTATGTATATTCTGTAATAATGGATGAAATGTTCTGTAAATATCTGTTAGGTCTATTTGGTCTGTATTGCAATGCAAGTTAAGTCTGATGTTTCTTTGTTGATTTTCTGTCTTATCTGTCCAATGCTGAAAGTGGGGTGTTGAAGTCTCCAGCTGCTGTTGTATTGGGGTCTATCTCTTTGTTTAGCTTGAGTAATATTTTCTTTGTACATCTGGGTGCTTTAGTGTTGGATGCATATATAGTTACAATTGTTAAAAAAAATCCTGCTAAATTGACCCCTTTATTGTATATAACCTTCTTTGTCACTTTTTATAGTTTTTGTCCTGAAATCTATTTTCTCTGATATAACTGTAGCTACTCCTGTTCTGTTTCAGTTTCCATTGGCATGAAATATCTTTTTTCATCCCTTTATTTTTAGTCTATGTGTGTCTTTATAGGTAAAGTGTGTTTCTTGTAGGCAACAGATTGTTAGGTTTTGCTTTTTAAAAAAAAATCCATTCAGGCACTCTGTCTTTTGAAGAGTTTAGTTTTACCTTCAATGTTATTATTGGTAAGTAGAAACTTACTTCTGCCACTTTATTTGTTTTCTAAATTTTTTGAGGTCTTGTCTTCTTTCTTTCCTTACTTCCTGTCTTCCTTTTAGTGAAGATGATTTTCTCTGATAGCCTGTTTTAATTTCTTGCTTTGCTTTTCCTGTGTGTCTGTTGTATGTCTTTTGACTTGAAGTTACTATAATGCTTGCAAATAAATACCTTATAAACCATTTTTTCCCTTCAACTTTTAAGTTCAGGGATACCTTTGCAGGATGTGCAGGTTTGTTAAATAGGTAAACATGTGCCATGGTGGTTTGCCACACAGACCATCCCGTCACCTAGGTATTAAGCAAAGCATCCATTAGCTATTCTTCCTCAGTCTCCATCCCCACCCCCTCCCTGTTTGTGTTACTACTCCTTGTGTCCATGTGCTTTCATCATTCAATTCCCATTTATAAATGAGAACATGCAGTGTTTGATTTTCGGTTCCTGAGTTTGCTGAAGACAATGTCTTCCAACTCCATCCATGTCCCTGCTGAGGACATGATCTAGTTCTTTTTATGGCCTCATAATATTCCATGGTGCATATGTATCACATTTTCTCTATCCACTCTCTCATTGATGGGCATTTAGGCTAATTCCATGTCTTTGCTATTGTGAATAGTACTGCAAAAAACATATGGATGCATGTATCTTTATAACAGAATAATTTATATTCCTTTGAGTATATACCCAGTAATAAAATTTCTGGGTCAAAAGATATTTCTGCTTCTAGGTCCTTGGGAAATTTTCACACTCTTCCACAATGTGAACTAATTTCCACTCACACCAACAGTGCAAAAGCATTCCTTTTTCTCTGCAATCTCGCCAGCATCTGTTGTATTTTGACTTTTTAATAGCCATTCTGACTTGCATGAGATGGTATCTCATTGTGGTTTTTATTTGCATTTCTCTAATGATCAATAATTTTGAGCTTTTTAAAATGTTTGTTGGCTACATGTTTGTCTTCTTTTAAGAGGTGTTCATGTCCATTGCCCACTTTTTAATGGGATTGTTTGTTTTTTATTGTAAATTTAAGCTCCTTGTAGACTCTGGATATTGGACCTTTGTAAAATGGATAGATTACAAATATTTTCTCCCATTCGGTAGGTTGTGTGTTCACTCTGCTGATAGTTTCTTTTGCTGTGCAAAAGCTCTTTAGTTTAATTAGATTCCATTTGTCAATTTGCTTTTGTTGCAATTGCTTTTGGCATTTTCCTCATGAAATCTTTGCCCATGCCTGTGTCCTAAATGGCATTGCCTAGATTTTCTTCTGGAGTTTTTATAGTTTGGGATTATATAGCTTTAGATTTATATATTTTGGGTTATACATTTATAGTTGAGGTGATTTTTGTATATAATATAAGAAAGGGGTCCAGTTTCAGTTTTCTGCATGTATAGCTAGCCAGTTCTCTTAGCACCATTTATTGAATAGGGACTCCTTTCCCCATTGTTTGTTTTTGTCAGGTTTGTCAGATCGGTGTGTCATCTTATTTCTGAGTCCTCTCTTCTGTTCCATTGGTTTATATGTCTGTCCTTGTTCCATCACCATGCTGTTTTGGTTACCATAGCCTTGTAGTAAAGTTTGATGTCAGGTAGCATGATACTTCTAGCTTTGTTCTTTTTGTTTAGAATTGCCTTGGCTATTTGGGATCTTTTTTGGTTCCTTATGAAATTTAAAATAGTTTTTTTCTAATTCTGTGAAGAATGTGAATAGTAGTTTAGTGGGAATAGCATTGACTCTATAAATTACTTTAGACAGTATCACCATTTTCATGATGTTGATTGTTTTCCTATCCATGAGCATGGAATGTTTGTTCATTTGTTTGTGTCCTCTGATTTTTTTGAGCAGTGGTTTGTAGTTCTCTTTGAAGAGGTTCTTCACATCCCTTGTTAGCTGTATTCATAGGTATTTTATTCTTTTTTTTTTTTTTTTTTTTGAGACAGAGTCTCACTTTGTCGCCGGGTGCCAGGCTGGAGCGCAGTGGCACAATCTCGGCTCACTGAAACCTCCGCTTCCCGGGTTCAAGCAATTCTCCTGCCTCAGCCTCCCAAGTAGCTGGGACTACAGGCACACGCCACCACGCCCAGCTAATTTTTGTATTTTTAGTAGAGACGGGGTTTCACCATGTTGGCCAGGATGGTCTTGATCTCCTGACCTCGTGATCCACCCACCTTGGCCTTCCAAAGTGCTGGGATTACAGGGTTGAGCCACTGCACCCGGCTGGTATTTTATTCTTTTTGTGGCAGTTGTGAATGGGAGTTCATTCATGATTTGGCTCTCTGCGTGTTGTTGGTGTATAGGAATGGTAGCGATGTTTGCACATTGATTTTGTATCCTGAGACTTTGCTGAAGTTGTTTATCAGTTTAATGAGCAGTTTAAGGGCTGAGGCAATGGAATTTTCTCAATATAGGATTATGTCATCTGCAAAAAAACAAAGATAATCTGACTAGTTGTTTGCCTAGTCAGTCCTAATGTGAGAACCTAGATATTTCAGTTGAAGATGCTGAATTCACCTGTGTTTTCATTTTTCTCTGGGAGTGCCACAGACTGCAGCTGCTTTTAATCGATCATCTTGTTCCCTCTACTCCCAAATTTTAAATTGATGACAAATTAACAATTGCATAAAAAACCAGAGAAAACTAATAAAACTCTTTAATTTCATTCCACTGTTGTTTATATTTTATTGTACTGTTTACATCTTAAAGTTGTTGTAGTTATTATTTTTGATTGGTTCATCTTTTAGTCTGACTACTCAAGATATAAGTATCTTATGCACCACAGTTATGGTGTTACAATATTCTATTTTTCTGTATGCTTAGTGTGTTCTGTATCTTCAGATGACTTCTTATTGCTCATTGATTTCCTTTTCTTTCAGACTGAAGAACTCCCTTTAGCATTTTTGTTTTATAGGATAGGTCTGATGTTAATGAAATCTCTCAGCTTTTGCTTCTTTTTATTTCTCTTTCATGTTTGAGGGATTTTTTTTTTTTTGCGAGATATACTATTCTAGGATAAAATATTTTTCCTTCAGCACTTAAAATATGTCATGCCACTCTCTACTAGCCTGTAAGGTTTCCACTGAGGAATCTGCAACTAGACATATAGGACCTCCTCTATATGTCATTAGGTTCATTTCTCTTGCTGCTTTTAGGATCATTTCTTTACCTTTGACCTTTGGGAATTTGAATATTCAATGTCTTTGGGTAGTCCTATTTGGGTTAGATCTGCTTGATGTTCTATAATTTTCTTGTACTTAAATATTGATATCTTTCTTTAGGCTTGGGAAGTTCTCTTTTGTTCTTTTGAATAACCTTTCTACTCTGATTTCTCCCTCTACCTTCTTTCTATGGCCAATAATTTTTAGATTTGCCCTTGTGAGGCCATTTTCTGGATCTCGTAGGCATCTTTCATTTTTTATTTTTTATTTTTATTTGTTTTTTTTTATTGCGTTTTAGGTTTTAGGGTACATGTGAAGAACATGCAAGATTGTTGCATAGGTGCATACATGGCAGTGTGATTTGCTGCCTTCCTCCCCTTAACCTATATGTGGCATACCTCCCCATGCTGTCTCTCCCCAGCTCCCCACCCCCTGCTGTCCCTCCCCTGTTTCCCCCCAACAGACCCCAGTGTATTGTGCTCCCCTCCCTGCGTCCATGTGTTCCCATAGTTCAACCCCCGCCTATGAGTGAGAACATGCGGTGTTTGATTTTGTTCTTGTGTCAGTTTGCTGAGAATGATGGTTTCCAGGTTCATCCATGTCCCTACAAAGGACGCGAACTCATCGTTTTTGATGGCTGCATAATAGTCCATGGTGTATATGTGCCACATTTTCCCTGTCCAGTCTGTAATCGATGGGCATTTGGGTTGGTTCCAGGTCTTTGCTATTGTAAACTGTGCTGCAATGAACATTCGTGTGCATGTGTCCTTATAGTAGAACGATTTATAATCCTTTGGATATATACCCAATAATGGGATTGCTGAGTCAAATGGAATTTCTATTTCTAGGTCCCTGAGGAATCGCCACACTGTCTTCCACAATGGTTGAACTAATTTACACTCCCACCAACAGTGTAAAAGTGTTCCTATTTCTCCACATCCTCTGCAGCATCTGTTGTCTCCAGATTTTTTAATGATCGCCATTCTAACTGGCATGAGATGGTATCTCAATGTAGTTTTGATTTGCATTTCTCTAATGATCAGTGATGACAAGCATTTTTTCACATTTGGTGGCCTCATATATGTCTTCTTTTGTAAAGTATCTGTTCATGTCCCTCGCCCACTTTTGAATGGGCTTGTTTGTTTTTTTCTTGTAAATCTGTTTTAGTTCGTTGTAAATTCTGGATATCAGCCCTTTGTCAGATGGGTAAGCTGCAAAAATTTTTTCCCATTCTGTTGGTTGCCGATTCACTCTAATGACTGTTTCTTTTGCTGTGCAGAAGCTGTGGCATTTGATTAGGTCCCATTTGTCTATTTTGGCTTTTGTTGCCAATGCTTTTGGTGTTTTGATCATGAAGTCCTTGCCTACGCCTATGTCCTGAATGGTTTTGCCTAGATTTTCTTCTAGGGTTTTTATGGTGTTAGGTCTTATGTTTAAGTCTTTAATCCATCTGGAGTTAATATTAGTGTAAGGTGTCAGGAAGGGGTCCAGTTTCTGCTTTCTGCATATGGCTAGCCAGTTTTCCCAACACCACTTATTAAACAGGGAATCCTTTCCCCATTGCTTTTGTCAGGTTTATCAAAGATCAGATGGTTGTAAATATGTTGTGTTGCCTCCAAGGCCTCTGTTCTGTTCCATTGGTCTATATCTCTGTTTTGGTACCAGTACCATGCTGTTTTGATTACTGTAGGCTTGTAGTATAGTTTGATGTCTGGTAGTGTGATGCCTCCTGCTTTGTTCTTTTTGCTTAGAATTGACTTGGCTATGTGGGCTCTCTTTTGGTTCCATATGAAATTTAAGGCGGTTTTTTCCAGTTCTGTGAAGAAGGTCATTGGTAACTTGATGCGGATAGTGTTGAATCTGTAAATTACTTTGGGCAGTATGGCCATTTTCATGATGTTGATTCTTCCTAACCATGAACATGGAATGTTTCTCCATCTGTTTGTGTCCTCTCTTATTTCGTTGAGCAGTGGTTTGTAGTTCTCCTTGAAGAGGTCCTTTACATTCCTTGTTAGTTGTATTCCTAGGTATTTTATTCTCTTTGTAGCAATTGTGAATGGCAGTTCGTTCTTGATTTGGCTCTCTTTAAGTCTGTTATTGGTGTACAGGAATGCTTGTGATTTTTGCACATTTATTTTGTATCCTGAGACTTTGCTGAAGTTGCTTATCAGTTACAGGAGATTTTGGGCTGAGATGATGGGGTCTTCTAGATATACAATCATGTCGTCTGCAAATAGAGACAATTTGACTTCTTCCTTTCCTAATTGAATACCCTTTATTTCTTTTTCTTGCCTGATTGCTCTGGCTAGAACTTCCAGTACTATATTGAATAGGAGTGGTGAGAGAGGGCATCCTTGTCTAGTGCCAGATTTCAAAGGGAATGCTTCCAGTTTTTGCCCATTCAGTATGATATTGGCTGTTGGTTTGTACTAAATAGCTTTTATTATTTGGAGATATGTTCCATCAATACCTAGTTTATTGAGAGTTTTTAGCATAAAGTGCTGTTGAATATTGTCAAAGGCCTTCTCTGTATCAATTGAGATAATCGTGTGGTTTTTGTCTTTGGTTCTGTTTATGTGGTGAATTACGTTTATAGACTTGCATATGTTGAACCAGCCTTGCATCGCCAGGATGAATCCTACTTGATCATGGTGGATAAGCTTTTTGATGTGCTGTTGCAATTGGCTTGCCAGTATTTTATTGAAGATTTTTGCATCTATGTTCATCATGGATATTGGCCTGTAGTTTTCTTTTCTTGTTGAGTCTCTGCCGGGTTTTGGTATCAGGATGATGTTGGTCTCATAAAATGATTTGGGAAGGATTCCCTCCTTTTGGATTATTTGGAATAGTTTCAGAGGGAATGATACCAGCTCCTCTTTGTATGTCTGGTAGAATTCGGCTGTGAACCCATCTGGACCTGGGCTTTTTTTGGGTGGTAGGCTCTTAATTGCTGCCTCAACTTCAGACCTTGTTATTGGTCTATTCAGGGTTTCAACTTCTTCCTGGTTTAGGCTTGGGAGGAGGCAACTGTCCAGGAATTTATCCATTTTTTCCACGTTTTCTACTTTATGTGCATAGAGTTGTTTGTAATAATCTCTGATGATGGTTTGAATTTCTGTGGAATCTGTGGTGATATCCCCTTTATCATTTTTTATTGCATCTATTTGGTTATTCTCTCTTCTTTTTTATTAATCTGGCCAGTGGTCTGTCTATTTTGTTGATCTTTTCAAAAAGCAGCTCCTGAATTTATTGATTTTTTTTGAAGGGTTTTTCGTGTCTCTATCTCCTTCAGTTCTGCTCTGATCTTAGTTATTTCTTGGCTTCTGCTAGCTTTTGAGTTTTTTTGATCTTGCTCCTCCAGCTCTTTCAATTTTGGTGATAAGATGTCAATTTTAGATCTCTCCTTTCTTCTCATGTGGGCACTTATTGCTATATGTTTTCCTCTAGAGACTGCTTTAAATGTGTCCCAGAGATTCTGGTATGTGGTGCCTTCGTTCTCATTAGTTTCAAAGAACATCTTTATTTCTGTCTTCATTTCATTGTTTATCCAGTCAACATTCAAGAGAAAGTTGTTCAGTTTCCATGAAGCTGTGCAGTTCTGGGTTGGTTTCTGAATTCTGAGTTCTAACTTGAGTGCACTGTGGTCTGAGAGACTGTTTGTTATGGTTTCCGTTCTTTTGCATTTGCTGAGGAGTGATTTACTTCCAATTATGTGGTCAGTTTTAGAGAAGGTGTGATGTGGTGCTGAGAAGAATGTATATTCTGTGGATTTGGGGTGGAGAGTTCTGTAAATGTCTATTAGGTTTGCTTGGTCTAGGTCTGAGTTCAAGTCCTGGATATCCTTGTTAATTTTCTGTCTGGTTGATCTGTCTAATATTGACAATGGGTGTTAAAGTCTCCCACTATTATTGTGTGGGAGTCTAGGTCTCTTTGTAAGTCATTAAGAACTTGCCTTCTGTATCTGGGTGCTCCTGTATAGAGTGCATATATATTTAGGATCGTTAGCTCTTCTTGTTGCATTGATCCTTTCACCATTATGTAATGTCCTTCTTTGTCTCATTTGATCTTTGTTGCTTTAAAGTCTATTTTATCAGAGATGAGAATTGCAACTCCTCTTTTTTTTTGCTCTCCATTTGCTTGGTAAATCTTCCTCCATCCCTTTATTTTGAGCCTTTGTGTATCCTTGCATGTGAGGTGGGTTTCCTGGATACAGCACACTGATGGGTTTTGGCTTTTTATCCAATTTGCCAGTCTGTCTTTTGACTGGGACATTTAGTCCATTTACGTTTAGGGTTAATATTGCTATGTGTGAATTTGATACTGCCATTTTGATGCTAGCCAGCTGTTTTGCCTGTTAGTTGATGCAGATTCTTCATTGTTTTGATGCTCTTTACCATTTGGTATGTTTTTGGAGTGGCTGGTACTGGTTGTTCTTTTCTATGTGTAGTGCCTCTTTCAGGAGCTCTTGTAAAGCAGGTCTGGTGGTGATGAAATCTCTGAGTACTTGCTTGTTCACAAAGGATTTTATTTTTCCTTCACTTATGAAGCTTAGTTTGGCTGGATATGAAATTCTGGGTTGAAAGTTCTTTTCTTTAAGGATGTTGAATATCAGCCCCCACTCTCTTCTGGCTTGTAGGGTTTCTGCTGAGAGATCTGCTGTGAGTCTGATGGGCTTCCCTTTGTGGGTAACCCGACCTTTCTCTCTGGCTGCCCTTAGCATTTTCTCCTTCATTTCAACCCTGGTGAATCTGACGATTATGTGCCTTGGGGTTGCTCTTCTAGAGGAATATCTTTGTGGTGTTCTCTGTAGTTCCTGGACTTGAACATTGGCCTGCCTTGCTAGGTTGGGGAAGTTTTCCTGGATAATATCCTGAAGAGTATTTTCCAGCTTGGATTCATTCTCTTCGTCACATTCAGGTACACCTATCAAACATAGATTAGGTCTTTTCACATAGTCCCATATTTCTTGTTGACTTTGTTCATTCCTTTTTACCCTGTTTTCTCTAATCTTGCCTTCTCGTTTTATTTCATTGAGTTGATCTTCGACCTCTGATATCCTTTCTTCTGCTTGGTCAATTCGGCTGTTGAAACTTGTGCATGCTTCATGAAGTTCTCGTGTTGTGTTTTTCAGCTCCATCAATTCACTTATATTCCTCTCTAAGTTGTCCATTCTCATTAGCATTTCATCAAATCTTTTTTCAAGGTTCTTAGTTTCTTTGCATTGGGTTAGAACATGTTCTTTTAGCTCACAGAAGTTTCTTATTACCCACCTTCTGAAGCCTGATTCTGGCATTTCATCACACTCATTCTCCATCCAGTCTTGGTCCCTTGCTGGTGAGGAGTTGTGATCCCTTGGAGGAGGAGAGGTGTTCTGGTTTCAGGTGTTTTTATCCTTTTTGTGCTGGTTTCCTCCCATCTTTGTGGATTTATCCACCTGTCGACTTTGTAGTTACTGACTTTCTGATTGGGTCTCTGAGTGGCCATCATGTTTGTTGATGATGAAGTTATTTCTGTTGCTTAGTTTTCCTTCTAACAGTCTGGCCCCTCTGCTGTAGGACTGCTGAGGTCCACTCCAGGCCCTGCTTGCCTGGGGATCACTTGCAGCAGCTGCTGAACAGTAAAGGTTGCTACCAGTTTCTTCTTCTGCTTTGTCCCAGAAGGATACCTGCCAAATGTCAGTCTGAGCTCTCCTTTATGAGGTGACTCTTTGGATATACGGGGGTCAGGAAGCTGCTTGAGGAAACAGTCTGTCTTTTATAGTAGCTCAAGTGCTGAGCTGTGAGCTCCGTTGCTCATTCAGAGCTGCTGGGCAGGTAACTTTAAGTCTGCAGCAGCAGAACGCATAAACCCCTTTTTTTCCCCAGGTGTTCTGTCTCAGGGAGTTAGGGCTTTATGAGTTTCTGCTGTGCTGCTGCTTTTTTTTTTTTTTTCTTCAGGGCTGCCCTGCCCACAAAGAGGCAGCCCAGTCACTCTCTGCCTGCAGAGGCTTTGCTGAGCTGCTGTGGGCTCTGCCCAGCTGCTGTGTGAGCTTCCCTGCAGTTCTGTTTATATGGGTGTAGTTAGAACTGCCTGGGCAATGGTGGCCCGCCTCTATAATGACATACTCTCTCTGTAATGGTGGGTTGCCTCAGCGATGGCGGACTGCCTCCGTAGTGGTGGAGTGCCTCGGTAATGGCAGACGCCCGTCCCCCACAGAGCTGGACCGTCCCGGGTTCAGCTGTGCTTGCTGTGAAACTCTCAACCCAGAGCATTTCCAATTGCTGTTTTTTTGTTTTTGTTTTTGTTTTTTTTGCGAGGGTGGGACCAACCGGCCCTGATCACCTGGCTCCCTGCCTCAGAGCCTTTTGTTTTTTAGTTGAACAGACGGCTCTCTCCCAGGTGTCCTGGTCACCTGTTGACAAGGTGCCAGGATCTGTGTGATTTCCTGTGCAACGACCCACTGCGCCAGCTGAAACCGTGGCTCTGAGATTCATGGTGCTTTTTTGCCTGGGAATCTCCTGGCCTGGCTCCCTGTTTCAGCTCCCCTTGCTGGTTAAGTGGGGACACAGTCCCGTTTACTCTGCATTGGGAACCGCTGCATTGGGGCGCCAGCAAAACAGCCACTCCGGCCAAAACAGCCGTGCTGGCGACCCGTGGGGCTCCTCCGCCTGGGAATCTTCTGGTCTGTGGGCTATAAAAATCCATCTGGAAATGCGACGTCCACTCACCCTCTGTGCTTTCACTTGGAGCTGCAGTTCTGAGCTGCTCCTAAACGGCCATCTTGGATCTTCTCATTTTTTAAAATTCTTTTTTTGTCTCCTCCAATTGTGTATTTTCAAATAGCCTGTCTTCAAGCTCACAAATCATTTCTTTTTCTTGATCAGTTCTGCTGTTAAGAGATTCTGATACATTCTTCTATATGTCAATTACATTTTTCAGCTCCAGAATTTCTGCTTGATTCTTTCAAGTTTCAATCTTTTTGTTCAATTTGATAGGTTTCTGAATTCTTTGTCTGTTTTCTTCAGTTTCATTAAGTTTCCTCAAAATGGCTATTCTGAATTCTGAGGTCACGTATATTCGTTTCTTTGAAATTGTTCACTAGTGCTTTAGTTTATTTGGTGAGGTCATGATTTCTCAGATGGTTTTAATGTTTTTGGATGTTCATTGATTTCTGGGCATTGAAGAGTTAGGTATTTATCACAGTCTTTGTAGTCTGGGCTTGTTTGTACCCATCCTTCTTGAGAAAACTTTCTAAGTATTCAAAAATATTTGGGTGTTGTGATCTAAGTCTTTGGTTACTGTGGCCATATCTGCATTAAGGGATACTCCAAGCTCAGTAACACTAGGGCTCTTGCAGATTGATACAGGTACCACCTTAGTAGTGTTGGGTAAGATCCAGTAGAAATCCCTCAGTTACTAGGTGGAGACTCTTGTTCTCTTCCCTTACTTTCTCCCAAACAGTGTCTCTCTCTCCATGATGAGCTTAGTGAACTTGGTGGTGGGGTGATACAATCACTCCTGTGGCTACCACTACCAGGACTGTGTTGGGTTAGACTGAAAGGCAGCACAGCACTGGACCTCATCTAAAACCTACAGTGACCACTGAATGGCTACCACTTATGTTCACTTAATGCCCATGGGCTCTACATGAGCACGTGGAAAATCTTGCCAGCTTGTGTCTCCCTTCAAGACATAAGTTTCCCTGGCTAGATGTAGATCCACAGATGCTGTCCGGGAGCTGGAACCTTGGGAATCTATCTAGTACTTTATTCTCTATGACCGAGCTGGCACTCTAGCTGCAAGACAAAGTCCTTCCCATTCTTTCCTCCCCTTTCCTCAAACAGAGAAGTCTCTCTGCATGGCCGTCACCACCACCACAGGCCCACAGTGAGCACTGCCTGGCTGCTACTGATGTTCACTCACAGCCCAGAGGCTCTTTAGTTGGCTTGTGATGAATGCTGCCAGGCCTGTCTCTCCCTTCAGGGAATTGGGCTCCCCTGCAGCCCAGGGGAGGTTCCAGAAATGCTGTCCAGCAGCCAAGGCCTGGAATTGAGGATTGCAGGATCGCACTTGGTGCTCTACTCCACTGTGGCTTAGCTGATATTATGCTGCAAGGCAAAGTCCCCTTCTATCTTTTCTCTGCTTTCCTCTAGCAGAAGAAGCCTCTTACCCTAAATGCCACAGCTGGGAACATGCTGGGTCACAACTAAAGCCAGCATGGCGCTACTCTCACCAAAGGTGAGACCTAGTACTCGTCGAGATAAGTACTGCCTGTTTACCACTGTTGATTATTCAGGGCCCAAGGGTACTTTATTTAGCAGGTGATAAATCCTTCCAGGACTGGGTTCTTGACTTTAAGACGCTAGGTCCCTTCTGACCCAAAGTATGTCTGGAAATGTCTTCTGACAGCAAGGGCCTGGAATGGTGGCCTCCCAATTCTGTCTGGTGCCCTGCTGTACTATGGTTGAGCTGGTATTCACGCTGCAAGACAAAGTCCTCTTTACTCTCTTTTCTCCTCTCCTCAAGCAGAAGAAAGGAGTTTCACCCAGAACTGTGAGCTGAGTTGTCTGGGGTTGGGGAGGGGTGACACAAGCCCTTGGTCACCCCAGCTGGTGTCTCACTAGGTCATGTATACCCCAAATCCAATGGCTTTAATCCCAGAGGACTTTCCCAGGAATTGCAGTCCTTGTGGCCTAGATTGCCTTTCAAGTTTAGTTAGGACCCTGGAGAACCTTATTCCACAGTAGAGGGGCTTGCTAGTCAGTACTTAGGTTTCAACTGGTGGGATAGACAATTTGCCTCTGGCTATGACTTGTCTACATGATCCCTCCATGGGTGCCACTAAGTTCTGCCTTGTATTGCTTTCTGCTGTGGTGGGGCAGCACTGAGCTCTAATGCAAAGTTGCACAATCACTTTGCTCTCCCTCCCTCAAGCACATACATTCTCTCTCTATTCCACACAGCTGCTGCCAGAGAATGTGAGAGGGATATGCTGCAGGTGATTCAAGACTATGAATCTCCTGCCCCCTTCAGTGCCTCTTTCCTTGATCGCTTACCTGATTTTTGCTCCTTATGAAAGGGTGTGTGTGTGTGTGTGTGTGTGTGTGTGGTGGTGGTGGTTCAGTTTGGTGTTCCCGTGCAGGGGATGATTAATGGAGATTTACATTTGGCCATCTTGCTCTGCCTCCCTGTAATCTTGACTTCCATTATTTTTGAGGTGAAATCTACTGTTAATCTTAGTGAAGATTGTTCGTTGTGTGAATCATTTCTCATGTGAGATAAGTAAATCAGTTGCTTTTCTCTTGTTCTTTCAAGTTTCTGTTTGAACAGTTTGATTATGATGTGTCCAGGATGAATCTCTTTGAGTTTATTATTTTTTGAATTTGTAGAGATTTTTGATATGTAGCTTAGTGTTTTTCATTAACTTTGGGAAATTTTTAAACATTATTTCTTCAATTTTCTTTCTTCCTCATTCTCTCTCTCCTGATGTCTTACAGTTAGGACTCCTGAATTTCTATTTTAAAATGTTTCTTTTTACTCATATTCTCTATTTGATAAGACATTGTTCTTAGACTTCCCTTTAGTTCTGCAGACATAAATTCCTTTAGCTCTTCAACTTTTTTAAAATGGCTATTTTTAAGTCCTTTTCTAGAAAACCCATGTCTGCACTTCAGGGATATTTTATATTGACTACTTGTTTTTCTTCCATTAATGGGCCGTGTTTTCTTTCTTTCTTCTTTTCTGTATATCTTGTAATTTTTTCATTGATAACCAGATGATACAGTTTGGATCTGTGTCCCAACCCAAATCTTATGTTGAACTGTAATCCCCAATGTTGGAGGTGGGGCCTGGTGGGATGCGATTGGATGACGGGGGCCGTTTCTCACGAATGGTTTTAACATCATCCCTTTTGGGGCTGTTTTTGTGATAATGAGTGAGTTCTCATGAAATCTGGTTATTTAAAAGTATTTAGCACTTACACCTACTCTCTCTTCCTCCTGCTCTGGCCATGTGAAATGCTGGCTCCCCCTTCACCTTAGACCATGGTGATAAGTTTCCCGAGACCTCCCCAGAAGCAGAAGCCACTATGCTTCTTGTACAGCCTGTAGAACCATGGGCGAATTTTCCCTTTTCTTTATAAATTACCCAGTCTCAGGTATTTATTTATAGTAATGCAAGGATGAACTAATACACCAGACATTTTAAAGACCATAATCTGAATTCTGGAATTCAGACCCTCTGCCTTCCCCAGGGTTGGTTGTTGTTGCTGCTTATAGTTGTGGTTTGCTAAGTAACTCTGAACAAATTCTATAAGGTCTGTATTCTTATGTGTGGTCACTGAAATCTCAATTCTGTTATGGTCAGCTAATTACTGGACATAGATATTTTTAATGACTTGGAACTAAGACGTCTTCTACTCTGAAACATTCAAGTTGGCTTTGCTCACATGTCTGGCACTTCGGCAGGGTTCATTCAAAGACGATTCAGCTAAGACTGCCATGATCTCTGTAGTTTTGTGGCCTCAAGTAATCAAACTTCTTATATGGCAGCTCAGGCTCTCAGGGAAAATAGTTTAAGGGATCTGTGTGACAGCTACTAGGCATCTTATGACCTAATATTGATGTCTTACAACACCATTTCTGCTGCATTCTATTGATCAAGCAGTTACTAAAGCCAGACAAGACTTAAGGGGAAGAATTAGACTTTATAGACTTTATTTCTCAATATAAGAGTAGAAATTATTTTTACTATCTTTAATCTGGTATAGTAATCATTAAATAATTTTTAAACGGAAAAATATCAAAAATAGAGAACATAGAGCATAGAGCTTAAATATGGTCTTTGTATATATAGTAAAAATAAAAGTACAGCATAAAACTATGATAGAAGTCAAGTCAACCATACTGCTCAAATCAAACAATGTAAATAGGCTTAACTCATCTATAAAAAATTAAAGACTTTAAAATTAATACAGCTCTTCAATCAAAGACAGATCAATTGTACAAACATTTGTAAGATTGTAGATCTAAATGATATAATGAATACTTCTGAATCCTAATAACAGACAATATACCATTTTTTTAAATGTACATGAGAGAAAGGGTTGAGGAGAGCTAGAGCCAGGGACCCAGGAGTTTCCTGTGTTGAGTGCTGCTGGAGCTACCTGAGATGCCATGTTTTAGAACAGAGTGAGACCCCTAGTAAAGAAAAACTAAAGACATTATACAGATACCAGATACAGTCTAATTACAAAGAAAGCATTAACTTGCCTCTGTGGTGACAGAGAATGAAATGGGCCCCAAGCATACTACAGCAGCTCTGTGGAAAAGTGGCCAGACTGTTACATAGGTGCTCATTCCCACATGTCTTCACAAGGCAGGTCTCCAGGCCTGGGCCTCCAGCCACCCCTCACCAGAGTTACTGGGCCAGTAGTAACTCAGCAACTCCCCAGACAGAGCCTCCAGGGGCAACTGAAAGCCTCTCTGCCATTGCCTTGGCAGTGGAACTGCCCTTGCTACCTTCTGACTAACAAAGGACTAAAGACCCTAACTGCCTTATCCACACCTCCAACAAGCTGCAGTCAACCAAAGGAGAAGTGTCCTCTCTCTCTCCCAAGGGTTCCCCCAACCCCCACTGCTAATCATGAGACAGAAAACCCCTGGCTTGGGCCCACAGAATAGACCCTCCATCCTGGGCTGATGGCACCAAGTGATTGCTGACCTGCATCTCTCTGGGGTAGAGCCCCCAGGAGACAAGCAAATGACCTTTGGCCAAACCCACTACTAAGATCCCTTTCTCTGCTGCCTCCAAGTCGGGGAAGGAACATAAACACTGAGATCACCTCAGAGCTGCAGTGGGTAGCCCAGGAATGCCAAGTTATGATCTACAGCCATCACTCAAGGAGGAGAAGAACCCACACTTTGAAAGCTTTGACAGGGAATGTGGTTGCAACTGTAACAGAACATAGCAGAGCCACATGACCAAGCAAGAGTCTGCCAACTCACCAGTACGCATAAGTGCCACCTGCTGAATCACACCCTAAACCTTCAACACCAAAAATATCTCACTAATATACCTACTTCTGAAACCAGAGACAGAAGTCAGCTTCAAATAAAGACCCTTCACAAAGTCTTGACCCAGTGAAAACATCTAGAAAAATAAGTCTATTGACTGTACTCAGTCTACGCTGCAGTTAAAAACAAGAACAAGAAAAACAACAACAAAAAACACCCACATGCAGAGATGAGAAAGAACAAATGCAAGAACTCTGGTAACTAAAATGACCAGAGTATCATATGTTCTCAAAAAAAAAAAAAAAAAAAAAAAAAAAAAAAAACTGCACCCAATTCTCCAGCAGGAGTTTTTAACCATGCTGAACTGGCTAGAATGACAGAAATAGAATTCAAAATATAAGTAAGAACTAAGATCATCAGGATTCAGGAGGATAGCGAAACCTAGTTCAAGGAAAATAAGAATTACAATAAAGCAATACAAGAACTGAAGAATGAAGTAGTCAGTATAAAAAAGAACCTGACAGGGTCTGACAGAGCTGGATAAACAACACAAGAATTTCACAATGCATTCACAAGTGTTAACAGTAGAATAAACTAAACTGAGGAAAAAATCTCAGAACTTGAAGGTTGGTTCTCTGAAATAAGACAGCAAGACAAAAATAAAAAATGAAATAAGCAAAACCTTCAAGAAGTATGGGATTATGTATAGGCCAAATCTATCACTGGCATCCCTGGAAAGGGAGGAGGAGAAAGCAAACAACTTGCGAAACATATTTCAGGATACCATCCATGAAAACTTCCCCCAGCCTTGCTAGAGAAGCAAACAGCCCAATTCAGGAAATACAGAGAACTCCTGCAAGACTCTACACAAGCTCATACCCAAGACATATAATTATTAGATTTTCCAAGATCAAAATGAAAAAAAAAATTTAAAGGCAACTGGAGAGAAAGGGCTGGTCACCTACAAAGGGAACTCCATCAGGATAACCTCTTACCTCTCATCTGAAACCCTACAAGCCAGAAGAGATTGGGGTCCTATATCCAACATTCTTTAAAAAAAAAAAAAACTTGAACCAAGGATTACATATTCAGCCAAACTAAGCTTCCTAAGTGAAGGAAAAATAAGATCCTTTTCAGACAGGCAAATGTTGAGGGAACTAAATACCACCAGACTTGCATTGCAAGAGATCTTGAAAGAAGCACTAAATATAGAAAGAAAAGACCTCTACCAGCTAATACAAAAACATGCTTTAACACACAGACTAGTGTCACTGTAAAGCAACCACTCAAACAAGCAAACATAACCAGGTAACAGCACAATGACAGGATCAAATCCACACATATCAATATTAACCTTGAATGTAAACTGGCTAAGAACCCCACTTAAAAGGCACAGAGTGGCAAGCTGGGTAAAAAAGCAATAAACAATTGTATGCTGTCTTCAAGAGACCCATCTCACATATAATGACACTCACAGTTGCAAAATGAAGGGATGGAGTAAAGTCTACCAAGGAAATGGAAAACAGAAAAAAGCCGGGATTGCAATCCTAATTTCAGACAAAACAGATTTCAGACCAGCAAAGAAAAAAGGGGATTAGATAATAGATGGTTCAATTCAATAATACCTAACTATAATATATATGTACCCAACACAAATTCCTATGCACCCATATTCATAAAGCAAGTTCTTAGACTGTACATTTCTTTGTAAGTCTCTAACACAATAATAGTGGGAGACTTTGACACTCCACTGACAGTACTGAATAGATGATTGAGGCAAAAAATTAAAGATATTCAGGACCTAAACTTAACATTGGATTAAATGGATCTGATAGATATCTACAGAACTTTCCACCCCCAAGCAATAGAATATACATTCTTCTCATCATCACATGGCACATACTCTAAAATTGACCACGTAATTGGACATAAAACAATCTCAACAAATGTAAAAGAACAAAAATAATACCAAACATACTCTTGGACCACAGCATACAAAAAATAGAAGTCAAGACTGTGAAAATTGCTCAAAATCATGCAATTACATGAAAATTAAACATGCTCCTGAATGACTTTTGGGTAAATAATTAAGGCAGAAATTAAATTCTTTGCACATAATGAGAACAAAAATACAACGTACCAGAATTTCTAGGACACAGCTAAGGCAGTTTTACTAGGAAATTTCATAGCAATAAATGTCCACATCAAAAAGTTAGAAAGATGTAAAATTAACTTAACTTTACAAATGAAAGAATCAGAGAAGCAAGAACAATTAAACCACAAAGCTAGCAGAAGATAAGAAATAACAAAAATCAGAGCTGAACTGAAGGAAATTGAGACACAAAAAAACCATTCAAAAAATCAATGAATTCAAGGGCTGATTTTTTGAAAATAACAAAAATAGGCCACTAGCTAGACTAATGAAGAAAAAAAGATCCAAATAAACAATTAGAAATGATGAAGGGAATGTTACTACTGACCCCACAGAAATAAAAAACAATCATTAGAAGCTTCTACAAACACCTCTACACACACAATCTAGAAAAGAGATAGATAAATTCCTGGACATATATACACACCCAAGACTGAGCCAGGAAGAAATTGATTCCCTGAACAGACCAATAACAAGTCCCAAAATTGAATGAGTACTAGTCTGTCAACCAAAAAAAGCCTGTGACCTGATAGATTCACGGTTGAATTCTACCAGATATACAAAGAAGAGCTGGTACCATTCCTACAGAAACTATTCCCCAAAAAATGAGGAGGAGGAACTCCTCCCCAACTGATTCTGTGAGATCATCATCACCTTGAAACCAAAAGCTGGCAGAGACAGTACAAAAACAAAACAAAACCAAACCAAAGACCAAACAACAACAACAACAACAACAAAAACTTGAGGCCAATATTCTTAATGAACATTGATGCAAAAATTCTTAACAAAATACTTGCAAACTGAATCCAACAACACATCAAAAAACTAATCTACCATGATCAAACGGGCTTCATCCTCAGGATGCGAGGTTGGTTCAACATACCCAAATCAAAAAATTGATTCATCACATAAACAGACAAAAACACATGATTATCTCAATAGATGCAGAAAAGGCTTTTCATAAAATTCAACATTCATTAATGTTAAAAGCTCTCAATAAACTAGATACTGAAGAAACATACCTCAAAATATTAACAGCCGTGTATGACAAACCCACAGTCAACGTTATACTGAATGGGCAAAAGCTGTAAATACCCCCTTGAAAACTAGCACAGGACAAGAATGCCTTCTCTTAGCACTTCCAGTCAACGTAGTATTGGAAGTCCTAGCCAGAACAATCAAGCAAGAGAAAGAAAGAAAAGGCATCCAAATATGAAAAGAGAAAGTCAAACTATCTCTAATTGCAGATGATATGATTCTATATCTAGAAAATCCCATAGTCTTGGCTCAAAAGCTCCTCCAGCTGATATACAAGTTCAGCAAAGTTGCAGATACAAAATAAATGTACAAAAAACACTAGCATTTCTTTTTTTTCTTGTTTTTAAATTATACTTTAAGTTCTGGGGTACATAGGCAGATTGTGCAGGATTGTTACATAGGTATACACATGCTATGGTGGTTTGCTGCATCCATCCCCCCGTCATCTACATTAGGTATTTCTCCTAATGTTATCCCTCCCTAATTCCCCCATCCCCTGCAATCCCTTCCCTAGCCCCCCCAACCCCCAAAGTCCCCTGTGTGTGATGTTCCCCTCCCTGTGTCCATGTGTTATCATTCAACACCCACTTATGAGTAAGAACATGCAGTGTTTGGTTTTCTGTTCTTGTGTCAGTTTGCTGAGAATGATGGTTTCCAGCTTCATCGATGTCCCTGCAAAGGACATGAATTCATCCTTTTTTATGGCTGCATAGTATTCCACAGTATATATGTGCCACGTTTTCTTTATCTAGTCTATGATTGATGGGCATTTGGGTTGGTTCCAAGTCTTTGCTATTGTAAACAGTGCCACAGTAAGCATATGTGTGCATGTGTCTTTATAATAGAATGTTTTATTTTATAATCCTTTGGGTATATACTCATTAATGGGATTGCTGGGTCAAATGGTGTTTCTATTTCTAGATCTTTGAGGAATAGCCACACTGTCTTCCACAATGGTTGAACTAATTTACAAGCCCACTAACAGTGTAAAAGCGTTCCTATTTTTCCCACATCCTCTCCAGCATCTGTTGTCTCCTGATTTTTTAATGATCACCATTCTAACTGGCATGAGATGGTATCTCAATGTGGTTTTGATTTGCATTTCTCTAATGACCAGTGATGATGAGCTTTTTTCCATATATTTGTTGGCTGCATAAATGTCTTCTTTTGAGAAGTGTCTGTTTATATCCTTTGCCCACTTTTTGATGGGGTTGTTTTTTTCTTCTAAGTTTAAGTTCTTTGTAGATTCTGGATATTAGCCCTTTGTCAGATGGGTAGCTTGCAAAATTTTTTCCATTCTGTTGGTTGCCGGTTCACTCTAATGATTGTTTCTTTTGCTGTGCAGAAGCTCTGGAGTTTAATTATATCTCATTTGTCTATTTTGGCTTGTTTTGCCAATGCCTTTGGTGTTTTAGTCATGAAGTCCTTGCCTATACCTATGTCCTGAATGGTGTCGCCTAGGTTTTCTTCTAGGGTTTTTATGGTGTTAGGCCTTATATTTTAATCTTTAATCCATCTGGAGTTAATTTTTGTGTAAGGTGTAAGGAAGGGGTCCAATTTTGGCTTTCTGCACATGGCTAGCCAGTTTTCCCAACACCATTTATTAAACAGGGAATCCTTTCCCCATTGCTTACTTTTGTCTGGTTCGTCAAAGATCAGATGGTTGTAGATGTGTGACATTATTTCTGAGGCTCTGTTCTGTTCCATTGGTCTATGTCTCTGTTTTGGTACCAAACCATGCTGTTTTGATTACTGTAACCTTATAGTATAGTTTGAAGTCAGGTAGTATAATGCCTCCAGCTTTGTTTTTATTGCTTAGGATTGTCTTGGCTATGTGGGCTCTTTTTTGGTTCCATATGAAGTTTAAGGTGGTTTTTTCCAGTTCTGTGAAGGTCAGTGGTAGCTTGATGAGGATAGCATTGAATCTATAAATTACTTTGGGCAATATGGCTATTTTCACGATATTCTCTCTTTCTAATCACGAGCATGGAATGTTTTTCCATCTGTTTATGTCCTCTTACTTCCTTGAGCAGTGGTTTGTAGTTCTCCTTGAAGAGGTCCTTTATTTCCTTTGTTAGTTGTATTCCTAGGCATTTTATTCTCTTTGTAGCAATTGTGAATGAGAGTTTGCTCATGATTTGGCTCTCTGTCTCTTATTGGTGTGTAGGAATGCTTGTGATTTTTGCACATTGATTTTGTATCCCAAGACTTTTCTGAAGTTGCTTATCAGCTTAAGGAGATTTTGGACTGAGACTATGGGATCGTCTAAATATACAATTATGTTATCTGAAAATACAGAAAATTTGACTTCCTCTTTTCCTAATTGAATATGCTTTATTTCTTTTTCTTGCCTGATTTCTCTGGCCGAACTTCCAATACTATATTGAATAGGAGTAGTGAGAGAGGGCTACCTTGTCTAGTGCCAGTTTTGAAAGAGAATGCTTCTAGTTTTTGCCCGTTTAGTATGATATTGACTGTAGGTTTGTCATAAATAGCTTTTATTATTTTGAGATACGTTCCATTGATACCTAGTTTATTAAGAGTTTTTAGCATAAAGGGCTATTGAATTTTGTCGAAGGCCTTCTCTGCATCTATTGGGATAATCATGTGGTTTTTGTCTTTAGTTCTGTTTATGTGATGGATTACATTTATAGTCTTGCATATGTTCAACCAGCTTTGCATTCCCACGATGAAGCTGACTTGATTGTGATGGATAAGGTTTTTGATGTGCTGTTAGATTTGGTTTGCCAGTATTTTATTGAAGATTTTTGCATCAGTGTTCATCATGGATGTTGGCCTGAAATTTTCTTTTTTAGTTGTGTCTGTCTCTGCCAGGGTTTGGTATCAGGATGATGTTGGTCTCATAGGATGAGTTAAGGAGGATTTCCTGTTTTTGTATTGTTTGGAATAGTTTCAGAAGGAATGGTACCAGCTCCTCTTTGTACATATGGTAGAATTCGGCTGTGAACCTGTCTGGTCCTGGATTTTTTTTTGGTTGGTAGGCTATTAATTGCTGCCTCAACTTCAGACCTTGTTATTGGCCTATTCAGGGATTCGACTTCTTCCTGGTTTAGTCTTGGGAGGATGTGTCCAGGAATTCATCAATTTCTTCTAGATTTACTGATTTATGTGCATAGAGATGTTTGTAGTAAACTCTGTTGGTAGTTTGTATTTCTGTGGAATTGGTGGTGATACCCCCTTTTATCATTTTTTTTATCGCATCTATTCGATTCTTCTCTCTTTTTTTTATTAGTCTGGCTAGTGGTCTGTTTTATTGATCTTTTCAGAAAATCAGCTCCTGGATTTTTTGATTTTTTTTTTTTTTTTGAAGGCTTTCTGTGTCTCTATCTCCTTCAGTTCTGCTCTGATCTTAGTTGTTTCTTGTCTTCTGCTAGCTTTTGAATTTGTTTGATCTTGTTCCTCTAATTCTTTTAATTGTGACAATAGGGTGTCAGTTTTAGATCTTTCCTCGCTTCTCATGTGGGCATTTAGTGCTATAAATTTCTCTCTAGATACTGCTTTAAATGTGTCCCAGATATTCTGGTACATTGTGTCTTCATTCTCATTGATTTCAAAGAACATCTTTATTTCTGCCTTCATTTCATTAGTTATCCAGTGGTCATTCAGGAGCAAATTGTTCAGTTTCCATGTAGTTGTGTGGTTTTTGAGTGAGTTTCTTAATCCTGAGTTCTAATTTGTACTGTGGTCTGAGAGATTGTTTGTTAAGATTTCCATTCTTTTGCATTTGCTGAGGAGTGATTTACTTACAATTATGTGGTCAATTTTGGAGTAAGTGCAATGTGATGCTGAGAAGGATGTATATTCTGTGACTTTGGGATAGAGAGTTCTCTAGATATCTACTTGGTCGGCTTGGTCCAGATCTGAGTTCAAGTCCTGGATATCCTTATTAATTTTCTGTCTGGTTGATCTGTCTAATATTGACAGTGGAGTGTTAAAGTCTTCCACTATTATTGTGTGGGAGTGTGAGTCTCTTTGTATGTCATTAAGAACTTGCTTTATGTATCTGGGTGTTCCCAGATATGTATTTGGTGCGCGTGTGTGTGTGTGTGTGTGTATATATATATATATTTAGAATAGTTAGCTCTTCTTGTGCATTGATCCTTTTACCATTATGTAATGCCCATCTTTGTCTCTTTTGATCTTTGTTAGTTTAAAGTCTGTTTTATCAGAGACTAGGATTGCAATTCCTGCTTTTTTTCCCCCCTCCATTTGCTTGGTATATCTTCCTCTATCCCTTTGTTTTGAACCTATGTGTGTCTTTGCATGTGAGATGGGTCTCCTGAATATAGTACACTGATGGGCCTTGACTCTTTATCCAATTTGCCAGTCTGTGTCTTTTGATTGGGGGGCATTTAGCCCCTTTACATTTAAGGTTAATATTGTTATGTGTGAATTTGATCCTGCTGTTTCAATTCTAGCTGGTTGTTTTACCTGTTAGTTGATGGAGTATATACCAACAACAGCCAAACCGTGTGCCAAGTCAGAACCAATCCCATTCACAACTACTACAAAAAGAATAAAATATCTAGGAATACAGCTAACCAGGGAGACAAACGATCTTTACAAGGAGAATTACAAAATACTGCTAAAAAAAAAAAAATCATAGATGACACAAATGGACAAATATTCCATACTGATGGATAGGAACAATCAATATCATTAAAATGGCTACACTGTCCAAAGCAATTTAGAGATTCAATGCTATTCCTATCAAACTACTGATGATATTCTTCACAGAACTAGAGAAATGTATTTTGAATTTCATATGGAACAACAACAAAAGAAGCCCAATAGCCACAGCAATCTTAAGTAAAAAGACAAAGGCTGGAGGCATGACATTACTCAACTTTAAACTATACTACAAGGCTGTAGTAACCAAAACAGCATGGTACTGGTACAAAAACAGGCACATAGACCAATAAAACAGAATAGAGAACCCATAAATAAGGCCACATATCTATGACCATCTGATCTGTAACAAAGCTGACAAAAAGAAGCAGTGGAGAAAAGATTCCCTATTCAATAAGTGGTTCTGGAATAACTGGCTAACCATATGCATAGGATTGAAGCTGGACCCCTTCTTTATACCATATACAAAAATTAAGATAGATTAAAGACTTAAATGTAAACCCCCTAACTATATATATATTTTTTAAAAAAAAAAACCATGTAAGACAACCGAAGCAGTATCATCCTGGACACAGGAATGGGCAATGCTTTTATGACAAAAACACTGAAAGTAACTGCAACAAAAGCAAAGGTGGACAAATGGAATCTAATTACACTGTTGAGCTTCTGCACAGCAAAAGAAACTATCAACAAAGTAAACAGACAACCTACAGAATGGGAGAAAATATTTGGAAACTATGCACCTGACAAAGGTTTAATATACAGCATCTGTAAGGAACTTAAGCAAATTTACAAGAACCGACCCCATTAAAAAGTGGGTAAAGGTCATGAACAGATACTTTATAAAAGAAGACATACATGCAGCCAAAAAGTATATGAAAAAAGCTCAATATCACTGATCATCAGAGAAATGCAAATCAAAACTGGAATGAGATACCATCTCACATCAGTCAGAATGGCTATGATTAAAGAGTCAAAAAATAACAGATGTTGGTGAGGTTGCAGGGGAAAGGGAATACTTACACACTGTTGGTGGAAGTGTAAATCAGTTCAATCATTGTGGAAAGCAGTATGGTGATTTTCCAAAGAGGTAAAAGCAGAACTACCCTTCAACTTAGCAATCTCATTACTGGGTATATACTTGGAGGAATATAAATCATTCTACCATAAAAACACATGCACACGAATGTTCATTGCAGCACTATTTATAAGAGCAAAGATGTAGTCAACCTAAATGTCCATCAGTGACACATTGGATAAAGAAAATGTGGTACATATACACCATGTAATATTATGCCACCATAAAAAAAGAACAAGCTCATGTCTTTTATGGGAACATGGATGAAGCTGGAGGTTATTATCCTTAGCAAACTAATACAGGAACAGAAAATCAAATACCACATGTTCTCACTTAAAAGTGGGAGCTAAATGATGAGAACTTATGAACACAAAGAAGGAAACAACAGACACTGGGATTTACTTGAGCAGGGAGAGTGGGAGGAGGGAAAGGAGCAGAAAAGATAACTATTAGGTACTGGGCTTAATAACTGCTGATGAAATAATATGTACAACAAACCCCCATGACATGTGTTGATCTATGTATGAAACCTTCACATGTTACCCAAATCTAAAACTTAAAAAATAAAAACAAATGCACATTCATCATTCATGAAAATTAGCCATATTTTAGCTATCAAAGAAAACCTCCATGAATTCCAGGGAGTAGGAATAATATTTTCTGGTCACCATGAAAAAATTAATGAATTTATTGCTGGGAAGGAAATAACCAAAGGATGTTCCTCCCAGGAACTTAAAACAAATGTATTAAGTAACATTTAGATCAAGCAAAAATTGCATAATTTATTAAGAATAAAAATAATAAAAGAATGACATAATCTATCATATATAACTAAAGCAATTTTCAAAGAAAATTTTGTAGCATTACTTTATCAATAAAAATAAAAAGTAGAAGTGAGTTAAGGCCCAATTCAAAGAGCTTGGAAAAGAACAAGGTAAACAAAAAGCAGAAGGAAGAAATTAAGATAAAAGCAAAAATTAATGAATTAGAAAACTTGTGTTGATAAGTGACAAAAAGTTTATTCTTTGAAAAGTAAATTAACCACATTGTCAAAACACCCACATATCTAGCAGAAAAAAAATAAAATGTAAATACACAAAATAAACATGACAAAGACGTAATAAAATGTAAATACACAAAATAAACAATGACAAGACAGAAATTGTAAAAGATTATACTAGACTATTGTGTACAACTATGCAAACAAATTAACTGTGAAACCTAAATGAAATGGACATTTTTAAGAAAAATGCCACTTGCCAGGTTGACCCCAGTAGTAATAGAAAGTCTAAACAGACCAACCGTCATAGAATCAGTAGAGAAAATAATAAATGAACTCTCCCACAAATGGGTGCCAGGCCCACATATTTTTTGACAGGGAATTCTGATAAGTCTTTAAAGATTTGAGAAACCCATGTGCAATAAATGCTGTACTAAATATAACAATATATTAAATCACAATAACTTTTTATTTAAAACAATGTTGGTATTGGTGGAATAATAGACTGACTACCAGAAAAGAAAAATTCAAATACACCAAACTGCAAATGGAAATTTAATATCTAATAACGATAGCTTTTCAAATCAGTAATGGAAAAGGAATGTTTAATATATGGGTTAGGAGGACTGGATAGCCTTACCCAGTAGTAGCTTTTTCATGTGAATTCCACTGGATAGTCTACATAGACAATTATGTTTTCTACAAATAAATATAACAGTCATCCTTGTCTTATTCTGGATCTCTGGGGAAAAAAATCCAGTCTTTTATCGTTATGTATGGTATTAATTTTAGCTATTTGTAGAATACCTTTTATAAGATTGAGAAAATTTCCTTCTATTCTTTCTGTAAGAAGAGTTTGTTTTTTCTTTTTTAACAGAAATGGATATTGAATTTTGTCAAGTGTTTTTTCTATATTCATAAGGATGATCACATATTTTCTCTTTTTCATTTTGTTAATATGGTGAATTACATGGATTGAATGTTAAATGTTAAACCAACTTTGAATTCCTCATATAAACTCTACTTAGTCATGATATATTATCTTTTTCATATATTGTTGGATGTGATTTGCTAAAATTTTTGTTTAAAACAATTTGCAACCATGTTTATGATGCATACTGGTTGGTTGCTTTCTTTCCATGTAATGTCTTTGTTTGGTTTTGATGTCAAGGGAATATTAATCTAATAAAATAATTTGGAAACTGTAAAAAAAAATGAGCCTAACTATAGACTAAGTTGGTGGGGAACTATTTCAAGTTAGTTTAAAACAGTAGTTTTATTGTACATGTCCAGTTGGGTTTATCCCTAAAAACAAGGATAATTTAAAAATTCTTCCAGTAATCATATTGTTAGGGGTAATGTTGTTATTTTGAAAGTGTTGTGCATGTATTATACAATAAAACAAATGAGGAATTAGGTTGTCGATATGAATCAGAAGTTTTGACATGGGAGAAAGGATAGACCAATGGGCAACTCCTGAAGTCCAGAAGACTTTGTAGTCCTGAATTTGAGTCTGAAATGTCAATATCAACTCATGATGTATTTGGGAAAAAAAAAAACAAAAGTATTTCTAACACTGGCTACAGAAAAGGCCCAGAGACCATAGCTTACCCCATAGTAATGGGTCTTGTTTTTTCCCTAAAGTAGTCTCTGAATATCACTAAAAGGAAGTAGGGCTTTTTGGGAGAAATGAGTGATTCCAGATCTGGGCAAGAAATGTAAGAAATAAATGTGGATTTAGTTCTACATTTCACAACACTCAATGGGTCCCCTCTGGTACAACAGTTTACTTAGCTTTTTAGAGGATGTAAAACAGGAAAAATAGCACACCAGCAGGGCAGGGTCAGGTGTGAAGAAATAAAGCCGAATGAGTGGGTATAGTGATGCTGTGGTGTACTGCACAGGTACCTTGGTAGGACTGAGGCACTCTTTCTCCAGTTGCTTAAAGTGTTACTGCTCACAGCTCACAGCTGAATCTTTCTCTAGAAATTGCTTTCATAGAAGGGAAGCTGCCTTGCCCAGGGTTACTCCCCTATTCAGGAAGCAGCTCTGCCTAAATTGGGACAATTTTAAAGGCTGTCAACGCTAGTGAGGGGGTCCTGAGGAGTTGGCTGAGGTTTGCAGTTGCAACTACATTACAGTTTAGCTTTTTCCTCTGGCCAGTCCTGTTTGGCACATTCCCCAATAGCACTCCCCAGTAATCTGTCCAGTCCTGTTTGATTTCCCAAAAGCACTCCCCAATAAACCTGGGTGCAAATCACCCTCTCAAGTCTGTTTCTTGTAGAACTTGGCCTAAGAGAATGCGTATGAGAGCCATTTGGCTTAACAGCCTTACTCTCCGTATAAGGTAATATCGTTTTTTCATCCCGTGGGAATAGCTTCCAGGCATCCTAGCAAGGTGCATCCCAGTTTCAAGAATGCACTGCATTCAGAGAAGTTCAAACTATGGATTCCCACCAGGTATTTATTATTCATTGACAGTCCTCCCAGAGCAGGTATAGTTTAATAATTAGAAGTCATTTTTACCGTAAGTAATGTTGCTTGGTAACATAGCTGACATTCCACCTTTACTAGGTTTCCAGGGAAACAGATGAAAAGTTAACTCAAGGTCATTTTTCCATAGAGAAAATGCATGAGTTTTGTTAACCCTCTATTTGCATTTAAAAACCCATGAGTTCTTAAAGATGAGTGAAACAAAGGTCCCAACAATTCTCATTTAGAGGATACTCGAAAACTAATTCTATTATTATTTGAGACGGGGTCTTGTTCTGTTTCCCAAGCTAGAGTCCAGTGGCATGATCTCTGCTCACTGCAATCTCCACCTACCAGGCTCAAGCAATCCTTATACCTCAGCCCCTACAGGCACATGCCAACATGCCTGGCTAATTTTTAAACTTTCTGTCGAGATGAGGTCTCCCTATATTGCCCAGGCTCATCTTGAATTGGGGTTCAAGAGATTCTCTTGCCTTAACCTCCCAAATTCCTAAGATTACAGATGTCAGCCACACTCCTTGACCAACTAACTCATTATTTTTAAACCTGGTAAAAGAATAATTTTTATAGACCTTCCTATATGAACTGCACCTCAGGATAATGAACAAATCGGTAAAGGGAATTTCGCCTTGATAGATGTATGCCAGCTAACAAATGAAGGGCAGAATTAAAGAGTCTTCCTTTTGCAGCTTCTACTGAAAAGATGAATCTAGGCCAAGATCATCAGTGACTGTTAATGGCACCAAAGGGAGACAATCGGACATTCTGTGACCCCCGATGGAAATACACAATATTACCTATAAGTATTCCTGCAAAAAAGTCTAACCTGTTGCTTACCAAGCTTCTGGACCCAAGTACCAATTGTTGGGGCTAGAGGAATAAACGGAATAATATTGTGGTGATGAAATTTTCAAATTCCAAATTGTGGAAATCTCTACAGGACAAATGGCTCCATTTCTACAAGAAAGCTGTTGACATGGGGAGCCCGGAGAGAGAGAAGGGAAGGAGACAGGAGGGGAGAGGAGCAGGGAACAGAAGGACAGAGAGACATGGATACATGAAGAAGGGAATGTATAGATAAGAGAGACCTGAGAGACAAGAGGCATATTAACCAATTATAATGCATAAAACATACATATGTTGATTTTAACAATGTGTAAATTTATGATTCAGTTGAGCAAAATTAAACATTGAAGACCCCGGGCATTCTAATGATAGAGACACCTGGGCAACCTCAGGCATTCTAAGGATAGAGACACCTCGGCAACCTCAGGCATTTTTTGTTTGTTTGAGACAGTGTCTTGCTTTTGTTGCCTAGGCTGGAGTGCAATGGCATGATCTCAGCTCACCAGAACTTCCGCCTCCCAGACCCCAGGCATTCTAATGTGAGATACTCCTGGCCCTGGCCAACCCCAGGCGTTCTAATGGGAGAGACTCCTGGCCATCTCTAAGCATTCTAATGATAGAGACACCTGGGCAACCTGAGAATGATTAGGAAGAAATTATTATTAGTTTTTTTAGGTGAGATGATGTTGATTATGTTATTTAAGAGTCCTCTGTCTTAGTTCGTGAGGTAAAAAAACTAAAAAAAAGTCCTCAACTTTTAGACATACAGACAGAAATATTTACAGATAATCTGTTTTTTTCTTCCAAAATATTCTGCACTATAGGAAAATGGATAAAAGATTATAGGAAACCAGACTGGTCATAAGTTGATAACTGCCGAAACTGAGCAATAGGGTTCATTACATGTTTGGAAATTTTCATTATAACAACTAGAAGCATATATACCTTTAATTTTTAATACGATAATCTCACTCCAGGGAATCTATTTATAGCTATCACCTCGATAAAAATGTTTTATGTAGCAACACTAACAACAAAGAACCAACTAATAAGCCCTGGAAATAAACACCCAACAGTGGCATAAGATTGAATAAATGATGATGAATTCATACTATGCAGTCATTAAAAAGAATAGAGTCAAACCAGTTTACCTGAAGGAGTTTTTAGGAATATTGCTGAATGAGAAAAGCGAGATGCACCTATGTATGTATGAGATCCTATTAAAAAATAAAGACAAAAACCCTACATTTGCACATTTGTATATGTAAGGGTGCCCAGAGAGTTATTAACATGGGTAACTTGGGGTTGGAAAATTGTTTTGGGTAGATAGTAGGGTGGTGAGGCTGCTGAAAAACTTTACTAAAAAATTAAAGGAAGCTGTGGTGTGGCCCTTGTTCTTCTGGCTGTGTTCTCCGGCTATGGCCAGAGTGTGAGCTGTCAGGTCAGGCTGTGTTTCAGTACAGCTTTGCCATTTGCCAGGAGTGTCACAATGGAGAGGTTAGCAGTGATCATAGAGCGTCTACTGAGTGCCCTGCCTGGCCTGGGATCTCCAATACACAGGTCAAGATGCCACTCCTACTTCTGAGAAGCTGCCGTGCTAATGTCAACATTTTATGCACAGAATGCTATATTACCTAATTTTATGAGCCTCAATTTCCCCATCTGTAAAATGGTGTTACAGTATCTGCTTCACAGGGGTACTATGAAAATTAAATATGTACAACACGAGTGTAGTTATACCTTCTTGAGTCACATTCCTCTCACTATAGGGATCAAACAAACATGTTGTTATTGTCTCCAGGGGTAGGAAGATGGGTAGTGGAAATAGGTAAGGGCGGGGTGGGGTTGGGGAGAGTCAGAGAAAAGTCTAAGAGCTAAGGCATAAAAAAGTAGGGTAGAATTTTATGATCATTTCTTGAGAACACAAAGAAGAGAAGGTGGATTTTTTCATAAATGCATTTGAAAATATTAATTTAATGCTTACTATGTTGTACAAATTTATCTTCTCACAGTTCTGGAAACCAGAAATCTGAGATCAAAATGTAGGTAGGGCCGTGCTTCCTCTGAAGGCGCTAGGAGTGATCTGTTCCAGGCCTCTCTCCTTGCTTCTGATAGTTCTTGGTTTGTGGCAGCACAGTTTTAACTTCTCAAGGTTTTTTCCCTGCGTGCATGTCCATCTCTGTATCCAAATTTCCCCTTTTCATTAGGACACCAGTCATATTGGATTAGGGGTCACTCTACTATGACTTTATCTTTCCTAATTACATTGGCAATTACCCTATTCCCAAATAAGATCTCATTCTGAGGTACTGGGGGTTAGGACTTCATCTTATAAATTTACCTAAAAGGAAAGGACATTGAAGTGCTCAAGTGGGTGGGCGGGTGGGACTTCTGCTATGCCAGATAGCTTCAATATTTATGTAAACCAATGCTTTTTTCTCAAGATCAGTATTTTTGTGTCCTAAAACAACTATATATATATATATATATATACACACACACACACACACAACTATATATATATATCTGTATACATATGTGTGTGTGCACATATATACAACTATGTGTATATATACATACACACATATGTATATAGTTGTATATATATACACACACACATATATGTTCAAATAAAAAACATTTGAATTATATCTCAGGGAATTCAAGGGGGGCCTTATTGAGAAGGGAACACTGAAGTGAACGAAGGCTTGAAGGAAGTAGGGAGTAGGCCCTGTGCCAGGTAGAGGGAATAGCTAATGCGGAGGCATCAAGCTGGAGCAAGCTTGGGACTTTCCAGGAACAGCAGGGAACCAGTGTGGCTGTAGTAGAGAGAAAGTGAGGGAAGACTGGAAGGCAGGGATCCGGTTGAGATCATGTGGACTTGGAGACCTGTGAAGAACTCTGGCTTTTACTCAGCATAATGGGGAATTATTTGCAGATTAGACAGAGTAGAGGTATGATACGGTTTGTGTCTTGAGAAGGGTCACGTTGGTGGTTTGAGAATACATTGTGCATGGGTGGAGAAGCCATTAGGAATTTAGGACTGTGATCCAGACGAGAGATGACTGAGACAGAAGAGAGAAAGAGGTGAGGATTTCTGGGGCAATGTCTTGAGTAGAGTAGTAGAGATGGGATTTGATGCACAAATAGAGGGATTGCCTTTAAAAAGCCATGGCATGGTATGAGGCCTCTGAAAATACATGTGATTTCAATTATTTCTCATTACTGCAAATTTAAAGAATATAGCAAAATATCTGGTGGACAGAAGGCCCTCAATAAAGGTCAGTTTCTCTTCTTTCCCTTATATTCCTGAGTCTGTCTGACCCTACACTTCTCCATTCCCAGTCACTCATCTTAATCTTTGCTGGCTCTTTAATCCTTAGAGTGTGAATGGTTGTTGGCTTAAAGTGGTACATTTTAAATTGTCCTTTGAGGAATCCTAGGTATTTGAGACAGTGCCATGGGGCCCAAGTGAGGATCAAAGAATGGCTAAGTGGAGGGATCTTGAGCTGTCTCTGCCCAATCCCCACGTCATACAGAAACTCTTACATCTGTGGTTTGTATAGGGCTTTAGCTTTTCAAAAAAAAAGTGTTTCTGCTTTAAAAAAAATTCCATTGTCTTCAAGCATTCCTCCTGTCTGAGATATTTTTAAACCTTTAAAACCGAATAAATGATTCTTTAATGGTCAAATTTTAGATTCTGGTTCTGCTAGTTTTACTGGTGTTTTTGCTACACATAGACTTTTCTACTTTATCAAATAATGATGATGATCACCAATATTTGTTGAGGGCTAAACTTGCTTTTATTTAGAATCCTGCCCAGAAAATTGTAAAAAATTAAGCTACACACAAAGTCATAGATCCATAAAGGCATCAAAAGTTAGAGCTTAGAGAACCCTTTAAAAAATGCTCATTTGACCCTCTCAATTTATTAACAATAACAGAGAAACGTTGACTTGGTCAGGGTCACCCAAGAACAGCTGAATCTAGAATCCAAGTGACTTGTGTCCCAGGTCACCAGTTTTTGCATTATATGCTGCTGGAAGGCAGGTGTCCTTAGACTAGGATAGGGAGTGTCATGATCCAGCTGTTGAAACAAAAGATAGACAGGGAGTATGTACTGAAGACATTTGATGTGACATTTACCATCCCTGGGAGTTCAGGTTTACAGGCTCCACCACATTTAAGAGCCTTTTAAACTCTCTAATTGCTCATTTATCTGATGTTACACAAACAGTCCCCACAGATACAGACTGACAGGTAAACAGCTTGTTGAGGATTTATTTAAAATGATAAACTAACAAAATCACAGGATTGCACTGCAGTTTGCAGCTATGTTTCTTCCATAGTCACTATTGGCTGTGACCTTCTAATTTTCTTGGGGAATGTCTCATTCTGTGATCCATGAATTACTGTGCTGTAAGCAAACCTGGTCGATCTTAGGGGGACAGGAAGGTTGGAGCGACCTGGTAAAGGTAAAAGAAAGCACTCAGGATTGGCCAGATCTAGATGGAAATCCTGCCTCTGCCTGTTAGATCTGGCTTTCTATGGGCAAGCTCTTTAGCTCACTATGCCTCAGTTTTCTCTCACTAAAATGGGAATTATAGTAATATCTACCTCACTGGATGGTTGTGAGAATTAAATGAGCTAAGTTGACACAGAAGCCTTCCCCCAACATCTCTAACCCATGCTTCCCAACTTCTCCTTATACTCTGGCGATGGAGAGCTTCTTCCTTCTGCCTGAGGAAGTTTGACTTTCCACTTGGGAGATCTCTCTCTTTTGGGAAGCTCTTAAGTTGAGTTAGTATGTGGTAAAGCTTAAGGAAACATAGAGTCACCTGCTAACTATGTCCCAGTATTGGGACCCAGGTTCTTTGAAATGTTGTTTTCTTTTTATGAAATCATTTAAGTTGATTTTCATTGACCAATTTTGGGGGACATTTATACTCCCAAATGGTGAGCCTCATTTTTTTCTATGATGCATTTCCATGTTTAATTTATAATAAAAGGTTTTTAAATTCCAAAGGAAAATAAGCGATTTCTTAATTCAATTAAGTCAACAACCTATTTACTTTGTATTAGCTCTAAGCTAAATGCAAACTCTCAGGTTTTTCTTGTGCTAATTATATGAAAAGGAGCATCAACCTTATTGCTCATAATGCTTATTCTGTGACATTCCTGAGTTTGCTTAACAATGCTTGGATCAATGTGATTAACTTGAACAATCTGAGTCCTTGTTAGTACTGCATGACTTGCCTTTTTTGGGTAGAAGGGGTTCCATTAGTTGGGTTACAGACATGGACACTTGCAGCAGTAACCCAATCTCCCCTTGCTAGTTAAGATTAATCATCGCAGGCAGAAGAGTAATCTACTGCTTTGCCTGTTGTAACCATAGCTAGCATGCAGAATCCAATGTGACCAGGTCTCAATCTTGACTTCCAACTCAATGAAACTATTATGTCACCCAGTGGCAACATTTCTCTCTTGGAATCTAAGACTTTTTAAAATAGTAGAGCCCCAAAGCATAGGGACAGGAAGTATCAACTCTTCAAGTGAATTATTAGGTATAATAATGAAAGGGGCTATTCCTACTTCCACCTTTTGATTCCTAGACCATGTACACTAGTTTTAGGGGAAACAGTACCATATGTAGGACATAGGTTCAACAACATCTTTTAGAATAGTACCCCAACCTTGCAAGGTATTATTTCTCAACTGGCTCTGTAATGAGTCTTCAGCAAGCTATTTCATGATTCTGTAAGTCTAGCTGCTTCTAGGTGATGGGGTTTGTGGTAAGACCAGTTGGAATTCGGTATGAGTCACTGTTATATTTCTTTTGCTTTGAAAGTGAGTTATTTGGTCAGAAGCAATGTTGTGAGGGATAATAAGACAGTGACTAAGCATTTCATACATCCACAGATGGCAAAGGGCAGAGTAGGCTGATTTGTGTTCTGTAGAAAGGCCTATTTAATAGTGGAGACGAATTGTTGCTCCTCTATGATGGAAGGGATCCACTGTAATTAATGTGCCACTATAACCAGGTGGTGGATGACGGGACATGGGCTCAGTTCTCTCCCCATGCTAGCCAAAGATGTAACTGGGTGTGCCCCAGTTCTTGGGCTCACTTGCCCCAGGAATGGGAAAAGGGCCCTGGCAGTGGGGTGAGCTTACAGTTCAAATAAATATTGGACCCAAAGAGTTTAGCAGAGAGTGATTTATTAGGCAGAGAAAGAGAGAGAGGGAGGGACAGCTCCCACGCTGTTGTGTGAGGGGATCCCAGAGAGGGAAACTTGCACAAATAAGGGCCAGTGGGATTTTAACCCAGGAGTTATTCCTGTCCCATTAATGTTCTCCTTTAATGAGAGAAGTTCTTCCAAACTTCCTCTGGAGTGATTGATCTTCGGGCTGCTAGGTCCACAACTAGAGCCTCCTCTTCCCAGAACTTTTGGTGGGCTTTCTGAACAAAAGAAGCTCACCTGGAATTTCTACCTAGCCCCCATGCAGGAAAGTTAGAAAAAGAGCTCTATGTTCCTGAATGGGGGGATGGAAGGAGGTATGGCACTGGGAAGTTCCTGCCTTTGAAACACAGGCAATTTTCCTTAACACAGTCCCTCACCACCATGTGACTAGATGGTTTTCTAGGGAATGGCACCACACTGGGCTCTCAGCATTGATCCCTGCTGCTGGCAAGTTACTACTCAGCAGAGGTGGTAGGCAGATTAGGATTGATCAGTAGAGGCCTTTGTGAGTTCATACATAGCCTCTATTCCTGAGTGGGATGAGTGAGCAATCACATAGGACACAAATGCACACAATTCATCCCCATTTTTATGGGTACATCCACATATTTTCCCTGCAGACTTCTCTGGGAAAAGGCATCACCAATGTTTTTCTTTTGAAACACAAACCTTGTAGCCAAAACATTAGCCACTGCCTGTGAATCACTGTAGACCTGAGTTCCTGATAATCTTACCCAGTCAAAGTAGACGACAAAATGTGCTGCTCAATGGTCTAGGAGGATCTCCCTTGACTACTGTTTTTTGAGATACTCCTGATTGGGTTGAACTTCTACAGCTGCCCACTTTGAGTTTGTACCAGCATATTGTGTAGTACGATTTGTAAATCACACATAAGTTTTTATTATTTGTCAAATGGTTGTAAGAATTTTGTATGATGCCGAAGGTTTGAGATGAGGGACAGGTAACGTAAGAGTCTCAGTTACTTGCTCATGCAATTTACTTGTGCCCAAAGGACCTGTTCAAAATAGATCTTGTATGTACCATTTTATGTAATGGAGCTGCTATACATACCTAGTCTTAAGGCTTTACCACATGCACAAGAAATAGCTTGTATCTGGTCACTTGATGTTTCACAGACAGGTATTCAGTCTTTCCTAGAATATAAACCAAAAATTCTCTCTCAACAGGTGTAACAGTTAACATAACTATATAAAGTGGTCATGACCTTGCTTCAAAACCTCAGGATCTCGTGCTATTATCCTCTTTTAGGAGAATTCCAGAGGCTTTAAATACTATTTTTCTTGCCTTGGATATCTCAAGTACTATTGTGTGTCCTGGGTCACGTGATCTAAAGGCAAACCAGCTTGCACTTTACTGAACCAGCCCAAAAGCCTTCATTTGCTTTGTTCCACCACACAAAACTGGGGGTCATGTGAGCTACTCAGGAAATAGGTCAGAGCAGCACACTCAGATGTATTATATACTACTTTTAAAATCCAAGAGGCTTATCAAGGGTTGAATCTCTTAGTGTAGGCAATGCAGGGAGCAGAAACAACTTTTATTTTGGTAGGAATGTCCTAACAAATTCTCAGACCATTAGGCCTCCAGAAAATGCACCAAGTTGGTTGGTTTCTAAGTTTTAATGGAGTTTATCTCCTATACTCTACTAGTGCATGTATTGGTAGGTGTTTTATACTTTCACCATGTCTAATCAGCATGAATGTCATTTGTAATATATTAGTGTAATGTTTTATAGAATGTCATAATTCTACAAAATATAGCTAGATTATGACATATAGCTACAAAATGTAGCTAGATTATGACAGAAAGCAAGAGAATTAACATAACCTTAAGGCAAGAGAGGGAAGGAAGGTGTATTGCTGTCCCAAACATAAAAGCAGATGAATTCTAAAGGCCCAGATGAGAGAGAATTACCAGAGTAATAACTGCCGATCAGTTGCCAAGGATTGTATTGATTTGCTTTATTAAAAAGATTCTGTATTTGGGCCGGGCGTGGTGGCTGACGCTTGTAATCCCAGCACTTGGGGAGGCTGAGGTGGGTGGATCACCTGTGGTCAGGAGTTTGAGGCCAGCTTGGCCAGCATGATGAAACCCTGTCTCTACTAAAAATACAAGAATTAGCTGGGTGTGCTGGTAGGCACCTGTAATCTCAGCTACTTGGGAGGCTGAGGTAGGATCATTGCTTTAACCTGGAAGGCAGAGGTTGCAGTGACCTGAGATCATGCCATTGCACTCCAGCCTGGGCGACCATGAGAACGAAACTCCGTCTCAAAAAAAAAAAGTTCCGTAGAATCAAAACATTATGATAGCCACTTCATCTCAGTTCCCTACTACATTAATTAACACCACCCTTGTTTCCAGTGATTATGTTCTACAGTGCAGTTTCTGCTACTTCTGGATCCTATTATTTTATTTTTATTTTTCATTTAAATAATGGAGACATTAAAAATGGTAATAGTATTGCACATCTTATGCTGAATTTATTCCTAAGGTGTGTTTGTTGACTGTATTATAATTAAAATTTTTGTTTCATTTTCTAATTGTTTGCTTGTATACTTGATGATCGTATATTGAACTTGTATGCCATCTTCTTGCTAAATTCACTTATTAATCCTGGGATTCTCTACACAATTAATGTCTTCTATGCATAAACATTTTACTCCTTTTTCAAATTTTATGAATACATATATTCTTTATTGCACTGGCTAGAACTTCTAGTACAACGTTTATTAGAGGTAGTGATAGTAGACATCCTTATCTTGTTTTTCATAAAAGTTTTATAAGTTTCCTCTGTATCTAATTTTAAAATTATGAATGAATGTTACATTTTGTCAAATAATTTTCTGCTTCTATTGAAACAATCAAATATTTCTTCTTTATTTTCTTAATTCACCAGTGAAATCATTTGTCCTTGAGCTTCCTTTGCAGGAAATTTTTTATTACAAATTAAATGTTTCAACTAGTTATAGGGTTATTCATATTTTACATTAAATCTCATCAGTTTTGGTAGAGTGTACTTTTAAGGGAATGTTTATTTTTCTAACTTGTTGAATATATTGACATAGATATTCTTAATATTCTCTTATTTTTTAATGTTTACAAGATCTGTAATAATATTTCTATTTTTCAATATTGGTATTTATATTTCTTTTTTTTTTTCCTTTTCAGTCTTACTAGGGAATTTTCAATTTATTAATGTTTTCAAAGAGCAACTCTTGGTTTTGTTTTTCTTTTATGCATTTTCTGTTTTATTGTTATCTATTTTTATTTTGCATTTTTCTTCTTTCTTTGACTTAATATGTTCATCTGATGTAGGCATTTAAATGCTATCAATTTCCTCTTAGCACCATTTTTGCTGTATCCCAGAGGTTTGGATAGGTTATGTCACTATTGTTCAGTTCAAAGAAGCTTTAAATTTTCATCTTGATTTCATTGTTTACCCGATAATCATTCAGGAGCAGGTTAATTTCCATGTATTCCCATGGTTTTGAGGCTTCTTTTTTGAGTTAATTTCCAATTTTGTTCCACTATGGTCTGAGAGAGTACTTGATACGATTTCAATTTTATTTAATTTATTGACACTTGTTTTGTGGCCTATCATATGGTCTATCTTGGAGAATATTCCATGTGCTGATGAATAGAATGTATATTCTGCAGTTGTTGGATAGAATGTCCTGTAAATATCTGTTAAGTTCATTTGTTCTAGGGTATAGTTTAAGCCATTTTTTCTTTTTTTTTTTTTTTTTTTTTTGAGGTGAAGTTTCGCTCGTTACCCAGGCTGGAGTGCAATGGCGCGATCACGGCTCACCGCAACCTCCGCCTCCTGGGTTCAGGCAATTCTCCTGCCTCAGCCTCCTGAGTAGCTGGGATTACAGGCACGCGCCACCATGCCCAGCTAATTTTTTGTATTAGTAGAGACGGGGTTTCACCATGTTGACCAGAACGGTCTCGATCTCTTGACCTCGTGATCCACCCGTCTCGGCCTCCCAAAGAAGCCATTTTTTCTTTATTGAATTTCTTTCATGATGACCTGTCTAGTGCTTTCAGTGGACTCTTGAAGTCCCCCACTATTATTGTTTGCTGTCTGTCTCATTTTCTTAGGTCTCATAGTAGTTGCTTTATAAATTTGGGAGCTCCAGTGTTAGGTGTATATATTTAGGATTGTGATATTTCCTTGTTGAACTAGTCCTTTGATCATTATATAATGTCCCTTCCTGTCTTTTTTAACTGCTGTTGCCTTAAAGTTTGTTTTGTGTGATAAAAGAACAGCTACTTCTGCTCATTTTTGGTGTCCATTAGCAGGAAATAAATTTTTTCCACTTCTTTGCCTTAAGTGTGTGAGTCCTTATGTGCCAACTGTGTCTCTTGAAGATAGTGGATACTTGGTTGGTGAATTCTTATACATTCTGCCACTCTGTATCTTTTAAGTAGAGCATTTAGGCCATTTACATTCAAAGTTAATATTGAGATGTTAGGTATTCTATTCATTATGCTATTTGTGGCCTGAATATCTTTTTTTAAATTGCGTTATTGTTCTGTGAGATTTATGCTTTAAGGAAGTTCTATTTTGGTGTATTTCAGTGCTTTGTTTCAAGACTTAGAACTTGTTTTAGCAGTTCTTGTAGTGCTGACTTGGTAGTGTGGCAAGTTCTTTCAGCATTTGTTTTTCTAAAACAGACTGTATTTTTCTTTCATTTATGAAGCTTAGTTTTGCTGGATACAAAATTCTTGGCTGATAATTATTTTGTTTATGGAGGCTAAAGATAAGGTCCCAGTCCCTTCTAGCTTGTAGAGTTTCTGCTGAGAAATCTGGTGTTCATCCGATAGATTTTTTTTCATAGGTTACCTGATGCTTTTTCCTCACTGCTCTTAAGATTCTTTTCTTCATCTTGACTTTAGATATCCTAATGACTATGTGCCTAGCTGATGATCTTTTTGTGATAAATTTCCCAGGTGCTATTTGAGCTTCTTGTATTTAGATATCTAGCTCTCTAGCAAGGCTGGGTAACTTTTCCTCAATTACTCTCTCAAACATGTTTTCCAAACTTAGATTTCTATTTTTCTTGGGAAAGCCAGTTATTCTTAGGTTTGGTCATTTAACAAAATCCCAAATTCTTTAGCAGCTTTGTTGATTTTTTTAAAAAGTATTTTTTTTTTCTTAGTTTTTGTCAGATTGGGTTAATTTGAAAGCCTTGTCTTTGAGCTCTGACATTCTTTCTTCAACTTATTTGATTCTATTAACTTTCTAGTGCATTTTGCATTTCTCTAAGTGTGTTCTTCATTTCTAGAAGTTGTGATTGTTTTTTATTAATGCTATATGTTTCCTGGGATTTTTCCATTCATATCCTGTATCTTTTTTTTAAAATTTCTACAAGTTGGATTTCACTTTTCTCTGGTGCCTCCTTGATTAGCTTAATAATTGACCTTCTGAATTCTTTTTCTGGCAATTCAGAGATTTCATCTTGGTTTAGATCCCTTGCTAGTCAGCTAGTGTGATCTTTTGGTGGTGTTAAAATACCTTGTTTTATATTACTAGAGTTTTTCTGGTTCCTTGTCATTTGGGTAGACTATATCAGAAGGAAGATCTGGGACTTGAGGGCTGCTGTTGCGTTTCTTTTGTCCCACTGGGTGCTCCTTTGATGTGGTGTTCTCTCCTTTCCCCTAGGAATGGGGCTTCCTGGGAGCTGAACTACAGTGACCGTTATTTCGTTTCTGGCTCTAGCTGCCCAGTGAAGCTATAGGGCTCTGAGTTGATACTGGAGAGTGTTTGCAAAGAGTCCTGTGATGTGATCCATCTTTGGGTCTCTCAGCCATGGATACCAGCACCTACTCTGGTGGAGATAGCAGGGGAGTAAAGTGGACTGTGTAAGTTCCTTGGTTGTATTTTTGTTAAGTGTGCTGGTTTTATATTGGTTGGACTCCAGCCAGGAGGTGGTGCTTTCAAGAGGGCCTCAGCTGTGGTTGTATAGGGAGGATACAAGCTTGTCCCAGGGTCACCTTGGGATAAGTATTTGGGTTTTTCAGGTGGTGGGCAGGGCCATATAACCCCCAAGAGATTATGTCCTTTGTATTTCCTCAGCTGTCCCATAGAACCTTCAGTGGCAATCCACCTCCTTCAAAGGGTCTGTGGATTATCTCAGCTTTCCTGAGGTATGTTCCTGTGGTATGTTCCTGTGGTAGGCCTTGGAGCAAAAGTTCATGATGTGGGTCTCCACAGGCTGCTCTGTCAGAGCTCCCAGTTAGTCTTGCCTCCTATTTGCCATTTTCCCCAGGTCTTCTTTGCCATATTACTTAGTTTCTATCGTGGTTTTCCCTCTCCTATTTTTTTTTTTTTTTTTGGTTTGGGTAATTTATATTTTCCTTTGAAAACACATTTCATTCATATCTTCAAAGTTACTCATTGTTGAACAAAGTGTTCTTTTGTGTATCTTTGGATTTCCTTGCGTTTGTGTTTTCTCCTTTTTTCATTCCTAATTTTATAATTTTGTACTTTCTACATTTTATTTTTGACTCATATCCTGTATATTTTTAAAAAAATTTCTTTAAGTTGGATTTTGCTTTTCTCTGGTGTCTCCTTGATTAGCTTAATAATGATATATTAAGCTGACAAATGATATATTAGCCATATTGAATTTTTTCTCTGAAGAATCTGCTCTTAAAATATTCTACTATTTGTTTACCACCAATTTATTTTTTTCTTGATCTTTTTAAAAATTATTTTTCTTTCTGTTTTAATCATTTTGAATTTTTTCTAGTTCTAATTTGTAATGTTATTTTTAAAAGATATTTAACAATTGCAGTTAAATCTATTAAGTTTGACCCAATAGTTAATTGAGATGTTTTTCTCCTGATTTTCAAGGGTTTGGCTTTTCTGTTTCTACATATGCTACTTATTTGTTTTATTGTATTACCATCTTAGAATGTGGTTTGTATTATAATAGCTTCTTGGAATTTATTCCTGAAAGATGTTAACTTTTATAAATGCACTATAGCAACCTAGAAAGACATAATTTTAATTATTCACATATTTTATATCCTTATAGTTATATACTTTATCTGTCAAAGATTGAAACAGGTGCACTTGAACCTTTTTATTACTTTTATATTTTTGTCAGTTTCTTTTATTTTCCTATGATTTTCCTTTACAAATGTTGATGCTTTGTTATCTGATTCCTAATGGTTCATGACAGTATAATCTACATGGACTGCAGCCTTCATCATTATTAAATGACTGCTTCTGTCCCTATGCAATGCTTTTGACCTTGAATTCAACTTTGTCTAATAACAGTGTCATAACTCCTGTCTTATCTTCATTCAGATTTCTGTTCCAGGTTAGAAAGTTGGGTTGGGGAAAACAGAAGTGATGTAGTTGCCCATCTTTCTCTCAGCGCTGCCTGCATTATTTCCTCTTGTAGTGGAAGAACAGCTTCCTGCAGGGTTCCCCTGCTTCTTCCTGGCCCACCTAAGCCCAGTGTTTCTATCTCTCCTAGGTGAGTCCTTGAGATCCCTCTTATTTTATCAAGTTTTATAAGCACTAGGGATGCACTCATGAATTAAATACAGACACTGAGTCTTAAAGTCCTCTCACTTTATTGGAGACAATCAGAGGATGAAGTCACAGTGCAGAAAAATAAGAGTTACAACCGATGCAAATTCTGCTTTGTGCAGTTAGATGCTGTGGGACTCAGACAAGGAGCACTTTCCCAATCCAGTCTTCCTGAGGAGGTGATGTGAGGTGACATATGGCCTGAATAGGAGTTAGCCAGGAAAATGATGAGGAATATGTGGGTATAAAAGACAGACAGGATAATATAATCAGAGTCATGGAGATTGGTATTAATATTCACTCTTCACAGAGAAAGTAGTTGAGTTTCAAAGAAGTGTTGTACTTAGACCAATATAAGAGTTAACAGGTGGTGAAGACTTGAATCGAGGGTTATGCCTTTCTAACCCTAAAGTCTGTGTTCTTCTCTCTAGTGTGTGTCACTTGCCCAAATACATTTTTCTCTGTCACATTCCATTTCCTCACCCTCTTTATGTGTTTATATTTCTAGCTATCACACTCTTCTCTAGTGACAAAGCTTTTATACAGAGGAACAAAAATGGCTGACAATAGTCTAAACTACTTTCTCTCCAAAGAGATTTGTGTTTTAATTATGTAATTTAGAAGCTGAAAGAATACAACTACCACAATGGAATTCCATTCTTTGTTCAGAGAGGGAGATTTCAGAGTTGCCTTGTCAATGTCTGGTAAGTTTCACCACTTGAGCTGAAAGTTGTGAGTCTGAATTGAAATCTGACCTTGTTCTGAACATCTCTCTTTTTCTTTGAATTTCTATTCTTGGTGTCCCTTTACTCACACTAATTCCCAAATTCTTTGTACAAGGAGTCTCCGACCCATTTCCTTTATGACTGAAGTCATGGAAGACCTGGCTCTCTGGAGGAAGGTTCTAATAGGGGACATAGGCTGCAGTAGATGAGAACAAAATTTTTCACCATTTACACTTTTCTAAAGCCACTCTTGCTTATGTTCTGGTTCCTCTTTCATTTCCAGGTCTTATGGGGATCCTTTTCCTTGGAGTTCTGGGCTGTCCTTGTCTAAAAAGATTTTCAGAGTTGTGGACATGCTTAACTTACTAGTGTCAGGAAGAGGCTGTGATAGGATTGGGCTCTGTATGACTGTACTTTTCTGAATTCACACTGCCCTCTCAGCCCACATCTTTACACCTCTTTGTGGTGGGGGCGCTCTGAGGCCTTGAATCTGATTGTTCACTCCTCCGGGGTTCATTTGCAGTTCGGGCTGGAAAGCAAGGACTTTGCTTTAGCCTTTGTATTCCCTGTTTCAGGGAGACAGGTGGTCTTGCCAATAGCCTGGTCAGTGAATGCTGTCTTGCTCACAGGCATTTTATTCTGTGGCTCAGTATTTAGTGAGCTCTGCTCATTCAACATTTTCATATCCACCCTAGGTATTCCAATTCCAATGATTACTGCTTTGAAACTCAGGGATTCCCTAACACTTGGCATGACTTACTCTTAACTTTTCATATGTATTCATTTATTCAATCAAACACATACATGCCATCTTGGAAAGCTGTAGTGTGCCTAGGGTGTGTTAGCTACTTTAAGAACCCAAAACCTAAAATACAATAAAAAAAATATATATATTTCAGGTAAAAAAAAAAAAAGAAATGTAAAAACAGAGGTTCTTTATCACATCATTCAGTTTATACTTTTGTCTTTGCTGAGTGTATTTTTCAAACCCAGATAAGGGTATATGGTGGGCATTTGGTTTTATGTTTTGGTTTTTGTTTTGAAGTAAATGAATACCTAATGAAGAGTTGCTTAAGCAGGGGGAAAAAGGGTTTTTTTGAGTTCTGGGGTACATGTGCAGATCATGCAGGATTGTTGCATAGGTACATACATGGCAATGTGGTTTGTTGCCTCCATCCACCGGTCACCTATATCTGGCATTTCTCCCCATGTTATCCCTCCCCAACCTCCCTATCCCCCACTGTCCCTTCCCTATTCCCCCTCAACAGACTCCAATGTGTGATGCTCCCCTCCCTGTATCCATGTGTTCTCATTGTCCAACACCTGCCTATGAGTGAGAATATGCAGTGTTTGATTTTCTGTTTTGTGTCAGTTTGCTGAGAATGATGGTTTCCAGATTCATCCATGTCCTTACAAAGGACACAAACTCATCGTTTTTTATGGCTGCATAGTATTCCACGGTGTATATGTGCCACGTTTTCCTTGTCCAGTCAGTCATCAATGGGTATTTGGGTTCAGGTCTTTGCTGTTGTACATAGTGCTGCAGTGAACATATGTATGCATGTGTCTTTATAATAGAATGATTTATAATCCTTTGGATATATACCTAGTAATGGGATTGCTGGGTCAAGTGGAATTTTATTTCTAGGTCCTTGAGGAATCACCACACTGTCTTCCACAATGGTTGAACTAATTTACACTCCCAACAACAGTGTAAAAGTGTTCCTATTTCTCCACATCCTCTCCAGCATCTGTTGTCTCCAGATTTTTTAATGATCGCCATTCTAACTGGCACGAGATGGTATCTCAGTTTAAGTCCATCACCATGGCTGGAAAAATGTAGAGTGTCAATTGGCTTAGACTCAAATTACATGTTCACCCTTACAGCTGGGCATGTATAGCATTGAATGGCATTAACTCATTCAGATTACATGGATTGAAAATGAGAGGGGGTGGTTCCCAAGAGAAAGACTGGGATAAGGTACCAGCACAATGGCAAAGGGGTTGTGGGAGGCCAAAGCTACAGATAACCACCACACCTACTCTGACCAAGAATTTTTGATCTTCTGAACATAAAGCCAGATTGGAAGAAGTAATATGATGCCAGTGTATTGTCATTTCTGGAACATATTTTGGGGGCAATATAAGTTTGTCACAGAAAATCAGTGATTTATGGTCACAGAACTGCTATCTCAGTCTTGATAGTCTTTATGATTATTTGTTAACAGCCAGGAAAAACCAACAGAGAAAAAGGTGTTTTACCCAGTCTAGATACCATTGACAATTTTGAGATACATTGTTTTGAAAACTTATTTATTATATGTGCTGAGTACCTCTAAATTGCTTTCAACATTTTCTAGAGAAGTATGAAGTGATCTGAAGGCTGCCAACAAAATGTCAAGTCAGTCCACTGACAGAAAGGAAGAGAAACCTTGGAAAAAACATTATTGCTTATGTTCCATCTGAATCTGAGCAGCTGACCTGAGGAAGGAGGTAAGAGAAAATGAAGAAATGCTGAATAAACCTTTTACTAATGATTTTAGAGGGAGGGATTCTACCTTCATCTCTCTGACTCTACAGGAAACACCAATAGCTTCAAAGACATTGGAATGCCTTTGCTTATAGAGAAAAACTTACAGAATGAAAAACAGACCTCAGCACAAATTTCCTTGAGCGATGTTTACTAACAGACTTGGGTTAGCCAAATGAGTCTTCAAAAAGCTCTTGAAAGTTTTAGGAAAGCAAACAATTTATACATATTTTAGGGCAAATACAGAACAATAAAGTTTGCCAGGACAGGGACCTGACAGTGTTGGGAGAGACAACCATGCTGCTTATATTAGAAGTCAAAGCAGTGGAGAAATGTTATAGATAAGTGGAAGCCATAGAATTCAAGAGCCTCCAGGAAAACTTCTGTTCCAGTGAATGCGGAGTCACAATGCTAACAAAAGTATTTGAGCAAAATCATAAGAGACAACAAAACTGTGGTGAACTCCCAGAATATAGAGATAGACCTGTAAACTGTGAGATGGTTTGTCCCTTGGGGCCTTGAGTGGTAAAATTGCAAGGTCGAAAGTTTTGTGCTATTTATTTTGCTTGCATAAGTTAAATTAACATGATGTATTACTCTTTGGAAGGATTATGTGCCAAAAGGCCAGTGGTTATTTTGATGGTTCTGAGATCTCCTAAGGGACAAGCTTGGGGACTTAAATGGCTAAGGATGAAATAAGCAGAAGAGGCTAGTGGTCTTTCTGATCCAAAGCTGTAAGGCCCAATGAACCAATTGAGTTTTATTGAGTTTTACCTTTCTTTTCTTCCTTTCTCTTGTCCTATATGTTTACACACAAAGTTTAAGACAACATCTGCCCCAAAATGGCCTCAACCAAAAAATGCTTGAGTGGTAGGTTGAAAAGGAGAGCTCTATTTTTTGTGTTCAGAATCCTTTCCTTTTATGTTTTGGGTGCTTTTCCTTGGAATTACCTTTCCTCCTCTTTGAAGAGGTGAACTTTAGAAAGAAAGACTTACAGATGGCTTTGGTTATAGCTGCCTCTCAGGTAAAAGAAGCCCTCTACATGGTTTATTCTAGCTTACTGGGGGCTACAGTGGAATGGAGGCCACAGTTTTGTTCATGGTAACACATAGGGATCTCTTCAGGATGTTGTTCCTGGCATATATGACATTATAGGGGAGGAAAGGGAAATGGAACAGGTGACTGAGCAGAAGTGGATTCTGAATTTTGGTATCCTTGAACCAGACAAATTTAGCCTGTTTCCATCACTCATAATCATCCTAGGTAGAATTTAAACTTAGATCAATTTGACTTCAAAGCTCATTCCTTTTCTTTGAAATATTTTCTACTCAGAAGCAGTGTCAAGGAGGACAGGTAGAATTTAGAAAGGCAGAGGTGTTGGGCAAGAGGACTCGAGAGAGGGCAGAAGAACAAGGAAAGGTATAAGGACGAGAAAACATTGGGTTACTAAGGATGGAATGTGGTGGTAGTGGTGGTGGTGGTAGAGTAATTTGGACCTCTGGTGCTCTGGAAATGGGGACTCTAGGTGTAGTGGTAATGGAAAAGTGATAGTGGAGAAATCAAGACCAGGAAGGGACCCTGTCTTTGGAAGGTGGATGGAAGTCTGAGGAGTTTGAGCAGACACAGGACATAGTGGCAGCAGAATGTTAGGGGCAGGAGCCTTGTGGCTGCTATGGTCAGCAGTGATTAATTTCCTTGGATTATTTAATAGACAATATCAATCCATCAAACTCCAATTCCATTTTTGCATTGGAATTACATTTCCAATCCAATTCCTCTGTCTGTTGGCATTTCCTCTGTTTTAGGGGTTGTGGGCCTATGACTGAAAAGGTGCAGCTGGCATTCCCCCTCACTCAGCTCTGTCAGTTGGCAGAAGTTAAGAGTACAAAGGCTCTTGGTGGATGTCTCAGAGTTCCTGCAGTCAAATTATGGCCAGATTACGGCCTTTAGATTGAATCACAAGTGTGAGAGAGATTCTAGAAGTAGAGGAAAGCAGGTTTAGAAAGAAAAAGTGGTTCCTTATGAGCTGATCTAATCACAGATGAGCAAAGAAAGCTCCTGGAGGCTACGCAACATGCTGGATAAGTAAATAAGGAACGGAATTTCCACAAAATAAACTGCCTCCACCTCCCACTCCTTGGTTACCCTTAGCTCTTTGGGGCTAGCTTGGTAATGATGTGTTTAGTTCCCAGGAACTATAATGGAAAGGAAGAAGGCAAACTGGTTAAAACAAATAATGATTCATGTGACTAAAATGTCTAGAGGTAGAGGGTGCAGTCTTTTGGCACATTCTGACCAGGGCTCTGGCTCCATTTCTCTGGCATTCTTTGTGCTCTGCCATTTTGAGTCAGTTGCATTCCCAGAGTGTCTTGCCTTAGAGTTCAATGGTTACAGCAGTCCTAGGCTTTACATCCACATACCATTCCATTCAGAGAAAGAGATATTTTCTTTTCCAAACCATCAAAAGTCCTGAATTTTATTCTAATTGAACCAGTTACTCTGTTGAGGAGGAGGATATGCTGTAGGACTTGTGGGCTCAATGTCAGGAATGGGATTGATAGATCACTCTCACTCAGACCCTGTGCCTGCTACACAATGGATGTTAAGAGATAAATGTTGGAGGGAGAGGGCAGCCAGCAGTGTCCTCTCCAGAGTCGTCAAAGCAGTGGACAAGTGTATCCATGCAATGGTGAGTATGTGGAAGAGGACAAAAAAAAAAACATGTTTACTGCAGTAATACAGATCTGGGGCCATACCTGGAATGGGTATAGCATTGCAACAGAAAGGCTATAGAATACACAACCCATCATTCTTTTTAAGGTTAAGGAACTGCCTTATAAATATAGTACTAGAAATTCATATTGAATATTTGGTCCAAATGCTATAAAGTATTGTTTCTAAATGTGCTACTTGCTCATAACAAAATACCATTGAGTATTTAATGGCATTTTACTGAGCACTTAAAGTGAATAACAAAAATTTACTATGAAAACGCAGTATGAAAATAAGTAACATTTTTTTCTTTCTCTCCCCACTTCTCTTTCTCTCTTTTATCCATAGAAATATACCATTGGCAGCAAAGGCAATGATTACAGAGTCATCTTCTCTATAACATTTCCATAGCTTTGCCAAAGAAGTAGGTTGATAGATTGATGTATAGATGGATGGATGAATAGAGAGCTAGCTGGTGGGTAGGTGGCAGATAGATGGATAGATAAAGCAAATTTTCTGCCTTTATCATATTTTTCCCAGTGATCTTGACAGAAGCTTTTGGTTGCTTCACTGGGACATAAACCAAGAGTTGATTTACATCAACTAGCTTGATGCTAGCTGGTAACCCACTCAAACCAGAGCATGTCTTTCTATGGAAAAATTACTTTCAAAACCAGCTCTTTTTTCTAGCTCTTTTAATCTTGATGGTGATTTAACTCAGGTAGGACAACTCATTGCATCAACTCCAGCAGAAGGAAGAGAGGACACACAATTCTCTCATTCCTTCAGTGGGTGGAGAAAGTCAGGAGAGTGTTCTCTTCTTGCAGGTGTGGAGAGAATTCCTTTCTCCGAGGGAGTCAAAATGAGAGGAGTTTAAGATGGTTGGATTGTTAAGTTCCTTTAGTTCAGTGTTTATGACATTGGGATATAATCATCAGCAGTAGCAAAATAACACATCTAAAGAGACAGGACTGAGATTGTCCTGGGGTCAGAACAGCACAACAAATCACCCAGACTGTGATCTTTCACGCTTTGTAGCTTTTGAGTCTAGTAAAAGACATGGCTGCTTTTTTTCTGGTCTGTGGAAGGGCTCTGTGGAAAGAGATACCTGGGTTCCCAAATCTGTCTTTCACTGATCTCTCTCAAGGTCTGAAATTTCATTTCAAATGAAAACTTAAAAAATAATTTTTTTAGATGCAGATACCCAGACTTATTTGATCTTTGATCACTTGTTTCAGCTCAAAGCTTATCCTTTCTTTGGTGCAAGGACTCTCTCTTGTTTATTTTATTTCAATTTTCCTCCTTTATTTCAAAAGCCCACTCCCGTTCCCTTACTCTGTAGAAGCCCATTCTAAAATAGTTCATATGCATCTTTCCCCTCCAATTTTCATGTGTTTATTCAAATAAGTCTTTTCTTAAAAATATATAATGTGGGCTGGGTGTGGTGGCTCATGCCTGTAATCCCAGCATTTTGGGAGGCTAAGGCAGGCAGATCACCTGAGGTCAGGAGTTCAAGACCAGCCTGACCAACATGGCAAAACCCCGTCTCTACTAAAAATACAAAAATAAGCTGGGTGTGGTGGTGCACACCTATAATCTCAGCTACTCAGGATGCTGAGATAGGAAAATCACTTTAACCCAGGAGGTGGAGGTTGCAGTGAGATGAGGTCATGCTCCTGCACTCTAGCCTGGGAGACAGCAAGACTACATCTTGCTGAGATAGGAAAATCACTTTAACCCAGGAGGTGGAGGTTGCAGTGAGATGAGGTCATGCTCCTGCACTCTAGCCTGGGAGACAGCAAGACTACATCTTAAAGTGTGTGTGTGTGTGTGTGTGTGTATGTGTGTTGTGTGCTTTAATTTGCATATATTATTCTGTGCTGTAGACCTTATTTTGTTGTTGACTTTTTCTACTCAATATGATTTTTAGATCTATCCATGTTGCTATATGAAAATTAAATCCTTTTTCATTTCTGTACAGTGTACCATTCCATCATAGGAAGATTCCAAAATTGTTTATCCAGACAAGGACAACTAGGTTGCTTTCTTCTCTTGCTATCACAAACAGCACAATGATAAACATTCTTTCATGTTTCTCCTTGTCCTTGGGCTTGTGTAAGAGTTTCTCTCAGAGAAGTATCAAAGAATGGGAATGCTTTCTGTTACTTATACCTGCCAGACTGACCTCAAACACAGCAACATCAGTTACTCTTCTCCCAGCCAGCCACTGGTTAGTGATTGCTTAATTTTTGTCAGTAATTGGTTGTTTTGCCATGGCGGTGTGTCCCACTGAGAGGGAAGCAACCAGAAACCTGTAGCTATTAAGATCAGTTATAAAGTATAGTGATTTCTTATTTTATTGTGCAGTTCTATGATTACCATTGAATTTCAGAATTTCTTCATATACTTGCTAGAAATTTGGGGTTCCCTTCTTGTGACTTACCCACATCATTTGTCTTTTTTTCGTTTCCTGCCTTTTTATTGCTGATACAGGGAAAATAAAGGATGAAGGTATGTGTACATCACAATTCGTTTAACCATTGTTTTATTGGCATGGGTCATTTCTAGTTTGGAATAAAGCAGAAGATTGGTTTATTATTGGAAAATCTGTCAATGTAATTCACAGTAATAGACTAACACAAAAAAATTTATTCATCTCAATAGCTTCAGGTAAACATTTGATGTAATGCAGAATTTCATGATGAAAACTTTAAAAAAAACTAGGAATAAAATAGAATTTCCTCAGTCTGACAAACAAAGCATTTATAGAAAACCCACAGCTAACATTATGCTCAGTGGTGAAAGAGTGAATGATTTCTCCCTGAGATTAGGAGACAAGAGAAGCATGATTACTCCCCCTACTCTTATATAACATTGTACTGAAAATTGTGGCCAGTGCAATAAGGCAGGAAAAAGAACCAAAAAGACATAGATTAGGAAAGAAGGAGTAGAACTGTCTTTACAGATGATGTAATTGTCTCCATAGAAAAATGTAATAAACCTATAAAAAAGCTATGAGAACTACTAAATGATTTTATAGATTTTAAGGACACAAGATAGTCACAAAAATTAATTGTATTTCTATATACTAATAGCAAAAACTTGAGAATTGACATTTGAAATACCATTTAAAGTAGCATCAGAGGTATAAAGTTACTAAGAAAAAAATATCTAGGGGAAAATTTCAAAACTACAAGCAAAATCTATACACACTAAATATATTTTCAGTATACTAAAAATAATTGCTGGGAAAAATTTTAAAAGGTTTAAGAAATGTATTAATATATAGTGTTTATTAATTTGAAGACTCAATATTGTTAAGATGCCAGTTCTTCTGAAAGGGCTCTATAGATTTAATGCAATAAAGTTCTAGTGGACTTTTTTTTGTACAAATTGAAAAGATGATTCTACAATTTATGTAGAAACAGAAAGAACCCAGAATAGCAAACCATTTTTATGAGGAAAAATAATAGCAGAAGACATGCAATACTGAATTTCCAGACTTACTAGGCAAAAGGATAGACATTTAAGTCAGTGGAATGAAACATTCAGAAATAGACATAATAAATAGGTCATTGATTTTCAACAAAGGTACTATAAAATTTAATGTAGAAAGGCTAGTGTTTTTATTTTTATTTATTTTTATACATATTTTTGATTGTACTTTAGGTTCTGGGGTACATATGCAGATCATGCAGGATTGTTGCATAGGTACATACATGGCAATGTGGTTTGCTGCCTCCATCCCCCTGTCACCTATATCTGGTATTTCCCCCCATGTTATTTCTCCCCAACCTCTCTACCCCCTGCTGTCCCTCCCCTATTCCCCGACAACAGACCTCAGTATGTGATGCTACCCTCCCTGTGTCCATGTGTTCTCATGGTTCAACACCTGCCTATGAGTGAGAATATGCAGTGTTTGATTTTCTGTTCTTGTGTCCGTTTGCTGAGAATGATGATTTCCAGATTCATCCATGTCCCTACAAAGGACACGAACTCATCATTTTTTGTGGCTGCATGGTATTCCACAGTGTATATGTGCCACATTTTCCTTGTCCAGTCTATCGTCGATGGGCATTTGGGTTGGTTCCAGGTCTTTGCTATTGTAAACAGTGCTGCAATGAACATACGTGTGCATGTGTCTTTATAATAGAAAGATTTATAATCCTTTGGATATATACCCAGTAATGGGATTGCTGGGTCAAACGGAATTTCTATTTCTAGGTCCTTGAGGAATCGCCACACTGTCTTCCACAATGGTTGAACTATTTACACTCCCACCGACCCTGTAAAAGTGTTCCTATTTCTCCACAACCTCTCCAGCATCTTTTGTCTCCAGATTTTTTAATGATTGCCATTCTAACTGGTGTGAGATGGTATCTCAATGTGGTTTTGATTTGTATTTCTCTAATGACCAGTGATGATGAGCATTTTTTCATATGTTTCTTAGCCTCATATATCTCTTCTTTTGAAAAGTGTCTGTTCATGTCCTTCGCTCACTTTTAAATGGGGTTGTTTCTTCCTTATAAATCTGTTTTAGTTCTTGGTAGATTCAAGGTATTTGCCCTTTGTCAAATGGGTAGGTTGCAAAACATTTTTCCCATTCTGTTGGTTGCTGGTTCACTCTAATGATTGTTTCTTTTCCTGTACAGAAGCTCTTAAGTTTAATTAGATACGATTTGTCTATTTTGGCTTTTGTTGCCAATGCTTTTGATGTTTTAGTCATGAGGTCCTTGCTGATGCCTATGTCCCAAATGGTTTTGCCTAGGTTTTCTTCTAGGGTTTTTATGGTGTTGGGTTTTATGTTTAAGTCTTTAATCCATCTGGAGTTAATTTTAGTGTAAGATGTCAGGAAGGGGTCCAGTTTCTGTTTTCTGCACATGGTTAACCAGTTATCCCAACACCATTTATTAAACAGGGAATCTTTTCCCCATTGCTTGTTTTTGTCAGGTTTGTCAAAGATCAGATGGTTGTAGATGTGTGACATTATTTCTGAGGCCTCTGTTCTGTTCCATTGGTCTATATCTCTGTTTTGGTACCAGTACCATGCTGTTTTGATTACTGTAGCCTTGTAGTATAGTTTGAAGTCAGGTAGCATGATGCCTTCAGCTTTATTCTTTTTGCTTAGGATTGTTTTGGCTATGCAGGCTCTCTTTTGGTTCCATATGAAGTGTAAGGTGATTTTTTTCCAGTTCTGTGAAGTGGGTCATAGGTAGCTTGATGGGGATAGTGTTGAATCTGTAAATTACTTTGGGCAGTATGGCCATTTTCACAATATTGATTCTTCCTAACCATGAGCATGGAATGTTTTCCCATTTGTTTGTGTCCTCTCTTATTTCCCTGAGCAGTGGTCGTAGTTCTCCTTGAAGAGGTCCTTTACATCCTTTGTTAGTTGTATTCCTAGGTATTTTATTCTCTTTGCAGCAATTGTGAATGGGAGTTCCCTCTTGATTTGGCTCTCTTTTAGTCTGTTATTGGTGTATAGGAATGCTTGTGATTTCTGCACATTGATTTTGTATCCTGAGACTTTGCTGAAGTTGCTTATCAGTTTCAGGAGATTTTGGGCTGAGACAACGGGGTCTTCTGAATATACAATCATGTCATCTGCAAATAGAGACAATTTGACTTCCTCTTTTCCAAATTGAATACCCTTTATTTCTTTTTCTTGCCTGATTTCTCTGGCTAGAACTTCCAGTACAATAGGAGTGGTGAGAGAGGGCATCCTTGTCTAGTGCCAGATTTCAAAGGGGATCCATCCAGTTTTTGCTCATTCAGTATGATATTGGCTGTGGGTTTGTTGTAAATAGCTTTTATTTTTGAGATATGTTCCATTGATAGCTAGTTTATTGAGAGTTTTTAGCAAGAAGGGCTGTTGAATTTTGTCAAAGGCTTTCTCTTGCATCTATTGAGATGATCATGTGGTTTTTGTCTTTGGTTCCGTTTATGTGGTGGATTACGTTTATAGACTTGCGCATGTTGAACCAGCCTTGTATCCCCGGGATGAAGCCTACTTGATTGTGATGGATAAGCTTTTTGATGTGCTGTTGCAATCGGTTTGTCAGTATCTTATTGAAGATTTTGGTGTCTATGTTCATCATGGATATTGGCCTGAAGTTTTCTTTTTTTGTTGAGTCTCTGCTGGGTTTTGGTATCAGGATGATGTTGGTTTCATAAAATGACTGGGAAAGGATTCCCTCTTTTTATATTGTTTGGAATAGTTTCAGAAGGAGTGGTACCAGTCCTCTTTGTACGTCTGGTAGAATTCAGCTGTGAACCCATCTGGACCTGGGCTTTTTTTGGTTGGTAGGCTATTAATTGCTGCCTCAACTTCAGCCCTTGTTACTGGTCTATTCAGGATTTAAACTTCTTCCTGATTTAGGCTTGGGAGGGTGCAGGTGTCCAGGAATTTATCCAGTTCTTCCATGTTTACTGGTTTATGTGCATGGAGTTGTTTGTAGTAATCTCTGATGGTGGTTTGTATTTCTGTGGAATCTGTGGTGATATGCCCTTTATCGTTTTTTATTGCATCTATTTGATTCTTCTGTCTTCTTTTTTATTAATCTGGCTAGCCATCTGTCTATTTTGTTGATCTTTTCAAAAAACCATCTCCTGGATTTATTGATTTTTTTTGAAGGGTTTTTTATGTCTTTATCTCCTAAAGGTCTACTCTGATCTTAGTTATTTCTTGTCTTCTACTAGCTTTTGAGTATTTTTGATTTTTCTCCTCTAGCTCTTTCAATTTTGATGATGGGGTGTCGATTTTAGATCTTTTCTTGCTTCTCGTGTGGGCATTTATTCCTGTAAATTTTCTTCTAGACACTGCTTTAAATGTGTCCCAGAGATTCAGGTACATTGTGTCTTCATTCTCATTGGTCTTGAAAAACATCTTTATTTCTGCCTTCATTTCATTGTTTATCCAGTTGAAATTCAAGAGCCAGTTGTTCAGTTTTCTTGAAGTTGTGCAATTCTGAGTTAATTTCTTAATCCTGAGCTCCAATTTGATTGTACTGTGGTCTGAGAGACTGTTATGATTTCTGTTCTTTTGCATTTGCTGAAGAGTGATTTACTTCCAATTATGTGGTCAATTTTAGAGTAAGTGCAATGTGGTGCTGAGAAGAATGTATTTTCTGTGGATTTGGGGTGGAGAGTTCTGTAGATGTCTATTAAGTTTTGTTGGTCCAGATCTGAGTTCAAGTCCTGGATAGCCTTGTTAATTTTCTGTCTTGTTGATCTAATATTGGCAGTGGAGTGTTAGACTCTCCCACTATTATTGTGTAGGAGTCTAAGTCTCTTTGTAGGTTGTTAAGAACTTGCTTTATGTATCTGGGTGCTCCTGTATTGGGTGTGTATATATTTAGGATCGTTAGCTCTTCTTGTTGCATTAATCCTTTTACCATTATGTAATGCCCTTCTTTGTCTCTTTTGATCTTTGTTGGTTTGAAGTCTGTTTTATCAGAGACTAGGATTGCAACTCATGCTTTTTTTTTTCCTCTCCATTTGCTTGGTATATCTTCCTCTATCCCTTTATTTTGAGCCTATGTGTGTACTTGCAGTTGAGATGGATTTCCTGAATACAGCACAGTGATGGATTTTGACTTCTTATCCAATTTGCCAGTCTGTGTCTTTTGATTGGGGCATTTAGTCCATTTACATTTAAGGTTAATATTGTTATGTGTAAATTTGATCCTGCCATTTTGATGCTAGCTGGTTGTTTTGCCCATTAGTTCATGCAGTTTCTTCATTGTGTCGATGTTCTTTACCATTTGGTATGCTTTACAGTGGCTGGTACTGGTTGTTCCTTTCTATGTTTAGTGCTTTTTCAGCAGCTCTTGTAAGTCAGACCTGGTGGTGACAAAATCTCTCAGCAATTACTTATTCATAAAGGACTTTATTTCTCCTTCGCTTATGAAGCTTAGTTTGGCTGGATATGAAATTCTAGGTTGAAAGTTCTTTTCTTTATGGATGTTAAATATTGGCCCCCACTCTCTTCTGGCTTGTAGAGTTTCTGCTGAGAGATTCCTTGTATGTCTGATGGGCTTCCCTTTGTGGGTAACCCGACCTTTCTCTCTGGCTGCCCTTAACATTTTTTCCTTCATTTCAACCCTGGTGAATCTGACGATTATGTGCCTTGGGTTTGCACTTCTTGAGGAATATCTTTGTGGTGTTCTCTGTATTTCCTGGACTTGAATGTTGGCCTGCCTTGCTAGGTTGGGGAAGTTTTCCTGGATAATATCCTGAAGAATGTTTTCCAGCTTGGATTCATTCTGTCTGTCACATTCAGGTATACCTATCAAACGTACATTAGGTCTTTTCACATAATCCCATATTTCTTGGAGGCTTTGTTCATTTCTTTTCACTCTGTTTTCTCTAATCTTGCCTTCTCATTTTATTTCATTGAGTTGATCTTCAATCTCTGATATCCTTTCTTCTGCTTGGTCAATTCAGTTATTGAAACTTGTGTATGCTTCGCAAAGTTCTCATGTGTTTCTCAGCTCCATCAGGTCATTTATATTCGTCTCTAAGCTGTTTATTCTCATTAGCATTTCGTCTAACCTTTTTTCAAGGTTCTTTGTTTCTTTGCATTGGGTTGGAACATGTTCTTTTAGCCCAGAGAAGTTTGCTATTACCCACCTTCTGAAGCCTGTTCCTGTCAGTTCATCAGACTCATTCTCCATCCAGCTTTGTTCCCTTGCTGACAGTCAGGCTCCTCTGCTATAGGACTGTTGGAGGTCCACTCCAGACCCTGCTTGCCTGGGTATCACCTATGGTGGCTGCTAACAGTAAGGATTGCTGCTGGTTTCTTCTCCTGTTATCTTTGTCCCAGAAGGGTACCTGCTAGATGTCAACCTGAGCTCTCCTTTATGAGGTGTCTCTTTGGATAAACAGGGGTCAGGAAGCTGCTTGAGGAGACAGTCTGTCCCTTACAAGAACTCAGGTGCTGAGCTGGGAGCTCCATTGTTCCGTTCAGAGCTTCTGTTCAGGTACGTTTAAGTCTGCTTCAGTGGAACTCATAAATGCCTTTTTTCCCAGGTGCTCTGTCCTGGGAAGGTGGTGCTTTATTTATAAGTTCCTGACTTGCGGCTGCCTTTTTTCAGATATACCCTTCCCAGAAAGGGGGTAGTCTAGTCACAGTCTGCCAGCAGAGGTATTACTGAGTTGCTGTGGGCTCTGCCCAGCTGCTGTGTGAACTTCCTTGCAGTTTTGTTTACAGAGGTACAGTTAGAACTGCCTCGGTAATGGTGGTCTGCCTCAGTAATCACAGACTGCCTTGTTAATGGTGGATTGCCTCAGTAATGGTGGACTGCCTTGGTGGTGGTGGACTGCCTGGGTAATGGCTGACACCCTTTCCCCCACTGAGCTGGACCATCCTGGGTCCAGCTGTTCTTTGCTGTGAAACTCTCAATCCAGAGCATTTCAGATTGCTGATCTTTGTCGGGGGTGGGAACCGCTGAGCCAGATCTCCTGGCTCTCTGTTTCAGCATCCTCCCTTTTTTTATTGAATGGGTGGCTCTGTATCCCAGGCATTCCAGGCGCCTGTTGGAATGGCCACATGGATTTGTGTGGGTTTTTGTGTGGAGACCTGCTGCGCCGGCTGAAACAGCCATGCTAGAAACTCTTGGCACTTTTCAGCCTGGGAATCTCCTGGTCTGCAGGCAGTAAAACTCATTTGGAAATGCGGTGATCACTCACCCTCTGCATTGTTCTCACTGGGAACTGCACTCCAAAGCTGTTCCTATTCGGCCATCTTGGAAGGCTAGTGTTTTTAACAAATGCAACTGAACCAATTGGATAGTCATACAGAAGAAAATGAACCTTGAATTTTTTAGTCAATATTTTTATATAAAATAGTTTTGCTTCCACACAACTCTTTCTGCAAGATTCAGAAATATTTTACCTCAGAATTCAATGGGTGAAATATAGAAGAGTTCTGAATCTGATATGATGTGACTGACAGTGTAACCCCCAAATATGGTTTTATTTATGGGGGTCCAGGTTACTTCAGTTTTGGAATTCTGGTGAATAATGATTGTTGTGCTCATTAAATAGCTAGACTTTTACTGATTCCAATCAATAGAGGTGGTAATATTTTGGCATTTTACAGCAAAAGACATAAATTTAAATGGTATGCTGAATTTTCCAAACATGTAAAGAGTTCATCACATCTACAAATGTAATCCAGAAATTTTTCTAGTAATAGATTAAATCATGATAAAAATTTCTCTTTGCTCTTAGGAACAGTATTGGGCCTTCTATGAGTAAACTTAAAAAGAAAATAATTTCATAATAATAATTCTAATTCTCTCAGGTTTTAATTAGCTCAAATTTAGGATAAAACTCTATGTTAGTGAGGCATTAGGATTTACCATTTGAAAATATGAAGGTCATGAAATTGAAAATGTTAAGCTTCTCACTTTGTATATACTGGCTGCACTACACACCTGAGCTAGCTAGACCTGACCCAGGACCCCAGTAGCAGAGCAGAAAATGGAGCAAATATTCCAGATGATGAAACTCAACTTAGTAATGGTGTGGGAATTTGAAAAAACATTTTACTTTTATGTTTATATTTTTATTTTCTTTCCTTCCAAGTTTTATTTTAGTTTCAAGGGGTACACATACAGTTTCTTACATAAGTAAATTGTATCTTGCTGGGGTTTTGTGTACAGATTATTTTATCACCCACGTAATGGACATAGTACACTATAAGTAGTTTTTTGATCCTCACCCTCCTCTTACATTCCACCTTCAAGTAGGCTGCAGTGTCTATTCTTTTCTTTGTGTCCTTGTGTACTCAATGTTTAGCTCTCACTTATAGGTGAGAACTTGTGATATTTGGTTTTCTGTTCCTGCATGAATTTGCTTAGGATAATGGCCTCCAGATACTTCCATGTGGCTGCAACTGCCATGATTTCATTCTTTGTTATGGCTGTGTAGTATTCTATAGCGTATATGTACTGTATTTTCTTTATCCAGTCCACTGTTGGTGGGCATCTAGATTCATTCCATGTCTTTGCTATTGTAAATAATGCTGCAATGAATGTGCATAATGTGAATTTGCATAATACTTGTATAATATGTGTGCATGTGTCATATGGTAAAACAATTTATATTCCTTTGGGTGTAACCACAAAAATAGCATTGCAGGATCAAATGGTAGTTCTGTTTTAAGTTTTCTGAGAAATCTCCAAGCTACATTTCACATTAGCTGAACTAATTGGCATTCGTACCAGCAGTGTGAGTGTTCCCTTTTCTCTGCAACCTTGCTAGCATTTATTTTTTGAATTTTTAATAACAGCCATTCTGATTGGTGTGAGATGGTATTTCACTGTGGTTTTGATTAGTATTTTTCTGATGATTAGTGTTGTTGAGCATTTTAAAAAATGTTTGTTGGTGGCATGTATGTCTTCTTTTGAGAAGTATTTGTTTATATCTTTTGCCCACTTTTTAATGGCGTGGTTTTTTTGCTTGTTCATTTGTTAAACTTTCTTATGGATTCTGGATATTAGACCTTTGTTGGATTCATATTTTGTTAATATTTTCTCCCCTTCTGTATGTTGTCTATTTACTCTGTTGATAGTTTCTTTCGCTGTGCAGAAGTTCTTTAGTTTAATTAGGTCACACTTGTCAACTTGTTTTAGTTGCATTTGCTTTTGGAGTCTTCATCATGAAATCTTTGCCAAGGCCTATGTCTGAAATGGTATTTCCTGTGTTTTCTTCTAGAGTTTTTATAGGTTTAGGTTTTTCATTTAAGACTTTAATCTATGTTGAGTTAATTTTTGTATATGGTGTAAAGAAGGGGTCAAGTCTCAATCTTCTGCATACGGCTAACCAGCACTACTTATTGAAAACGGAATCCATTGCTTCTTATTGTCAACTTTGTCAAAGATCTGATGGTTGTAGATGTGTGGCTTTATTTCTGAGTTCTTTGACCTGTTCCATGTAGTATAGTTTGAAGTCATGTAATGTGATGCCTCAGGCTTAGTTCTTTTGCTTAGGATTGCTGTGGCTATTTGGGCTCTTTTTTGGTTCCATATTAATTTTACATTTTTTTTCTAATTCTGTGAAAAATGTCATTGATAGTTTGATAGGAAGTGCACTGAATCTGTAAAATGCTTTGGGTAGTATTGCCATTTTAATAAAATTGATTCTTTTTATTTATGAGCATAGAATGTTTTTCCATTTATTTGTGTTGTCTCTGATTTTTTTTTTTTCAGCAGATTTTATAATCCTTGTTGTAGAGCCTTTTACCTCCCTGGTTGGCTGTATTCCTAGGTATATTATTCTTTTTGTGGCTATTGTGAATGGGATTGCATTCTTGATGTAGCTCTCAGCTTGGACATTATTGGTATTTGGAAATGTTAGTGAGTTTTGTACATTGATTTTTTTTTTATCCTGCAACATTGCTGAAGTTGTTTATCAGTTCCAGGAGCCTTTGGGCAGAGACTATGGGGTTTTCTATGTATAAAATCATATCATCTGTAAAGAGAGATAGTTTGATTTTCTCTCTTCCTATTTAGATGCCTTTTATTTTTTTTCTTGACTGATTTTTCTGGCTAAGACTTCTAGAACTATGTTGAATAGGAGTGGTGAGAATGGCATCTAGTCTTGTTCTGGTTATTAGGAGAAATGGTTCTAGCTTTTGCCTGTTCAATATGATATTGGCTGTGCGTTTGTCATAGAGAGGTAGTATTATTTTGAGGTATGTTCCTTTAATGCCTAGCTTGTTGAGGGTTTTTAACATGAAAGGATGTTGAATTTTATTGGAAGCCTTTTTTCTGTCTTTTGAGATGATCATGTGGTTTTTGTTTTTGGTTCTGTTTGTGTGATGAATCACATTTATTGATTTGCATATGTTGAACCAATCTTGCATCTCAGGAATAAAGCCTACTTGTTTGTGGCGAATTGGCTTTTTTGAAGTGCTGCTGGGTTCCATTTGCTGGTATTTGGTTGAGGATCTTTAAATCTATGTTTATTTGGGATATTGGCTTGAAGTTTTCTTTTTTCATTATGTTCTGTCAGATTTTGATATTAGAGTAATGCTGGCCTCATAGAATGAGTTAGAGAGGAGTCCTTCCTTCTCAATTTTTTGGAATAGTTTCAGTAGGATCGTTACCAGCTCTTCTTTATACGTTGGTAGAAATCAGCTGTGGACCCATCTGGCCCAGGGCTCTTTGGGTCGGTACGTTTTTTATTACTGACTTAATTTTGGAACTTGTTATTGATCTGTTCAGGATTTCAATTTCTTCCTTGTTCAATTTTTGCCAACTGTATTTTGAATAAAGGACTTATATACAGACTATATAAAGAACTCTCAAAATTCACTACTAAGAATTAAAACATTGAAATTTTTAAAAAGGCAAAAGGTTTGATAAGATTCTTTACCGCAGAAGATATGTGAATGGCAAATAAGCATATGAAAAGATGCTTAGCATTACTTGTCATACAGGAACTCCAAATTAATGGTACCTCAATGAAATACCACTACATACGCATTAACGTGGCCAGATATAAAAAGACAAATCATACCAAATATCCAACAGCATATGGAACAACTGGAACTCTTGTAAATTGCTGGTGGGAGAGGAAAGCAGTATAGGCTCTTGAGGTAATAATTTGGTGTTGTCTTGTAAAGCTGAACATACCTTATGTTCCAGCCATTCTACTTATGTGTATTTATCTTAGAGAAATGAAAACATATTTCACATAAAGATTTGTATACAAAAGTTCATGACAACTTTATCCAACATAGACAAAAAGTGGAAACAACTTACATGTCCATTAACAGGTAAATGAGTCAGTAAATTCTGCTATATTCATATAATGGAATACTACTTAGCAATAAAAAGCATCAACCTAATGATATATGCAACACAGATAAATTCTAAAAGCATCATGTTGAGTGAAAAAGCCAGATCTAAAAGACCATAAACTTTATGCTTCCATTGTATGATATTCTAGAAAAAGCCAAAGTGCAGTGGTGGGATGCAGATCAGTGGTTGCCTGAAGAAAGGAAGTTGGGAAAGAGGCCAGTGGGAATGTTTTGGGGGTAATGCAAATATTCTATATCTTGACTGTGGTGGTAGTTAAAAGATTATATTCAGTTTGTTAAAACTCATCAAATAGTACACTTAAAATGGGTGACTTATGGTGTGTAAGTTAAACTTCAATAACTCTCATTTTAAAATTTGTTATTGTGTTTTGTTGATTACAAGGTTTCCATGTTATTGCACAGTGAGTCAGGTGTCAGAGTGCTTGGGACTTGGGTTAGGGTGCGTGGTGGAGTACCATGAGGAAAGCGGAAGTAGGCTGGGCGCCAAAGCATCAGCAACTTTATGGAAGACACCTACTCCTTCTAGCACCTAAGGGGTGACATCTCATTTCTTTCCACTGGAGCCCCCATCAGCAGCCTGCGTTCCACATTTGACTGCACAGGTGAAATTCCCAGCTTCTGCCTGGTGAGGAAGTTGTAGGCTCAGAAGTTTGAAGAAGTGAAGGAAAACTATCAGCATTACTGAGGAAAAGAGAGAACAGTGGTCTGGAGGTGGATCTAGGGCTGCACCTGACTCACAGTTACTCACTGGTTCTCTGACCTCGGGGCTTTTCCTTTGTCCATTGACCGATAGATTTAGCTAGAGCTGGCTCAGCATGTTTCCTGGGCTTGACCCTCTGTGATCCATTGGAATTGCAGTGATGACTTCAATTTGTCCTTAATTTCAAAGATCTCACAGTCTGGGAAGAAAAGCAGACATAGGCATAGATAACTATTATAATGTAATTGGCAAGTGCTGTGATACAAATATGTATTCAGGATATTATAGGGACTAGGACTCTCTTAAGCCTCAACAACTTTACATATTAAATATAGGTAATAACAATAGCAGCCTCCCAAGATCATTGTGAGGAATTGATGAAATATTTAAAAATGCATTTGCAAGCTATATATTGTATAAGTTGCATATGAAACAGCATTCACAACATGTTTCTGATCTCTACTAGGCCCTAGATGGCTTTAGGGCCATCTTTGAGAAACGGAGTATGGCTTATGACTGAATAGACTAATAATAGCTACCAGGTGCTGTGCAAATATTATACTATTTAATCCTCATAAACATCATGCAGGATCCATACCATTAGCCTCATTTTACCCTGGAGAAAAACAAGACTCCTAAAATTATAGAACTTGTCAGGAGTCACCCAGCCAGTGAGCACTGACTTTCGTGGAAGGCAGTTAGAAAGGCAGGATTCCAGGTCACTTTTTCTCCGTCTTAGTTAGACTTAGGCTGGTTTTGCTGTACTTGTGTTGTTATAAAGGACCACAAATCCAAACTCCTACAGAATCCAGGCAGATAATGTAAAAGAGGGAGGGAGCTGGGGTGCCAACCATTAGGCAAGAAGAGACCGTGAGGAGCTGAGTGGCAGGGAACGTGCCCTATCTGAAGAAGCAAACTGCTCCCTCTCCAGCCACACACGCTGCGCCAAGCCGGAGTGACGGCTCCGTGCGGCTCTTGCCCTTGATATTCCCAAAGAGGCAGAAATTTGAATTTAAAAGTGGATCTAACAGTGAAGTATCCTGATTTTTATTGTTAAATAGTTTAAAATTAGTAAAAATGTTGTGTAGGCCTAACTGAATACCTTGTGGGTTTAGTGTGCAACATCTGGTCTGTATAATTTTCTTTTAGGGGAAGACTAAGAACCAGAAAAAATAATGCCATGGCTAAATTCAAAGATCTGGCATATTGTATTGCATTTTCAGATGACAGCCTATTTTAAACCATCATGGTCAGTTACGTGGATGAAGTTAAGTAATGACAGATGGGGCACGGCTGCTTTTGCGGTCTGGAACAATGGTTACCTGGGCTATGATCAGCTGTCTCACATTCGAGGACTGTGTTCCATTTGAGTTGTCTTTAAAATACAGCACAAAAAAACCCACAGGGAACTGGGAAACGGGGACAGTGGCCTGTCTTCCAGACTCTGCAGCCCTAATAAAATAGTTTTGAGACAAAAGACAGCAGCAGGGTCATTTGTCACTGCTTGTAACAACTTCATTAATCAGTATGGGTCTCAGGGCTCAAAGTCAAAAAACTAAAGAAATTGAAGGCTAAAGTTTCTGATTCAGTCACTAAAGATTTTACCTAGCTACAGGTCTATTGGTAATGTTTGGCAAAGGACAGAAAGCCTTGATTTGCATATCATAAGCTAAAGAAACCCCAACCTCACTTACTAGTTCAGGATTCAATTGGGAAGATTGACTGTCTACAGAGGCACAAGGTGGAGAGGTGCAGGTCACACTGCTCACTTGCCTCCTACCACTGGTGCTCAGAATCTGCTGTGTCCTTGAGTACTGCATCAGGTGCTCTGCCAGGTCGGGGGCAGCGCCAGTGCTGAGAGGACGATGCATCCCTTAGGTGCTGGGATGTAGAATTATGACGCTGGCCTTCAGCACCACCAAATAAATAGAGTTTCGTGGATTAGCTTGTCTCGGTACGTTTTTGGCTGCTGCTTTGGATTGCCTTCTCATATGTCAATGATTTGGTAATGTCATTGTTTATAGAGAGAATTAAATGGTAATTCAGTCTTTGCTCTGGTGTGGTTGATCCAAATTTGCTTTTCATCATCAGTAGCTTTGGAAATTTTTTTTTCAGTTGTACACTTTATTTCTGGAAATGTCATGTAAATTTTTAGAGTTGTTGTCACATTTGGAAACCTTTAAATGTAGAATTAGACAGTTTAGTTCTTTATGTAATTTCTACATTCTTTGAGGCATCATTTTCTATTTTGTCATCTTTAATATTTCCAGGATTTTTAGTCAAGTCAAATTGATACACCCTTAGGAGAATTGGCTAAAGCATCTTTAAAATGCTTGAAATAGAAAAAATATGAAAAGATAATGAACAGAATCAGAAATCTGAAAAATTAAATATATTTCAATAGCTTAGTGTGATTTTAATTTATGCATTATTTTGTCTCATGATTTCTGTCACTTTTACTTACAATTCTTCTCATAAGGATACTAGACATATTTATTTAAATTCATTATCAGAGTGTCTATAATTTTACTTTCATCTGGCGAGAATTCATGTTTTATTATTTGTTTATTTTGTCTTCTATTGCATTTGATTTCCTCATGCATTTGGAATTTGGGTCTCTAAGCTTATCTTAAGAGCGAGGCAAGGTCTTGCCTCACCTTCTTGTCTACACACACACACACACACACACACACACACACACACTTTTAGTTAGGGTGCATTTAGCCTCATGTAAGAGGAAACCCAATCAACATTAGCTGAGCCATATGGACATTTATGATTTGCTTTAGGATACAAAGGCTGGGTATTTCAGGGTTCACTGAGTGGTCCAACAATGTCAGGACTCCAGGTCAGCATTTCTCCCTTTCCTTCATAGTTGCAGAGGCTGTCTCAGCTTCAGGCATGCTGCTATTACCATGACAGTTTCGGAGTCTTGATGTATTTGCTTTAGATAGATACAGTGAGGTTAATAAAATTGGATGCCTGTTAATTTTAACCCATTTGGGTGAGTTCAGACCGTCTTAGTGGCCTCAATGTCAGGGAATACAAGTGGAGCCACTGATGCTGCAACTGTTCTCAGTCCAGCCAATCCACAAAAGCCACTGCATGGGAAGAATGACCTTTGCCTTCCTGTATCACAGGGTCTCTGGCCTTTCTCTCCCTGACACCAGGTGGAACAGCTGAGGCAACAGGGTACACAGAAGCGATGGTTTATTTACACTGAATGGCCACATCATTGCATGGGTCAACAGATCTGCTGCGCCCAGGAAATTCCCGAGTGCTGATTCTTAGGCACTGATTTTCCTTTACAACTTCGAGACCATTCTCTGGATCGTTGCATAGCCCTCAACATTATGAAGAAAAATTGCTTAAAGCTTGAGAATAAGGCAAAAATGTAGACAGATCTAATGGTTAACAGGTTCAACTGAAGATTAATTATTCATACCTATGAGAATGTACCTATGTCTGACTTTGCTGTTTACTATTTAGTCCAGAGATTGCCAAGTTATATGCCAATTTGTACTCTGTTTAACAGAAAATAACCCCTTCCCTGCCAACCCCCAGTTGTGGTTTTACTGCCCTGTAGGACAGTGACCAGTCTAGCAATTGGCTTAGCAATCTTTTTTTTTTTTTAAAGTTTTGTGTTCTTTTTTTGCAAGCAGTCTTATTCACAGACTACCCTATTCCTCATATACTCTTGGAAGCAGCTCTGTCACCTTATTGGCATGATTTATGGTGGAAAGCATGCTCAGATCTGTCATTTCAAGCTTCTCCTTCCTTCATGTGCTCTAATATCTCATTAGCCAAAGCAATAACATCAAATTGAAGGGCAAGGAACTCCTCAAAAGGAGGTAGGAATGAATATTAGCCAGGCAGATCTCTTACCTACTGTAGTGGATAAACTAGAACATTTCATTAAAAGAGAAGACAGTGTACTCACTGTCAGATTCTTATAACAAATAAAAATGATCATGTACTATATAAATACAAAAATATCCAAATTGACTTCTCAATTAAAGTGCTGATTGCAAAATGCACCCCCATTTATGTGATTCGTTGAACACAGTGAGACTAACAACTAAGTTCAAGCCATCCAAACATGGTAATGCCATAAGCCTGTGCTGGTATCACACAGAATTTTTTTTTAAATGGCTGTCAGCTGTCACAGTTTTGTAGGTAAACAGAGTTGTCATAACATATTCTTACAAAATTAATGTTATACCCATTACAACAAAATCTATGATGAGGCAGACAATTTGAAGTAGACAGAAGCAGGGTGCTGTGGCCTGTGGTCCAAATCCGGCCTATACCTAATTTTTGTAGATAAAGTTTTACTGGAACACGATCATGCACATGCCTTTACATGTAGTCTATAGTGGCTTTTGTGCTGCAATGGCAGAGATTATAGGTCTTACAAAGCCTAAAATGTTTGGTTTCTGGCCTTTTGCAGAAAATGCTTACTGACCCCCAACCTAGAAGAACTCGACAGATATGATTTCTGCCTACTTGTGAGCTCCCCCTAGATAGAATACAGTCTATAAAACCAGCGAGGTTAATAGGGTGGCGTGGCAAGGTTTGCTAACCCCCAACCCGTGAGCCTCCACTGAGGTATGGAGTTGGAGTCTGCAGGAAGATTTCTAATGGAAACCCCTGTTGGGGGACCTGCTGATAGCTTCTCCCTCCCTGTACCTTCTCAGGTTTTGTAGAAAAAAGTTTCATAAATGGAAAAATGTTCTAGGTACTATCATCTCTCAAGGATTAGAAAGGTTTAACTGTCACGCATCACAAGCTGAAAACAAGGGATGCTTATTTGAAAATGTGAAAACTCAATTTACAGAAGTAAGGGCAGACACATGCAGTGTTGGGCTGTTCTCTCCCCACTGACATTGCCAGGATTAAAAATAGCCGTTCTGTTTGTCCTTCAGCTCTGTATTGAACCGGAGCCTCCGAGCTGCATTCTCCTTAGCTTCATGCTTAATGAAGCATAATTCGTATTAATAGCAGCTATCAAATCTAGAGTGCTTAACAGGAATTTAGTCTGGAGGGTCTGAGTCACCAAGCTCCTCAAACATGGTCCCCAGAGAGCTGAGTTCAGGCCTGACCACCAGCAGCAGTGAATCTTGGGCCTGGTAAGGTGAAGCAGCTGTGTTTAGCAGGAAGTGAAAGGAGAGAAAGAGGAGCAAAGAAACAGGACTCAAAATGTCCCACTGAGCCTGGGGTTTTCTCAGGTTCCAGGTTCTATAATGCAAGGGGGTCCCTTATTCATATTATGTCTACATTCCAGAAAAGATTGCTGGGTGCTGGAGAACACACGGGCTTGACAATTTTACACAGTTGCATTCAGACTTAGTGCTGCTGTGTGACCTGGCTTTGGTTTCTTAACCTCTCTAAACCTCAGTTTTCCTATCTGAGAAACAAAGATAATCAAGTGGTGATAACCTAATGGGAGTTACTGTGAAGAATAATGGGGGAAAGACGCATGGAAATGAAGATGGGATGTTGGATCTGCATCTCTCTATTTTCTCATCCTTCTCTAAACCCAGTTCTTTTTTAAATACAGTCTGGAAGGATTTTCGTAGAAAATTATTTTGGGAAGCCAAATAGCTTCCTTTTAGACCTGCATTAGCAAAAATGTCTCTGACTAGCTCAAGCTTCCCTTTAAACATTGTGTCGTGTTTCTGCTTTGTTGTAAATCCCCTGTTGAAATGCCTATCTCTACCCCGACCCCCATGAGCTTTTTAAATGCTGTGAGAAGAAACATGTTTTTCTCATCTTTCACTCCCGTTGTCTAGGCCAGGGTCTGGCACCAGGTAGGTGTGTGGTCAATTGTGGTTTCCGTCATCACTGTTATTTTACAATTAAGAAAACAGTGTTAAACATGGGAACTTTTGTCTGTTTTGATATTACCAACTGCTTGCCCTTGTTGAGAAGATTAACTATAAAAATAAGACTCTAAGGCAGGGCTTGTGCCCTATAGTTATTTTTACTGTGAGTATCCTATAGTTTCTATTAGAGCATGAGGCTTCTTCAGTGCACAGCCTGTAGCTTATTCTGACAGTTGCACATTCAGCATGAATGTCCTTTTCTGCACTGGGCTGTGGGTGGGTCCACATGGTAGAGGCCTGGCTCCACTCATGGCTTCTGCTCAGCACTTGAGGGGAAGGCGACAACAGCAGAATGTGAACCTTCAAGTTGGGAAGCCTGCCTTTGGAAGGGATTTGTGGCAAGCTACTGCAGTGTCTTGGGTCCATTTAACTGTGCCCAGCAAAAAACACCTTCAACCATCTACTAACACCCTGAAGCAGGAGAATTAATAACAACGTTGACTTGAACTCAGGCAGCCAACAGGAGAATACACACAGTAAATGCCTGGCTAACACTCAATCAATGTGAGCCTGAGAATCCTCACTGCACGTTACCTGTGCAAAGAATCAGCCATCATGAGAGAGGATAAGAGAATTTTCCACTGCTCTAGAGAATAGTGAGACGCTTTCAGTTTCATGTACAAATGAATGGGCCTGTAGACTGTCCACAGGGAAGGAACATGCAAGATAGGATTCAATTTCAGGTGATTATTCACTTCTATGTTGGCTTATGGCCCAGTCACAGAGGAGAGACTCTTTGCTGGGCCATGTGCATCCAAAACAAAGTTTCTGTGGTTTCTTTCTTTCTTTTTTTTTTTTTTTTGAGATGGAGTCTCACACTGTTGCCCAGGCAGGAATGCAGTGGCGTGATCTCAGCTCACTGCAACCTCTGCCTCCCAGGTTCATGTGATTCTCCTGCCTGTGCCTCTTGAGTAGCTGGGATTACAGGTACACACCACCATGCCCAGCTAATTTTTTGTGTTTTTAGTAGAGACAGGATTTCGCTATGTTGGCCAGGCTGGTCTCGAACTCCTGACCTTGTGATCTGCCCGCCTTGGGCTCCCAAACTGCTGGGATTTCAGGTGTGAACCACTGTGCCCAGCCATTTCTGTGGTTTCTTACAAATTTAAACGTACTCTTACTGTATTATCTCACAATTATACTCCTTGGTATTTACCCAAAGGAATTGTAAACTTATATCGACACAAAAACCTGCACATAGATTTTGTAGTAGCTTTATTCATAATTGCCAAAACATGGAAGCAACCAAGATTTTCTTCAGTAGATGAGTGGATAAACTGGTACATCCAGATGCTGGAATATTATTCAGCACTAAAAATTAATGCACGATTAAGCCACAAAAAAACATGGAAGAAACTTAAATGTATATTACTAAGTGAAGCCAATTTTAAAAGGCTACATACCATGTGATTCTAACTATATGACATTCTGAAAAAGGCAAAACTATGGAGACAGTAAAAAGATCAATGGTTTGGGAGAAAAAGGATAAATAGGCAAAGTATAGAGGATTTTTTTGTGGAGTGAAACTATTCTTATGACACTATAATGATGGATACATGTTACTATACATTTGTTAAGACCCACAGGATGTATGACACTCAGGTGTAAACTATGGGTGGAAATGATGTGCCAATGTAGGCTCATCAGCTGTAACAAATGTACCACTCTGGTGGGGATGTTGATGATCAGGGAGGCTCTACATGTATCTGGGAGAGGATATATGGGAAATCTCTCTACCTTCCATTCAGTTTCTCTGTGAACCTCAAACTGCCCTAAAAAGTCGAAGTTCTTAAATGAAAAGCCAAATAAAGTTCCCAGGACATTTGCTCATCTGTGGAGTACAGGCTGTTCTGCGCTTTTGCTGACTGACGTGGCAGACTCTGAGGCAGATCCCTCAGCCCTAGGGATCATAGTCCTTGGGAAAGAAAGAACTCTCTGTACGTAGAGGAATAATGGGAGGCCTAGAGGGTGCAGTGATGTAGGGAGTCACAGAGGCAGGGTGATAGTAACACAGCCAGTTCACTAACTCATCCCTTTCCTTTACCGAGCCAAGTCCAGGGTGCCAGCACAGGCAGAGGTAGGGGATAGAAATATGGAAAACAGAGTCCCCACCCACCTGGGGGTGGATCTCCCTACTATGTATCTTTTTAGTGAAAATAATACGAGATCATGAATATGGGTAAAATGTGAATATTTAGAATAAGAAATTACATCAAGATTTACATTTTTAAAAGCTGAAAAATTGAGAAAAACAATCCTCTACTTGAATTAACAGACACATATCTATAATATTTGTTATTATATTTTGATAGCATGGTCTTTGATCATCTCTTCATGTGACATGATTTCATAATGTTATTTTCCAAGGAGAACCAAAAGACGATTCAGTCCTTTCTCTTGTGTAGTTTATCATCAAAAATTGCTTGGTTATTGCGAGTTGGGAAAAGTTTCTTTCATCTCATGCATCATTATGGTAATGTCATGTAAGGGCGAGGATTGTTGTGAATATGGACAAAACCTCTACCTCCGGGATATGAATTCTGCACTTCGCCTCTTCTGTTCTTTTATTTCTTGTTTGATAGTGTGTTGATTCTTATAATCTTTTTATCCCTTCTGTTATTTTATTATCTATTTCTGTTGTTTTGATATCATGATTCTTTTCTTATCTTCCTCTGTGCCATCAGCTTTTTAATCCATATGATATAGGAAGTTTGGACATTTTGAAGCCTCTGCTAGTCTCTCAGGTGATATTTTCGGCTTCTACTAGAATGCTTCCTTTCTATAATATTTGAGTTTGGCAGTGATCATTAATTCCAAAAAAATACACTATTAATCTGAAATTAAGGCATACACAAAAGAATTCAAATACGTGTTTAACATAGTACCCTGTGAACTTACTTTTATACAACATACATTGTGTAGCAATTTTGCCAGGCTGGTTTCTTCAGATCATCTCCCTGCATTGGTGATGATTTTGTATGCCGTTTTATCTGAATCTTTCAGGTTTGGGGAAGACAAATTGTTTCGGATACACCAAGATACGCCCCGATCCATAGGGATGGTTAAAACATGCTACTTCCCACAGACATGTTCTGTGTTTGTAGCATTGTTACAAGTTTGTGCCCCACAAGACAAGAATTATGACACAATTTGTGACATTCCCATAAATTCTAAAATGTGTGCTATACTTATGATCCCATATATGATATTATGGAATATATTCCTGAGAAGAGAGGCATTTTTAATCTAGATGTGGAGGATCATTGAAGTCTTTGCCAGTATTTTTATTTTTCCTGTTGTTGTAAGAATATTACACAGATAAGCTTCCAGCTATGAGCATTTTAAACTTTGCTTATCTTCCACCTCCAGGTGCTGTAGAACATGTTCATATCATAACACAACCTCTGGCTCTGACTTTTGTACCTAATACTGGAGGAGTCTGTGCAGTAGACAGTAAGAATATTCCACAGAAGTTACTGTGATGGACTTTCGTAAAATACCCCACTGACCCCAAATTAAACCTATCTCACAGCCACTTCAGTGCCCCCCCACCTGAAAGAAAGTGACATAGAGGAGAAGTCGGGTAGAAAAAGATGGCATTTTTAATGGGTTGTGTTTGGATCTTTTTGACGCATCATATGACCATGAGAACACATTGTTGAGGATTGTGTTTTCACGGAATGAGGACATTGTTGTGGCCCCTCTAAGAACCTTGGTAAGGAGCTGGGTAAGTGAGGAGCCTGAAGCTCGAGCATCCTCTGATTCATGGAGAATATACCTCTGTTCCTGCCCATAGAAAGTTCATAGAGGGCCGGGTGCGGTGGCTCAAGCCTGTAATCCCAGCACTTTGGGAGGCTGAGGCAGGTGGATCACGAGGTCAAGAGATCAAGACCATCCTGGTCAACATGGTGAAACCCCGTCTCTACTAATACAAAAAATTAGCTGGGCATGGTGGCGCGTGCTTGTAATCCCAGCTACTCAGGAGGCTGAGGCAGGAGAATTGCCTGAACCCAGGAGGCGGAGGTTGTGGTGAGCCGAGATCGCGCCATTGTACTCCAGCCTGGGTAACAAGAGCGAAACTCCGTCTCAAAAACAAAAAAAAAGAAAGCTCATAGAGTTGGAAGCGAGGAGGATAGATAGGATAGTAGACGGGCAACGGCAGGATGATTCAATGGTTCCACTTTAGGGGAAGCACAGGGAAGTGAAACATCAGAGAGGAGAAGCCTAGGTCATCTTGGAGGGCAGAGAAGGCATCTTCAGGGAAGTAGTGCCCACACTGAGACCTGAATAGTGCCCACACTGAGAACTGAATAGACTGACTAGTGCTTAGCCAGATGAACTGGGTGAAAAAAGCATTTCAGATACAGGGCACAACATGAACAAGGGTCCAGAGATGAGGGTGCACACAGAGTCCAGAGATGCACAGGGAGTTCAGTACAGCTGGAGCTCAGATGCTAGGGAGAGGAGTGGGGAGAAAAGAGGCTCCATTACAAAACAGTAGGCATAAGATCACAGGGAACCTGGAGCATTATGCTAAAGGGACTCAATCCTAGGCTATGGGGAGGCACTGAAGGATTTAGGCGAGATTGGCATTTAGGAAGTGCAGTTGAAGCTGTGTTGAATGGATAGGAGTGGGGTAAGGCTGGAGCTGGTGCAGCAACATGGATAAGTGTAGCCGTGTGTGAAAAGAGAAGGTTCAAGCATAATGGGGAACTAAGGAGTACGGAGTGGGAGGAAACTTTGATGAGTGAGGATTTCCAAGGATGATGTAGATGTGTGGCTTGCTGACAATGTTGAGAGAAGGGACAAGGAAGAGAAGCAGGCTTGTTGGGGGAAAATGATGAGCTTCTTGACAGACACCTAAGTAGAGATACTCTGTGGGCATCACATGCACCCACATTGCTGATGAGGGATCTGCCATAATGGGGGAGATTTGGAAGTCAATGAAGCCACAGATAGGGATGAGCTCTTCAAAGAAGAGAGTGTGGAGTGAAAGAATTAGGGACATATAGAACCAAACCCTGAGACCCACTGCATTGAAGGCAAAAAGGAGGAGGAGTATGCAGAGAAGACTGGGGAGAAGTGGTCAAAGTGTAGGAGGAAGATTGGTCTCCAGGGGTAGGGGGTTCCTGAATTTGAGCATGATTTTTAGTGCAGGATCGATCAGACAGAGCTTTCAAGAAACACTTGGTGGTTGGTGAAGACCAAATAATGGTGAGTGTGTTTTACATTTTAGAGTTTCAGGTAATTTTCCTTGTTGGTATCATCTGGTTATGGTACATAGTTTGGAGGAAATAGCTACTTTCATTTTCATTTTTCCTCAGAAAGACTTGAAGAAATACAAAACTGTAGGACTTTCGTATGTGATGCAGACATTCCATACAACTAGTACAGAACATAGACAAGTAGAAAATATTATTTTGTCTGAAATTATCTCTGTAGCCTAAAATGTAAACTTAGATTTTGCATGTGCATATGTATTTATTAATAAAATTATTTAACTCTTATTCTAGATAGTTTTGTGTTGAACTCTATTTAGATGAGTAGAGACCTACTAATTATCTCTGTTAATTAGCCAAAATAATTCTACGTAGTTTAATACATCAAAGATTTATTTCCCATTCATGGTTCATATTTACCGTGGGTCAATGGCAGTTATGCTCCACATGGTTACTCAGGGATCCAATCTGACATGGGTCTACCATATATGTGTGTGTGTGTGTGTGTGTGTGTGTATTTTTTTTTTTTTTTTTTTTTTTGAGACGGAGTTCCACTCTTATTGCCCAGGCTGGAGTGCAATGGCATGACCTCCACACACTGCAACTCTCTGCCTCCTAAGTTCAAGGAATTCTCCTGCCTCAGCCTCCTAAGTAGCTGGGATCACAGGTGCCTGCCACTAAGCCCAGCTAATTTTTTATATTTTTAGTAGAGAAAGGGTTTCGCCATGCTGGCCAGACTGGTCTTGAACTCCTGATCTTGGGTAATCCACCTGCCTTGGTCTCTCAAAGTGGTGGGATTACAGGTGTGAGCCATCACTCCTGGCCGGGTCCAACATCTTAAAACTGTACCATCCTCAGCAGGGGAAAAAGAGAGATACTGTATCACATCCTGGCTCTGCAATGCTTTGTCTGAAAAGGGACACATAACACTTTGATCCGCAGCACATTGGCCAGGACTAAGCATGCAGTCTCATCTAATTGCATGGAGGAGCACAATTAGTGTTGTGCTAATTGTGCTCCCAGGTTAAGTGGCAGGTGGTACAAGTCTCTGCCACACTCAATATTGTATAAATCCAGAGTCCCAGAAGTTAATTTAGAAGACAGCAAAATATAAGCAAATTCATGATATCTTACAATTAATATTAACAGTATTACCAAAGTACTTGTCTAAACCAAGTTTGCATCTATATAATTTTACAATACCTAGTTTCATTAGAAGCAATTTATTTTTTAAAACCCAGTTATTTGGATTTTGAAATATTATTTGTAATATTAATTGTAATATGACATTAATATTACATTTATATATTTTCCAGTATCAGTTTAATTAAGAGTAACTAGGCTATATTTTATTGTTGTTGTTTTTATATGAAAATAAGTATAAGAAATGTAGAAAATTGCAGTCATAAAAAGTTTCAGCTACTTTGCCTTTGCTGTAAAACCTAATCTATTTATAATTAAAATATGTCATGATATATTTCTATCTTTGCTTTCCGTAGAAACTGTGCAAATGCTAGAGAGATAAATCACACAGTCACTTAAAAAGAATTTTGACAAAAAACTTAAAAATAGATTTCTTTCTCATTTCAATTTATAAGGAAATTGCTAGACTATGAAATGTTAAATTTCCTAGTTTTATTATACAATATGTTTTTATTTCTTTTGAACTAAAAGCATTCAATAAAAAGTTCCCAAGTTTGAAATTACCAATCATTTAGAGAGAATAAAGCTCATGTGTAAGATTTGTTTTCTTAAAAGACAAGTTAGGGAATAGTTCTGTTTTCGTTTCTTGGCTGAGATTCTACCACTTCATGGTGGAAATTTTATCCTTGAAAGAACTTTTAATGCCATTTTATGTTTATCTTAAGTTTCTGTTTTTACACCTTAGTATAATTTTAGAGTGTTGCCAGTTTCATAGCATATTAATTACTTTCTTTTTAAAAGATTAAACTTAAAAATAAAATTAGTAATAAAAGCACAATTTGATTACAATAGCATTTTATTTCATGATTTTGAATTTATCTTGAAATTGATAAAAATTATAACTTGTGTAGCTGTTTACAAACACTTGTATATATTGCATTTTTTCCTGGCTAGGACATAGCTATTTCTCAAGCAGACTTTTAAAATCTTTTTTGTTTTTAACTTATCTGAGGTTCAGGGTTACATGTGCAAGTTTGTTGCATAGGTAAACTTCTGTCACAGGGGTTTGTTGTACAGACTATTTCACCACCCAAGTACTAAGCCCAGTGCCCAATAGTTTTTTTTTCTGATCTTCTCCCTCCTCCCAACTTCCTCTTTGTGCCCATGCAGTCTCATTCTTTAACTCCCACTTGTAAATGAGAACATGCAGTATGTGGTTTTCTGTTCCTTTGTTAGTTTGCTAAGAATAATGGCCTCCAACTCTATCCATGTTCCTTTAAAAGACATCATCTCTTCCTTTTTTTTTTTCTTTCTGTTTTTTTTTTTTTTTTATTTTATTTTTGAAACAGAGTCTTGCTCTTATCACCCAGGCTGGAGTGCAATGGTGCGATCTTGGCTCACTGCAACCTCTGCCTCCCAGGTTCAAGTGATTCTCCTGCCTCAGCATCCCAAGTAGCTGGGACTACAGGCACATGCCACCAGGCACAGCTGATGTTTGTACTTAGTAGAGACCGGGTTTCACCATGTTGGCCAGGCTGGTCTCAAACTCCTGACCTCAGATGATCCACCTTCTTTATCCAATCTGTCATTGATGGGCATTTAGGTTGATTCCCTGCCTTTGCTATTGTAAATAGTGTTGCAATGAACATACATGTGCATCTGTCCTTATGGTAGAATGATTTATATTCTTTTGGGTATATACCCAGTAATGGAATTGCTGGGTCGAATGGTAGTTCTGTTTTTAGTTCTTTGAGGAATCACCACACTATCAAGCTGACTTTTTAAATGAAGTTTTAAAAATACACTTTTATAAATAGAGTTTTAGATGTTCAATTTCATATTTTATATTGAATATTCAGGAGAAACCCTTACTTATCAGACAATCTTTTTCTTTCTCCCTCGACTCAATTTCTGAATATCATTTTTAAAACTATACATGTAAATTACTTTACAAGACATTTATATAAATTATAGAACACTAAGTTCATGGCTTTCTCCAACACCCCCACCTTTTTTTTTTTTAGAAAACAGAAGTCCTCGTATTTGAAAATGTGCTGAAAGATTAACATGATATCAGTAATCCATTTGTCTGCGCATAATAGAAAATCAACTAACACTGACTAACAGATTATAAGAAGTAGGGTAGGCATGGTGGGTAGCAGGGAGTCCAGGCTATTCCTCTAGCTCGACAAAGCCACCAGAACCCAGCTCCTTTAAATCTCTGTTTTGTCACCCTAAACGTGCAGACTTTCTGCCTCAGCCTTGGTGCCTTATAGTTACCGAGGCGGCTGCTGCCCTTCAAACCTCTCATCCGTGGTCCAGGCAGAAATAAGGAGGAAGGAGGAACACAAAGGCTACCTCTCAACAAAGCTTTCTTTTATATTTCAGACAGAACATCTTCCTCAGGGCCACCTACATCTTATTGTCAGAACTGAATTAAATCACTATGTCTAGCAGCAAGGGCAGCAGAGAGGCTGAAAGTTTTAACTGTTTTGTTAGTAAGAAAGTGGAAATGGATACTAAATAGGCAATTAGGGTTATCTCATGAACTTAAGTGAGTTAAAATACAGTCATTTGTATAATTAAAAGCTTAATATAATCACATATATTTGACCAGCACATGAGCAATATTAGATTTTTATTCATAACTGGCCTCTTTTTAGCTTTCCCCCCTATAAAGAGAGCCATATTTGAGTATTTCTCACCTGGGTATTTTTTCTTCTTATTTTAAAAAATCATCTTTGATTATTTAAGAAACAAAATGAGGAGTACTCTTTTGGTTAATTTGTGAGGTAAGCAGGCAGATGTAACAGATCTATCCGATCAAGGAAATGCAGAAACCTACACACAAACCCAAGTGTATACAGTGGTTACCAGATGATGAAATATTACATCTTAGTTTTGTCCTATGACAAGCTTTAATTCCTTTTTGATTTAATTTCTTCACATGAACTTGCTCATGTAAAGTCCAAAGCAAGTGTTCCTGACTGGCACATAGCTTTTTTCCAACTGGTTCCATCTCCTGGCTCTGCCATCTTTGACACGTGGCTTCCAAGGCTGCATGTTGATCTGCATACCTTCCACGTCATCATTCATCTTCCATTTCCTCAACTCCTTGTACTGCAAATGCTGCTGTAACAAACATGCCCATTTACCATGTGCACCTGAGAGAACTTCCTGTGGGGGATGTTCAGAAGGGAATTCCTGGGTCCTGGGTGATGGTGCTGGGTTGGTTTACAGCATGGCCGCCCCGCCTATGTTTCCACCAATGGTGCTCAGGGGTTTCAAGTCCCACCAACTTTAGTGCTATCCAGTGCTCTAGTTTTTGTCAATTTGATGGATCTGTAATGTTGGATTTTGGTTTAAATTTGCATTTCTAGAATTAATGAGTCTGAGAAATCTTTATATGCTTTTCAGCATCTTCAGTTTCCTCTGCTGTGAATTGCTTGTTCATTTTCTTTGTCGATTTTTCTATTGGATTCTGAAAAAATCATTTCTGACCTCTTTTTAGCTGATAAATCTCATATATAGATTTTCATAATTAGAATTTAAACAGCCCTCTCTGAAGTGCGGATTCCTGTTCAAAATATTTCAAGTGTTAACTAACCATCCCTCCTTATTCTCTCTCTCTCACACACATATGTACAATGCTATTTATAATGAAGTAATTTTGAAGAAATTATCACTTTGATTATGTAACAATCTGTCTAGTTAGGTTTTAACTAAGGATTTCTTTGGAGTAGCTAATTTAGTTTTAAACTATCAGTTTTCTTTATGACTACTATAATTTTTTTATATCTAAATGTACAAAAACACAGTATTTTCTACCATTTCTAGGTTAGAACTCTCATAGTAAATTAAATCTATAAAAAATAAGAAGGTGGGAGGGCTGGCTTGCTCTCTTCTACCTGCCTCCCTCCCTCTCTGTCCATCTATTTGTCCCTTTCATTTTCTTTCTCTCTCTGCCACTCTTTGGTGTATTAGTCAAAATAAGAGTCCCGGAAATTTGGAGCTCTATGATTTTGGGGGATGTTTTAAGGTGCACAATTTTGCCTAAAGCTGAAGATCCCATTTGAGGGAAATATTTTTTATCGCAGAGAGCATAAAGCCTTTATAGCCGTAGGATGTCCACAAACTATACCACTATCCTGGTTGAGGTGGGGGCTTTATTGGACTCTCCCTTCGTACTTAGCCTCTCACCCAGGAGAACACCACCCCCAGGCTAGTCTGCCTCAGCTCTCCCCAGGAGGTGTTTATGTCAGGGGAAGAATACATTCAAACCCATCTGTCTTGTGTTAAGATTTCACTGTGTACAGATGAAATCCTCTGCAGGGGCGGTGAGGGGGGGTCCTTATTTCAGAAGAACAGCTTGGCTTCATGATGGGCTTACAGTGCAGGCTGAGCTACAACCTCACCCCCAGAAAAATCTGGAGGTTCCACCTAAGGCAGCATGCAGTTCTGAAACTGTTACCTTAAATTTCTGTTTTCACCTAGAAGTGGCTATTCCTTAGTATACCTGGGGAGACACACTCATCAACACCGCCTTTATCCTTGAGTCTAGACACAATCTTTACTTTTTTCTTGCCTGAATGAGTTGAGGAAATCTGGCAGCAAAACTCGTTCAGGTGTGCTGGACACACATGCAGATTGCCCATTTGTGGAAACCTTCATCAGGGTTTCCTAGTAGCAAGTCATCTGTCTCACGGCCTCTCTGTCAAACACAGTCTCTCTGTTGGAGGCACTTCATAGTGGAAGAACCAGCTTGTAGTGTATGGGCCAAATCTGTTAGAAGCAGGCTTTAACGATGGAATTCTAGCTACTGTTGAGAGACAGAGTACACAGAGGGTCTTTTAAATCAAAGTACTCTCCTTCCACGTGACACAGTTAACATTTTTATAAAGCGCAAATTACTTTATCATTTATTAACAGAAGGAAAGTATGCAATGCAGTTTTCTCCTTCCTTAAATGTCTCGTTAGAGGAAGCTTGTGGCTGCTCATCCCTAGTAAGGCAGATAAATAGCTACATTTTTAAGAAGGCCGCCTGTTCATTGTGGTCACTTCTCACTTTCCGGCTGCCTTACCCACTACTTAGCTACATCTGACGGACACGTAAGCGAGCTCTGGAATGTAGAATTCCACATAGGCAAGGAGTGGTGGGGATGCGTTTGTTATATATGGGTTGTAGCCAGCTCATTAACAGTGTTGCGAGCCATGCAGTGGGTTTCACTTTTATCTTGAGGTCATAAAACTCTCTTAGTAGATTTTAAGCAGGGGAACGGTATAATCCTGAGTGATAAAATCTGAGCCCATTTGGGAATATCCTCATGCTTACTCTACACACTCACTGTCTGTCCTTCAGGTGGCTCATCCAAGCTGAGATATGGTGTTTCAAGAGATGAAATCACAGGGAGTTTGAAGTGAAAATTACAAAAGAAGTGGAGAGTAGCAAGTTGGAGATCTTTCTAGATCATTATCCCATATTGGTACTCATGCCTTAGTTTATTTCTGCTGGAGAAGGTGATTCTAGAAGCTCAGATTCTCTGTCCTCTCCATGATCCTGTCAGCTGTCTAATATCCCTCCATAAAAGCCTGCTGTCTTAAACTAGCTAATTGTGACTTTTTTGTTTGCAGCTAAGAACTTTCTCACCAGTACACCTCCTCTTTGTCCCCTTCTCTTAACTTACTCTTCACTTTTTTTTTTTTTTTTTTGAGACGAAGTCTCATTTTGTCACCCAGGCTGGAGTGCAGTGCTGCAAGTTCGACTCACTGCAACCTCTACCACCTGGGTTCAGTGATTCTCCTGCCTCAGCCTCCTGAGTAGCTGGGATTACAGGTGCCCACCACTGCACCCAGCTGATTTTTGTATTTTCAGTAGAGACGGGGTTTCACCATGACCTTGTGATCCACCCACCTCGGCCTTCCAAAGTGCTGGGATTACAGGTGTGAGCCACCGCGCCCAGCCTACTCTTCACTTCTTTAGGGAAGCTTTGGCTTTCCTGATTGTGGCACTTCACCCAATTATAGAGGCTCACAGCTCCAGATGTGTCTCCTTTATAGTGCTGATTGAAAGTGCAATTACATACTTATTTATAGGATTAGTTAACAATTCTTTCTTTCCACTAGAGTGAAAATTCAGTGAGGGCAGGAACTGGTAGTGTAGGTGTCTCTGGTGCTTAGCACAGGGTGGTATGACTCACAGGAGGAACAGAGTTATAGTAGTTGCAGAACATCTTTGGCAATAAATAGTTAATGAATAAGGTCTTCAGGTTGCTCTGTGTTTCTAGAATCCTTGTGGGCTTCAGGGCACGACAGTGGTCAGAGACTTTGAGGGTGGTGGTACTGCTCTGGGAGAGGAGACCCATCTGCCCTTATTTCTAAGTCTGTATTTCCACATAGTTTAGTCTCCTGCTGTTTCTTAGTCTCTCTCTAGCCCTTTATAAAAAACAGTCGTCTTATTTTTTGAACTCTGCTTGTATAACCAGTGCTTTTCAGCTCCTATCTGGTGTATGTTTGGGGTGCTAAAAAAGAAAGTGGCAGTTGTCACTGAGTTAGCCCTGCACACTCTGCTTTCTCAAGAGCAACATTTTACTCTTCAAGGCTGATTATTCCCTCGTGGTTTGGGTAGATGTTTGGCTCAGGGATACAACTACAGTATTCAGAATGTGACATCTGTGTTGGAATCTGGGCTCTGCCTTTCACCAGCTATGTGACCTTGGACAGGAGACCTAATATCTCTGGAACTCAGTTTCTTCATTCATGATATGGGGATGAAGATACTTTCTACATGTAGTTGTTGGAAGGATTAAATAGAAAATACTAGTGAAGTCCTGATCCAAAGTAAATACTCAGTAAATCTCTGTATAATACATCTCCTTGCCCTTTCCCTTTCCCCTCTACCTCAGAATAATCTGAGAAGGCCACCCATGAAGAATTTTATCTAGGCTTGACCCCAGAACCTCTGATGAATGAGTGAATTTACTCAGTGAATGAAGAAAGGAAGATCTGAATGAATGATAATGAGAGCCATACTACCCATTACTGAAAGATGCTGGTATAGTAGTGGTATCAGTAATTATTTAGAGAGTGCCCAAAGGCTGGACATTGTGGCAGGCAGTTTACAGAAATTACCTCATTTAATTATTGTAAGATTCTTTTGAGAAAGTTACCATAGTCACAATTTTACAAATGAGGAAAAAAAAAAAACCTCAGTGAAATCGTCATATAACAGTGGTACCATGACTAGTAAGTGGTTTTACTAAGGTGTCATGAAAATAGAAGGCCACAGATATGTATGTGTGTATGTAGATGTATTTGCTGGTACATGTATGTATGTATCGCACTCATACATACATGTGTAGTATTTATCTTAGTCTTCCCAAAGTAGTCATCCATGACATGATTGTATAGTTATTGAGTGACTATAAATACTAGTGGTGATTGGAAGAGTAAAAGCAGATAAAGTGAAGGGTAGAATAGGAATAGTAGCTTTGATAAGGTAGCCTTGGGAAGGGGAACACAAGTCAGTTGACAGAGGGCTTCTGGAGCTACCTTCTTGTTCTTTAGAGAAGAGAGAGCTGGGAGAGTTGTCTAAGCCTCTGAGTGAGACAAGAGGGCCAGGTTCACAGATCCCAGGATCCAAGGCTGCAGGGCTAGTATCCAGCAAGGGCACTGATGAAACTGTTAGGCACGTGTGTACATCTTTGCCCTGTAATAAATTAAGTGACGTATGTCAGTATCCAGAGCTTTCCCTCTTATGGGCTTCCAAGTAGCTTTATAGTTGTAATAACACTGGGAACACATAGAACATTGACACCCAGTTTTTGAGTGACTTGAAGCAGGCTGTCTTGAATGGATACACAGATTGAAAATACCAGTTTAAGTTAGATGGGAATGGTCTTTCGTGGCCCTGAACCCTGGCATCACATAGCCTTGGGTTATTTACTTTGTCTCTCTATGTCTTATTTCCTCATTTGTAGATGGAGATATAAATGTGCTTATCTAATACAGTTTTTGTGAGGTCAAGATGAAATAATGTATGTAAGGCACAGCACAATTCCTGGCACCTATTTAGTGCTTAATAAAATACATATATTTATAATGATTCCCATGACAAAATTTGATACAGGGTAAAACATTTCTAAGCCTTAGTCCATTTGGATTTAGGATCACTAACAAGATACAGAGGCTCTTCGGAAAGTTTGTACTTTGGTTTATTTTGCTAACATGTTCTGGTCCTAGTTTAGTGGGACCGACTCAGGGTGAGCTTTAAGCCAGGTTAACACACTGGACAACTAGTGAAGAGGAAGTGAGAAGGCATTTTCCAGGGCTGCCATGTGCTACCCAGAATACTGGGCCTTGAGGACAGCGTGGAGTCCATTGTCTTTGGCCATTTCCCTTCTGTGCCTGAGCATTGTGGATTTGGAGACACCAGCCACTTCCAGCCTGTGGTGTTGACACTCGGCTGGCCAGCACCAGTCATAGCTGCCATCACACCTGCGCACCGGTGCCCTCTAGTCAGCTACAGTGGCTACATCCTTGGGCTCCATAACTTTTTTCAGCCTTTGAAGTAGGCTGCTTGAGCTTGAGATCAGACCTTCCTGTGCAAGGTCAAGAGGATACAAACTGGGAGGTAAAACCTATTAAATGGGTGGTCAGAGTAGACGAGCCTTGAGGGATATGGAACAGCCTCTTCATCCTAGAAGTCATATTAAATGGATACCTAATTGTCTAATTCAGGATGGTTCCCAGAATGAGGTACCAACGAGGGGAAGAACCCTACATCTTGGTTCCAGGTCCTTATCTCAGGCTCGAGGCCACAGTTCCTGAAGCATTTTGGAGTGAATGCTGGTCCCAACAATGTTTAATGAGGTAAAGGGTTCCATAGTCAAATTGGTCTGAGAAACACTCGCTTGTTTCTCTAGATGATTTGCAGTAAGATCATGAAAATTCCTAGAATAAACAAAAGCTGTTCAACTGATTATTTTTAAGAACAGAACATTTTTCAGGGAACCTTAAAAAATAGCATCAATTGAAGAACATCCTATGTGCTTCATGCAATGCACATTAGGAAAATCAGGCTCAAGGACTTCTTGACCTGAAGCAGTCAGTGGGGAATTACTTGTTGTGTCTGCCCAGCCCTGTTCCGTCTTCCAGTGAAGGTTCTCTGTGTCTTCTTTGAGGAATGCTCCTCCCCTCACCCCTGCACCATCTGTCTCCCAGATATTTGTTCTTGGTGGCCAGGAGAGAGGGAGGCTACACATGGACCCTAGTCCCATACACAGTCCCAGGGGCTGTATATGACACAGGGAGAGCCAAAGCAGTGCTTAACCAAGACTTCAAGCCAGTACTGAGATGAGCACTTTCCTTTCTGAAGTTATAGCAGACAAAATGTGAGTTTGAGAGCTGCCAGTAGCTACAGAACCCACCTAGTAATAAAAATTGGTGAGAAAAAACCTGCCAATATGCAAAAAGGGCAGACATGAGGGGCACCTAGTTAGGGCCTAATAAATGATATAGCATAACATGTTGATATTAACACATAAATGGCATATAATATAATGTAATTTATAATTATGTGATTTAATTATATAATATGTAATTAAATTGCATAATATATACCATATAATTATATGTTTATATAATATAGAATGATTAGGTCTTGCTAAGGTTAATATATGTCATATAATTTATAAGCATATAATTCTATAATGTATTATAACAATATATACAATATTGAACATATATAATTTTGTATAGTTATATAAAATGTAAGTATAGATATGTATAGATATATCTTAATAACCTAAGCAAGCCCTAATTATATGGAAGCACATACTATGTAAATAGAGAATTATAGTTATATACAATGATTAGATATATGTAATGATTTAGATATTAATCATCTTAGCAAGTCCTAAGCTTTTCATCATCAGTGAGGCCCAGCCACACCTCAGCTCTTCTCACTTTTGAGTTATGAGAGCCAAAAACACATACTGTTTTGCTTAGACTTGTCTACTTGCCACCAAAGAATCCTGATGAACACAGGCAGTTTCTAGAGGGGCTCTGCCCTCCACCAAGCTGCACACATTTCCAGGTTGGCTTTAGATAGGGCAGTACTGAGTCTAGAGAAGATCATAAAATTCACTAAAAATTCCAAAAGGAGAGCAAATGGGAGCATTGGAGGTTGGGCCTCTTTGGAAAATTCTCTGTTCTTCTAGGTGGGGACCTGGTATTGTCAGCGCTCCTCCACTCGGGGCCTCATTTCATTTCTCCCAGTGTTGGTGTTTTCCTCTCCTCTTCCTGCTCCCTGGACCCTGGCTGTGTCTCACTTCTCAGTCATGAAAACTCAGGAGGTGGCCACATGGTTTGTGATGGAAGAAAGGTATCTGAGTTACTTGTCCTTTCTGCCGTCTAGTTTCCTCTGTCTTTCTGAGCACAGCCAATTTACAATACACGGTCTCTCCATTCTGGTTCCTCCTCCCCAGACACTCAGTCTTCTGTCTTCAATGACTAAGCCTCACTTAATGTAACCAGCAGCCCCCACTCAAGTCCTCTGGCCATTAACGGGGATTATAGTCACAAATGAAAGTGATAGCATTTTATCCCTGATTGTGTGAAGGAGGTTTTCATGTAGGTCATGAACCTTCCCAATACTAGATTGAGTCATTAGGAAGGTGGCAGATTTATTTGTTCATGGTTAAATGTATTCTTGTGTTTTTCTTGATATCTGATCTTTAAACAGTGATGTGTGCCAGAGCTGGCTCCCAAAAGCCAATGGTAGCATCTCTTCCCAACTCTGAGCTCAGTGACATCGTGTTGGTGGCTTAAAACCAGCCATAGTGGTACTTGCACCATGGGAATCAGCACGTTACAAATTAGACCGGCCACAACCCCAAAGGTGGTTGTTCACCATTCTCCAGCACACCACTGCCCAGACGCTCACATGGCTAATCTTTGCTTTTACTATCTCTGTCCTTCTGCCACTCTTTTAGTGGTATTTATGAGTACCCATCACCTACAAGACCAATCACCTAAATTGAGGGTGTTGGGACAATTTTGTTTTTCTGATGAGTCCAACTCACCTGGTCCACACTAATATAGTTTAGAATAGAGGCTGCAACCCAGTTGCCGTTGTATTAAATTCAGCCTGAAAACTTATTTTACTTGCCCCTCATAACATATGCTTAAAAAGTGAATTTGCTTCCCCAATTTAAAATCCGGGAGATTTCACGTGGAAAACCTATGTTTCTTGTCTTAAAAGAGAGATTTGGAGATCTTAAAAGAGAAAATTAGAAGATCTGGCAACAATGAGCAACCATCCTTGTACTGAAACAGTTGGCATGCATTTTAATTTTCATCCTAGTCTCACTCAGGCAGCTGTATTCACTTATGCTACCTGCCTTACCTCTGCAGGTGTTTGAGTTTGGTTTAGAGTAACACGTCCCACATGCTGTTCTTCCCACCTTCCACTAGAAGGAACTTAACAATAAGACAGATGTGGTCCGGGTGTGTATAGAATGGTAGAATTACATTCCACTGGGGAAGTTAAGCATGGTCACACTGATAAAGAGCTCTGCAGCTCAGGTTTGGGACCTCCAGTTAGGGATAAGATTTCCATTGTCTAAGACGTGTAAGGAGGGATGACATTCCAGGTATTAGCAGTAGCAGGAACAAAAACAGGGAATCTCCATGTGCTTTGGGAATGCCATGTGTTTTCAAAACCTAGGATTTGTGCTGGGCAAGTGGGCAATAAAAGGAAGAAAATTTAGGTTGAGGCCAGGTCATTGAGAACCTTGGATTTGAGGTTTAATTCAATTCGGTTTAATGCATTCTTTCTGAGCTCTTGCTATATCCCAAGCTCTCCACTACAGCATGAACCCAGATATGATTGTGATAACACCTCTGACCAGGACTTTTATCCATAGTTTATACATTGGATTTTGTTGTTGTTTTGAAGTTTTTACCATGAACCCCTATCAGGTTTATTCAAGCCACATAAACTAGTATGTTTTCAGGATAAAGAGTATAACTCATTGGCCCTCAAGGGACTGGGGAATCCTTAGAGCACCAGGGACTTTGCTTTGAGAGTATAAGTTACTGAAGTCTCTGTGGCTTGTCAGCCTGGGAGGCACCTCCCAGTGCAACTTTAGCAATGTCAGCCTGGAAGATGGAGGCCAGGGAGGAGGCTGCTATGGTGGCTGAGGGATCAGGTGATGCATTTAAAAGAGATGAGAAGGAATAGACACAGAAAGACAATGAAGACTATCAGACAGCAAGAACACAGGCCAGACTTGGTTGGAGAGTAAGAGAGTGGTGAGAACTGTCACGAATGTGGTAGTGAGTGGCTACATTGGGTGCCAGGGAAGCCCAAAAACAGGGGTGTGTGTGTATATGTGTGTGTGTCCACATGCACACATGGAAGTTACCAAATGTAGTGTGGAAGGACTACCAAACAGATGAAGCCTTCTTAGGTTCCTTGTTGACTCTGAGATGTAAAAGAAAAGAATACTTCCACTTGGCAAGCATTGGGCAGAAAAAAAATCCTATCTTAACATTTGAAAGAAAAAAATCCTATTACGGTGTGAATGATCTATATTTGGGAACAAATCTTGATTAACTCCTTGGAGTAGGAGGATGAGTATGGCTTTTGGCAGGAGACCAGGCAATGAAGAAAAGATGATAAAGCTGCTCTTTAAAGAGGAAAAAAAAGGGGCGGGGTACGGTGGCTCACGCTTGTAATCCCAGCACTTTGGGAGGCAGATCATCTGAGGTCAGGAGTTCGAGAACAGTCTGGCTAACATGTTGAAACCCTGTCTCTACTAAAAATACAAAAAAAAAAAAAAAAAAAAAAAATAGCGGGACATGGTGGTGTGTGCCTGTAGTTTCAGTTACTTGGGAGACTGAGGTGAGAGAATTGCTCAAACCCAGGTGGTGGAGGTTGGCAGTGAGCCAAGATTGCCCCACTCACTCCAGCCTGGGCAACAGAGCAAGACAAAAAGAGAAAGAAGGAGAGAGACTTATTTTTAACATCTGAGAAGGATGAAAAATGAGAGCAGGGAGAGAAGGGGGTGGGGAGAGGGCAGGGAGATGGCACATGGCTGAGGAGGCTGGCCAAAAGGAGTCTGAAAACAAGAATGTCAATTGTGATATGTAGCTGTTTGCCATATTCCATGCAAAATGACTCCTCCTCATGACCCCAGCACTTGCAAGAATACTTTAAATTTTCTCTATTCCCTTGAGGAATTCAAGCAAAGGATAGGGCTTAACTTATGGGTTGGCCCAATACGAAACAAGACAAAGGCTGCAGTAACCACAGCTTGCAGAATCCTAGGAAAGTGCTCTGCATCTCTGCCAGCTCTGGATGGTGAAGGGAGCCCATCTTCAGTGGGCTTTGGGGGAAGGGGGACTCTGGGGTGCATCCGGGTGTTAGGGCAGGCCAGCAGGACTAGGGTCTGCTGGAGGAGCAGAAGGGAGCAGAAGAGGCAGGAGGAAAGAGACAGGGAAGTGTCCAATTCTGTTGCCTTCATGCAGGGCCCCTGACTCCTCTGAGTCTCATCTCTTCCACGTTTAATAGTAAGAACAACCTACCTCGGGGGTTAAGATCATACACATAGAGCTGCAGCGCTTTGTAAGTGTTGAATAAATGCCCAGTGTTATAAGGATCATCTTTGCATTGGTCTCCAATAACTGTGCTGCCAAATTTGGCTCTGGGTGTAACAAAGTTCTCTGACTGAAGCCAGATAGTGGCCAACTTGCCATGTCACCAGCTTCACATCCTGCCCATCTCTCTTCCCCAAGCATGGATTTAGGACAGAGCCCCAAAGAATATTGATGCAGCCAGAGCAGTTCTTGGTATCTCGCCTTATCAAATAGTCTGAACAATAAAACTCTCAGAGGTCATCTTTACTGTGAAATTCTAATATCATATTTATTCACCAATTCACAGAAAGTGTCATAATGACCACCAACATGAATCAGTTTGTAGGCATTTACAAGCCACAGCTGAAAATAAAAATCTGTCTGTGTTGAATAGGCATTTAACAAATTACTTGAAAACTGCAAGAATCGTAATTGTTATAAATTTAAAGTTTGTGGTTCAAACGTGGGTCAGCTCACAGTCATGGGGAGAAGCCCAACAGATTCCCATGATGGTTCTTATTTTCTTCCTATATCTTTATATACATAGAGACTCTCAGCGCCCCTCACTCTGTTTCAGTCTGAATTGGATGTAACAGCTCAATTAGGCCTGAGAGAGGATTCTGAGAAAAGGAGTGGGAAGGGGAAAGGGCATTTTCTCTGATCCTCTGTGGCTGGGCAACCTTGTTCACTGAGAAGACGATGCACTTTTCTGAAATTAGATTCAATTTTCTATAAATTCATACAGTCCTAATGAGATACTCTGAAGTTCGCATTGTTTCACACTCACACACAATAGTATATTTATCAAATAAACACATCTCCTAGGCTAAAAAGATTCATTCTTTGAGGCAGCTTGAAGAGCTCAGAAGTCTGATACATGTCAGGTACACGCTGGTCCACCCCTGGAGGCAAAGCCATCCACTGCGGGAGACACCGGCCGGACTGGCAGTAATGGCCCAGGCAGTAGCAGTGATTGAAGGTGATTCTGCAAGACCAGGCTGCTCCCCTTCCTCTCTCTGCTCTGTCAGCACCACAGAGACTCTGGAGGAGAGAAAATGTGCCTCTCTCTCTCAGGCCTTTCCCACACACACATTGAGGATGAGCAGCTGAGAATAAACAGTGTCCCAGGCTTCTAAATGGTGGTGGCAGCTCCCGACAAGGGAGAAGGGAAAGGCTGAGAGAAGAAATTATTAGACTTTTCAGACTGGCTGAACCCAGAACCTTTACATTTGGTTACAAAGTCATGCCTGGAGGTGACAAATTCAACAGCATTTTATGAAGTATTTGGGCAATGGTGTAGACAAGAATAGATACAAGCTACAGCTTTAGACAGTGGTAGAGAGAAGCTACAACTTTAGCTTGTAGAAACAGCTGTTGGGGGTTCCGCAAACCTACTGTGTGCAGCATTCCCTCATTCTCACTACTGGGGAGCCAGACCCTGTGTCTGCGGCCAGCTGAACGGTGCCTGGAATCTGTGGATTCACAGAGGCTTCTCCTCAGCTAAGAGGGACTGCGGCTGATGTGTTTCTCTGTGGCTCATTCAATTTGGGGTATAGTCATACTAGCGAGTCTCTATGAAGTAGTGACAAGTTGGGTCTTCAATCTCCAAATGTTTACCAAACTCCTACTATGTGCCAAGCACTGTTCCCACTGCTTTGAGAGCTAATGGCAAACAACAATGAGAAAAACATGTAACATCCCAACCAGTGCTTCTAAGGATTTAAAATATGTTGGGACTTTTGACATTATTCTTATTTCTATATCATAGATATGTATATGGCTTTGGGGTGTGTGTCTATATATGCACACATATACGCACACACACATATATATAATCAGCTGTCTGTAGCCTACTCATTTCTGCTAATTTATATTTAGTACTCAGTTTTTCCAAATACCCCTAGCAAATCATTCTGACTCTCTTCCTTACCAAAATTATAATGTCCCTGCCAATAACAGAACAAACCCAGCTCTAACACCTACAGATTTCTTTGAGAGCAAACAACTTCTACATGCAATTTCTTTTCGAAACTCACCAACTTGTCCTCTTCCACCTCCTGACCACCCTGTCTAGTTCAGGGCATCAACAACTGTTTCTGGAAGCCACTGAGGTCAGGCTTGATGCAATCAGGTAGATTGATTTATCATGACTAGTTCAGTTAAGAACTGATCACCTTCAAAAAGCTCTGACTTTGGAAGCAATTGATTTGACTGCCTCTTGGTCACATGGCCAGACTTACCCAAAAGTTTTTGCAAGGTTGAATGCATCTTTAAATACAGAGCAATGCTTTGGCTTTCTAGGGGAGGGGTTGTTCCTGGCACTGTCACTCCTGCCCACTCTCCTGTTTCCTCTCCAACTATGAGTCACTTTTTCCCTCAATACCGCCTATCTCACTTTTTGAGTGATCAGCCCTGACTTTCAAATCTAACTTTCTTGCTCCCCCCACAACCTGCCAAAAAATAAAAACAAAAAACCTTTGGTTATAAATTTGAGTTGCCCCTCTACCTGCATCACCCTTCCAAACCACCTGAAGTTTGAAGTTTGGCTAGTGAACATGAGCAGACCTCTTCTGAATCCCACGCATCAGCCGCGGCACTTGCAGCCATGTAGAAGAGCTGGAGGTGGGTGGGCATGGGCTCCAGATGTGGGTGTTCCATGTTGGCCAGGATAAATGCACTTTTGCCTACAGGGATGGATGAGCACATTATATGCACATCCGTTACCCATAGGCAAGGCCCTCTCACAGAGGCCTTATGAATCCTTCTGAAGGGCAGATGCTGCCTCCGCATCCCTTTGCCTGCTGTTTCTGCAGAGGTGCTAGAGTCTTCAGCTGAGACCTGTGGGTTGATTGTTTCTGCACACAGACAAACTGTGGGCTCATTTCTCTGGTGGCTTCTTCTGCTGGGGAAAAAGACCCAATGTATGTCCCATTTCTGTTCTGAAATGCGCAGTAAAAAGGGTCCAGGTAACAGAGATGCATTTTCATTTCAAGATAAAAGCAAACAGTCACTAAAGCTAACACGTTTCTGTTGTCTGTGATTAATACACACTGTCTGCATTTTGGCTCTTCTCAAATCTGTTGCCCTCTTTTCATTAGTCTACTGGGAATTGAGCTTCACATTGATGAATCTCCTCTGCAGTAAATCTGATACAAGGAACTGGAGAGCAGTACAGGGCTGGGTCATTCACAAATTAGCGCTTTTTCTCAGTCGGGATGCTGCCCCTGACCTAGAGAGTGGAGCAAGCAGGCCTCACCCAGGCACATCTACCCCTGCTCCTGTTTTCTCCCATGCGCATCCTCTGTTCACTGCACTTCCATCCTTTGTCGATCTGATCTTACAAAGGTCCTTGATTCGCAAACCAAGAAGGAAAATGGAGGAGGCTTTCTTCATTGGGGCATCTTAATTTTTCAGACCCAGTCCCTTCAGTGAGGTCAGTTGATCTCTGGGATTCAATTCAGTTCAACATTCGTGGCACACACGGTCTTGGGCCAGGTGCAGTGCTAGGCCCCCGTGGTGCCGCAATAGCTAAGTTGGTAGTCTGTTTGCCTGGAGGAGGTGGCCGTATTAGCAGAGGCAGCAAGAGTTGGGAATCCATACTAATCTTGCACAGTCATGTTTTCCAAGGTCCTGGTCAGGCACTGCATCATTCAACTGCATGTTCTCATCGGGGCGGGGTCCTGCCTCTGGGAAGGTGTTGCCTCAATGATTGAGAAGTACCAGCTCCTTTCTTCTCCCCAGAAACAGGGGTGTCTTGGGGCCATTCAGGAGGACTCTGGAAAGACTGCTGATGCTGAGTAGGAGAGTCTGGGTTCTTCAGAACTCAACAGATGGTGTTAGTTTTCCTAGGCCACGTGTCTAGCCACTTCCTAGACTGTTCCTCCTCTGTCCTTCCACCCCAAAGCCCAGGGACCTAGCCCTCTGACTCCCCATCTCAAAACCCCTCCTATGAGGAGACTTCACCTCATAGGAGGAGTCAGTTAGGTGCAAATGACAAAGTACCAGTGAGTTCCTTTCAAAGGTCTGTGGACCTGCACAGAGTTTAAGCTGTAAATCAGTAGTTGCTGAGCCTCAGGGGAAAGGGGAATTGGTGAATCCTGGCAGCCTTGCAGACCTTAGAAATTAAAGGGCTCAGACAGATTCTAATTGTAGATGAGGCTATAGGTTTGTTTTTGGATTTTTGTTTTCTACTTTTAGTAACATCCAGAATGAGTTACTGCCATTCCGAGGAAGGCCATCCATTCCCCAAGCAATTCAGTGTTTGAATTGTGACGCTGCATGCCCCAGTCTCATTACAAACGGAGCAGTGCTGCGGCAACCTGGCAGTGTCCTTAAATGACCCCTTCCACTTTCCGCTGGGCCCTGGGTGGCTCCACCAGCATACGGGCTGTGTAGGAAGCAGTTCTTTTAGTGACCAGGGTCACTGCTGCAGTTTCAGTGCTTCTTCACAAAACATGGCCCTTGAAGAGGCTGCTGATCTTACAGAAACTTGGCAGGTGGCCTTCCTAGGGATGAGTGACCTCATGACACCCTCTCCTGGGTAGTGTCTCTCTCTAGGATAGAAGGGGCAGACAGGAACTGTCTCATGCCCGAGGGGAGGTGAGGGATGGGGACTAGGACAAAGGTTTCTTGAAACTGCTGCTGCAGCGAGTATAAAGTGGAGCCAGAAGGCCCAGGGTGGGGGTATGGGGTGGTCTGCTTTAGCACCCTGACTACACTAGTAATTGATTTCACCTTATTAGCTAATAGTTAGTTCCTTGCAGTGCCAGCTCAAGACATCTCCTCATCCTCTGCATCAGTGATTCTCAAACTTTAGTGCGTATCAGAAAGCTCATTAACTCACAGACTGCCTGCCTCCAGAGCTGTTCATTCAGTAGCTCTGGGGTGGAGCCCAAGAATATGCATTTCTCACATGTTCTCAGGTGACACAGCTGGCCCAGGGAACCTCTTCTCCTCTGCACCAAGAGTAAGTCCTCAACAGGTCTCGTGGAGGTGGGCCTCCTTAGATCTTCAGCTCTGATGTTGGGCCTCAGGAGGGCTCCCTTGCATCAGTCTGGCTTGTGCCTTTTGAGACTTGGCTCTTGCTGGCCCCTCTACCTGCATCACCCTTCCTAAATTTCCAGGCCCACCTGGCTGCTTTTTATACTTAAGGACTTCCTCTGGCTTATTTTCTCAGAATCTCAGCTGTCAGCCCTGTTATTTCTGCCCAGTGGGCAGGGTGACTGGCTTTCATCTGTAAGTGAACTGAGTCAGCCTTGATTAGAATTGAGGAACATTCAGGGAAACATTGCCCACTTCCCAGTAGAACTCCTCAGTCTCCCTCAGTGATACATGTCAGGGCCCCCGGAATAACACCTGCCATCTGACTTAGGGTGGGTAGCTGCCAAAGCGAGTTACCCTGCCTCCCTAACACCAAACTTTTGTCCCCAAGTGCTGACTGCTTGTGCACAGCCTCCACCACCACAAAGGGACATCCCAACAGCTCACACAGCCAAGAGCTTCTCGTGGTCAGGGAAACGTGCCTTGTTCATCCTCCCTTCCCCTGTTGCTGGCACAGGGCCTGGCCCATCACAGGTGGCCAGTGTAGGTCTGCTGAATTCCACTGAATGTAGCTGCAAACACAGACTTCCATCTGTTAACCGCCTGCACACAGGGAAAGTCTGATTGCTTTCCGGGGTGCTGCTGGAGGTAACTTCTCTTGTCTCCTTTTGTCTCCCTGGGATGGAGTGAAGCCTGGCTCCTAATCCACAGCCCCTGTAAAGTCAACTCTCCTTTTCCAGATGGCACTGAAAGGGAAACTAGAGCATGATCTACGGAGCAGGTACAAAATACATTTATAAAGTAAAGGAAATAAAGACAGGAAGTGAGGGTGCTGGAGTAGACCTCAGAACTTTCATTGCTGATTTCCTTTGCCTGCAGCTGGACAATGGAAAGTGGTTATGTGGAAATTAAATTGTGCCAAGGGCTTTCGCTTGTCAGCCTCAGTGAATGTCTGATATAGATACAGAATCCCGTTCCATTCATAGCCTGCCAGAGTACGTTGCAGAAGGCTTTGGGGATCCCCCAGAGGCCTAAACATTGTCTTATCTAAAAATCATCTACTTTTCACTAGCAAATTCTTTCAAAGAATTAAACCCACTTTCCTACTTTTTTATAAAAACTCTTTGGCTAATTTAAATGGGGGAATGATTAACAAAGTCCTCTTTTTTTTTTCTTCTTGCTGATACTGAGTCATAGAACCAAGAAGATTGCTAATTTTGAAGTGTGCCAGGTCAAGCTTTCTACTGCTGCTGCTGCTATTGATTCAAACAGTCACAAGTCTTTAGGATCATTTTTAGAGCAATGGCAAGAGCAGGGCTGAAATGACAATCCGTCTGAGATAATGAACACTCCTGCTCAGCGATCATTATGGGCTGAGCTGTGCTGGGAAGGCACTGAGCCTGGGGACCTAACACTTGCCTCCATGGAGTTAGCACTCAGTAACTAGGCAGCCACCTCGATTCAAGGCTTTCAACTCTTGTGGAATAGCTGTCTGAGTTTGTCAATTCAGCAAATAGCAAGTGTTTTGTTTGTTTTTTGTTTTGTTTTTCCCCTGGAACATGGGCTTTTAAAACAGCTTAATTAAGAACTATGACATTTTCCTGTTGTTCAGTTTGGAGGCAGAGACTACTGGGTAGCTGGTGAGAGGACGAACAGCAGTTTACCTTCTCCTCAGAAGTGGAAGGCTGCCTTCCATGCGTGTATGGGAGGGGTTGGCAAACTACGGCCTTGGGCCAAATCTAGCTGGCTGCTAATTTTTGTATGACCTGTGGGCTGAGAAAGGTTTTTATATTTTTAAATTATTAAAAATATGAATCAAAAGGGTAAAAAAAGACATGAAAATTATATAAATTCAAATTGCCTGCCTTTTTAGTGTTTTTAAGTAGTTGTATTGGAACCTAAAGTTTTATTGAAACATTCGTTTGTGTGTATTGTCTGTGGCTGTTTTCATGCTATAATAGCAGAGCTGAGTACAGTCACCCCTCAGTATCTGTGGGTGATTTGTTCCAGAACTCCCCTTGGATACCAAAATCCACAGATGCTCAATTCCTTGATATAGAATGCAAAGTATTTGCATATACATATGCATATCTTCCTGTGTTATTCAAATCATCTCTAGGTTACTTATAATTCCTAATACAATGTAAATGCTATGTAAACGCTGTTATACTGTATTGTTCAAGGACTAATAATGAAAAAAAGTCTATAAATGTTCAGGTCAGTTGTAACTATCCATTTTTTCCCAAATACTTTGATTCAAGGTTGCTTGAATCCATGGATTTGGGAACCGCAGATACGGAGGGCCAACTATACTTGTGACAGATACCATATGGCTCACAAAGACCCAAATATTTACTATTTGACTCTTTACAGATAAAGTTTGGTGACACTTGACATATAGGAATGGGGGACATTGCTTTCCACTACCCCCAGCCCTCTTCCTGGATTGTCCATGTGTACAGGGTATGGCCCTTATTAAATGCAGAGATGTTGGTCTAAATCCTGCTTGATAGGATGATTGAATAAATTCAAGAAAGTGGTAATGAGGGATGGGTGTGGAGGCTCATGCCTATAATCCCAGCATTTTGGGAAGCCGAGGAGGGTGGATCACCTGAGGTTAGGAGTTTGAGACCAGCCTGGGCAACATGGTGAAAACCTGTTTCTACTAAGAATACAAAAATTAGCAGGGCATGGTGGTGGGTGCCTGTAATCCCAGCTACTTGGGAGGCTGAGGCAAGAGAATCACTTAAACCGGGAGGCAGAGGTTGCAGTGAGCCGAGATTGCACCACCATACTCCAGCCTGGGCAACAGAGCAGCAAGACTCCGAGTCAAAAAAACCAACCAACCAACAAACAAAAGAAAGTGGTAATGAAAAGAGATTTCACTGAAATCACATTCTTGGTATTTAGATGAATTTGGGCCTTGGCTAGGCCTACAGCATTTGATCAAATGTACAATGATAAATATTTAGTACTTTTTAAGGCAGGCCACCAACTAGCTGATTGCTTTGCTCCACTGAAGCAACTCATTCTGCACTGAGATTTAACAACTTCAATCTTCTCCTCCATGTCATCTAAATCACCTGATAGTTTTAGCCTATTTTCAAGCTCAGGAAGGCAGAATCTGGTTGTCCACTTGGCAAGACAAGCTATGAACTGGGCTGTGGCCAAACCAGTCAGCAGTTCTTCCTAGACATGAGCCTGCATCCGCCTGACTGCAAAATATCTGAGTGAGAGGTCACAGGGTGTCTAGGCCTTCAAGGGTTTTGGTTCCTGGATGCCAGCATAGGGAGGCTGGAAAATGCCAGATTGATTAATGACACTTTTGTCTTGGGATCACAATATCTGGGGAGGGCAAGCCACATTACCCTGCTTACCTGGATACTTCTCCCATCTTGTTCTCACCCATGGTGAGGAGGAGGGTGTTGAAAATATGACCAATGCCTGCTGACCCCGCAGATTCATTCAAGTGCCTGATCTTTGGAGCTGACATGCAGAGAATGACCTCTCACAGCCAGAGTTGAGGGAAACGACTCTGATTGTTTTTGTCACTACTGTTTCTCTGTAAATAAGTCCACTAACCAAATGCTTCCTCAAATTACTCATCTTTCCTGCCCTCGCCACGGGCCACTTTTACCTGCTACCCACCTCGCCCCACCAAAAAAAAAAAAATCAAAACATACAAAGATTTCCCCTAACAGCGCTCTCAACTATGAATAAGGCAGACACCCAGAGGGCATGAGGAACACTTTCCCTACCCACCCAGACTGAAAAGACCGAGCAAAGTTCTCACAAACACTAGACTTAAACATTTAAAATCAAAATCGAATTCCAAAGGAATATCTAAACATATGAAGTGCTCTTTTTGCTGCCACGATTTTGGGAGAATTCAGCAGCTCCTAAATGCCCAAATAAAGATTTTTTTTTTTTTTTTAATTTAAGTGGGACTGTGAAAATTAATCAGTCCTACAGCTTTTCCCCTTGTGGATGTGCAGACACAGTCTAATAGAAAAGGGCTATTTGGTTGGGAGAATTCATAGGAGAAATGTCTATTTCCATCCAGTGAATATAAAACCCCAACTTCTTCCAGTGTTTTTCCCTAAGAAGGGAAAAATAAGAGCACTGGTTAAGTGTGTGACCATGTCTTTGTTCTCCTGTGACTTCTCCTCTCCCTTTCTTTTTCTCTTCATTTGTCTCTTGTGTAGTTTCTAGGTCTGCTTATTTCCCCTCTGCAAATATAAAGCCCTCTGTTGGGGAGGAGCTTATCCCATTCAGCTTTTCTTTTTCTCATAGCTGTTGGTAGAATGCTTAGCACATAGTAGGTATGCAGCAGTGTCTGCTAGGTGCATACCTATAAGCAGAATCCTGGACCAGGAGTGGAAGGTGGGGAGTCTGGTCTTGTCTATACTTTTGAATGACTCTGAGCAAAACATTGAATCGCCAAGCTTCGGTTTACTCGTCACAAAACTGTATCTAACAACAGATGTCTCAGTTACTTCACAGGATTGTTGTGAGGTCCAAAGGAAGGAAAAGATGCAAAAAACATTTTAGGAGGTGGGAAAAGCTGCACCAGATCGTTCTCATGAATCAAAAAGTTGAAAAGGCCTGCCATGGGCCCTCACTGGGTGGAGGTCAGACTAGAGGACATTGGCAGTAGTCTCCTTCTTAAGCTGTTTTGATGACACAAGGAAGAGGCTGAGATTCTGAACTTGTTTTTGAACATGAATGCCACTTAACTTGGGACCAGCTCTGTGCCCGTGCCAAACCAATTGGTATGAGCTTGGGGAGGTGTGGGAAGATGGGGACAGATCATACACACTGATGACAAAGAGGAACCTGAGACGTTTGAAACAAACATGTTCTCAGAGCTTCGTGGAAATTCTATCACGGCCCTAATTCTTGCCTGCTATTCTCTTGGCCACAAAAGATCACGGACCAGTTACTATAGAAACAATTCTCTTCACAGGGTGTGCATGTTAGGATGGAGATGAAAAAGATTTCCTTATCAAAAAAAGAAAGAAATTAGGTTTTCAGATACATTTGCCCTCTATCCAAAGTGTTCCTCTGTTTATGAGTAGAAGAAAGAGGAAGCTGCTTGATTGCAAATATGCTTCTAATTCCTTGCAGTTCAATTTCAAACTTTCATCTTAGACTCAGTGGAGCTTGTGTGTTTTGAATACATCCAGAGAGCGTGTATTTTCTCAAGAGGGAAAATAGTGTAAAACAGAAGATAAGGGACAATAAGGCTGAGTGGTGAGAGCCTTGCCAACCTCAGGGTCCCTTCTGTCCTGGGGGAGCCCAGCCACCCCCACCCTGCCCACCAGGAAGCCTACCTGTGATCTCATCAGCATTTCCTTCTGTTTCATGGCTCTAGGGTTGTGGTAATTGTCACCTGGAGCAGTGCCTGTGTGGAATGCCTCCCAGGCCCTGTGGTTCTATGTGGTGAGTGTCCCTGGCAGGGCAGCTGCATGGTTGCGGCAAGTGCCCAGGCAGCGAGGCTCAGATAGCTCTCATGGGGGATCAGGCCCTCCTTGTGGCCGAGGACCTATTCTTGGTTTAGGACTTTTCCTATAAGCTTATGTGGCCTCTCAGAAAGAAGCAAAGGGAAAGGTTCTCCAAGCCGAGGAACTAGAGAAACAGAGACAGAGAGAGAGAGAGAGAGAGAATGTGTGTACCTTCCCCTGTAAACTTAGTTCTGCCTCTACAAGAACTTTCCTTTAAACTGCAAAGCACTAAGACCTTAGGTGTGTGAAGTTCAACCACCCTCCCTATATAAAGCAACCTGGAGCAAGCATAGGAGGACCTGCTGGTCTGTGTGGAGGAGACGCACAGTGAGTTGGAACCCCAGGGCCTTGGGGACTCTGAGCCTGGGGAGATGAGTGACACAAAGGTGGACCTCTTTCTTGCAGAAAAAAGCAAAGGCAGACTCTGCAGACAGGTAGACAGGATGCTGGGGAGCTTAGGGCAGAAGTGGGGTCTAAGGGACAAAGTCTACCCTGAAGTCCCCACTGATGGCCATGCTGGGCTTCTTGGAACTTCCCTAGGGGACACAGGGAGTGCCCAAGGCTTAAAGGGTGGGCTCCAGGAAGATGGAGAAGGCCTTCCCAGACACGTCACAGACATCAGAGGTGAGGTATGATAGACGTGGGCATACACTGGGTCAGGGTTTACAAAAGGGACACGTGGGCCAGGCAGACCCCTGGACACTAGTAGGGGAGGGTGGAGTCATCCCACTCCAGCTGGGCTTGCCTGGCTCCACTCTGCCCATGTCTGCCTCTGCCCGTCCCTTCCTCCTCTTCCTCCTCTTCGCTGTCATCGGAGCCACTGCTGGAGCTCATGTCTTCCTCTGCTTCTTCTTCCTCTTCTCCCTCAGTCTCATCTTCCCCGTGCCCTGGTCCTGCATGTTTCTAAGGAGAGAAAGGAAATGCTCATCAGGGGCTGAGCAAAGGCCACTTTGGAGCTTATGTTTCTCCATCGATTAAGGAAACATTTAGGGCCCCTGGGAATTTCTTCTCTTAGTGCTAAACTCCTCAGCCTGCAGACAGACTTCCTGGAAGGGAAGTCTTCTGGTAAAAAGGAAGCTAGAAGATTCAAGGCAAAAGCCTGAAATAGCAGCAAATTCCAAGGCATGAACTCAAGGTAGACTATTGTGTATAAATGATAGGCTGGACATTTAAGCCAATCCTATCTATCATTTACTGAACGTTTCAGGCATTTCAGGAGCCTATTTAAATAGAGTTGTCCAAGCCTTAAGTGTCTGCTTCTCAATTTGCTTCCCAGTGAGAGAAAAGAGAGCTTGTGTCTCTTTTCCAACTGTGCATGCAGTGTCCCTGGGAGCAGAAGGTCTTCTAAGCAAAGACTCAGGTATGCGTCCCCTCAAAAATACTCCTTCAGAAAGGACAAATGTCATGGTCATCACTTTCCATGCTTGCTGCTCACCCTCTGACTTGTGTCCTCAGGCTGTATCCCTCTTTCCAGTCCAATTCCCCCCACCCCCATCCAACTTTTGGATGATTCCAGCAAAATTTTATTTCTGAACATTGCTGTCCTGAAGGCTTTTCCTACTCAAGCTCATTGACTTTTGACATCACAAGGTTGGCCTTGTTAGGCACAGTCTTGCCTTGTCCTCGGACTGCTCCAGATATAGTGGTCTTGTTTTCCACGCTCAAAGCTCAGCTCTTTGAGGATGGAGGTGCTGGAGTCTCTATGGCACTGAGCTCAGCACTGTACCTACAGTACATGCTTGGAGAAACTGAGCCACATTAGCACACTGGCTTTGAAATTGGAGTGTCAGGCCAACTGAAGTGGAAACTGGGGACCAGGCTGGGGTGATCATCTTCCCCTGCCTTTTCTAAGTGTGTGTCTACCATCACCCAGGACCCATGGGCAAAGGGTGTGATGTAGAGGACTTCCCTTGACACTCATGGATAAATTCTGGGTGCTGTTGGCTAACTGGAAAGATAGGGACTTTAGAATCAAACAACCTTGAATTTGACTATTGGCTGTGTTAATTTGAGTGTGTTACTTCTCCTTTCTTAGTTGGTTTCCACCTTGGCAAATGAAGATGATGACTTCTATTTTATAGGTTGTCGGAAGATTAAATGAGGTGGTATATGTAGAACATCCTATACAGTATCTGGCATAATGGGAGCTCAATAAATGGCAGGCATTGCTGCTTTATTTTTGTTTTAATCTGTTCTGAGTCTTTGAGTGAACTCTGTAGGCAGTATGGAGCAAAGCCATCTAACTTGCACTGTTAGTTAATCAAAACTTCAATACTGAGTCCGTTGGTGTTAGTCAGCTCTTAGCTAAATACTATGGGAGAAGCAAGACGTAGCCACCTCGTGGTGTTTGCTTGCTTTAACAAAAATTTCTGGTTCTGTTTGTGGGGTAAGAGCAATTAATACATGGTAAATCAGAGAATGTAATTGGTGGGAAGGTATGGTCTGTTCAGGTTGAAAGGGCTAGAGGAGCTCGGAGAGAGGGAGAATCAGTGGAGCTGGACTAAATGGGGCAGGACTTCCAGAAGGAGGGGACATAGACTGGCTTTAAGCATAGGAAGGGTTGAGCTGGGTGGAGGGAGAAGCACCCCACCCGGAACTCCCAGCCCTGTGTGAGGATCACCTCCATGGGGTTGACTGTGATAGTCAGCGCAGAATCATCCCAATCCATCTCAGACTCCTTGGCAGCCTCAGTCTCCTGGATGAAGTGCTGGTGGGCTATCCGGACCCGGTACACACCCATGGCCACGACAAACACAAGCATGCACACGGAGATGATGATGACCACCGTGGCAATACTTGGAACCACTGGAACAAGGAAGGAACTCGCATGACATGTTGAACAAAGGCCTAGCTCAGTCTTGTGATGGAGCATGAATGAAACATCCATGCATAGGATAAAGTCTGTCCTACCACTTCCCAGCTGTGGCACTCCAGAGCAGCACCTTACCCTGTCTGGGTTTCACTTTCATCACCTCTATAATGGACATAACAAATCTTATCTTATGGGTAATTGCTAGGTGTAAATTAAATAATCTGTGTGTTTCCACATAGGTGCAGTATAGGTGCTCATTAAATGCAAATTATCTTTTATTCCTGGCTTTACCCTTCAACTTATAAAGAAACTTCCACAGAGCCAGGCACTGTAGAGTTTAGTAGAAACAGATACAAGTGCCCACCAGATGGTAACACAATATGGCAAGTGCTCAAACAAATTTGGGCAGAGGACTTTGCAATATGGTATGCGCGTGTGTGTGTGTGTGTGTGTGTGTGTGTAAAGAGCTCATGGAAAGCTTCATATAGGACATGATTTTGAGTTGGGCCTGAAATTTTGTCCCAGCCCTTTGTACCAACAACCTCCACTATTATGTCTGTTGTGTAACTTTTTGTTTACTTATAGACTGTCTAGTAGGAGTGTGAGTGCCTCAGAGGGAGGGCACATTTTCTCCATTGCTGGGCTCCCTCCCTCAGTTCTGGGCACCTATGGTTGCTACAGCATAACTGCCTGTTTAGTGAATAGTCTTGAGTCACAATGACTACCTCATGTCCTGAGGGTCCCCCGTGTCGGGAGCCCTACCTGAACTGCGCTGGATGCTACTCCGGGACTCAGGATGATGGACAGACTGGAGGAAGGGAGGCTGCACAATCAGGTGGTTGACATGCTCCTTATCTGAGACTCTGTCTTCATGGAGAACGCTGACCTGGGAAGAGTGGGAGAGGTGCTATTGACCAGGAGCGGCAGGTGGATCAGTTACAGCAGTTCTGAATGAATGAGCGACTGCGTGAGCTTTGGCTTCCCTAACAATGGCAAGACCCACTCACCTCCAAGTTGAACTCATTGCTAGTATAGCGCCCATTGAGTTCTGAGCACTTGATCCGGAAACGCCGGGCCTCCAGGGAAGCCGGACGCCAGTTGCGGTAGAGGATGTGATGCAGCACCTGCTCGTAGCGGCTCATGGAGCCCACACCTGTGCCAACAGACCACATGTGTCATCAGAAGGCAGAAGAGGAGGAGGAAGAGAAGAAGGAGACAGGGTGGGGCTTGTGGTACAAGACCTTGTGGGCCTTGTAAATTTGTTGAGGGTAAGAGCTCAAGCGATTTTGGGCAGACAATGTGCAGAAGTTCTAAGGAGCCAAAATTACACCGATGCATAGGCTTTTTATACAGACTGCCTCAATCTGCTAGATGTTTCTGTGACATTTGCTGAGATCAAACATTGTAAGAAAAGGCATCCATCTAGCTCCTACAGAAGAATTCCCCAGAAGTGGGAATGTGGAATCAGTCCCCAAGACGCTGGAGTAACTCGCCAAAGGAGGGTCTAGAAAGCCATGCTTGAGGCCAAGGATTTTCAACTGATGGTCCCTAGGGGTTCACAGTGCTCCTTCACAGGTGTGGTCTCACTCATGTCTCCCTGGACAAGGACATTCTAAGAGGACACCCTTGGGGCAAAGGGGGCTGAGTGTGGCCTTACCGTAGATGGAGTAGCCTGCAGTAGAATTAGTGGCGTCCAGGTGTCGTTGGTGGAGCTCACTGTGGTTGAGCTCCAAGCACTCTTGCCTTGGGTCCAAGTCCCCTCCGATGACCAAAATGTCACAGAAATCTAAGTTATGAAGCATTTCCTCTAAGACTTCTGATTTGGGTGCTGTAGGAAGACAGACATGGGAAATGCAGGCATGAGGAACGGCTCAGAAAACAGCCCTTGCTAATCATCCTCCTCTGTTATTGCTCCCCAGGTTAAGGCTGGGTCAGGAGCAGAGTCTGTGTGGTCCCAAATACTACATCCACTGCTCAGATGTCCAGGCGGCCCTGAGGTTGCGTAGCATGAATTAGTGGGAAGAACATGAATACTGTAGCCAAAAGATGTGATTTGAATACCAGCTCTGTCACTGAGGAGCTGATAGTGTTAGAGGAACTACCTACCACTGAGTTTCTTCATCTGTCAGGAAGGCAAGGTCTTGAGATGATTGACAACAGTGCCTAAAGCACACTGTAGGTGCTCAATAAGCAACAGCCCTCATTTGGGGAGAGAAAAGTGGCCTTCCACCATGCTCTCATAGCTTTCTCCCTGTGGCTATAGTGCGTCTGTCCCCCCGACCACCTGAGGTTCTGAAGGACGGAAGCACTGTCTTTTTATGATTGAATCCTTAGTGGCTAACCCAGGAACGAGCATGGAGTAGTCACTACTACACCTTGCTCAAATAGAGCTGAATCATTAATAATCAATTAAGTCAATGTGATATAACCAATAATCAATACTTGTTAAATTAATGTAATTAATTAAGGTGCTCCCAGTGAAGCACATTAGCAAGTTGGTCAGTCAAGTTGTCCTTGCCTGATTGTATGACTCTGAATTTCCCAAAGAAATGTCCGAGTGTTTGAATGCTGGGCAGAGTTTGGCAGTCCCAAATTAAAATTCCATCTGAAGAAGGTGATTGGTATTTATGAAGCGTGTGCTATGTGCCAGGCAGTCTGCAAATATAATCCTAATAGACATTAAAAGGGCACTATTATTATCCCCATCTTACTGATGATAGGCTAGTTGTCTTCAAGTGGTTTTGATCTTGCACTTTTATTGCAAAATTTGTGAAGAGAGATAATTTAAATATGTATACTTATTTATAAAGTGTACTAAATAGACTTTGTGTGTTATAAAACATTAAAATAGAAATTTAAGAAAGGATTCACTAAAGATGGATTATTTTAAATCATTATCTTTTAATTTTTTGAATGATAACAAAAATATTTTTGTTCTCACTAGATACATATTATTATAAATAATTTCTTAATTTTGAAATGCTTGTCAACCACAATGGTTTTGTGTATAATCAGCAAAATCTAAAAGCACAATAACGTACACTTAAGAGAAGGTCTATAATTAGCAATACCGTATGTGCATCTGTGTTTCAGATGGCCTTCTCACAGTTTCCGGGATTTTGCCTGCTTCTTGTCAGATCTGGTCGTACTGTCCTTGTTCCTACCTCCCACTGTGGCTGACTGAGAGCTCCGTGAGGTAGGAAATGTGTCACAGAGTGTGTCACAGCTGCCATTTTCTCTCTCGTCGTGGGTATTATCTTCCATCTGCAGTTTCCTTGATTCCCACTGTGTTGAAGGGAATGTGCTTCGTCCAGGGACCCAGAGGCAAATCGGCCATGGTTGAGCCCTCGGGGTCTCCTGGTCTGGTTTAATAAACAGGAAATCACCACCAAGGGCTAAAAAATGTGTGCTGAGGGAAGCACAGCAGTTGCGAGTGTCATAATGGTGGTGGTGGGAGCCGCCTTGGGGAGGTGCTGAAGGCAGAGATGTTTGCCAGGAATCAAAAGATAGAGAAGGAAAGGGACTTTCCATCCAGAGAGCAGAGCAGAGGTGTGAACTAACACAGAGTTGACGGAGGTGTGTGTCTGGTGTGTGCGCGTGCGCCCATGTTGGGGGAATCTCCTGTCTTTGGTATTGAGAGCATAAAGAGCATCTCAGTGGGGGCAGCAGTTGATGCTGGAGCCAGTGGCAATGGTGGCAAATGCCATTATCCTCCTTGTCTAAGATATCCTTAATAATGACCATTCCAACAACAATAGGAGTAAAAATTTAAGGGCACTAATAATAGCTCTTGGACACTTGGCTATGTGCCTGCCTGTACCTCTCATAAACAGAAGGTGAAGTGTGGACCCAGATAATTGCTCTTCCCTACATTTCCTGTGTGCTGTGTCAGATGTAGCACATCCAGACACACTTGGTCATGACCTGCAACCACTGAGGTCAGAGACTCTTATTTATTTCCATCTGATTTTAGCCACAAATGAGAAGAGGGGAAGAGGAATGATCACACAACCTAGTGCACGTTGGCTGTAACTAGGAAACTGTTCTGCCTGGACAGGTGGTAAAATATCATCTATTTTTTATGAGCTAAGAAGGACTGTCTCTTGAGTACCCCATTCACTAGGGACCCAGGGTGGTTTAAGGCAATGGGTAATTAGGATTATTATAACAGCAGCTCTTCAGGGACTGAGGACCACAGGCACCAGCACATCATTAGCAGTGGCTTTTGGAAGCGGGAGGGGAGAGTTGAAAATACTCTCTTGGAAGAGGCAGCAGAGGACAGTTCTTAAATTTATATTTCCCCTCTAGACTTGGATCCCTCGGAGTAACACAGGTTTTCTTCCCTCCCTCCCTTGCTCATTTCCTGATTTCCCTCCTTCCCTTCCCCTCCCCTTCCCCAGCATATACTATAGCTTTCAGTAACTAAGTGTTTCTCTTTGGTAGATAATTCACATTACTCCTCTTTCACTGAAAAACCTTCCCAATCATGAAGTTGTTGCAAATAACAACTTAAAAGTTTCTTGAGAACTTAATGTTCTGAATTGCTGAATGAGACCTAACTTTTATGGTGTATGTATTAAGATGCAGCTATATTTTTTCTTTATGTATCTTCAGCTTTTCTTCTGATTATCAGAATAATACATGCCCACTATAGAACATTTCTGCAATTGCAGAAAGGAAAGGGAAGCAGAAACAAATGTGGCTCTCACCATACTTCTCAGAGAATAACCCTGTTAGCATAGGGTATGTGTCCTTCTTGGCATTTTTCCATGTTTTTCTTTTCCTTAAATGGTTGAGATCATTCTGTGTGTAGGTACTATGTAACTTCGTGTCTTGCATTTTTTCACTTGCCGTTTAGTATAAATGCCTTCCCTCCAACCTCATATCCCTCATTGCTAAACCATCCATTCCCCTCTTATCCATTTGGTTTGTTTATAGCTTTGTCTGTTTTGCTATATTACACTTCCATGGACACATTTATGCCGTGTATACGTTACACGAACAATGCTGTTGTTCTGAAGTATGAGTTCACATGGCTGTAAAAAATTAAGATCCACCCTCCCCACAACCTCAAATGCACCTGTACCTGTGGTTTTCATGTCCCTGGGGGCCTCGGTTTTGGCAAAGGTGCTCACAATCTTGATATCGGGGAAGAGGGTCACTCCCCTGGCACTTTCAAACTGGGCAGCAGGTCTCCAGAAGTGGTCCGTGCCCCGGAGGGTGATCTGGGGCTCGATGGCCTGCAGGACCATCACATAGGCATCCACCTCGGGAATACTGATGCATACATCTTCCCCAAAGCACCTGGGAAAACAGCCTCAGTTATGGCACTGATGAGCAAACAATTAAACCATCTGTCATACAGCCAGGAACCAAAGGTTGCCACCTCCAGTTCTTAACAAGGCTTCCTGACTGCTTAAGAGTCTCTAAGGATGTCAGCAGACATTCAAATTTAAAGCCACATTATAATCAAAACCACTGGCGATCTAGGGACTTTAAGGATTGGCTCCTGAGAGAAATGGGAATTTTCTATATGAGCAACATGTAACCATGAAACCTTCCATTATCCCTTAACAAAGTAATCAATGGCCACATTAATTAGATAGTAACTGCTTGTTATGTGCTTTAGTATTTGGTAAGCAAATTGTTGTCTAACTGGGGGGTTACAGCCGTCTTACTAATTGAGACCCCAGGGCTAAACTCTCCTGCCTCAACTTACACGATATGTCTGTATGTGGATGTCACAAAAGTGTGCCTTTTCTAGGTGTGAGAGCAAACTGCTATTGTAATCACTCTCCTTTCTCCTGATACACCACCACACAGTCATCTGGGAGGCAAAAATGGTGTGGCCACAAGAGCGAGGCCTAAGACAGGCAAGGATCCATGGCCTGGCTCTGCCACTCCTGGGCTGGGTAAATGTGAAGAAGGCACTAGACTCTTGTGAACCTCAGTTTCTTCATCTATACAATGAGGATAACAATAATTGTCCTACAGTAACGGTATAAATGCAGACATATATAGAAAACAAGCTGACCAAAGCCTGCATCATGGTTTCAGCTCAGTAAGCACTGGTTGACTTGACCTTCTTGTCAGACCTCATGGGGGCACTATGTCATTGGCCCTTGCCCCTGGTCATCTAGATGTAGGCTACAGTGGGGGACCCCTGGGTCAGACAGATGCTCTCGGAGTGCTGGGTGGCCTTCAGCTGGTGGCAGCCATCATCTTACATGCCTTGGGAAAGTTCTCGAGGAAAGGGTATTCTGGGTAGATTCCAGGCTGAGCTACTCCATCCTCTTCTATGGGTGGGTAAAATGTGGGAGCTTTGGTGGCCTCCTCCTCCTCCCAGTTTTCTCCTGCTTCTGCCAGGTCAACCCCACAGCACCCCCTACCTTTCTTCAGTTTGCAGAAGCCTGGTCTCAGAGCAGGACGCAGGCCAGTCTGTTCTCTCATCTTCACTCTAATCTGGTGCTGACCTGGAGGTACCTGTTCCCTACCCCTAAGCCTGTAGGGGTGGAGCACTCCTGCGCTGCTCTAAAACTACTGAATGTAACTACCATCTATGGGCTTTACACTGGTGCCTGTCCCAGGATCCAACAATGTGGCAGTCAGCAGACCCATCTTTCCCATCCTTGTTCCTTTCTTTCTGAGTCCTTTTCCTGACTCTTGGCGACGAATGACTGCACTTCCACCTTCCGGGAGTTTTCCTGGGATCCCCCTCCTAGCAGCCCTCCAAGGCAGCTGCTGTGGCTGAGAAGTGATTTGATAGGCCAGTGAGTGAGTTATCCAAAGGCTTCAGTGTCTTCTAATTTAACTCTGATCCCTGGAAATAAGAACCATGCCTCCTGTTTTTCTGGCATACCTACAGGATTTAGGAACTCTAACATAGCTGCGTTGGTTAACTTAATTCAATTTAATAAACATTTGTCAAGCACTTCCTATGTACCAGGCACTGTGCCCTTAAATCAGAACACTTCAATCCCACACCCAGATCACTTCAAATTCCCAGCTCTCTGAGAATTTATAGAGAGCAGTACCTTCTAGGCATTAGATAAGATACAGAATAAAATAGAGAAAGGCAGATTCAAAGTGATAAAGCAAGAGACCATCTTGCTTAAGAAGAAAACAAGAACACAGATCCGTTGAGGCATCCCCATAGGAATAGCAGAAGTTGAGGGCAGCTGAAGAAAGACAAATCCTATTTTGCAAGGGAACATTCCTAAAGGACCAACCCTGCTGGCTCAGTTGGCCCCAAGCTGACCAGCATCCACTCACTGGACTTTGGAGGAGACTTTGAGGCGCCGCACACCCGCGGTCGGGAACTGCCTGGAGTTGATGTAGGACACTTTCTGGAGAGCACGGTTAATGTTCCCAATGTCATCACCTTCCATCACCAGGATGGACTGCGAGGGGTTAAAGTGATACTGGAAGACAAAAGTGAGTATCATGGTAGAGAATGGTCAGTGATATACATGGTTTCATGGGAGCACTTCCTGTCTATACAGGGCAACAAAGGTCACAACGAACACCTTCAGAGCATCTGCCAGTGATGCAGTTGTGTGTACAAATGATAGTGTTTGCACTTCCTCCTACTCTCTGTTGGGCTTTGGAGCCCTCTTCTATGAGGTCTTTCCAAGGACTCTGCCTGGTCATATCGGCCTGAGCCATTGGATTGAATATTGAAAACCCAGCCATGGTGCTCTCACAGCCCAGCCCCTGGTGAACAGTGGCCCATGCTCTGTGGTAGCCGGTGGTCTGGACCACTCAGAACTTGGGTGTTGACTCCTTTTGCTATCTTTGTCTTTGGCCTTGAACTGCTCCCCAAATTCATCTTGCACTCCTGACCCAGGCCTCATCTTCTTAGCTTCTAACCTTCAAGCTCATTTTTTCAGTTAATGACTTTCTTTCTCTCTCAGATCTAATTTTTTGTGTTGCTTTTCAAGTGCTAAACTTGAGTTGTCTAGCACTTGAGTTGTACTCACCTGCTGCCTACACGTCTGCCAGCAGCCCTGGGTTGGTTATCCATTCTATCCTGAGTCCCTGGTATCCCACACTTACCAAAGGCACATAGCGGCAATTCTCCCCACTGAGTCACTTGGGTACTCAAGCTGGATATAGACTCTTGCCCTCTCCATATCCCCAAGACAGTTACTTCTCTGAATGAGGCCGGGAAAACTGCCCTTGTACTGCCCCGAATTACTGACTTTGACATACTTCTGAGCAAGAATTATTAGGAAATGCTATCAATGAAATATCAGGAACGTATCTGTGAATTCAGATTATGCATCAAATGCTCATGGCAGGGGAAAGGGAGACAAAGATCTTTTTTTTAACTCTTTTGAATAGATAACTATTCACGTTTCAAATGTACATATGTGTTAGGTGAAAAGTATCCGTCTTATTTCTATCTCCCATCCACCCAGTTTCCACAGTCCCATCCCACAAGTCCCCACTGTTATATTAGTTTCTTAGTGGCAGACTGCATTGTTGTTCACAATTCGTTGTTTCCCCTCCCATGGGAGACTTATACATGTCTACCTTATTATTAATAGGCTTGACTGTATGACTTATGGTACCCTTCCCTGCAGGATATATGTTTTTGCCCTGTTGCACTCAGCAATGGTCATGTTACTTGCTTGGTCAACTAAATGTGGGCAGAAATATTATTTGGTTCACACCCTATGGAAGATTTAATAACCAGTTCATGGTATGCTGCATCTGTTTCTCTCTGCCATGAAACTGGCAACATTCCTTTAGGGGCTGGTCCAGCAGCCTGCATCTCACAGTGAGGGAGGTATGGATCAGAGCTGCAGCCTGTCCATAATGGACATGAAGCATGGGCAATAAATAAAATTTTGCTCCATAAGCCACTGAGATATTAAATAATTTGTTACTGTAGCATAACTTAGCTTATCCTGACAGTTATACTCAAGCATTCTTATAAATATATAATCAGTGAATATAGATTTTCATTTTTCTTCTTATAGCAAAAGTATCTCATTACATAATATATCATACTTTGTTTTAACTTGGCTCATATCTTGGAGCTCTTTCTGTATCAGTACATGACAAGCTTCCTTATTCTTTTTTAGTAGGTGTATAGTATTCCATTGTAGGGATAAACTGTAATCTTTAAAACCAGTTTCCTAATATGGTCATTTGGGAAAATAAAGATTTCTAATCTTTTACTGACAATGTCAGAATGAATAATCTTGTGCAAGCACAACTGTAGGATCATCAACAAGTGAAATTGCTGGGTCAAAGAGTATGTGCACTTTTAGCTTTGATAAATGTTGCCTACTTCTCCATTGCTAGGGATTATATCAACACATACTCCTCCCAACGGTGTAGGAGAATGCAGCTTCTCTCAGTTCCTCAACAACGCAGTATGCTATCAGATGTCAGGATTTTTGCCAATCTGATAAATGATAAATGCCATCTTAGTGCAGTTTTAATTTGTAGTTTTTTTTAGCATGAGGAGCTGAGTATATATTTTCATAGGTTTAAGGAAAAATGTATATTAACGTTTTCTGATCTGACTTAAATGTGTTTATAAGGGTGTTCTGTGTCTGGACTGAAACAGGAGGTGGATGTTGGTGACACTGAACCACCTAAGTCCCTTGCATGGTGTCCCCTAGCCAACTGATAGCTCCATCTTTGTCACCTTGACCATCATGTGAGTGTTTCATTGTTACCTGGTCCTTGAGGCCTCCCAGCTTCTCTCATTTCGATTCCCACCGGGCTTTGGTGCCTTTCTCCTGTAGCACTTACAAAATGGTAATACCACTATTATAGTACAATGCCCAGTAGTTCATGAACACAGGGACTCTGCCTCTTATCCCTGCATCCCAGAACTTAGCCTTAGTGTTCTGAAAGCTGCTGCTAGATGAATTAGTGAAGGGTCTCCAGCCTACACTATCATCTCCTGTCACTCCCCAAAGGGGCTGTTTTCTCTCACTTGTCTTTTCAGTCAAGCTCTGTGGAAGTCATTATCACTACTCGCCAAACCCTGTTCTCCTTTCCTTCCTGGGCATTGTGGAGGCTACACTCCTCAGCCACCTTGTGCCACAGGTGGCCAGAGTCACATGAATCTGAGCTGAGGCAGTGAAACACCCGTAGGATGCTGCAGCGTCTTTTTCCCTCCACTTCAGTGACTTGCGCATTCTAGGCAGAAACCCCACCCCACCTTCCTAAGAGAAAACTGAACTTGTAATGTTAAGCCTGTGAGGCTTGAGGTTTGGGGATCATATGCTACTGTAACAGCTTAGCCTGTTTGGGAAAATGGCACTTCCCAGGCCTGATTCTCACTTCCCCAAGGCCATAAGGCATCTTTGAAAGACCATGGGCTTTGTGGATTCTAATATTCCAGTTCCAGTACAGGCTACAAAGTACAACTTTAGAGTACTTCCTTTCCCTCTTTAGACTTCATTTCCTTGTTTAAATAACGGGGGAAATGAATATCTATCTGTGTGGGTATAACGTTTCTAGCACTTACAAGATATTCAATATGCCATAGCTTGGATGATAATTCTTACTACTGTAATTATGCCAGCACTGAGTCTTTGTGTCCAACCTTCACTGCTCTCGTGTCCTTGTGATTCAGTTCTCTTCTGTCCTTCCAAGTCCTGAGGAGCGGTGTCTCGCTGAGCCGTGACATTTGGCCACGAGCACCACTCTCTGGTGCTAGATCCTGGAGTGCCCAGGCATAAGCATGGTTGATGCCACAGTCAGTATCTGAGTCAGCATCTCTCTTCCCTGGAAGGCCTCAGCAGCTTAGGGTGCTTATCCCTGGAGCTGCCTCATGCTAGTGAGTCATGATTAGTGCTGAGGTATTTGCAAGTCATCAGTTCCAGATTTGAGAAGATTGAAGGTCATTGTTCTACAAACACCATCTATGTTTTAAGAGGTTTTTCTGCCCCTCCTCTCCAGCCTCGTCCCCTGCACCATCTTCCTATAGCAGAGTCTTGTGCTGTTGCTGTCTGTCTGTCTGCATCCTCCAGAAGATTGTGAGGACTTCAAGGGCAGGGCTACTGACTTTTCCTCAGCACCACTGCAGGGTCAAGCACATGAAAAGCCTGAGGTAGATAATAGGTCTGCAGTGGAGGCTGGTCTCTGAGCCTCACATGAGGGCTGCGTAGGAAAATCAAGAGGTTCTTCTAGAGGGATGGATAAGCAGTATCCTATGGTGATCAGCAGAGGTCATAATCCCTCTGCAGCCACCTGGAGAGAGACTGGAAGAGACAGTGTGTTGGATCTCTGGTTAATACCCTGTTCTGTGCCACAGCACTGGGAGGTGTGCCACAAAGCGTGAAGGTGGGCACTGGCCTAGCCGTCAACATAGTTCTTGCAGGGTCAATAAAACCTCCAGAGCAGGTTTTGAGTTTTTGTTTTCTTTTTTTAATTGTGGTATTTCCAGCTCTTTGAATGGGTGTCCAGTTAAACAGAAGACATGTTTGTACTGGCATCTCTACCAAGGCAGGAGATGGTGGCATGCTAGGGTCCCCAGCAAAGGGTGATAGTGCTCACTCCCCCTTGGGAATCTGTGCTGTGGCCATAGCCTTTCTTTGAGCCAGGAAGGTCCTAGATAGATAGCCCTTGCAGAATGGTGTTCCTATTAGAGTCTTCTCTTAGAGGTTTAAGTGGCATCTCCAGCCCCCCAGCAGGCTGGACCACCAGTGAAATCACTGCTCAAAGCCCTGGGCTGTTCCTTTGAGAGCAGGCTAGCTATGACTCAACAGGAACCCTGCTGTTCCCCCTGACACCTGCCTGCCCATGGTCCATATTAAGTAAATAACACAAAATTTGGACTCTGATTTTTCTGACTTACAGATTCAGCTAAACCATTTCTCTGAGTGGGGTCAGATGAAGATTTGCCACTTCAGAAGTTCCTTTGCAACAAAAGGGAGCTGTGGTTTGTTGAGAGTCTACTAGGTTGTTAGGATATATATGTGTGTGTGTCTGTGTGTATTATATATATAATATATAATCCACAATATATATACATATATAGTATATATATATATATAGTATATACATATATAGTATATACATATATACACTAAAATGTATATAATATATAAATTAAGTATATATAATTTAGATATATAATTGTTACATCACTGTAACATAAATAATATTATGTTTATTTTATACATGAGAGATTTAGACTAAGGGATTAAAGTGTCTTGCCCAAGGCCACTCAGCTAATAAATAATCAGCATCGTGATTTGAACCCAGGAGTGTCTACTTCTAAAGTTCTTGCTCTTTCCCGTTCTTCCACATGATGGAGATGACAAATTGGCAAGGACTGTGCTATAAAAATCAGAACAGGGTATTACTCAGGAATGCGGTGATTCCACAGTATCTTGTATGGATGCAAGACAGCAGCCACTAGACCATTTTAGGACTCAGACATGCTGGAGAAATATTGATAAATATGCATGATTCAGAAGAAGACAAGTAAAGCAAGAAACATAGGCTGATCCCTGTGATCAGGTAGAGAATTTCCTTAATCACAAAAGGGCCTCACTTCTCTCCACCAGCCAGAGAGGTAAGAGGAGGCCAGTAACTGGCAAATAAAATAATAGTCATTATTCTGAAATGACATGAGGGGTAAAGGGAGGGAGGAAAGGAAGGAAATTTATTTTAATGATTTTTAAGAATGTCTTCTAATCTGAGTTGCTGGTATGGAGGGAAGAGCATTAACTTATTTTGGACAAATCCCTGAGCCCCAGTCCCCTTAGTTTTGAAATGGGGTCATAGTATTTAATTTGTTGTGAGGAGTAGGGATAATGAACATGAAATAGCCCCCAGTGGTGCTCCATAAATTGGGCATCTTATTAACTTCTCACACAGTGCTCTAGTTCTTACCAGCCAAGCCCTAGAAATGGAAAAGGATCGTTTGCAGTGGCTTGGTTATAAACAGGTAGCATCTGGAAAAGTCAGATTTGCTTCCTCAGTCCCCATTTTTTTGTGCCCCTTACTTTAGCACCTCCTCTTTTCATAGGCTATGACTACTCTGTAGAAATTGCTGTGGTTCATATATTTGTAATTTTAATAAAAAGGCAAGACTTTTGGGCCCAGCATCTTTGTGTTTTTGCCCTGTAGTGCCTACCACCCTGAAACTGTGCCTGCCTGCAATGGTTCAGAGCAGAGAAGATCTACTCAGAGGCAGAGAGTACATTTAGAATCAGAAAAAGAGAAGACGTTAGGAGGATAGATTTTTCCATCACGGGGTTGACTGAACTCTAAGGAAGCAATGCGAACAGTAGGTCAAGACTGCCCTTTCCAATATGAGATATCTTTTGAGCTTGCCCCAAGGACAAGTGATTAGCTATTGAGAGCAACTGTGTGTGTGTATCTAATCCATGTTCAACAATGTTCTGGAAAGTCAATCCTGCCTTGCCGTGACTTTTGTACTCCTCCCATCTTCCCCATGCTGAGCATCCTAAACCCCACATATGCTGAGATCACCCTCCCTCGCCTGAGCCTACAGTGGCTCACCATTGCTGACAGAAAAAAAACGTAAACACCTAAACTAGGTGAATAGTGGCCTCTGCCTACCTCTCTGGCACCTTCCACCTTTTTCCTCCTGCAGTTAGACACTCATAACACTGGCTTTGTTGAAGTTCTAGTGAATCCTGTGCTCGTCCTCAGCCCTCCATCATCACTCACACTTTTGGATCTGCCTGGAATGACTTCCCTCTTTCCCATCCCCTCTCCACCCCTGCCTTTTTCCTAGTTGGTTCCTACCTATTTGTAAACATTCTACTCTGGCCTCATCTCCTCCAAGGAGCCTTCCCTGACTGCCATTCTCCAAGGTTCTGGATCTCTGGAGTGGGACTGAATCTATTCATCACTAATTCTGGGATTTTTTTTTTTTTTTTTTTTTGAGATGGTGTCTTGCTCTGCCGCTCAGGCTGGAGTGCAATAGCACAATCTTGGCTCATTGCAATCTCTGCTTCCCGTGTTCAAGTGATTCTCCTGCCTCAGCCTCCCGAGTAGCTGGGATTACAGGCACCCACCACTACACCAGGCTAATTTTTGTATTTTTAGTAGACAGGGTTTCACCATGTTAGCCTGGACTTGAACTCCTGACCTTAGGTGATACACTTGCCTCGGCCTCCCAAAGTGCTGGGATTACAGGCGTGAGCCACTGCGCCCGGTGGGATCTTAGGCCAGTTCCCCATCTCCTTCAGTTTTTCATTCCTCATATACAAAAATGGGAATATTTATGGTTCCTTTGTCATGAGAGTGTTCTGGGAATCAATACCCATGAATCATTTAGGACAGACAGTGTCTGGCACTTGAGAGACCCTCAGTAAATGTTAATGTTCATAGTCATTGTTGTAGTCATCAACTCGATTACAAACGTCTGTTTGTGTCACTGAGGTCCTTGAAGACAGTAAGCTCAGAACACTTTTTTTCATATCAGTACCCAGCCTATAATAGAATATTAGCATGTCCATGGAATGATTGTGGAAGTGGCTGCAATTTGAAGAATACTCTCAGACCAGCAGCTTTTCCAGGGATACCCAGCACCAGAGCTTGACTAGCAGTAGGCTACTGATCTGGAAATTTCTGTTGGAGTGGTGACTCCCTGTCCAGGTGAGACAGGCCCAGGGCAGGGCAGGGCAGAGCTGCCCACGGGCAGTGCTGGGTCAGGGATGGTGGCCAGCTGTGAAACCTCTGCTTTTGTCACACTCTCTAGGGAAATGGCCAAGGACAGAAACCCTCGCAACTGCTGGGGTTTCATGGGGCTATCCGTGTTGCAGGAGGCACAGGCTGGGCTGTTCCAACTTCCAGAGGAGGCTGAAGGACTGCCTTTTCATACTGGGGTCCACTGTGATTGAGTGGGGGCTACAATGATATTAGCTCTGCTCTTTATTCAGGATTCCGTGGGCCAGCACCAACATGTGCTCGCTTTGTAAGGCCAGGTGAGTTTAGAAACTGACCCTGCCTTTCAGAGGGTTCTTGCTGAGGCCACAGTCAGTCACATCTCTCCCTGTCCTCTTCAGGGGGAGCTTCTCTCAAATGAACCTTTGCTTCTCTGAGATCACTTGAATATTTCTATTTTGCATAAACAATACAAATCATTAACTGTTCATGTTTCTTTTTTCTTTTCTTTTTTTTTTTTTTTTTTGAGACAGAGTCTTGCTCTGTTACCCAGCAGGCTGGAGTACAGTGGCACGATCTCAGCTCACTGCAGCCTCCACCTCTCGGGTTCAAGCGATTCTCCTGCCTCGGCCTCCTGAGTAGCTGGGATTACAGATGAGCACCACCACACCCAGCTAATTTTTGTATTTTTAGTAGACATGGGGTTTCACCATGTTGGTCAGGCTGGTCTTGAACTTCTGACCTTGTGATCTGCCTGCCTTGGCCTCCTAAAGTGCTGGGATTACAGGTGTGAGCCACCGCACCTGGCTCATGTTTCTTGGGCCTTGAAGTAACAATGTAAGACAGAATGACCTCCACACCTGCTTTCTAATTCCACCCCACCCAGGTTTCCACTTTCCTTTTAAATTTGTATTTCACAAGGTCCTAAGTTTTTGTTTACTTTTTATGCTTTTGAAATGCATTCTTGCATCCTTCAGTACCTTTAGGCAAATAAACAACAGAGCAGCCAACTAACACACAAATGAGATATAACAACTTCATCCAGGAAGACACGGAACACGTGACTGCTTCTGTGTAGTGGGCTGATTATACGCAAGGGCTTGATCTGGGAGTTTTGGAAGATGGCCGCAGAAGTCCACTGTGGAAGTAATGGTTACTAATCTCCCCCCAGATCCCCCATCTCATGGCTGCACTTTGCCATGGAGCCATTTTTGTGCAACGTTCCAGGAAGCTCCATTTCCCAGTCTGTGCTGGCGCTGGGCAGACTGGGCATCATGAATCACTGTCTTATGGGGGGCAATGCCAGTTCCTGCCTTACCTTTATTCCTTGGCCAAGGCTTTCCAAGGAATTAATATCCAGCCCTTCCTTGCAGGCCTGAAGGCAGGAAATCACCTTCTGGCTTTCCATTTTGCCAGGGCGGATGGTGAGACTGGCCAGGCTGCCATGAAAGAACTGAGCAAACCGTGGTTTGGTGACTTCTCCTCCTGAAAACAAAAACAAAAAACAAAACACCGTCATTTGCCCTGTGGAGACCAGGTAGGAAACAGCACCTCAAGACACCACTTGGCCATGCAGGCAAAGATGCCCTGTGTGTCCCCTGAACCTGAGCTTTTCCTTCTGAGTGATGAACACATTAGCCAGAATCTCGATAAGAAGTTACATGCTGCTAATGCTCTGGCTCTCCCTGGCTGCACCAGATTTAGGAATCCTGGCATTTCTGAATTTTAAAGGTTATTTTCAAGGGTACACTGTCTTAGGAGATGGGAGGAGTCTCATGAGTGAAAATAGGAGGGAGAAGGAAGCTGTTATTGATTAAACTCCAGGCCTACCTTGTGCCAGTCTCTGCCAGGAACTTCATCTGAACAAGCCGGCAAGGATGTGGTGGCATCGTTTTCACCTGGCAGGTGCAGAGCCCTGAGACTCAAAAACAATACTTTCCCCAGGACATATAGCTAAACACTGGAGCTGATGCTCTAGTTCTAGTCTGTCTACCTCAAAGCTGGCATTTGCTTCCCTATATTCCACTGAGAGCTTCGCATGCGACTGAGGAATCCTAGAAACGCTCCATTTATGAGCTCTGGCTTTCTCATGATGTGTCGATTTCACACGTGCTTAAATTCAAGGCCTTTGACCTAAAAGGACTTCCTGATTCCATTCTGCCTTTGGCTTTCCTCTCATCGCCTGCTTTCTGTCTGCTACCACACTCTCTCCTGGCTGTGCTGAGGCCTATGAGAGCTCAGGTCCACTTCTACCCATGTGCAAGTGTTCCAAGTGCTTGTGTTGCAATGCCAGCTTGAAATCCACTCCCTCTTTTCTCCCTGTTTTCCAAATATGATCTCTGAGGTCCATTTGAAGGCTTGCCTCCCCTAGGAGACCTTTGTTACTAACCTTACTGAGCACAGGCCCCTTCTGTCTGTGAGCAACCTTCCCAGCCTGGATCTTGTACTCCTGTTTGTCCAGAGAAGAACAATGCATAGAAAAGATGGACCTGGGTTGAACTCCAGCTTTGCTAGTTTCCCAGGAAGGTTTTGTAAGCTCCCTGGGCCTCTGCTTGATCCTTGGCACATTTCTGGGTTTTGCTTCCAGGTTCTCCTGGGCTCTCTTGGTGGCTCCTTCAGTTTTCCCAATGCCTGGCTCTTGCAACACCTAGTCAGCAGCTTCCTCAGCCCTCTTTGCTGCTAGCAGTTGCTAAGAGTGTGCTCCTACGAGACACCTTCCTGTGAAAGGCTTCTCCAGCTCCCTAGAGGGCAGATTTCCAACAAATGACATCCCTGCAACTTCTCTGCTATTCTTCAAGCCATGCTGTGCCAACAAAGTCTAGATATCAGCTTGGGGGCAGCAGGCTTTCCCTGGGATGCTCTATCTCAGCCCTGAGGGTAGTGGATGGTCCTTATAGATTCTATTCCTGTGTTCTTTAGAGTCCTCTTTAGAGTTCTTACCCACTAATTCCATGTTACTCTAATCCCTTTATTCATTTTTTTCTGTTGAAATTATAGTTTTCTCTCTCCTGATTGAATCTAGATGCATATACCTTCCACACCTGCCCATATGTCTTTGCTTAAACCTATTCCTCTTCACACTGAGACACCACTCCCAAATAACTTACATTAGGCAAATCTCACAGTTCCTCAAGGCCCCTTAAGACTCCTGTTTCCTTATGTGCATGGAAACCCTCCATGATTCCCCTCTGCCCACCATGTGCCTCCCTGACCTGAGCCCCCTCCCCTACCTACCCTTTCCCTTCCTGGAGCCCCACCCCACCCTGATCCATTTTAGCATACCCCTCATCACCTGGCATTGCTAGCTAATTGTTTACAGGTATGTGTTTATGTCTGCAGTAGCCTAAAATACGGTGTTTCTTAGCCTTGGCTACACATTTTAATCATTTGGAGATCTTTAGAAAGACAAACTGATGCCTGGTGCTGGGTTACGTCCCCAGGGATTCTGACTTAATTGGTATAGGGAGTCTTGAAAACTTCTCAGGTGAATCGAATGTGAAGTCAAGGTTAAGAACCACTGGGCTACAGCTTCTTGTGGGGTTGGGCCTTGTGCACTCCTCCTGTGATCTCTATCCTTTGTGCACCCGCAGCCTTAGTCTTGTTGCTCTGTGCACACTAGTCTAACTTATTAGTCAGTCTTTCTCTCCTGAATGGCAAGAATCACTCATGCATTATTCATTTTAATGAAGACAATCCTGAGCAAGTTTTAGGGGCTGAGTGCTGCAACAGGCACTTTGTGTAAGCCGGCTCATTTATTCCTGTCAACAATACTGGGCATCTTGTGTCTTCCTGGCATCCTGCACCATGCCTGGCACACAGCAGACGTTTTGTAATTGTGTGCTTGAATTGAAGGAGATGGTGAGTTGAATATCAGCAGAGTGGTAGGTATTGTGGTTCCTTCCAATATCAATCTCACTCCTTCCCTCTTGCAAAGGCAGTCCTAAAGTTTAAGGTATTGACTCGCACTCCAGAGACAGACTCTCTTTAGTTCAAGTTAATTAGATTATTCCATTCCTATTACACCTGTGATAGATTGAGAGGTGGACCTGGGACCTAGGATGAAGCCATCACCTGGCAATCAATAAGTCACAGGAATTGATCCAGGAAGAATCATGAGACCAAATTGAGGCCAGTATCATGAGATAAGCTGATTGTCAACCTCTGTATAAAAAGCTTCAATTTTTCCTCTTAAAGTTTCTGGAACAAACTCTTGCTCTCTTTCCTGGAGACAGTTATGGGAAGATGGGAGGTTGGCTGTTGAAGCTATCTTGCCAGCAGACTGGTGATGACCAAGGCCCTGCATGGAGGAGGGCAGTGCCAGGAAAGCCCCAGCGGGGAAGAGTGGCGCCTGAGCTGCTCTGCTCTGCCTTGGGACGTTCTCAGCCTGGGGTGCTACTCATCCCTCTTTATGGATTTTGACCCACAGTGTTGTTACTTGCCACCCAAAGCATCTTTACTTTGGAAATAAAAGAATAAGTTTATTTTGAGGTACTCAGTTTACAAAAAGCTGTAAACAGATTTGGCTTTGAGGAATTGGTTGAGATGACCCATGGCTGTGGGGAAAGCTAACTGGGGTTTTCTGATATACATCCTCAATGCTCCCATGCATAAAGTGCTCCTTGAAGCCATTAGCATGTTCCTATTCCAGCAAAGGGGCATCCCTGTTGATCTGCAGGCAGAGGGTGTGAGCCTGTGTGTGGATGGTGGCGCTGCCACTCTCCAGTGGTCATCTCATTTCAGTCTCCTCATCCTTGGAGCAGCAAATCCAACAACTCCTATTATTTACTGGGCATGCATTATGTACCAAACACCATGTGACATATTCAGCATACATTGTTTCATGGAATCTTCATAAAACTCCTGGGAAGTAGACACTCATCTATAGTTACAGATGAACAAATTTAGGCTTAGAAAAGGGGGAAGTAGGTGGCCGAAGGCCACACCAGTACGAAGTGGTGAAGTGTGTGTTCCTATAGCGTGAGTACATCCACCCATGCACAGAACAACCCAGCTGAGGTTGCCTGGTGGTGCCAGGTGGTTGTGATGCAGGATTTAAAAAAAATAAAAGATGCATTTAAAATCTCTTTCCTTTGACTACCTAAAGTGTCTGCATAGACCACATGACTCCTTTGTTGGTTAACATTTAGACATAAACATGCTTATGAATCATCTTAAGGAAAAAATACCTGATTTTTTTTCTATAAAGGACCTTCTTTAAATGTTTGCAAACATGATTTTGGATTCCTGAGGCTAGATCTGCACCCATTTTTAAAGCATTTTCTGTATGACTGGCCTTCTGTTAGATTCAGTTAATTTAAGATGTGAACCATGGTCTTCAGGAGCTTACATTTATTTGCGAGAATAACATAAAGGCACTGAAAATAAAATAAAAATGTGTGAGTAAATTGCCAGTATGATAGGTTCTAAGTCAGGACATGTTTCATTTCCAAACAATTGATGTAGGCAATGTGTCCAACAGGTAAGAGGCAAAAAAATAACCATCATTTGTTAGACTCTTGAAACATGACAAGTTCTTTCACATGCTACTTTATTTAATTCTTAAGCAGAGGGATTGCATTTTTGAAGTCTTAGCTTCTGTTCTTTTAATTTTTCCTAGTTGTTTCTTCTAGCTTACCTTCCATCTAAATATACCCTGGCTTTGAGCTCATTGTCCCAAGGAGGGTCATGGCAGAGAGAAGAGTAGAAGGGGCCTGGAGCTGACTCAATGCTGGGGGAAAATGTTCAGTTATACTGGGCTCTGTGGACACAGACTGGCTTAAGCAGCAACTCCCAGTAACTGGTATCAAGTTTGCTAGAATATGGTTGTCTTAAAAAACAGTTGTATTTAGCAAACACGATTTAATGTAGCCTATCTTATTCTCAGTCAGAGTTTGCATCACGAATGAAGAGCTACACACTTATTCCTCCAGATTCCTTTCATTTGAGTGGTGGGGCTCATGCATGATAAATACAGCTTTTGAACCAGTATGTCTCTCACTTCTAAGTATATTTTGAAGTAAAAATATGCATGCATTGGCTGGGTGTGGTGGCTCACGCCTTCAATCCCATCACTTTAGGAAGCCAAGGAGGGCAGATCATGAGGTCAAGAGATCAAGATCATCCTGGCCAACATGGCAAAACCTCGTCTCTACTAAAAATACAAAAATTAGCTGGGCATGGTGGCACGTTCCTGTAGTAGCAGCTACTCGGGAGACTGAGGCAGCAAAATCACCTGAACCCGTGAGGAGAGGTTACAGTGACCTGAGATTGCACCACTGTACTCTAGCCTGGTGACAGAGTGAGACTTCATCTCAAAAAAAAAAAGCACGCATCTATCTAGTGTGAACATACTAAGTCTCTTCCTGTGCAAAGTGTGTTCAGGATGCTGCTGCTTTTTCCAGCTGTCATTCCCATGACTATTTAGTCTGAGAAACACACAGAAAGGAGTGGGGCCATGCATCATCTTTGCTGGGGTTGGATGCTGCTCTGTGTATGGCTGCTTCCTGGGGATGCCCCTTGATGAACACAATTTCATGGATGCTTGGGTATCAATTGTATGCAATGCAAATAATGAGGCCATCTGAAATCTTGCTTTCTCTCACTTCCTCATTGCAGTGATGGAGATAGCTATGGAATACAAAGACTAAGTGAAGTGTGTAATATACCCCTGTAAGTGCAGCTTTAAAACTCTGTCCATACAATCCAGGGGGAATGCTCACACAGCTGTAGGCTGCAGGTGGCTTGTGGGGACAGATGACCTGTCATCGTGGCTGGCTACGACAGACTCCCACAGGCTTTCTCAACCCTTTTATTTTTATGAATCTGCCTCTGTAGCCTTTCCAGCAAATATTTATATAGCATTATTAGTGAACGAAACATAGAACTTAGGGATGACTACAAATGTCAGCTCTCTGGGGCTGAGAACCTAAATTCATGGAGTTGGAAGGGCTTTCATATATTATCTAGACTCTTATTTTGTTCTACACATAAAGGAACTGAGGGCCTGAGAGAGGAGGAAGATGCTGACTTCAAAGACCTAGAGCAAATAAGCAGCATTGGAAGGTTCTGGAATTCTCTACTGACTCCAAATTCACCCCTCCCCCTACTAAACATGATGCCTGATGGGCCTGTAGTTAACGTTAGTCCTTAGCTTGACTCTGTCCAATCTGTGTGAAAAATCCCAAGGGAGTTTGGGTAAATCCGGAATCCTTTGGCCTTCCTTATTTGGCTGTGGTGGCCCAGCAGCATACGTAGGAGTGAGGCCTTTGGTGGCATAGACCTGCATTCAAAATCCAGCTCTACATGACTCACAGCAAGGTACTTATCATCTCTGAATCCCCGTTTCCTCATTGGCAAAATGGGGGTCGTACTTATGCCTATGCATCAGGCTGCGAAGACTAAATGAGAACACACGTAAGATGCTCAGCACTGTGCTGGCTGTATGCAACTCAGACTCGGCAGCCAGTGATAGAGAGCAAAGAGCCAAGGAACCCCAGGATGGGATATATCAGGTGAATTTTCTGTCGTCTCTCTTTTCAGAGGCTCTTTCCCTCTCCACTGTGTGTCTCTTAGAGACGATACTGTTTTTGCTTTCAGACCCTCGTCAAATCTTCTAATTAATCACATCTTCAAAATATGATACAAAGTTAAAAGTATAACTCAGTGATACCGTGTTTCCAAACACGATTCACTGAACTTTAAACTTGATTTTAATCTGTATCATCTTCAAACCAAATGCACCCACATGTCAAATGGACTCCAGAACCTAAAAAAAATCTTTTCTTGATTTTTAATATAGACTATATTAAGAGACATCTTTTTAGTTACCTCTGTGTGTGCCAGAACATAAGCCACATGCCTTTGTCAAAATAGCCTCAAAGAATAGGATATAATTCAACAAATGTTCGTTATCAACCTCTATATAAGTCCTGAAGTCAAGGAAGGTGAGGAGAGGATGTCTCAGAGCAGGTAGCCCTTGCCCCCTGCAAACTCTTGACCTAATAGGGAAGAACTGCATTAATAACTCCAATGAGATATTTCACAGAGTGAGTTCTATGGCTGCATAAGATTGAGGAACCTGAATCAAACTCAGATTGCTTTATTGGAGTGCTCTTGAGAACCTTATTTTAATAAGTGAACATGCAATTATGACGACTCTCAAACCTGGTGGTTTAGGAATGTCTTATGCTGTTTCCTCAACTTGACCTTGTCCTTTTTGTGAAGGGGTAGGACTGGAGCTTCATGAAGAACTCCTTGGAAAGCATGACCTGAATGTAAGGCAGACTACTCTAGAATGTGTCACTTTCTTCCTGCTGTAGACACCCTAGGGACTCAGGATAATTTCAACACAGACTTTATTAAGAGAATTTTGTACGAAATTAGACCATGCTTATTAAGTGAAAGCATGCACTCCAAGTCTCTGTACTAATGCTATTGTCTGGCAGAAAAAAATGACCTGAAAATGTGCAACCACATGATCTCAGGACTACTTGAGGCTCCAGTTTCCCTATACCCACGCATCATACCTTACTGCTTACTGCAACTCTCAGGGGTTATTTCTGCCTTCTTATCTCTTTTTGGCCATTCCTATTTGCTTTGGCTTCTCTCAAAAGCCACAATGAGCATTCTACATCTCTCTATTTACAGGTTCTAATATTTAGAAACAGCTTCTCTACATCCTGCTGCCTTATTTGTCGAGTAGAGGGTGGGATTCGGCAACACTAGGATCCAGGGTAGAAAGTCTTTCTTATCTAGGACTAGAGGGAGGTGTCATAGTAGGAGTAGGCAAGGCTGGACACTCTAGGAGGGTCACAGCCCACAACACTGGAGGAGAGTCCCCTGGCAGAGACAGGGACCGAGGCAGTTACTAGAGGGGAGTCCCAGGTAGCCTACCCTGAGGTGAGATCTCCACCAAGAGTAGATGAGGATCAGGCAAGGAGCAGGGTGGTAGCTTTTTGAGAAAGTGCCTAGAACTGTGCTTCTTCAAACACGCTTGGCCTTTTTATTAACAGCTAACACAAAATAGGTAAAATAGAGTCGCTCTGGTCATGGCATGGGGAGAGGTGCCTTGGACCTCCACGTGCTGCAGCGTCTCCTGGAAACCCCAGGGCTCCCTCAAAGCACTAGTCTGGCACAACTGGCAGCCTACCTGACTCACTCCCTTGCACAGCTGGGTTACAGTTCCTGGGCGATCAGGCCCAATTTAGAGGTCCAGAAATGAGGCAGATGTGAGTACACAATATTTATAGTTTATGAGTAGAACTTGAATTTTTATTCTTAGAAATGGGATAAGTAGCCTGTTATTCCAGCACTTTGAGAGGCCAAGGTGGGCAGATTATGAGGTCAAGAAATCAAGACCATCCTGGCGAACATGATGAAGCCCCATCTCTACTAAAAATACAAAAATTAGCTGGGTGTGGTGGTGGGTGCCTGTTAATCCCAGCTACTCAGGAGGCTGAGGCAGGAGAACCACTTGAACCTGGGAGGCAGAGGTTGCAGTGAGCCAAGATTGTGCCACTGTGCTTCAGCCTGGCAACAGAGCCTGACTCTGTCTCACCATCTCAAGCCAGTTAGAATGGCGATCATTAAAAAATCTGGAGACAACAGATGCTGGAGAGGATGTGGAGAAAAAGGAACACTTTTACACTGTTGGTGGGAGTGTAAATGAGTTCAACCATTGGGGAAGACAGTGTGGTGATTCCTCAAGGATCTAGAAATAGAAATTCCATTTGACCCAGCAATCCCATTACTGGGTATATATCCAAAGGATTATAAACCATTCTATCATAAAGGCATGCACACGTATGTTCACTGCGGTGCTGTTTACAATAGCAAAGACCTGGAACCAACCCAAATGCCCATCGATGATAGACTAGACAAAAAAAATGTGGCACATATACACTGTAGAATACTATGCAGCCATAAAAAATGATGAATTTGTGTCCTTTGTAGAGACATGGATGAACCTAGAAACCATCATTCTCAGCAAACTGACACAAGAACAGAAAACCAAACACCGCATGTTTTCACTCATAGGCGGGTGATGAACAATGAGAACACTTGGGCACAGGGAAGGGAACAACACTCACAGGGCTGGACGGGGGGTGGAAAGGAGGGGAGCAGGGACAGCAGGGAGGAGGGGGAGGGATAACACCTGGAGAAATGCCTGACATAGGTGGGGGTGGGGTGGGATGGGGTGGGGGATGGGGACAGCAAACCACCATGGCATGCATGTACCTATGCAACAATCCTGCAGGATGCAGGATGTGCACATTTATCCTGGATGCAGAAGTGATAGCAAAGAGGTGTGCACTAGCCACAGCTACGCAGAGGAAGCGGACCTCTTTTATGATGCTAGGTTCATCCCGATTGCACAAATCTTTCCTTACAACTGAGAGAGGCCACATGCTCTAGGCCTTTCTGGTAACATTTCTTAAATGTAAATGAAGTCTCATTTTTTTTAATTGCTAGAATAAATACCAATGGAAATGAAGTTTCAGTGATTATTTTGGCTTTCAAATTGGCTAAACAGACAAGTAGTCTAATTGGGACTGCAGAACCCTGCCCAGCCACAGTGCTAGAGCCAGTTCCCAGGAGATCCCAACAAGCTGCTGCTATCAAACCATATTCTATTCCCATTGTTAAAGCCTCATTGGAAGTTTCACAGATGGGAGCTAGTTCCCTTGCCAACCTCAAAAGCACCTGAAACACTCCCCACAATTGCAAGCCCAAAGGCAATTAGAGGTTCACACAGAGAGCTTATGCTATATATACATAAGTGGACTTCAGAAGGTTTAGAAGCATGCAGAGATAAGGGCTGTATCACAGGCCATTAATTGCACAGCATCATGTCTTATCAAAAGATCTTTTGATATGTTCATCCAAGACAAAAATGTGGCTTCAAGGAGGATGTGAGTATTTGCGGGAATCCAAGCTCTTTAACAAAGAAGTGTGGTGTCCCAGGGTTTGGTCCCAACTCCTTTTCCAGTCTCCACTCCTGGTTCATACACATTCCAGTGATAAGGAATCCTGAATACATGTACGCCCAGCTTCCCTGCCATAGTATATGGTGTTGCCTCCATTACCTTCCTAGTGAATTGTGATACATTCTATAAAGCCTAATTTAAAAAATTTCAAGAATTTTTCCTCTGCTGAAAATTCACCAGTGGGTTGTCATTTCTCTAGAGGAAATACTCAGATCTTCCAGTGGCCCAAAAGACTGCAGGATCAGGTTCCTACTTACATCTCAAGTCCCACCTTCCAATACCTGTCTTCTGACTATTTTCCAGCTTCATTTACCTTTCTGACCATCAGTGAACCTGTGAGGTCAGGGTCTATATGTGAGGGTTGGTCCTGAGGAAGGAGAAAAAAGTCAGTGCATGCAAGGAGCCATGGGAAAGCCAGAAGCTAGAGCATGCTATGGTCCTGCAGACTGTGTGCAGTGTTGGTCTTAGATGAGAGGATTAGAGGAGGTTGTGGAGGAGAGGATAGAGAGATGTTCTAAAACTTATACAATCATGAAGCAAAACGTGCCAAGCACACTAGATGTGCCTAGCATCTAGTCCTTACAGGAATTCAGGGAGGTGGGTCTTACTCTTATTTCAGAGATTAAAAATAGACTACAAGCTCCAGGAAGTTAAGAATCCTGCTGGGTCCACACAGCTAGTAGACAGCAAGGCTGGGATTTGATTCAGGGTCCTTTTCTTTAACCCCAAAGCTGAAACTCTTTTTTATTGTTCCTTGGTGGGTCATTTAGGTTTTATATAATAAAAGATTAGCAAGGGGAATGCAGCGTTCTTGTGTGTTTTCAAAAATGTATTCCAGGGTTGTCAGATGTTTCGGAGGGCAAAGGGTTTGTAGCATTTGTATCAGTACACATGAGCTCCTGCCTTTTTCCAAACGTAATTACATAAGCAAAAGGACCAATTAGCAATGGAAGGACAGTGAAAAGAGCATAGGCACTGGAGGCTTGAGGTTGGCCATGTTCAACTGAGTGACTTTGGGTAAACTTCTTAATATCTGAGTCTAGTTTCCTTATCTACAGATTGTGATAAATAACATTTTCTTTCAGAACTGTAAACACCCCATGTGTATAAAAGGCCTCCTTGCAACAACACCTTTTAAAGTTTCCACAAGGAAATGAAATAAAGCACTTCTGCTCACAGTTAATTGGCCAAAGCAAGTTCCATGATGACACTTAACTCTAAGGAAGATAGAGTTATCTGGCTTGGACAGATATATGTCCTAGCATATATCTGGAGAAAGAACCAAAAATACTTGGTGAAAATACTTGTCATCATTCTTTCTACCACATTCTTTGAAAATCGATGTATACTTGGATTTCCTGTTTGAAATCATTTTTTTTTTTTTTGGAATGGCTTTTAAACAAATTGTCATAAGATATAATAGCAGTGCTGCTATTTATGGAGTGACAAGGCCCTCTCTTGATGTGGCCGAAAAGAATACTAAGGAAGGAAACATCTTCCAGGGAATGGAATAAAGGGCCACAAATAATATTTCCCACCCTAAGGGAGGGATCCTTATAACATCTGGCCCAAGGGATTCCAGAATTGCTGCGGACCAAAGAGTGCTATATTTCTGTAATTCCCTCTCTTTCTTAATGAAAGAGTTTTCTGGTTGTTCTGCTTCATTCTACTGTTGTATGGTGTGTGCATACGTGCACATATGTACATGCATCAGTGTGTGTTGGCAGGGAGGGCATGGTGATTGCATTGGTGGATATTGGTGATATAGGTCTCCACATCAAATGCAGCTACATCTTGGCCTGCTATAGGCCTCTGTGCATCTCACCGTGATGAAGAGATCACTTGGAATCACTTGGAAAGCTTGGACATTGAGGCTGGAACCAGGAAGAGGTGAGAATTTGGGCATGTCCCACTTAAGGAGGGATGGGAGTATTTTCCATGTCGAAAAGAGAGCTAAATAAATATCTGTTGACCCGGTGGACAAACTATGGTGTTCGTCAATGTTAATAGAGTATTTTCCATTTTTCTTTTAGCTACAGTGTACATTTCAGTTTCCTGCCCTGATGTAGTTAGATGTGGCCTTATGACTTGCTTTAGCCAACGAAATATGAATAAAAATGATTGGTATCACTTGTAGGTGGAAACTTGAAGAGTTTGTATACAATTTTCCATGTTTTCTTTTCCTCTTGCTAGGTATCCAGCCATGCAATGTGTCTGCTCTGTCTACTGACTGAGGATAAAGCAGTAAAGAGCCCTCATTGATTTTCAGTAAATATGAAGTGAGAATTGTTTTAGGAACTAAGAGTTGGGGCTTGTTGTCATTGCAGTGCAACTTAGCTTATTCTTGATTTCAGTTCTTTCTAAAATCACGTTTTATTTTGTGGGGCTACCTTGGCACTCTGGGCGGTAGGTACGTTACTCAGCAGCAGTTGCTGTAGCTGGCCTTGCAGATAATGGGGACAGGTTTCCACTGCAAACTGGGGTAACAGGGATTTGGATGTGGTTTCTGAGGGGCTCTTGAGAAGAATCATGGTAAGGTTCATGGAAGCAGACGTGATTAGGGCAGTTTCTTCTTATGGGCACTGTCCAGGCAATGTTCCGTAACACCCATAGGCTGGTTGTAGTGCCTGGCCGGGGCACTAAGCCACCCCATGGGGCCATTTCTCTAACGTAGTTGTGTTCAGTGGTTATTGATTCCTGTGCAACCTTTGAATCAGTGCCTCACTATTACTAAATAGTTTCGTGAATTCTTGCCAGGTGACACAGCCTACCTGGCATTCTGGAAAGCCTTTTACCAAGCTCTACTGAAATATTTGATTAACATTTTGCTATCATGTGACACGTGTCACATCAAGTAGGTGGGCTCAGCTCAAAAACAATTTCTCTTTTCTTGCTTCATTTATACCTTATCCCATTCCTGGGTTTGGAATCGGGTGCTTCCAGGCTGCACTGTGTACACTCCTTTCCATCTTCTTCTATGTGGAGCTGCCCAGAACTCACTTTGTCCAACCTACAGGGGCATGTGTCCGTCCTAGTTCCCTCTTAGGTCAGTGGGTCTTCTGAAGGCATATTCTTATACTACAGCCCACCTCTATCCCCAGCCCCTCGTGGTGAAGAGTCAAAGTCACAAAGCTTGGCAATTTTCACAGAATCTACCAACACAAGCTTGTGTCATATTTCAGAGTACTAATCTGCTTATTTGGGGAGCATTTTCATTTCCTCCTGGTCTCTTATTGGTACTTCAAAGCATACCCATCCCTTAAAGGAGCTGAAACAAAGACTCCAGCAGACCTGAGTGAGAGACAGAAAGATTACATGTATGCTTGGAGAGCTGGGTTTCCTGATCCCAAGGAGGAGATTAGCCTGGGTTTGGGGATTAGGAGAGCGGCAACAGCACAGGAAGAGAGGAGGGGCAGACACCTTCAAGTGGGAAGGCATAAAGTGCCTCTGTCCTTAGATGAGCTGACTTTGAGAGTGGCTTTCTGTGGTCTCATGGCTTGTGGACAAGCTGCCTTCCATAGCCCTGGGCATTTGTGAGTTCCCAGAACAAAAGGTTTGGGGCTTCAACAATTTGTGTGGGAATAAAGGGAGATCATTGGTTCGAGATCAAGCTAGCATTCATCAGAGCCAACTAGAAGTTTTGACACAGGATTCTATACTCAGTTTTTTCTCTGTATAGACCCAGTTTGGAAATGAATAAGACTTCAAAACAATAAAAGACATTAGCACCTCAGAGACAACCATGAAACTGCCCATGTTGATCTAAAATCAAAATAAAAAGCTTAAGCTTGTTATTGTATAATACATTTAGTTTGTGGATATATACTTATTTTTATATGTCCTGAATTTTTTTTTTGTAAGGAATAGTAATTTTTCTAGCCTATTCTCACACCACTTTCTTTTCCTTTTTCTCTACCAATATCTTCCAAGAACTGTTCACAAATGGATCAGGGAAAAGGGTTTCACTTAGGATTACCTTGCCAACAAGCGCCGACCGTAAGTTGCATGGCTATGTGAGATGGATGAATGGGCCAATCGTTGGTCACCAGGTATGGTTCATATGTTGCTCCATCCATGTATAAGGTTACCACAGGAAACTCCACATTGATGACATAGTAGTGCCACTCTTTGTCACAAATCTAATGAAAGAGAAGCAACATTTAAAATTGAATATACAATAAAACATCAGACAGGCTTTCACTCTAAGTATGAAAGGGGAACAACACATTTTGAGCTCAATTTTTATTGCAAAGCACTCAAGGAATGTAACACTTGACATACACTGAAGTTATAGAAGCTCATCATCAAACATGCTGGGGCAAACTGTGGGAAAGAGAAACACCCAAGAATCCAACCATCAGGCAGATAGTGGGTGATGGGGAGATTTTCAAGCCTTATCCTGGTACATCTGGGGAGACAGAGAAGAAACACAAGTGGGTCCTACTGGCCTGGACTCGGTGCAGGGCACCCTCTCACATACTTTTTCACCCGAGACTCCTGGTCTCAGGGCTGGGTATCTTATGTCAAAATTGCCAGTTGGCTCTGATGAGTGCTAGGCTGATCAGGAACCAAGGATCTCCCTTTATCCCCACATAAGTTGTTTAAGCTCCAAACCATCTGTTCTGGGAACCCACAAATGTCCAGGACTATAGAAGCCAGCTGACTGGATTGGTGGCGATGCTGGGGGCTGGAACAGAGTTACAATACTTAACCTCAAGGGACTGAACTCAAACAGCATGAGACAAGATAGAAACCAAGATGGCAATGTCTGGGAAAGGGAGATGGGAAGCATGAAAGGTGGCAAGACTGGAGAATGATGCCACCCTCTGTCCCATCCCTAAGCAAGTGCCTTGGGAGTCATGCTAGACTCCCCTTCACACTCCCTCTAATCCCCCTGCGCCCTGTGGAGGCCACCTCTGAAATGAATCTTATCTGATCCTCTTGTCTCCATCGACTCTGCCATCTGTGGCAGAGGAGACAGATGAGTTCTGAATGAAGGTAATCCCAAGGTGAGGGCATCAAAGCCCTCCCTACAATTCCACGCTGAATTAAATGTGCTGTTTCTCATGAATAGATAACACCAATGGGGATGCTAAATAATCTTTCTCCTTTCATTTTGAAGTCAGATTTTTTTCCTTAATATTCTTTTTATATTGTCCTGTCTCATGTCTCAGAAAATTCCTCCTTTTGAAGCCCATTAGTCTGATAAAGCCTGATGAATATTTTAGGGGACTTTGGAAGGTAAGCAGGAGGGGTCCAGGCAGATCTCTCTGAAGTTCTGTTATAGTCAGTGAGAGGCCCAACCCAGTTTCCACTCCCCTCATGCTTGATGCCCTGAACCAAACCCTGGGCTAGGTGCAGGACTCTCAAACTAGGCCTGTGTGGGCTGGGGTGACCCCAAGATATACAGGTGGCACACAGGCAGACCTGAAGACAGAGTGCAGGGCCGATAGAATAGTAGAGAACTAAATATTTGAATCAAGCACCCAACCTAAAGAGGTAGAAGTACCCTGGGCTTGGGGTTTGCAATCAAGGATAGCCAAGCAACAGAGGTAAATTGGAATATGGTTCACATCCTGAGGATACTGGGAATGTCCAGAGGCATCTGGAAACCCCTGGTCAGGCCTGGGGTGGGGAAGAATCAGGTGACAGTGAGGTAACCCTGACCATACCCCATGCCCTGCGGAATGTAGGTAGAGCTCAGAGAACCAACCAGACAGCGCTCAGGGTCTCCCCCATCCTGGCGTCCATGACCACCCTCACAGTGACCATCCTCTCTGTGTGACTGGCATGTTGAATGCATGTGCTATACATTACAGCAGTCCACATCTGCTGAAGCTGGATGGAAAATGATCCTCTGGCATTATCCCATTTACAACACTTAGCATTTTTGTAGGACAATAAAAAAAAATGCAGAGAATTAGTAGTTCTATAACTCAACAGTAGCAGCATCCCCTCTCGACATTACATTTTTTTCCTAGGTGTTTTTTCTCCAGTTCTTCCAAAGTGTGCTCCATTGAACAGCAGCCCCCATGATGCCTGGCATAAAAACAGTGATTCTCAAACCGTAGTAACTTTTCAACCTTACTGAAAAATGGAACTTTCCTATTTATAGCATTCCCATAAACATCCTGTGAAACAACAGCTGGGAAAGGTCTATTTGAATCACACTGCATAACAACTTGAGAGTTTGCATGTTTCATTTAGCATTGGCACTAAAATGCCTTCAGAAATTTCATTTTAAGTAGCTGTATAACATGGCTATACTATACTTAATTATTTCCAGAATTAATTATGTAACAGCTATTATAAAAGGTGCAGTCATAAATTTCTTGTGTATAAATATTTGTTTGCATTTCTCATTATAGCCTTAGGAAAGATTCCTGGAAATGGAATTACTGGGTCAAAGGCTAGAGTAAGACTCTTGATACATATTATCAATACTTTTTTCTGCAAAGGTTGTGCCTATTTATACTCCTACTCATAGGGTGTGTGAGAGCTTATGCATTGTACCCTTGCCACACGGAATACTTAAAAAAAAAAAAAGAAAAGCAAAATTGTGGTAATTTAAAAGGGACACATTTCATCGCATTTTAATATGGGTCATAAAAGATGGCAAGATTCATATTCTCCAAGATGAACAGGGAGAGCATTGTTGGTGTGAAGAACAGCCTCAGCCAAGAGTCAGAGGTAGGAAGGCTTGAGAGCTGCCTCAGTGAGCTCCTAATTGGGCATCTAAACAATCTTTTAGCTCATACGAGGCTTATGCCTGCAGAGTTTTTCCACCAAGGAATCTATGACAGCAGCTAAAGGAAATGCCTAATTAGGGTTTTATAAATGTGGATCTATGATCAGGAAGAGACCCACATTGACCCTCTGCTGGGACTGCAGGGACAAACTGTAATTGAAAAATGATCAAGCCAGGAGGCAGCTAAAATAAATGTGTCAATTCATAGTTCAACCAAGAAGGAAGAAAATTCAGCAAAGTGACCTTTCCTGGGGGGAGAGAAGAACTTTAATTCCTGACTGTTCATGAATCACTGATGTATATACCCATTTGCACCAAGCATGTCCAAGATCCAAGAATGTCTGATACCATTCCCCAGAATGATGCCCCAAGGCCTTGCCTAGACCAAAGACCATGAATCTCTGGACACCTGCAGATGTGCTCCCAAGGCAGCTGTAGCTTAGCTGGTAAGTAACTCAGAAAACAGAGACCCAGGGATACACGTTCAGGAGGGTAGGATGGACAATGCCAAAGGAGGTCTGAGTTAGGAGCACACTTGCATTTCAGTGTGAGTCGGGGGCCAGGGAAGTCTCCCATGAGATGAGGAGAAAATCAGGTAAGACGTTCTCTGTGTAGTTGCTGACTGGTTGATCCAAGTGTTATGTAAGTGGCCAAACTGGAAGTTCTGACTTGGTTGCAGCAGGAAATCAGGTGTTTTTGAATGCAGCTAATCAACATGAGATATATTCACCTATCAACCATGATCTATCAACTATTATGTCTGCTGGGTGCTGTAAGAGATACAGAGGTTATGAGATATATCCTTTGCTTTCAAGAGTTTCGATCTAATGGAGGGGGTGTATCAAGTGCACAAACTCTTCAAATGTAATGGGACTTGAGATAAGTGTTGTAGACCAGGTGCAAAGCACTGTGAGGTCGCAGGGAATGGAGAGATTCTTTCCAGGTTGAAGAAGGTGGAATTTAGGGTGGATATTAAAGAACCATTAATATTTCATTAGGAATAGATGGCAAGTAATAAATTTTAAGACAATGAAGCAGACACCTCTTATTCCTCTATTCATTCATCTGTTTTATAGTCAAAGGTAGTAGGTTTGAGGGCATATGAAGATACACACATTCGCTCTGACACACATTTACTAAATGCACATCCTACTTTGTGAACAAAAAAGCACCTGCATTTATGGAGCTTATAGTCCAGTCATGGAATTGACAGAAAGGCTTATAACAGATTGGGATTCATATCCAGCACAGGTTTGTGCAAGGTGCCATGTTAACCCTGTCAAGGTGGATGGGGATGACAGAGTTTTGGGGTGTCAGGCTGCATTTGGGAAAGGCGAAGAGTGTGCAATAAGGAGAGATTTGAAATTAAGAACTTGGATTACTTTTATTCTGTGGGCAATGGGAGAGCTAGAGGTTTCTAGGTGGGAGAAGAGGGTGATAGTCATAAAAACAATCAATCTTGGAACATGCTTTTCAATATTGAAGCAGCTTTTCATATTCTTCCTTATACTATTCAATCTTCACCACAACCCTATAAAATAGGAGGACCAATTCTGTCTTTGGCACTATTAGAAAATTAAGGAGAAAGAAATGACGGCGGTTTTCAAGATAATTTCTACTTTTGTTTTAAATTGAAGGGTACATATGCAGATTGTTACATGGGTGTATTGTGTGACTCTGAGGTTTGAAGTACAAATGATCCTGTCACACAGGTGATGATACCCAATAGGTGATTTTTCAACCCATTCCCCTCTCTTCGCCTCCCCCATCTAGTAGTTTCAGTGTCTATTATTCCTATATTTGTGTTTAGCTCCTACTTATAAGTAAAAAATTTTATATTTGGTTTTCTTTTCTTGTGTTAATTTTCTTAGAATAATGGCCTTTGGCTCCATCTATGTTGCTGCAAAGGACATGATTTAATTCCTTCTTATGGCCGCATAGTATTCCATGGTGTCTATGTACCACAATTTCTTTATTCAGTCCACTGTTGACGGGCACCTAGGTTGGTTCCGTGTCTTTACTATTATGAACGGTGCTGCGATAAACATACAAATACATGTGTCTTATTGTAAAACTATTTGTTTTCTTCTGAATATATGCCCAGTAATGGGATTGCTGGGTCAAATTGTAGTTCTAAGTTTCTTTTTTTTTTTTTTTTCAATCATACTTTAAGTTCTGAGGTTCATGTGCAGTTGTGCAGGATTGTTACATAGGCATACGCATGCCATGGTGGTTTACTGCATCCATCCCCCTGTCATTTACATTAGGTATTTCTCCTAATGTTATCCCTCCCCAATGCCCTCACCCCCTCCTATCCATTTCCTAGCTCTTCCACCCCCCAACAGGCCCCGGTGTATGATGTTCCCCTCCCTGTGTCCTCATTGTTCAACAACCACTTATAAGTGAGAACATGAGGTTTTTGGTTTTCTGTTCTTGTGTCAGTTTGCTGAGAATGATGGTTTCCAGCTTCATCCATGTCCTTGCAAAGGACATGAACTCATCCTTTTTTATGGCTGCATGTTTTAAGTTTCTTGAGAAATCTCCAAACTGCTTTCCACAGTGACTGAACTAGTTTGCATTACCACTAACAGTTTATTCTTTTCTCTCCATAGCTTTGCCAGCATCTGCTATTTTTGACTTTTTAATAATTGTCATTCTGACTGCTGTGAGATAATATCTCTTTGTGGTTTTGATTTGAATTTTTCTGATGGTTAATGATGGGGATTTTTTTCATATGTTTGTTGGCCACTTGTACGTCTTCCTTTGAGAAGTATTTTTTTCATATCCTTTGCCCATTTTTAAGAGATTTGTTTTTGCTTGTTGATTTATATTCCGTGTAGATTCTGGATATTAGTCTTTTGTTAGATGCATAGTTTATGAATATTTTCTCCCATTCTTTAGGCTGTTTACTCTGTTGGTAATTTCTTTTGCTGTGAAGAAGCCCTTTAGTTCAATTAGCTCCCACTTGTCAATTTTTGTTTTTCTTGCAGTTGCTTTTGGGGACTTAACCATAAATTATTTGCCAAAGTTGATGATGAGAAGGGTAGTTCCTAGGTTTCCTTCTAGGACTTTTATAGGTTGGGGTCTTGCATTTATTTGAGTTACTTTTTGTGTATGATGAGAGGTAGAGGTCCAGCTTCATTCTTCTTCATACAGCTTGCCAGTTATCCCAACACTGTTAATTGAATAGAATGTCCTTATCCATTGCTTATTTTTATCTGTTTTGCTGAAGATCAGATGCCTGCAGAAGTGCAGGTTTATTTCTGGGTTCTTTATTCTGTTCCATTGGTCTATGTGTCTGTTTTTGTACCAGTACTACGCTGTTTTTGTTACTGTTGCCTTATGGTGTAATTTGAAGTTGAGTAATGTGATGCCTCCAGCTTTTTTTTTTTTTTCCCCTCAGTTTTGCTGTGGTTATTTGGTGTTTTCTTTTTTTGGTTTCATATACATTTATGAGTAGATTTTTCTAATTCTGTTAAAAAAAAGACATTGGTATTTTGATAGGGATAGCATTTAATGTATAAATTGCTTTGGGCAGTATGGCTATTTTAATGATGTTGATTCTTCCAATCCTTCAGCATGAAATGTTTTCCCATTTCTTTGTGTTATCTCTGATTTCTTTCAACAGTGTTTTGTAGTTTTATTTGTAGAGATCTTTTACTTCCTTGGTTAGATGAATTCTTAGATATTTCATTTATTTTGTGGCTATTGTAAATGGGATTGTGTTCCTGATTTGGTTCTCAGCTAGAACATTATTGGTATATAGAAATGCTACTAATTTTTGTACATTAATTTTGTATCCTGAAACTTTATCAGTTCCAGGAACCTCTTAGAAGAGTCTTTAGGGTTTTCTATGTAAGGAATCATATTTTTTTCAGAAAAGAGAGATAGTTTGACTTTTTTCTCTTTGGATGCCTTTTATTTCTTTCTGTTGCCTAATTGCTTTGACTAGGACTTCTAATACTATGTTGAATAAGAGTGGTGAGAGTAGGCATCCTTGTTTTGTTCTACTTCTCAAGGGAAATGGTTCCCCATGGGCTCTTGCCCATTTAGTATAATGTTGGCTGTAGATCTGTCATAGATGGCCCTTAATATTTTGAGATATGTTCCTTTGTTGCCTAGCCCATTGAGGGTATCTTATCATGAAGGGATGTTGGATTTTCTCAAAGGCTTTTTCTGCATCTATTGGGATAATTGTGTAGTTTTTGTTTCTGATTCTGTTCACATGGTGAATCACATTTATAGATTTGCATGTGTTGAATCAACCTTGCATCCCAGGAATAAAACCTACTTGATTGTGGTGAATTAACTTTGTGACGTGCTGCTATATTCAGTTTGCTAGCATTTCAAAGGGGATTTTTGCATCTATATTCATCATGGATATTGGCCTGAAGTTTTTATGTTGTGTCTCTGCCAGATTTTTGTATCGGAATGATGCCTAGCTTCATAGAATGAGTTAGGAGGAGCTCCTTCTCTTCAATTTTTTGGAATAGTTTCAGTAGGATTGGTATCAGTTTTTGGCATATCTGATAACATTGGACTGTGAATCCATCTGGTCTAGGGCTCCTTTTGGTTGGTAGGTTTTTAAAATTACAGATTCAGGTTTTCACTTGCTTTCTAGTTCAATATTGGGGATTGTGTGTTGCCAGGAATTTATCTACTTCCTCTACATTTCCTAGTATGTATGCATAGAGGTTTTCATCATAATGGTCTCTGAGGATCTTTTGCTTTTTGTGGGATTGATTTTAATGCCATTTTTGTCATTTCCTATTGTGTTTATTGGAATCTTTAATTTTTTTTGTTAATCTAGCTAGCACACTATCAATCTTGTTTATTCTTTCAAAAAGCAACTCTTGGTTTTATGGACTTTTGGGTGTCAATTTTGTTCAGTTCTTTTCTGATGTTAGTTATTTATCTTCTGTTATCTTTGGGGTTGGATTGTTCTTTTTTTCCCCTTCTTCCTCTAGGTGTGATGTTAGATTGTTAATTTGAGACCTTTCTAAGGTTAGAAAGGTCCCAAAGATTTTGATAAGTAAGTTGGGTCTCTATTTTCATTACTTTCAAAGAATTTTTTGATTTCTACCTTAATTTTGTGGTTCACCAGGATTATTCAAGAGCAAGTTGTTTGATTTTTATGCAGTTTTGAGAGACTTTGGTATTGATTTCTATTTTTGCTGCATTACAGTCTTGAGAGTGTGATTAGTATTGTCTTGATTCCTATTGAATTTATTGAGACTTGTTTTATGACTGAGCATGTGATCGCTCTTAGAATATGTTCCATGTGCAGATAAGAAAAATGTGTTCTGTGGTTGTTGGGTGGAGTAGTCTGTAGATGCTTCTTGGATCTAGTTGGTCAAGTGTCTAGTTTAATTCCAGAATTTTATTGTTTTCTGCCTCAGTGATCTGTCTAATACTGTCAGTGGACTGTTGATGTCCCTCACTATTACTCTGTGGCTGAAATGACATGATTTCTTAACTCAAGGAACATATAATCTTATTGTAAGTTAGAACTAACACACACACCACTGTGGGCTTCCACATTTGGCCTCTTGTATTTTCACTTCACACATAACCAATGTCAACTTCACAGACTCATTTCCAAATCATGATCTTGAGCAGGGAATCATATTCTAAATGGTGTACTTTCATGTCAGAGTATCTCCAAATGGCCCCACTTGGATGTTACACAGGTACTTCAAACAAACACATTGTATCTAATTTTGGGTTCAATACTAATCACACTCTCAAGACTGTAATGCAGCAAAAATAGAAATCAATACCAAAGTCCATGAGGAGCAGGAATGGAGACCTAAGTAAGTTCTTTATGCAGATATCCCAGCTCAAGTTTTCTTTGTATAAAGTCTGAAGCTTTAAAGGACCGTCTGTCTGAATTTGGGTCTCAGAATAAATACTGCCCCTGCCCTAGGGATGCAGGGAGAAAGCCAGCTAACCACGTTGGAACAAGTCACCTCTGAGAAGTTAGACGCCTAGGCCTGCTCTGTGAATGGGCATCAACTCCAAATGCACGCAGTTCAAATGCTGTGGAAATCCTGGACTCACTCAGAAACAAACTTAAAATTGCATCCTTGAAGTCTTTAGGGCACTGAGCGAAGACAAACTCAAAACCTCTCAATAGAGATGTATTCACAGCTTAGGGCATGTGTTAGACAATTCCTACCAGAAATAACCCCCAGTAAAAGATTAAAAAACAAAGAAGAAACAATCCTTTGCCTGTGTGAGAAATAGCAAACACAACAAATGATTAAACTCATATAACAGGAACCACAGGAGCAGCCAGGAAAGGAATGGGGAAAGCAGGTTTGAAAAAGCCAAATAAAAATTCCAGAAAGGAAATAAAAATGTTAAATATAAATAAGTAAGCTGACAACAAAATTAATGAATTGGAAGATAGATGAGATTGTATAGCAAAATGAAAATTTCAATAAAGTTAGGAGATATGGATTCTATGGATGACCAAATGATAAATTCCAGTAAACACCCTTGAAAGATGTGAGGCTGGGCTCTAGAGGACTACCATGCTACAGTAAGGAATGTGTTACCTTATTTTAGTGTCTTGCATTCAAGAAAGCCATTCTTTACTCCAGCAGTCTTATGTGTTAAGTTTAGATGACAATAGACAGTAGAATTAGAAAAGCCTCTGCTCCAAAAGACATATTTGAAGGGTCAACTTCATTTCATGAAATGGAGAGCTGTTTACCAGGAGGATTGGAACCATGCAAACCAGATTCTCTTCAGACTTGCAAGGCCATAGGACCTCAGAAACTAACTTAAACATTAGAAATAAAAGGCTGGACCTGGGGCCAAAATGGCTAATTAAAAGCAGCTGCAGTCTGCGGTACTCCCGGAGAGGAATGAAAGTGACACATGTATTCAGCACCTTCAACTGAAATATCCAGGCTCTCACCTTGAGACTTACTAGGCAAATAGCCCAGTCTATAGAGAATGAAGAAAAGCAGGATGGGGTGACAGCCACCTGGGAAGAGCAATGGAACCAAGGGAAGCAGTGAGTGTGTGATCTCACCCAGGAAACCATGCTTCTCTTGTGGATTTTTACAACCTGCAGATCAGGAGATCCCTTCATAAGCCCATGCCACCAGGGCCTCGGGTCTGACACACAGAGGTGTGTGGAGTCCCAGCAGAGCACTCACTCAGGCACACATAGAGACTCAGGAGTTTTGCATACTCTTGCCCTGGGATTCCCAGCAAGGTGGAATATCGATCCCTACATGCCCCTAGGAGGAGGGCTGTATCCAGGGAGCCAAGCAGAGTCATTCTGTAGGCCCCACTTCAATGGCACATCACAAGTTAAGACACACTGACTTGGAATTCCAGCCAGCCACAAGTGACAGGCTAGAATCTGCATAAGAAGGACTGAGTTCCTGGGGAGAGGGGTGACCATCATCTCTATGGTTCAGGTGACTCAGATGTTACAGCCTGCTGGATCTGGAGAGTCCAAGGATCCAGACAAGGAAAGGTGCCTCACAAAGCAGCACACCTGCACTACCAAAAATCAGCCAGATTTCTTATTTAAGCCGGTCTCTGATCCCATTCCTCCTGACTGGGAGACCCTCCCAACAAGGGTCTCCAGCCACCTCCTATAAGTGCAGTTCTGGCTAACAACAGATCACTAAACCCCAAGATGGCGCTTCCAGAGGAAGGAGCAGGCTGCCATCATTGCTGTTTCTCAGACTTCACTGGTAATACCTCCAGGTACAAGAAAAAACAAGGCAACTAAAATCTGGAGTAGAACCCCAGCAAACTGCAGAAGCCCTACAGAAGAGTAGCCTGAGTGTTAAAAGAAAAACACAGAAAATAACAACATAAAAAAGCCTCATCCAAAGGTCAGCAGCCTCAAAGATTGAAGGTAGAAAAGCCCATAAAGATGAGAAAGAATAAATGCAAAAACAGTGAAAACTCAAAAAGTCAGAGTGCCTCATCTCCTCCAAATGATCACAACACCTCTCTAGCAAGGGGACAGAACTGGGCTGAGGCTTGTCTCAACTGACTGAAGTAGGCTTCAGAAGGTAGATAATAATGAACTTTGCTAAGCTAAAGGAGCATGTTGTAACTCAATGCGAAGAAGCTAAAAATCATGATAAAACAATACAGGAGCTGATAGCCAGAATAGCCAGTTTAGAGAGGAATACAGCACGAGGCATTCACAATGCAATCATGAGTATCAGTAACAGAAGAGACCAACTGGAAGAAAGAATCTCGGTGCTTGAAGACTATTTTTCTGAAATAAGACTGGCAGACAAGAACAGAAAAAAATATAATAATAATGAAAAGGAACAAACAAAATCTCCAAGGAGTATGGGATTATGTAAAGAGACTGAACCTATGACTGATTGCAGTACATGAAAGAGTCAGGGAGAATGGAACCAAGTTGGAAAACATACTTGAGGATATCATATCCAGAACTTCCCAAACCTAGAAAGACAGGCCAACATTCAAATTCTGAACTGCAGAGAACCCCAGGACAATACTCCATAAGCTCAACCCCAAGACACATAATCATTAGACTCTTGATATGGTTTGCCTGTGTCCCCACCCAAAATCTCATCATGAATTGTAATCCCAGTAATCCCCACGTCAGGGGTGAGGCTAGGTGGAGGTAATTGGATCATGGGGGCTGTTTTTCCCATGCTGTTCTTGTGATAGTGAATGAGTCTCATGAGATCTGATAATTTTATAAGGATCTAGTATTTCCCCTGCTTGTGCTGACTCCACCCTGCTGCCCTGTGAAGAAGGTGCCTGTTTCTCCTTTGCCTTCCACCATGATTATAATTTTCCTGAGGGCTCCCCAGCAAAGTGAAACTGTAAGTCAATTAAATCTCTCTCCTTTATAAATTACCCAGTCTCAGGCAGTTCACTATAGCAGCGTGAGAAAAGACTAATAAAATTCTCCAAGGTCCAAATGAAAGAAAAACAATGTTAACAGCAGTCAGAGAGAAAGGCCAGGTAACCTACAAAGAGAAACCCATCAGACTAACAGTGGTCTTCTCAGTGGACATCCTACAAGCCTTAAGAGACTGGGGAACAATATTCACCATTCTTAAGGAATTCCAGCCCCAAATTTCAGAACAAGTGAAGGTTAGCTTCAAAAGTGAAAGAGAAATAGGATCCTTTTCAGACAAGCAAATGCTGAGGGAATTTGTCACCACCAGGCCTGCCTTGCAGTAGCTCCTGAAGGAAGCATTAAATATCAAAAGAAAAAACCATTACCAGCCACTACAAAAACACACTGAAGTACACAAACCAGTGACACAATAAAGCAACCACATAAACAAGTTTGCAAAATAACCAGCTAGCATCATGATGACAGGATAAAACTCATATATCACAATACTAACCTTAAATGTAAGTGGGCTAAATGTTCCAATTTGAAGACACAGAATGGCAAACTGGATAAAGAACCAAGACCCATAGTTATGCAGTCTTCAAGAGACCCATCTCACATACAAAGACACACTTAGGCTCAAAACAAAGAGATGGGGGAAAAGTTACCAAGAAAATGGAAAACAGAAAAAAGAAAGGGTCACAGTCCTAGTTGCTGACAAAACAGACTTTAAACCAATAGATTAAAAAAAGACAAGGGCATCACATACTGGTAAAGGGTTCAATTTAATGAGAAGAGCTAACTATCCTAAATATATGTGCACTTAATACAGGAGCAAGTTATTAGAGATCTGCAAAGAGACTTAGACTCCCAAGCAATAATAGAGACCTTAACACACCACTGACAATATCAGATCATCAAGACAGAAACTTAACAAAGATATTCAGGACCTGAGCTTAACTCTGGGTCAAGTGAACCTAATATCTACAGAACTCTCCACCTCAAGAATATACATTCTTCTCACTGCAACATGGAACTTACTCTAAAATTGATCACATAATCAAAGTAAAACACTCCTCAGCAAATGCAAAAGAACTGAAATCACAGCAGTCTCTCAGACTACAGTGCAATTAAATTAGAACTCAAGATTTAAAAACTCACTCAAAACCACACAACTGCATGGAAACTATACAACCTTCTCCTGAATGACTCCTGGGTAAATAATGAAATACCAGTAGAAATCAGGATTTTTAAACTAATGAGAAGAAAGAGACAATGTACCAGACTCTCTGGGATGCAGCTAAAGCAGTGTTAAGAGCTAGAGGAGCAAGATAAAAAACCCTCAAAAGCTAGCAGAAGACAAGAAATACCACAGAAATACAAACCACCATTAGAGATGACTACAAACAATTCTATGCACATAAACCAGTAAACCTAGAAGAAATGGATAAATTCCTGGACACTTACACCCTCCCAAGCCTAAATCAGGAAGAAGTCGAAACCCTGAGTAGACCAATAACAAGGGCTGAAGTTGAGGCAGCAATTAATAGCTTACCAACCAAAAAAAGCCCAGGTCCAGATGGGTTCACAGCCGAATTCTACCAGACATACAAAGAGGAGCTGGTATCACTCCTTCTGAAACTATTCCAAACAATCCAAAAAGAGGAAATGCTCCCTAAATCACTTTATGAGGCCAACATCATCCTGATACCAAAAGCTGGCAGAGAGACTACAAAAAAAGAAAACTTCAGGCCAATGTCCATGATGAACATAGATGCAAAAATCTTCAATAAAATACTGGCAAACTGATTGCAACAGCATATCAAAAAGCTTATCCATCACGATCAAGTAGGCTTCATCCCAGGGACGCAAGGCTGGTTCAACATACGCAAGTCTATAAATGTAATTCACCACATAAACAGAACCAAAGACAAAAACCACGTGATTACCTCAATAGATGCAGATAAAGCCTTTGACAAAATTCAACAGCTCTTTATGCTAAAAACTCAGTACTAGGTATCGATGGAACGTATCTCAAAATAATAAAAGCTATTTATGACAAACCCAGAGCCAATATCATACTGAATGGGCAAAAATTTTTGCAATCTACCCATCTGACAAAGGACTTATATCCAAAATCTACAAAGAACTAACAACAGATTTACAAGAAAAAAACAAACCCATTCAAAAGTGGACAGAGGATATGAACAGACACTTTGTAAAAGAAGACATGTATGAGGCCAACAAACATATGAAAAAATGCTTGTCATCACTGGTCATTAGAGAAATGCAAATCAAAACTACATTGAGATACCATCTCACGCCAGTTAGAATGGCGATCATTAAGAAATCTGGAGATAACAGATGCTGGAGAGTATGTGGAGAAACAGGAACACTTTTACACTGTTGGTTGGAGTGTAAATTAGTTCAACCATTGTGGAAGACAGAGTGGTGATTCCTCAGGGACTTAGAAATAGGAATTCCATTTGACCCAGCAATCCCATTACTGGGTAAAAATCCAAAGGATTATAAATCATTCTATTATAAAGATATGCATATGTATGTTCATTGCAGCACTGTTTACAATAGCAAAGACGTGGAACCAACCCAAAGGCCCATCGATGATAGACTGGACAGGGAAAATGTGGTACATATACACCATGGAATACTATGCAGCCATAAAAAACGATGAGTTCGTGTCCTTTGTAGGAACATGGATGAACCTGGAAACCATCATTCTCAGCAAACTGACACAGGAACAGAGAATCAAGCACTGCATGTTCTCACTCATAGGCAGGTGTTGAACCATGAGAACACATGGACACAGGGAGGGGAGCATCACACACTGAGGTCTGTCATGGAGGGGAGGGGACTAGGGGAGGGAGAGTGGGGGGTAGGGTGTTGGGGAGGGATAATATGGGGAGAATTGCCAGATATAGGTGATGGGTGGATGGAGGCAGCAAACCACATTGCTATGTATGTACCTTTGCAACAATCCTGCATGTTCTTTACATGTACCCCAGAACCTAAAATGCAATTTTATATATATATATATATATATATATATATATATATATATATATAACGCAGCTGATGAATAACTACCCAACATGTTTAAAAAAAAAAGTGAAATTTATAGCATTAAATGCCCACATCAAAAAGCTAGAAAGATATCAAATTAACAACCTAACATCACAACGAGAGCTAGAAGAACCAAGCGCAAACAAACCCCAAAGCTAGCAGAAGACAAGAAATAAACATCAGGACTCTGAATAAAAATGGCAGATAGGAGGCAGGACTAACTTGCAGCTCTCACTCAGATAGACAGAGCAACACTTTGTTTTTTCAGGACCTGAACTCAACTTGAGTTCAGATTGAGTTCAGGTCCTGAATAACTTTGTTAATTTTCTCTCTCGATGATCTAATATTGTTAGAAGGCAGAGACTCTCATCATGAACATTTGCTCCAAGAATTACCCACAGGAACATACAGAAAAGCTGAGAGAATCCACAGAGCCTTTGAAGGAAGTGGATTGCTGCTGCAGGCCCCTGGAAACAGCTGAAAAACTGAGTTCCCAAAGTATCAAAGTGTGAAAAAAAAATAGTCATGTGTTCCTGAACTCACACCCTCACTGGGAATCTGAAGGTCCAGAACACCAGAGAAGGATTCGACCTTACCTAGAACTGTGACAAATTTAGAGAGCCAAGTGAAAAACAGGGGTAGAAGTAGTAGTTGGAAGAGGCCTGTGGGCTCTCTCAGTTCCCAGGGAAGGCATTTCTGACTTTGTCTCACAGGGGTTCTTGGGGAGGGCTGCCCGAGGAAATGGGAATGGACCACAGCTGAACTTCGTAACAATTTCAACTGAATGAAAAATTTCCTGGACAGAACCTGAGGCTGGGGGTGAATCCAGAGTGCAGACACAGCACAGAAACAGCTACAGGTGGGAAGGCATACATCCTGAAAGCCCTGCTTACTTTCTCAGCTGGCAGACTAGTAGCCTGGCGTTAGTTCTCAGCTCTGCTCACCTGCTGCCTGGAAATAACCTCAGTGCTATTGGATAAGTATGGTGGAAATGAGACTGGCCTTTTGGGCTACACAGAAGCTTGGTGAGGCCTGTAACTGCTGGCTTTCCCTCCACTTCCCTGGTGTCCTGCATGACACAGCAGAGAGAGCCATAATCCCCCTGGGAACAACTCCATTGACCTGTAAACCACAACCCTATCCCCCACAGCTGCCACAGCAAGCCCCATCCATGGAGGGTCTGAGCTCAGATACACCTAACCCTGCCCCTACCTGATAGTCTTTCTCTGCCTTCCCTGATAGCCAGATGCAAAGGACATAATCTCTTGGGAGCTCTATGGCCTCACCCTCTCCTGATCCTCCTTATATTACCACCACAGCTGATGCTCTCTTCAAAGCACCACCTTCTGGCTAGAGGCCAACCAACACAAAACTAGTGCAATAAACAAAACCACAACCAAGGACCCAAATAGAGTCCACTTTATTCCTCTCTCACCTCCACCAGAGCAGGTGCTGGTGTCCATGGCTGAGAGAACTAAAGATGGTTCATATCATAGGACTCTTTGTAGACACTCCCCAATACCAGCTTGGAGCCCAGTAGTTGTGCTGGGTGGCTAGATCCAGGAGAAAAATAACAATCACTACAGTTTTGTTCTCAGGAAGCCACATCCCTAGGGGAAGCGGGAGAGCTGCACATCAAGGGAACATCCTTTGGGCCAAAAATATCTGAACAGCAGCCCTTGAGTCCCAAATCCTCCCTCTGACATAGTCTACTCAAATGAGAAGAAACCAGAAAAACAATTCTGGTAACATAACAAAACAAGGTTCTTTAACACCCCCAAAGGATCACACCAGCTCACCAGCAATGGACTCAAACCAATTATTAGGTCAATTATTAAGCTAATCAAGGAGGCACCAGAGAAAAGTGAAGTCCAATGTAATGAATACAACGTATGAATGGAAAAATCTTCAGTAAAATAGATAGGCTAAATAAAAAAAAAAAAATCACAACTTCTGGAAAGGAGTGACACACTTAGAGAAATGCAAAATACACTGGAAATTCTCAGCCATAGAATGGAACAAGTAGAAGAAAGGACTTCAGAGCTTGAAGACAAGGCTTTTGAATTAATGCAACAAACACAAAGAAGAAAGAATTAAGAAAAGTGAACAAAGCATCCAAAAGTTACGTTAAATGACAAAACCTAAGAACAATTGATGTTCTCAAGGAAGAAGAAAACTCTAAAAGTTTAGAAAACATATTTGAAGGAATAATCAAGAAAAACTTCCATGGCTTTGCTAGAGATCTAGATATCCAAATACAAAAAGCTCAAAGCACACCTTGGAAATATATCACAAAAAGATGATTGCCTAGGCACATAGTCATTGGGTTATCTAAAATCAAGACAAAGGAAAGAATCTTAAAAGCTGTGAGGCAAAAGCATCAGGTAACCTATAAAGGAAAACTATCAAATTAATGGTAGATTTCTCACCAGAAACCCTACAAGCTGGAAGAGATTGGGGCCCTGTCTGTAGCCTCCTTAAACAAAATAATTATCGGCCAACACTATTGTATTCAGCAAACCTAAATGAAGGAAAGATAGTTTTTTTCAGACAAAAAAAAAATGCTGAAAGAATTACTACTACCAATCCAACACTACAAGAACTTCTAAAAGGAGCTCTAAATCTTGAAAGATATCCTCCAAATACACCAAAACAGAACATCCTTAAAGCATAAATCTCACAGGATGTATAAAACAACAACAAAAAAAAACTATGAAAAAAAGCAAGGTATTCAGGCAACAAATAGCACAATGAAGAGAATAATTTATCACATATCAATACTGACATTGAATGTAAATGGCTGAAATGCTCCACTCAAAAAATACAGAATGGCAGAATGGATAAGAATTCACCAACCAAGTGTCTGCTATCTTCAAGAGACTCATGTAACACATAAGGACTCACATAACTTACATAACTTAAGGGAAAGGGGTAGAAAAAAATATTCCATGCAAATGGTCACCAATAGCAAGCAGGAGTAGCTATTCTTACATCAGACAGAACAAATTTTAAAGCAACAGAGTTAAAAAAGACAAAGACATAAATATGTATGCACCTAACACTGTAGCTTCCAAATTTATAAAACAAATACTACTAATTTAAACCTAAGAAATGAGATAGACAGCAATACAATAACAGTGGGGACTTTAATACTCTACTGACAGCAGCAGACATGTCCTCAAGGCAGAAAGTCAACAAAGAAACAACGTACTTAAACTATACCTTAGAACAAATGGACTTAACAGATATTTACAGAACATTCTACTCATCAGTACGTGAAACCTTCTCCAAGACAGACCATATGATAGGCCACGAAACAAGTACTATCTCAGACCATAGTGGAATAAAATTGGAAATCAGCTGCAAAAGGAACCCTCAAAACCATGCAAATACATGGAAATTAAATAACCTGCTCCTGAATGGTTGTTAGGTAAAGAAATCGAGATGAAAATTAAAAAAATGTTTTGAACTGAATGATAATAGTGACACAACCTATCGAAACCTCTGGGATACAGAAAAGGTAGTGCTAAAGGAAACGTCATAGCATTAAATGCCTACATCAAATGTCTGAAAGAGCACAAGTGGACAATCTAAGGTCACACCTCAAGGAACTGGGGAGACAGAGCAAACCAAACACAGACCCAGCAGAAGAAAATAAATGAAGATCAGAGCTGACTAAATGAAACTGAAACAAAAAACAATAAAAAGACTAATGAAACCAAAATCTGATTATTTGAAAATAAATTGACAGACCATTAGCAAGATTACCAAGAAAAAAAGAGAGAAGCCCCATTAGAAATGAAACAAGAGGCTGGGCACAGTGGCTCATGCCTGTAATCTCAGCACTTTGGGAGACCAAGGTGGACAGATCATGAGGTCAAGAGATTGAGACCATCCTGGCCAACATGGTCAAACCCTGTCTCTACTTAAAATACAAAAATTAGCCAGGCATGGTGGTGCATGCCTGTAGTCCCAGTTTCTCAGGAGGCTAAGGCAGAAAATCACTTGAACCTGGGAGGCAGAGATTGCAGTGAGCCAAGACTGTGCCACTACACTCCAGCATGGTATCAGAGCAAGACTCCATCTCAAAAAAAAAAAAAAAGATATTACAACCAATTCAACAGAAATACAAAAGATCAGTCAAGGCTACTATGAACACCTTTATGTGCATAAACTAGAAAACCTAGAGGAGATGATGAATAAATTCCTGGAAGTATACCACACTCTTAGATTAAACCAGGAAGAAATGGAAACTCTGAACAGACCAATAACAAGCACTGAGATTAAAATGGTCATAAAAATTATTGCCAACAAAAAAATCCAGTACTAAATAGATTCATAGCTGAATTTTATCAGACATTCAAAAGAAGAATTAGTACCAATCTTCCTGACACTATTCCAAAAGATAAAGAGGGAGTCCTTCCTATATTGTTATATGAAGCTGGTATCACCCTAGTATCAAAGCCAGGAAAGGACATAACAAAAAAAGAAAACTACAGACCAATATCCTTGATGAACACAGATGTAAAAATTCTCAAGAAAATACTAGCTAACTGAGTCCAGCAGCATGTTAAGAAGACAATTCACCATGATCAAGTGGGCTTCATACCAGGGATGCAGGGATGGTTTAGCATACTCAAGTCAATAAATATGATACACGACATAAACAGAATTAAAGACAAAACCACGTAATCATCTCAATAGATGCAGAAAAAGCATCTGACAAAATCCAGCATGTCTTTATGATTAAAATCCTCAACAAAATTGGCATAAAAGGGACATAACTCAAGGTAATAAAAACCATCTATGACAAACCCACAGCCAACATTATACTGAATAAGGAAAACTTGAAAGCATTACCCTTGAGAACAGGGACACGACAAGGATGCCCACTCTCACCACTTCTATTCAACATAGTGCTGGAAGTCCCATCCAGAGGAATGAGACAAGATAAACAAAGTAAATCCAAATCAGTAAAGAGGAAGTTGAACTGTCACTGTTTGCTAATGATATGATTATATACCTAGAAACCCTAAAGATTCCTCCAAAAAGTACCTAGAACTGACTAAAAAATTCGGCAAAATTTCAAGACATAAAATTGATTTACACAAATCAGTAGCTCTGCTATACACCCATAGCAGTCAAGCTGAGAATGAAGTCAGGAACTCAACCCCTTTTATAATAGCTGCAAATAAAATAAAATCCTTAGGAATATACCTAACCAAGGAGGTAAAAGACCTCTACATGGAAAATTAAAAAACACTACTGAAAAAAATCACCGATGATACAAACAAATGAAAACACATCCCATACTCATGGATGGATAGAATTAATATTGTGAAAATGATCATAGTGCCCTCAAAATGCCACCAACGTTGGTCACAGAACTAGAAAAAAATCCTAAAATTCATATGGTACCAAAAAATGTGCCCACATAGCCAAAGATTAAGCAAAAAGAGCAAATCTGGAGGCATCACAAAACCTGAACTTCAAACTATACTATAAGGCCATAGTCACCCAAACAGCATGGTACCGATATAAAAATAGGGACATAGACCAATGGAACAGAATAAAGAACCTGGGAAGTAAAGCCAAATACATATAGCCAACTGATCTTTGACAAAGCAAACAAAACAGAGTGGGGAAAGGACACCCTATTTGACAAATGGTGCTGGGATTCTTGGCAAGCCACCTGTGGAAGAACGAAACTGAATCCTTATCTCTCACCTTATACAAAAATCCACTAATGATGGATCAAATACTTAAATCTAAGACCTAAAGTCATAAAAATTCTAGAAGATTACATCGGAAAAACCATTCTAGACATTGGCTTAGACAAAGATTTTATAACCAAGAAGTCAAGAGTAAATGCAACAAAAACAAAGATAAATAGATGGGACTTCCTTAAACTAAAAAGCTTCTGCACAACAAAGGGAACAATCGGCAGAGTAAACGGTCAACTGACTTGAGTGGGAGAAAATCTTTGCAATGTATACATCTGACAAATAACTAATAAACAGAATCTACAAGGAACTCTAATCAGCAAGAAAAAACAATCCCATCAAAAAGTGGGCTAAGGACAATTCTCAAAATAGACAAATTCTCAAAGACAGTTCTCAAAAGATATACAAATGGCCAACAAACCTATGAAAAAATGCTCAACATAACTAATTATTAGGGAAATGCAAATCAAAACCACCATGCAATTCCACCATGCAATTACTCCTGCAAGAATGGCCATAATAAAAAAAAAAAATAGATGTTGGCATGGTAGCATGGATGTGGTGAAAAGCGAACACTTTTATACTGCTGGTGGGAACATAAACTAGTACAACCACTATGAAAAACAGTATAGAGATTCCTTAAAGAACTAAAAGCAGAACTACCATTTGTTCCAGCAATCCTCCTACTGAAAATCTATCTGGAGGAAAAGAAGTAATTATATGAAAAATATATTTGCACATGGATATTTATAGCAGCACAATTTGCAATTGCAAAAATATGGAACCAGCTCAATTGCCCATCAGTCAATGAGTAGGTAAATAAATTGTGGTATATATATATATATATATATATATATATATATATATGTATGTGTATGTGTGTGTGTGTATATATACGTAGATATATGTGTGTATATATATCTACGCATATATACATATATATACGTATACACACATATACACACATATATATGTATATATGTGTATATACGTATATAAATACACACATATATACGTATATATATCTACGTATATATACACACACACACATACACATACACATCATTGAATACTACTCAGCCATAAAAAGGAACAAAATAATGACATTCACAGCAACCTGGATGGAATTGGAGACCATTACTCTAAGTGAAATAACTCAGGAATGGAAAATCAAGCATCATATGTTCTTACTGATGAGTGAGAGCTAAGCTATGAGGTTGCAAAGGCATAAGAATGACACAATGGAGTTTGGGGACTTGGGGAAAGGGTGGGAGGGGTGTGAGAGATAAAAGAGTACATATTGGGTACAGTGTACACTGCTTGGATGATGGGTGCACCAAAATCTCAGAAATCACCACTAAAGAACTCATTCATGTAGCCAAACACCACCTGTTCTCCAAAAACCTATTTAAAAAATAACATAAAAATGCAAAAAAGGAAAGAACCTAGATCAGAGTGGAAATGAAGGAGACAGAGACATGAAAAAACCTTCAAAGAAATAAATGAATTCAGGAGCTGCCTTTTGAAAAAATTTATAAAATAAACTGCTAGCTTGACTATTAAGAAAAGAAGAATCAAATAGATACAATCAGAAGTGACAAGTGATATATCATCACTGACCCCAAAGAAATGCAAACAACCATCAGAGAATACCATAAATTCCTGTACACACATAAACTAGATTCCAAGACTAAACCATGAAGAAACTGAATCCCTGAGTAGACCTATAACAGGTTCTGAAATTGAAGCAGTAATTAATAGCCTACCAAACAAAAAAAGCCCAGGCCCAGACAGATTTACATCTAAATTCTACCAGAGGTACAAAGAAGAGCTGGTACCATTTCTACTGAAACTATTCCAAACAATTGAAAAGAAGGGATTCCTACCTAACTCATTTTATGAGGCTGGTATCATTCTCATACCAAAATCTGGCAGAGATAGAAAACTTCAGGTCAATATCCTTGATGAACATTGATGCACAAATCCTCAACAAAATACTGGCAAACAGAATACAGCAGCACATCTAAAACTTATCCACCATGATCAATTTCGCGTCATCCCCAGGATGCAGATTTGGTTCAACATAAAGCAAAATAATAAATGTGATTCATCACATAAACAGAACCAAAGATAAAACCAACATGATTATCTTAATAGATGCAGAAAAGGGCTTTGATAAAATTTAACATCCCTTCATGTTAAAAACTCTCAATAAACTAGGTATTGAAGGAACATACCTAAAAATGATAAGAGCCCTCCATGACAAATACACAGCCAATATCATACTGAATGGGCAAAAGCTGGAAGCATTTTCCGTGAAAACTGGCACAAAACAAAGATGCCTTCTCTCACCACTCCTATTCAACATCGTATTGGAAGTTCGGGCCAGGAAATCATGCAAGAGAAAGAAATAAAGGTATTTAAATAGAAAGAGAGGAAGTCAAGTTATTTTTGCTTGTGGATTACCATGATCCTGTATCTAGAAAAATCCCCTCATCTTGGCCCCAAAGTGTCTTAAGCTGATAAGCAACTTCAGCAATATCACAGGATACAAAATCAATGTGCAAAAATTTCTAGTATTCCTATACACCAACAACAGGCAAGCAGAGAGCCAAATCATAAATGAACTCCCATTCACAACTCCCCAAAAAGAATAAAATATCTAGGAATACAGCTAATAAGGGAAGTGAAGGACCTCTTCAAGGAAAACTACAAACTACTGCTCAAGGAATTTAGAGATGACACAAACAAATAGAAAAACATTCCATGATCATGAATAGGAAGAATCAATATCGTAAAAATGGCCATACTGCCCAAAGTAATTTATAGATTCAATGCTATTCCCATTAAACTACTATTGACATTCTTCACAGAATTAGAAAAACTTAAAATTTATATGGAAGCAAAAAGAGCCCAAATAGCCAAGGCAATACTAAGAAAAAGAATAAAGCTGGAGGCATCACACTATCTGACTTCAAACTACATTACAAGACTACGGTAACCAAAACAGAATGGTGCTGATAACCACAACACACACAGACAAATGGAATAGAATAGAAAACTCAGAAATAACTGACCATACACCTATAACCATCTGATCTTTGACAAACATGACAAAAATAAGCAATGGGGAAAGGATTCCCTGTTCAATAAATGGTGTTGGAAGAACTGGCTGGCCATATACAGAAAATTGAAACTGGACTCCTTCCTTACACCATATGCAAAAATTAACTCAACATGAATTAAAGACTTAACTGTAAAACTCAAAATTATAAAAACCCTAGAAGAAAACCCAGGCAATACCATTCAGGACATAGGCATGGGCAAAGACTTCATGAAAAAAACACCCAAAGCAATTGCAACAAAAGCAAAAATTGACAAATGAGATGTAATTAAAGAGCTGCACAGCAAAATAAACTCTCATCATAGTGAACAGAAAACCTACAGAATGGGAGAACATTTTTGCAATCTATCCATCTGACAAAGTGGTAATATCCAGAGTCTACAAGGAACTTAAGCAAATGTACAAGAAAAAAAAAATCCCATTAAAAAATGGGCAAAGGACATGAACAGAAACTACTCGAAGACATACATGTGGGCAACAAACATATGAAAAAAAGCTCAACATCTCTGATCATTAGAGAAATGCAGATCAAAACCACAATGAGATACCATCTCATACCAGTCAGAATGGCTAATACTAAAAAGTCCAGAAACAATGGATATTGGTGTGGTTGCACAGTAAAAGAATGCTTTCACACTGTTGGTGGGAGTGTCAATTAGTTGAACCACTGGGGAAGACAGTGTGGTGATTCCTCAAAGATCTAGAGGCAGAAATACCATTTGACCCAGCAATTTCATTACTGTGTACATGCCCAAGCAAATATGAATCATTCTGTTATAAAGATATGTGCACATGTATGTCCACTGTAGCACTATTTACAATAGCAAAGACATGTAATCAACTTCAATGCCCATCAATGATAGACTGGATAAAGAAAATGTGGTACACATACAGCATGAAATACCATGTAGCCATAAAAGGAATGAGATCATGTCCTTTGCAGCGACATGGATGGAATTGGAAGCCATTATCCTTAGCAAACTAACACAGGAACAAAACATATGTTCTCACTTATAAGTGGGAGCTGAATGATGAGAACACATGGATACACCTGGTGGGGGGAACGGTACACACTGGGGCCTGTCAAAGCAATTGGGGTCAGGGGAGGGAGAGCATCAGAAAGAATAGCTAATGGACACTGAGGTTAACACCTAGATGATGGAATGATCTGTGCAGCAAAACACCATGGCACATTTTTACCTGTGTAACAAACCTGCACATCCTGGGCATATACCCCTGAACTTAAAAGTTGAAGAAAAAAAAAAGCCTCTGGTTAGCACCCACATCAACTTTTATTCCAGGGCAAAGATGTTACTCTTATTTGCAAATCTATTCGAGATCTTCCCAGGAGGTTGCCTGCACTTCCAAACTGGCAGCAAGAAGTGCAGTGTGTTTTCACTGGAAGGTAATCATGACAGCTTAGAAAGCACCTGCTGGGCCTCCTGTCAAAAAGGGACTGCTGACTCAGGGTAATGGGGTGCAGGGGAGCAGGAAATGTGAAAGGTAGCCTGTGTCAAAGAGACCACCCCCATTTGAAATTTGGTTGAGCAACATTTGCAAATCCCCAAAACAATCCTGAAAATCCATCCCTCTAATTTGTGCTTACAGCATGTAAATCAAGACTTGCTTTGCACCCAGGATTTAACCTCATCCCCAGGGAGAGTCAGTACACCTTTGTTATGCACTGATGATGTGCCTAGTACTCTAGCACCATGCTGTGATTTTGGGGAACATAATTAGCTGGGTGTTTTTGTCTTTCTCTCTCACCACTGCCCTTAAGCATTGTCAATCAGATCTCCCTTTCCACCCCTAGATGACACCTTGGCAGATCTGTGAGCGTCTCAAGTCACTGTTTTTATGTACAGATGACCCCTGACTTACAACTATTCGACTATATAATGGAGCAAAACTAATACATATTCAGTAGAAACTCTACTTTGAGTACTAACATAATCATTCTGTTTTTCACTTTCAATATAGTATTCAATAAATTACATGTCAGCAGAGGGAGGGAGGAAGGGAGGCTTTGAAATGGGGGTAGGAAGAATGATGGGGCAAGGGAGAGAGTGTTGTTTGCTGGAAAGTGCGAAGGAGCTAGCTGGAGTCTGTTTTGCTCACTGTCACATCCCCAATGCCTGGGAAATACTTAACAATTTATTATAAAGAGGGAGGGAAGCTTTATGTTAGATAATTGGTCCAATTGTAGGCTAATGTAAGTGTTCTGAGCACATGTAAGGTAGGCTAGGCTAAGCTTTGATGTTCAGTAGCTTAAGTATATTAAATACATTTTCAATTTATGATATTTTCAACTTACAATGGGTTTATTGGAAAACAACCCCATCATAAGTTGAGGAGCATCTCTATTAAAAAGTCCACTTCAGTTAGTCTCTTACCTAATGCAGAGCTTCTTCCCTTACCCAGCCTGGGGCTGATTTACAAATCCGTAAAGGTAGGGTTGGTGCTGTTGATGTGAGAGCCAGAGGTTAGGGCAGAAAATCCACTCTCCATAAAGTGGGGATTGTGCAGTCCCTGTGTGGTCTCCTGCAGCAGCCGGGAGAAATGGGGCATGCCCGGAGGAGATGAGGCCCCACGTTCGCTATTACTCAGGGAAATGTCCACCTCAGACCCTTTTGGGCTTCTTTTCTCCACTGAGATGCTGACTGTCTTGCAAGATATACCATGAACAAAGGGGTCCAGAGTAAAAAATGTTTTGGAAAAGCCCCATTTAACAGTCCATCAGGCTGCTTCCAGCAGGATTCCTCAGAACAGTGGTTCTCAAAGTGTGGTCTCTGAACCAGGGCATCAGTATCACCTGGGAACTTGCTCTAAATTCAAACTTTCCAGCCTCATCGCAGACTCATGGAATCTGAAACTAGAAGAGTCGGGCTTGGCCATTTGTGTTTCAATAAGCCCTCCAGGGGGTTTTGGTGTGGCTAAGTTTGAGAACCTCTGTCTCAGAGACTATAATATGCTAAGGTGGGGAACAGAGTAGTCTGTGTAGCACATTTTTGGAGCATATTTGTCCTCCTGCTAGGCACCTATGACTATCTCAGGGAACAAAAAATTGCCAGATGACATATACTGTGACATTCACTCAATCCATTCACACATATTGTTGACTACCCGCTATGTTCCAGCTAATTCCCAGGCATTGGAAACGTGACAGTGAACAAAACAGACTCCAGCCAGCTCCTTCCCACTTTCCAGCCAGTCTCTCCCTTGCCCCACCACTCTTCCTATCCCCATTTCAAAGCTTCCCTCCCTCTACTGACATATTTCTTTCTGCTTCTTATCCTAAGCATGAGGACTCCTCTTACCTGCCTGCCCCTGCCCTGCAAAAAAAAAAAAATATATATATATATATATATATATTAAGCCTACCAAGCTTTCTTCCTCCTCCCAGGTTTTTTGCTTCCAGGACATGCCACAAAATTCCTCTGGGGCTATTTTCCTCAAGAATTTCCTGAACCTGCTGACATCTGTCAGGGCCCTGGGCACAAATTCAGAGCTGCAGAGGCACAACCTGCCTGTTGTGGGTTGTGAGTGCCCATGTACAGAGCGAGTTTAATATTTGAGCAGACCAGGAAGCATATGTCTTAAATTTGGCAGTTAGGAAAGGGAGTATTTCTCCTCATATATTCCCTCTCTGAACACAATAAACTGCACAAAGACTAAGCAGATTGCTTGCCTCCAAATAGGAATTGTCTTCAAAGCGAGTCATTTTAGGATGGGGTTGAGGTGGTTGAAGTCTCATTCTATGGGTTCTAACCCCTCCTGCAAAAGCCTCTAAGCTTCTCAAGGTAAGTAGAAGGGATTGAATAGCCATTCAACAATTCCTAATTATTGGCAGACCAACTAACTGACCCAGTGAAGGAACAAATGATTGCATTAAGAGCTAGCAACCCTGGAAATGATTTCTTGTAGAAAAGGAGAACATGAGGGTCCAGCTTGGAAACTGGGAGTGTGTTCCTGGGGATGAGGCCATGTCTATGCCAAATCCTTGGAATTCTGGCAAACTCAGCAGTGCCGTCTGTCCAAGAAAAAGAGTTGAGAAGTCCCTGGCAGACATAGAGGATTTTGGACAGAAGATGCGGGCCCCATGGGGAGAAGGAAGGAGGGTACAAGTCATCAGATATGAGTGAGTCCCCAAAAGACTCTAGCTAGGGAGGGGCCAATGCATGTTGCACAGGTCTCCTCACCAGTCTGGCTTCCACACACATTCTGGGGATAGCAGCACCTCTTTGCATTTCCACTGAAAGTTAGTGGCTTTAAAGTGAGTCAGCTCAGATGGAATTTCAGCTCTATTCATTTACTTGGAATTGGAATTGGGGGCAAGTTTCTTAAGCTTGCTGAGTGCAGTTTCTTCATCTATAAAATGGGTAGAAAACCTATCTTGCAGGAAGAATTGATTATTTATTCAATAAATATTTATTGCTACCAGGTCACACATTATGTTAGGTGCTGAATATATAGTAAGTGAGCAAAAACAGACATAGCTCTGTCCCTTAGGTGACAGAAAATCAAATATTCATGTAAATAAATGTAACATTATTTCTACAAGACATCCTATGAGTAGAGGTACAAGGTGCCATATGAAGCTGTAATAGAGGGATTTTACCTAGTTTTGGAGATCAGAAAGTGATGGTGAAGGAAGGGAAGAGGGTGAATGTCAGGGCATTCAAGGCAGACACAACAAGCAGAGGCAGCGCCCCGTGGCACAGAAGAGAAGGGTGGGTTTGTGGTAGGGGTCTCTCCTACCCCTACTATCAGTACACCGGTGGGTCTACCTTAACACCTTGCCCCTCTGACTAGGCTCTGCCTCACCCCAAACCGTGGGGATGCCCATTCCGACCCTGGAGCAAGGCTATATGTAGCACAGTTCCATGTTGAGGCTGTGGAGCCAGACCGCTCAGGTTCATGATTTGATCACGTCCCGACTGTGATCTCAGGAGAGTTACATTTCCTGTCTGCCTCAGTTCTTTCAAAAACAGGAATGGTAACAGTAACTACCTCAAGGGGTTGTGCTGACTGAGTTAATACATGTAAAATGCTTACGCCTAAGTGCTGAAAGGATTAGGTGTTACTCCTGGCATTTTTTCCTTAACTCACGGCCCTAAGTTATAACACTTACATGGTTCCTGGCATGAGTCCTCTTCCCTCCCTCTACCCAGCCCAGGAAGAGGCTCAACCCTTAATGTTCCTCATCACCCCATCTGGACTAGTGTGCCTGCACCAGCCTGTACCATTCCCTGTCCATCCCGGTCCCTCACATACTTGAGACACACATGTAATTTTACATTTTCCAGTAGCCGTATTAAAAAAGTAAAAAGAAATAGGTGAAATTAATACCGTACTTTAGTCAATATCTCCATTTATCATTCTGACATGTAATTAATATTACAAATTATTACATTTTACATTCTGTTTTTGTACTCTTTGCCATCCATCCTGTATTTTACCCCAGCAGCACACCTCAATTTGAACTAGCCACACGTCAAATATTTGACAGTCACACGTGACTGATGGCTCTCCTATTGGTTAGCCCAGCTCTTGACTCTGTGATTCACAAGGATAAGAACCACGTCCACCTCCACATCTCATGTATGAGGCAGGTGCACAACAAATGTTGATCATAAATGAGAGCATGGAGGGCAGGTGGGTGGATGAATGGTGGTCACATTCTGCAGAGCCCCACCCATCCTCCCAGACTCTTACTCTGTTACTGGGCACAGGGCCTTTTAACTGCAAGGGGATCAAATCCTGGGTACTAAGTGCTAAACTGCCATCCCAAAGAGAAGGTGAGGGGAGGGCTTGAAGGTCCCTGGGGGCCTAGGGCAGCACCATAAGGAGGGGCGTGTGAAGAAGGAGAGGCAGGGGAAGATTCATCCTATGTAACGGAGAAAAAGACCTGGTCCTAGAGCACTCAGGCAAAGAGAAGAATGGGCAGAAGGAGGGAGGTCCGACTCCCAACAGGGCTTTCCCCACTTCTTAGGGACTTGCCACGGGAAGCAAGGCTTGGTGGGAGGAATGAGAGAGAGAGAATGCTTTCATGCAAAATGTTTCTTTCCATGCTTAATTTCTCCTTTCATTCTTTCCTAGGCAGATAAATAGCAGAGAGTGATCACACGTAACTCTTTTCCACCATGGATGCCAGCATTTGTGGGCAGCTGCAGATTAGGTGGGAGGATCTCCCAGATTATTAGTCCAGTTTTTCTGTGGCCCCGAGAGTGGCAGTGACTTGCTCAATATAAAACAGCTTGTTAGTGGCAGGGATGAAGCCCAGAAATCCTGTTTCCTGTCCTCAGGATTGTGTGTGCAAAAGAAGTTCCTGGCAAAGGTGAGAATAAATCGTAGGCTCTTTGAAGAGTACTCTAGAGTATTAAACAAATAGGTTGCTGAGATGCAGTTAACTACTCAGTAATGTATTTGAAGAAAATTAATTTTTCATTCTGCCACTCAGCATATCGAAGCTGGCCATCCATAAATATAGGCTGTCTCTAGGTGAACAGAGATGGAATCCTCCTGGCAAGTTTAAAAAAATAAAAGTAATCTCAATGGATATCTTAAGAGAAACATAATTATAATTTAGTTGACATATCTCATATCTCAGTGATGGTAAATAAACCTTCCCTAAATAATTCAAATAATAAATTTTGCTCCTTTGGAGAAGTGAACTGATCTTGAATGGAATTGGTTAAGTGTTTCCACCTACAAAAAGCAGCACGTGCTGGCAAGAAAGCACTGTCCCGCACCTCAGAGCTCACCAGAAACGGCCTCAGCCACGGGCTCTGTAAACCAGCAGCTCCATGGTAACAGGACTCTCCTTCAGCCACATGGCTGCCTGTGTGTGTGTCTGATTGCTCTGGGGTAGAGGGGTAGAGGAGAACAGTGTGCATTTAGAATGGAGCCCCAGTACAGACCTTTCACCGCATGGGCTTCCCAAACCAGTCTTGTTCTGGTGGAATTCAGAGCCACTGAACAAAATTAAAGGCTGTCAGTGGCGTCATGCCATGAACATCACATCATTGCTCTAGAAAGGACAAACCCATTCCAGCCACTTCTGGACCACCTGCTCCCCTCACAGAATGATTTCTGCAGAAAGACCAATTTGCATTTCACAGGGGCCTCAAGAGAAGACCTGTCAACAGGTTGTCTCAGCTTGGAATTCCACAGCCAAAAAAAAGGGGTACTTTCTTTGAAGTACAGGTCAGTCTGTTAAGTTTGGGGCAATTTGTAGAAATATTTGAAGAACAGTTACAGTTTTAAATCCATTAGGATATCCAAGATCTTAAGCCCAGGCTGTTAGGGATATTTGCCAAGCAGAATTTTCACTTGAGTTTTGATCTCATATAAAGCTCTGGCAACTGATTGATTAAAATCCAGTAATACTCTTTCCTCTCCCAAACAAAAACAAAACAAATGCCACAAACACAAGAGCATTCCTCCTACCACCTTTCTCTGGCTCTGGATAGAAGGTGGAATAGTCTTCATACCTCCATGCTAGGTTCTGATGAATCACTCAGGATAGACTTCGTGAGTGCCCATTATAGGCAAAGCATGTGCTGGTTCCAAGCTTTAGTGTGATTGTGGATGTAAGAAAATGTGAATATAAATGACCTTCCACATCTATGGAGAACAATATGGCCCATTCTTCCTGATGACTTCATCCAACCCGCATTGTTCAGGAACCAGATTATACAGTCTTAGAACAAGACTGGGAAGGCCTCCGAGTCCAGGACTCTGTTTTGGTCTTCTCTTGTTCCCTGTTATGGCTCTCAAATACAGGGCTAGGGGCGTAAAAATGCTCTGAGTGTGCACTGCATTTGATGTCACACTCGCCATGACAGAAAAAGCAGTGGCCAGGATAGTGGAGCACCACCTTTTTTTTTGGCATGAGAAAAATATTCCTTCAATCCCATTTAATATTAGTAATTTGTGAGATGTTATATGTATTCAGAAAGTGCTATTTTTACAATGAGGATTCCTTGTTAAATAATAAGGCTCTCATGAAAGAGTTCATAAACCACTATTCATTCATTCATTCATCTGTTAACTAAATATGCATGGAGCCTGCCATGTATCAGACAGCACCCTGCTGCATGCAGAGAAAGCCAAGAAGGGCTGGAGCCTCAGCACTGCCTGGCAAGGCCTTGTAGGCTCCCTCTCTAGTGATCTGGCAGAGTGGATGCGATGCTCAGACTGAATACTGTTTCAGAGGGCACTGATTCTTATGCCTGAGGTTCTAAGGGATTTTGTGGATTTATGTGGTAAGGGGAGGAGTTTTGAAAAGAAGGGAAGGCTGAAGGCAGGCTCTCAAAGGTCCTCATTGCCTGTAACTGTCTTTCCTGCAGCTCTTCCTGAGGGGCTCCTTGGAAGCAAACTCCACCACTGTGCCACATACTGTGGGTCCTAGGTCCCCGTGTGATGGTAAAATTCTACTGATAAACCCGGGGCTATAGCCGAATCATGAAAAATTCTTTTTTCTTCTATCCTCAACTCTTGGGTAATACTTTTCTTCCTTTTAAGGAATTTTCTTAAAAAGTTGAATTTCCAACAACATCCTAGAGAGCTGGCACATTAAGGCCATTCCTATTGTGTCCTCAGAATAATGGCCCCCAAATAAGTTAATGTCCTAATCTCTGAAACCTGTGAATATGTTACAGTCATGTATCGCTTGGCAACAAGGATACATTCTAAGAAATGCATCCTTAGGCTATTTCATCATCGTGGAACATCGTAGAGTGCGCTGACACAAACCTAGATGGCACAGCCCACTGCACACCTCAGCTCTGTGGTATAGCCTATTGCTCCTAGGCTATGGACCTGCACAGGATGTTACTGTACCAAATACTGTAGGCAACTGTAACATGATGGTAAGTATTTATTTAGACACAAGTAAGTATAAAAATTGTAAAATGATGATACAGTAGTATAATCTCATGGGATTGCCTTCCTATATGCAGTCTATCATTGACTGAAATGGTGTTATGTATCACGTGACTGTACTCGAACAGTAAAAGGGACTTTTCAGAAGTGATTAAATGAAGAATCTTGAGATGGTGAGAATATCCTAGATTATCCAGATGGGTCCAGTGCTACACAAGGGTCCTCACAATTAAAGAGGGAGGCAGGAAAGTCAGATGCGATGTGATGATGGAAGTAGAGATTGAATGATGCAGTGGCTGACTTTAAAGATGAGAGGGGCTATGAGCCAAGGCATGTCAGCAGCCTCTGTAAACTGGAAAGTAGAAGGAAACAGAAGCTCCTTTAGAGCCTCCAGAAGAAACACAGCCTTCCCAATACCTTGATTTTAGCCCCAGAGACCCATTTCAGACAACTGACCTCCAAAACTATAAGATAATAAACTTGTATTGTTTGAAGTCACTACATATGTGGTACCTTGTACGGTTGCAATAGGAAACCAACAGTCATCTTGCTCAACACACAATCCTTGCTTCTCTATACAAACTGATTTCCTCACTGTTCCCCTTTTATACTAGACTCTGTGTACGCCACTTCTGCTCTGCTGTCTCATCTCCTTCTTCCACTTCTCCCCAGCAGTCAGCCTTCCAAGGCCAGCTCCACACTCTCTCCACTGCACCCCATCCCCTGCCCTGAAATTCTTCAGAGGTGCCAGACACACTGTGCTCTGACTTCCGGTTCTCTTGGTATTTTGAAGAGTGTTTATCAATATGTGTAATTCATGATTACTTTAGGCAAATAAAACTCTCATCTTCCAAAAGACGTTAAGTGCTGGGCTGATCATACACAGGATAACGAAAGACCAACTCTGCTTGGTGGCTCCTGCATGTCTAAGCCTTCCCAAGCTGTTTAATAAAGGCTCAGTTCCTAACTACCTTCACAATGAACTCTGGGGTAAAGGGTCAGCAGCTGCCCTCTCTACCCTGTATGCAAACATAGGCCTGCATCCCTCACTGCTCAGCCCCGCAAGGCTATGTTCATTTGCTGTAGTCTCTCCATTTATAGGTGTAGAATTAGTTGACTTTGAGGTCAGACAGTGCCGAGCCTGAAAGATGTGCTCTTCTGATTCTCTGAAACATCTCCCTGGGGAAAGGCCTGCTTGGGAGAAGGTTCCCTTATTTTTTAAAATTTTACCCTTTACCCACCACCACCATGAACACAGCCCACTTTAATACATTCTGTGCCATACCCTGAGCTAAGAACTTGACATGCATTGCCTATTCTCCCAACAATTCTTGGAGGTATTACTATTATTTTCTCCATTTTACAAATAGACTGAAGCTCAGAGAGGTAGAATAATGTGTCCAAGGTCACACAATGTGTTTGTGTCTACAGCCTTGCTTCCTGAACTGTGGGCCATCAACCAGCAGCACAGGCATCCCTCGGGAGCTGGTTAGAAACACAGAATCACAGACCCCACCCAAGTCCTTCTGAATCTGAATCTTAACAAGATCTCCAGGCGATTTACATGCACACTGAAATTTGAGAAGCTCTTCTCTAAGCCACTAAGCAGTATTATCACTCAAGAAAGAAAGAAAGAAAGAAAAAAAACAGCAATCATTTAGTGGATGAGATTTGGATGGTGTGTCCGTGTAAGGATTCTTGTAGGTCAAGTGGAACCAGACACTGTGGGAACGGGGAGGGCCTTGGGAGACACAACTCAACTCTCACCAGCTGTGGCTCAGTTATATAATCTGATGAGAAAGCCTGCTTCTTATGGTTATAAATTTTGCTAGAAAAAATTCATATGCCAGAATCTGAGAAGGATGGAGCTTCCATTAACCCACTGTGGAGCCCTTACCAAGTTTGGGAGAGGAGATGAGGCCTCCTGAAGGATTTCATTTAATCCCTAAGGACATAGAGATGTCCCTCATCCCCTCATCTAGCCTTCAGGCTAGGCAGGAGAAAGCTAGTTTGCAGGAGGACTGGTATGAGGAAGTTGTCCTTGTGTGGTGGCCATTGAAGCCAACAGTCTCCAAAGAGCATTAGAGTGACCAGGGCTACTTTTGCAAACATCTGAACAGAATCTTTTTTTATCCCTTAGCCTAATGAGGAAGCAATAGAATTTCAGGCACTGAATTACTGGCAAGCTAGAAAGTATGCAGGAGAGAGACAGAGAAAGAGAACAAGAGCAAGGTGGGTGGAGGGAGAGAGAGCGACCAATTTGGGAATGAGGTGCCTTGGGCACCATGTGTGTTAAATGAAGGGCTGGCTCTCTCAACAGCAAGATTCACTCCATTAAACAGTGTCATGGGTTCCTTCCCTTCATCCGAACACTCAACTAGAAGTTAGAGGAGCAAGACTGGTACGTAATCATTATAATAATTTAAATTCTTTAAACCCATTAATTGAGATACTTATTTATTTATACTCCATTTCTGGATTAATTTGTATTAATAGATTCTTAATAGCCATTGTTAATGGCAATAGCACTAATCATTTTCCATTAATTTAATAGTACTTTATTATTTTCAAAGTACCCCCACAATATTATCCCATTTTCTCCTTAGTCTCCCTGGGAGGACGAGTAGGTTTGATTCTACAAATGAAAAAAGTAAGGCCAGAGGAAGTACAGTGATTTCATCAGAGGCAGCTTATGAGGTCTGGGGACTGAGAGCCCAGCTTTTTTGAACTCTAGGAGGTATTTCTTCCTTGGCTGGCTTTTCCAGCCAAATGAACAAACACGAAAACCAAACCAACAATAAAAACACAACACTAATCAAACACAGGCAAAGAATAGAACAGGTCCAACACTCTGATTCAGAAACATCCCAATTTCTCTTTAGTACAATCCTTGTGATACATTCATGACTATAGAATCCTGCTTGGATGGTTTGCTTTGGTTCCATGTTGGGATTGCTCATATCAGAAAGTTTGTCCTTCCCTCGCAGATATTCTGAGTGCATTCCTAATTCTGAAATAAGTATTTTTTTTCTGGGTCCTATATGTACCCAGATATTTTCTGGGTCCTTAAACAATTGCCAGTAAGGCTGCTTTCTGGATCAGCCTCTGAGAGTCAAGTAGAAGTGCCTGAGTGTTACACCGAGTTGGCAAATGAAAAGATAATTGTTTCCAGAATCCTCAAGGCTTACAAACTGACTGAATTTCTGAACCCCCACTTGGGACCCCTGACCTCCCCATGAAGTTCTCCAATTTCCAACCTTTCCTACTTCTCAATGAGAACCTTTACATTTTTATAGGAATATTAGGTATCTGTACCCCATGCATAATAAGAGTCAGAACTTCAGGTATCAGGACAGGGCGATCAGAGGCACTCTGTGAGAAGTATTTGAGGATAGGGTGATTTTACCACCCCCTGCCTACACCAAAGACAATTTTTTTGGTGAGCAGAGCTGTCCTGCACAAAGACCAGCCTCACTGTCTTCAAATGCTCCCTTTGCATCCCGGGCCATTGGGCAGCCCAGGACCCAGGTGGGCTTTTGTTTCTTAGGTTACAATTCTCAGCCCAGAAAAAAAGAATGCCCAAGCCAAAGGTATTCTCCCGTGTCCTTGGTTGACCATTTAATTACAAAGTCCAATCAATCTAATTACACATTGGGGTTCTTGTAGACAGTAGGTAATTAAAGTCTGCCTTGCTGCTGAATTCCAGAAAGGTAGATTATTTTTGTTCTCGTCAGTAGATGGGGCTGTGACTCATGCAGTTGAAAGGCAAACCTTGAGACCAAGGGAGTAAAGAGAGAGAAGTGTCTGCAGATGACAGACTCTGTAAGGGTTCCATAGTGGGTTAATGGAAGCTCCCTGCTTTTCAGAGTCAGGTATATGAATTTTTTCTAGCAAAATTTATGACCATAGAAAACAGGTTTTCTCATCCGATTACAAAACTGAGCCACAGCTGATAATAGTTGAGTTGTGTGAAGATTAAACAAGGCAAACCAGCCAGTGCACTGTTGGGCATATAGTAAATGCTCAATAAACGGTTGTTCTTTTGATGTAATGATTGTCAATTATTTGGTTTAGTGCAAACAGCATTCAAGTGCTCACAATGCCAGAGTGCTCAGTGTTGGGGATTCCAAAGGCATGCTGTTCTTGTACAATCTTGGATTTCATTGACAATAGTAACCAAGGCTGAGAAGAAATGCTGCAGGAAACAAAATCCTTATACTTGGCCTGAGACATTCCATTCAAGGCTACCTTTTTGTGTAAAGAGGTGGTGATAACAGCTAGTGGTTGTGACAAGGCATCCTCAGGTACCCACTTTAGCCACTCTAGGTCACTCCAGGGGCTAAAAGAGAAGGGGTGCATTGAAGATACAACTTTCAATAAAGACAGTGAATTAGCACAAAGCAAATAATTGTTTATTTGTACCTTGACCTATCAAACACAGATTGAATATGGCTTGTGAGAAAAAAATCAATACAAGATTTCTGTTAAAAAGAAAGAGTAGTAATGGAATGGAAACTGGATAGATGTGTCATATGTGTCTCTGGGCTCCCTCTGAGCTGGGCACCATCTGGGGCAGAACAGTGAGGGTATGACCACTTGGCACTGGCTTCCTTCACGGCACTCCGTGTGGTTCAGCCAGCTGCTGCCCAGGGATGACCTTCCCAAAGATGCAACCCAGTAGCACCTCACTCCATTAATGGGGCTCCCTGGTTGTCCCTGAAGAGTGGCAGAATTCATGCTCCTGCCACTCAGGTATGCAGGGGAATTAATGCTCCTGGGGAAAATCTTGGGCTGATTGGAGACACGTGCCAGTGGATAAACTCTTCTCCCTTTCTCTTATCACACAAGACACAATAGTTAATTATTTTTTACTTAATAATTGCTTTGGATTATTAGAAAATGTCTTAGGGGAGAGTCCAAGATGACCAATTAGAAACAGCTGCAGTTCGTGTCTCATGGAGAATGAAAACAGCAAGTGAATTCAGCACCTTCAACTGAAACACCTAGGTTCTCACACTGGGACTGAATAGGTGGAAGATTCGACCATCGGAGAAGGAAGAAAAGCAAAGTGGGGCAACAGCCCACCTAGGAGTGGTGCAGAGCCCAAGGATCCACCAAAGCCAGCCAAGGGAAGCTGTGAGTGATTATATGACCCCTCCTGGGAAACCCGGCTTCTTCCATAGGTCTTTGCAACCTGTGGATCAGGAGATCCCTTCATGAGCCCATGCCATCATCGGGTCTGATACACAGAGCTCTGCAGAGTCTCGGCAGAGCAGTCACTCATGCTCACTCAGAGACCCAGGAGTTTTATAGACTCTGGAACCAGGAATCCCCACAAGGCAGAGATCCATCCATACACTACTCCCCTCGGAAGAAGGCTGAATCCAGGGACCTAAAAAGTGTTGTTCTGTGGTCCCCACTTCCACAGCACCTCACAAGTTAAGACCCATTGGCTTGGAATTCCAGCCAGCAGGGGCAGCAGGCTGGAGACTGCCTGAGAACAATGAGTTCCTGAGGGGAGGGGCGGCTGCCATTTCTGGGGTGAGGTTCGCTCAGCCATTCTAGCCTGCTGGCTCTGGGGAGTCCAGGTGGTTCGGAAAAGGAAGAATCTCCCACACATAGCACAGAGGCTATGCCAGATTGTGGCCAGATGGATTTTTCAAGAGGGAACCCCAATCCATCCCTCCTGACTGGGCGGGGCCTCCCTGCAGGAATATCTGCCACTCCAGCCATGTTTATATGTATGGAGCTCTGATCCTTGCCTGGGATGGAGCCCCTGGTGGGAGGGGCAGTCAATATCTCTGTAGTTCAGTCAACTCAGCTTTTCCAGCCTGCTGGCTCTGAAGAGTCCAAGCAATCTGGACAAAGAAGGTTTACCCCAACACGGTACACCTGCTCTACCAAAAAGCACCCAGACTGCTTCTTTAAGTAGGTTCATGATCTTGTCCCTCCTGCTTGGTGAGACCTCCCAACAGGGGTCTCCAGACACCCCCTACAGGAGCTTCTAGGCCAACAACAGGTCAGTACTCACCCTGAGCCTTGGCTAAAATTCAACATCTCTTTATGTTAAAAACTCTCAATAAACTAGATATTGAAGGAATATACCTAAAAATACTAAGATCCATCTATGACAAACACATAGCCAATATCATACTAAATGGGTAAAAGCTGGAAGCATTCCCCTTGAAAACTGGCAGAAGACAAGGATGCCCTCTCTTATCACTTCTATTCAACATTGTATTGGAAGTTTGGGCCAGAAAATCAGGCAAGAGAAAGAAATAAAAGATATTCAAATAGAAAGGAAGTCAAGTTATCTGTATTTTCAGATGACATGATCCTATATCTAGAAAATCCCAATGTCTTAGCCCAAAAGCTTCTTAAGCTGATAAGCAACTTCAGCAAAGTCTCAGGATACAAAATCAATGTGCAAAAATCACTAGCATTGCTATATACCAATAACAGACAAGCAGAGAGCTGAATCATTAAGGAACTCTCATTCATAATTGCTACAAAGAGAATAAAATCCCTAAGAATACAGCTAATAAGGTAAGTGAAAGTCCTCTTCAAGGAGAACTACAAACCAGTGCTCAAGGAAGTCAGAGAGGACACAAGCAAATGAAGCAACATTCCATGATTGTGGATAGGAAGACTCATTGTTGTGAAAATGGTCATACTGCCTGAAGTAATTTATAGATTCAATGCTATTCCCATTAAACTACCATTGACATTCTTCATAGAATTTGCAAAAATATTTTAAAATTCATAGGGAACCAAAAAAGGGTCTGAATAGCCAAGATGATCCTAAACAAAAAGAATAAAGCTGGAGGCATCATGCTACCTGACTTCAAACTATATTACATGGATATAGTAACCAAAACAGCATGGTACTGATACAAAAACAGACAAATAGACCAATGGAACAGAATAAACAACTCAGAAATAAGACCACACATCTACAACCATTTGATCTTTGACAAACCTGATGAAAATAAGCAATGGGGAAAGGATTCCCTGTTTAATAAATGGTGCTGGAAGAACTGGCTATCCATATGCAAAAAATTGAAACTGGACCCCTTCCTTACACCCTTATACAAAAATTAACTCAAGATGCATTAAATACTAAAATGTAAAATACCAAACTGTAAAAACTCTAGAAGAAAATCTAGGCAATATCATTCAGGAGCTAGACATGGGCAAAGATTTCATAACAAAAACACCAAAAGCAATTGCAATGAAAGCAAAAATTGACAAATGGAATCTAATTAAACTAAAGAGCTTCTGCACAGCAAAACCATCATCAGAGTGAACAGACAACCTATAGAATAGGAGAACATTTTTGGAATCTATCTCTAATACCTAGATTCTATTAGAAACTTAAACAAATGTATGAGAAAAAAACAACAACATTAAAAAGTGGGCAAAGGACATGAACAGATACTTCTCAAAAGATTATATTCTTGCAGCCAACAAACATATTTTAAAAAGCTCAACATCACTGATTGATCATTAGAGAAATGCAAATCAAAACCACAATGAGATACCATCTCATGCCAGTCAGAATGGCTAATATTAAAAAGTCCAGAAACACCAGATGCTGATGAGGCTACAGAGAAAAAGGATTGCTTTTACACTGTTGGTGGGAGTCTCAATTAGGTCAACCACTGTGGTAGACAGTGTGGCGATTCTGCAAAATTCTAGAGGCAGAAATATAATTTGACGCAACAATCTCATTACTGGGTATATATCCAAAGGAATAAAATCATTCTATTATAAAGATACATGCCCAAATATGTTCATTGCAGCACTACGCACAATAGCAAAGACAAGGAATTAGTCCAAATGCCCATCTATAATAGACCAGATAATGAGAATGTGGTACAGGGGAGAGAGAGCATCAGGAAGAATAACTAATGGATGCCGGGCTTAATACCTAGGTAATGGGATGATCTGTGTAGCAAACCACCATGGCACACATTTACCTATGTCACAAACCTGCACATCTTGCACATGTAACCCAGAAATTACAAGTTAAAGGTTAAAAACAAAAACAAAAAATAATTGCTTTGGAAGAGCAATCAGCTGAACTTGATCAGAAGAGGTATCCAGCTTGATAATCTACCCTTTTGTTTGTCCCCGTCATTCTCTGTCTCACTCCCTTACCTCTCACATTCCTCTCCCTGGGCTGGTGCTCTTTATTGTGAAGGAGAAGGTCATAAACTTTTGCCCTGGGCTTTGCTTTCTGGGAACACAGACTGAGAGGGAAAGTTAAGATGAACCCTTGGAGGAGGTGTATATGCTTTGCGCCCTGAATGTATGATGACAGAGTTTATATTCTTTAGCAGGGGGTCCCACAGTTGGTTCTGAGCTTTGTAGCAGCCAATGCAAAGAGAAAACTTGATGTAATATTGTCTTATGTCCATAAAATTAAAAGATATCTGTTGTTAAAGAGAAACAGATTTTTTTTCTTGTATGGAGTCCAGACAGAAATCCTTCTGTGGCTTTTCAAAAGAAGACATTCTGTGATGTAGACAGCTCTGTCTTCAACATCATCCTTTATTAATCTAATAATGAGTTTGGGGAACTGGTTCTTATAACACCTTCTATGTGGTCTAAAAGGTTAACATCAAGATATGCCCTAGTAAAAGCAAGTTTTTAGAGAGACCAGTTAAGGAGCTGTGTGGCTAAGATAAGCCATTTCAATTCTCAGAGCCTCAGGTCTCCCATCTATGACATGGGATAATGATTCTTCTTCACAGACTGTTGTGATGATTAAAAGAGTAAATGCAGGCAAAGCTCATAGAGGATGTTTGTGCCTTCGACCCTCTCCTTCCCTCTTCTGTTGTTATGCTCTGGTTATGTTACCCAGCCCCTGACATGACAGGACAGGAGCTTTGCCAAGTACTTTTTGGTGACTCCCCTCAGAACCTAGCTTCATGCCTAGTATAAGGTAGGTATACACAGTAGGTGCTACTCACAGATATTTAACTGAAGAAGGAAACTTATCACATTGCTCTCACGTTGCATGACTAATGCTACAGTTATAAGAACAGCATGACCGAAATTCCAAACAGATCCTACATTTCATGTAAATGATTCTCCGCCATCCTAAATAATAACACAGATTTAATTAAAAACACTTTAAAGACATTCTTTCAAAGCCTTGCCCCAACCCTCTGTTGCTTTATCAGGCTCTCAATTTGCTGACTTGAATGTGATTTTTGCTGAAACCTCTAAATGACAAATCACAGTTTCATCCCAAAGTGTTTGAGATGAAGCCATGTGAGAGAAGGGAATAATTAAAGGCCAAAAAGGTAAACCCAGCCAGAAATGCAATGGGAAAACACGGGCAAGGCGATAATGTTCCCAGATGTTTTTTCCTTTGCTGATTAAACCAAAGGTCTTGGTTGTAAATTAGAACCTTGTTCTCCTGAAATATGAATCTATGTCTGAAGTGAAAAAATAAAAACCTCCATGGTTGATTGTAACAATTCCAACTGCTGGTGAGTGTCCTTGGCAGACAACCCTGAGAAGTAGGGTTTGTCAGACTCTTCTGCGGAATATTTTTATGTAGTGGGAGTCCCCTGATTCCTGCGGGGGCAGTTTGTTTGCAGATTCTGGAGCTCTTCTCATCCCTTTTCATTTCCTTCCATCCATCCATCCGTCCATCCGTCCATCCAGGCAGCCAGCATATACTTACAGAGCCCCTACTACAAGCCAGACACAGCTCTAGTCCTGGGGGATATAGCAGGAAATAATATAAAGTTCCTGATCTTATGGAGAGAGACTGTATATTTACATAAACATATTTACATAGACTGTAAACCAATGTTTGCCATATTGATGTTCGTTCATCCAAATTTCCTTGAGCAAAGTTCAAAAGGTTTAGCTTTCCTGGTTGCTGAGGGGAGTAACTGTATCACTGAGAGGGTAAGGGCCACCTTGGATTTAGTCCTGTATTTCAAGTGTCCAGCATAAAATCTGGAACACAGTACACACTCAGAAAAAGTGTATTCAGTGACAGTAATCTACTATCCTCGTGGACATGGATAACGTCTTACTGCTGCTGCTACTGCTGCTTTGCTCCAGAATAGGTTTTAGTTCTTTCAATTAGCATTCCCTGAGACCTATTTATTTCTCAAATATTGTACCTCTTTTAGTAAACACATGTATTTTTTGGCTGGGTAGACAATTAGGAATGGAACTGCTAGGTTCACTTTAGTAGATATTGCCAGATAGTTTTCTGAAGAGGCCGCACCAATTTACACTCCCACAAGCAATATACAAAACTCCCAGTTGCTCTGCATTCTTGCCAAATCCTGGTATCATGTCTTTTAAAATTTATTTTTTTAAGCCATTCTGGTGGGTGCTTGGTATAGCTCATTGTGGATTTAAATTTTGCATTTCCCAAGTATATAATAAAGTTGAGCACCTGTCCATGTGTTTACTGGCCATTTGGATAACTTCTTTCTTAAAGGGCTTTTTCAGGTCTTTTGGAGATCCAGGGTTTTTGTCTTCTTTGTTCACTGTTGGATTTGTAGGCTACATAGCAATGCCTGCCAGGTAAGAGGCTCTCAAAGGAAGTATTTGTTAAATAAACGAACACATTCACATACCTCTTCTACTATTATTTTATTAGTATTTTTATTTAAACCAGCTCACTTTTATTGAAGTAAACTGTCTTAAAATATTCGTAGATATTTTTGAGACAGACCTCACTCCAGCTGCCCAGGCTGAAGTGCAGTAGTGTGATCTTGGCTCACTGCATCCTCGATCTCCTGGGCTCAGGTGATTCTCCTACCTCAGCCTCCCAAGTAGCTGGGACTAACAGGTGGAAAGCACCATGTCTGGCTAATTTGCTATATTCTTATCAGAGAGGGGGTTTTGCCATGTTGCCCAGGGTAATCTCGAACTTCTGGATTCAAACAATCTGCCCACCTTGGCCTCCCAAAGTATTGGGATAACAGGTGTGAGCCACCATGCCCAGCCTAAAATAATTTTATTTCATTTCATAACTGTGCAGTCATGTTTTAATGTGTAAGTTACACCTTTTCTCCTATGCATTAAAATAAATGGGTAACTATTAAAATTTTTTAAAGTTCATTCACGTATTTCTAATATCTCTCTCTAATGTCATTGCTGGATGTCGATATCCCTCAAATAAAATGAATTGATACCACTGAAATATTTAAGTGCTCATTATATGTTAACTACGATTAGATTTTCTTACCACCAGCAAATCCAGGGCAAGGGTGAAATGAGGCATTGGGAAATGCGTATCAGCAAGGCAGTGGTGGTTTTTAGAAAGATCCTGGAGGCAAGGCAGAGGAGAGTGAAGAGAAGGCTGGAGGGGCCCCAGACCGGCCAGGAGACATAGAAAGACAGATTAATACTTGATTTGGTTGTGATGTACAGTACGTTTTTCAAGATTTTAAGTGACCATTTGTGCTTTACTCCACAGATTAAAAAGCTTTAAGTTTCTCAGGGACATATGACTTACAGGGGGTTGAGACTGTGTTAAAATCTTACTAATGAACAGGTTTCCAATGTTCTTCCTCTCTCTCTCTCTCTCTCTCTCTCTCTCTCTCTCTCTCTCTGGATAAACTGTTCTTAGAAGAAATGCAGAAATGGAACAGCCCTGATCAAGTGCAGTTTGAGATGGAGTTTTGCTCTTTCGCCCAGGCTGGAGTGCAGTGGCACGATCTCGGCTCCCTGCAAACTCCACCTTCCGGTTTCAAGCAATTCTCCTGTTTCAGCCTCCGGAGTAGCTGGGATTACAGGCACCCACCACGTCGCCTGGCCAATTTTTGTATTTTTCGTAGGTACAGGGTTTCACCATGTTGGCCAGGCTGGTCTCGAACTCCTGATCTCAGGTGATCCACCTGCCTCAGCCTCCCAAAGTGTTAGGATTACAGGCATGAGCCATGGCGCCTGGCCCAATGTGCCACATTTTGAACTGGCACAGGGCAAATGGCAGCAAGGATGAGAGTTTTCTTTGTGGCCCAGTTTCAGTTTTCTGGAATAAGTGTCTGTAGGATGCCCCTGGTCTGGGTGGTAAATGACTCCACAGTGCTGCCTATTAGGTGCTGCTTCTGGGGATGTGTCTAGCATGGAGGAACTGTGGCTTTCATGTACAGCCCTAACTCCACCAGGAAGGGATCCTTCCTTCATAAGGAAATTTAAAGGCCCCCCTCCCATATCCATGGAGGTGAGAGAATATACAGAGGAGTGATGGGTGTGGAGTCCATATGGCCCACAGAGCAGAGACCCAGAGGATCTGGTTAGATGCAGAGGCTGCCACGCCCCCAGTATGCTAAACTGAGCAGTAGAAGGAAGCCAAGTATTAGAAGAAAGGCTAAACATTACAATCTTTAGACTTTACTGAGTCAATGCTTAAGCAAAGGTCAGAACCTGTGCAGTGGTTAACAAGGACCTCAAAGCAGGAACTGAGATGCCCCAGAGTAGTCACTATGAGTTGAGGGCAGCTTGTGATGCCCAGAGAAGGCTCCAGCAGGCTGGCAGGGACCACTCTGCTAGATGCTTGGCAGAGGCTCCCTCACAGCTCCTTAATGCAGAAAACCTGGAGTCACAAAGCTGTGCTAGGTGCAATGCACTATATTAACACATTTAATCCTCCTCACCCTATGGGGTAAGTGCCATTTTACAGATGGGAAAATGGAGGTACAATGAACTTAGCTAACTTTCCCAGGGTCACACAGCTAGTAGTGACAGACCTGGACTTCAAACCCACGAAGTTAAGTTCCAGACTCTATGCATGTAGCCACTAAGCCAGGCTACCATTCACAACCAAGTACATCAGAGGGCATAGCCTCTTATTTTTCTCTTTTTTTTTTCCTAATACATTTGAAAAAGTTCTTTATCTCTTTTTAGCCAGCACACAATGTACTTTAAATTTTGATTACTAATAACAAATTTTATATATATATATATATATATATATATATATATATATATATATATAAAATTGACAAATAAATGCTGAATCTGTGGCAACCACATTGAAGTAGAGTTGCAATGTTTTCTTTTTTTATTATTATACTTTAAGTTCTGGGGTACATGTGCAGAACGTGTAGGTTTGTTACATAGGTATACATGTGCCATGGTGGTTTGCTGCATCTATCACCCCGTCATCTACATTAGGTATTTTCTCCTAATGCTATCTATCCCCAATCCCCACCTCCCCGCTATCCCCCCTCAGTGCCCCCAACCGCTGGCAGGCCCCAGTGTGTGATGTTACCCTCCTTGTGTACATGTGTTCTCATTGTTCAAAACCCACTTATGAGTGAGAACATGCAGTATTTGATTTTCTGTTCTTGTGTCAGTTTGCTGAGAATGATGGTTTCCAGCTTTATCCATGTCCCTGCAAAAGACATGAACGCATCCTTTTTTATGGCTGCATAATATTCCATGGCGTATATGTGCCACATTTTCTTTATCCAGTCTATCAATGATGGGTATTTGGGTTGGTTCCAAGTCTTTGGTATTGTGAACAGTGCCACAATGAACATACATGTGCATGTGTCTTTGTAATAGAAAGATTGATAATCCTTTGGGTATATACCCAGTAATGGGATTGCTGGGTCAAATGATATTTCTATTTCTAGATCCTTGACAAATCACCACACTGTCTTCCACAATAGTTGAACTAATTTACACTCCCACCAACAGTGTAAAAGCTGTCCTATTCCTCCTCATCCTCTCCAGCATCTGTTGTTTCCTGATTTTTTAATGATCGCCATTCTAACTGGAGATCATTAAATCTCAATGAGGTTTGATTTGCATTTCTCTAATGACAAGTGATGATGAGCTTTCTCTTATGTTTGTTGGCTGCATAATGTTTTCTTTTGAGAAGTGTCCGTTCATATCCTTCACCCACTTTTTGATGGAGTTGTATTTTTCTTGTAAATTTGTTTAAGTTCTTTGTAGATTCTGGATATTAGCCCTTTGTCAGATGGGTAGATTGCAAAAATTTTTTCCCATTCTGTTGGTTGCCAGTTCACTCAACGTGCAAAAATCACAAGCATTCATATACACCAATAACAGACAAACAGAGAGCCAAATCATGAGTGAACTCCCATTCACAATTGCTACAAAGATTATAAACACCTAGGAATACAACTAACGAGATGTGAAGGACCTCTTCAAGGAGAACGACAAACCACTGCTCAAGGAAATAAGAGAGGACACAAACAGATAGAAAAACATTCCATGCTCATGGTTAGGAAAAATCAATATCATGAAAATGGACATACTGCCCAAAGTAATTTATAGAATTTATAGATTCAATGCTATCCCAATCAAGTTACCATTGACTTTCTTCACAGAATTGGAAAAAAACCACTTTAAACTTCATATGGAACAAAAAAAGAGCCTGCATAGTCAAGACAATCCTAAGTAAAAGAAACAAAGCTGGAAGCATCACGTTACCTGACTTCAAACTATACTATGAAGCTACAGTAATAAAAACAGCATGGTACTGGTACCAAAACAGAGATACAGACCAATGGAACAGAATAGAGGCCTCAGAAATAACACCACACATCTACAACCATCTGATCAAGCAATGAGGAAAGGATTCCCTATTTAACAAATTGTGTTGGGAAAACTGTCTAGCCGTATGCAGAAAGCTGAAACTAGATCACTTCCTTATATCTTATACAAAAATTAACTTCAGATGGATTAAAGATTTAAACATAAAACCTAACACCATAAAAACCCTAGAAGAAAACCTAGGCAAAACCATTCAGGACATAGGCATGGGCAAGGACTTCATGACTAAAACACCAAAAGCAATGCCAACAAAAGCCAAAATAGACAAATGGGATCTAATTAAACTTAAGAGCTTCTGCACAGCATAGCCTCTTATTTCTATGAATTCTAGAATTTTCTGGGACAGATTGGAACTGGTTAAAGCAATCTCTGATCTCCAACATGGGCAAAACAAGGTAAAAAAAATGGCAATGATAAAACAATGCAATTCAGTGATTACCTAAGATGAATCAGGTGCTGTGTGCTTCTATCTGGTACCTGTATAACCCATTTTATAGGTGAGGACATGGGGGCAGAGGGGTTACGTAATATGTGTCAGTAGTATCTGTTGCTAGAGGGTAGCCATGATGAGATATGAACTGAAGGCTTTCTGTTCAAAACAGCACTGTTCTCTTGGTTTGACATGCTTTCTTCTGTCCTTATGAGGCTGGGCATTTTTTTCTGGTACGCCACATGAACAACTGTCCTTCCTTTTCCAGGGGCATTTGAATGTGAAACCTCATTTGTCATGTGGGAAAGGGGCTACTGGCCCCAGAGTTTCCCCTGGCAAGCCTGTGCCAACTTATACTTGCCCCTAGCAGCAAATTTTTAATGCACCCTTGCCAATACTTGGTATTCTCATTAAAAGAAAACAAAAATCCCCTTCGTCATTTTACTGGATAAAAACAATACTTAAAAATTTGATGATCTGTGCTTGTCTGTTGCCATCCTCCTCATCTTGTGACCTGGGCTGCTCACTCCTATAGACTAATCACCTGTTCCTGCCAGGGACGCTAGACCCACTATTTCTCTGGTGAAAGAATGCACACTTGATTCAAACCTCAGCGTTTCTATTTCCTGGCCAGTTGATATAGGGCCAGTTGTTTTCTAATCTTTCCAAGCCACAGTTACTTCACATCTGAGTAATGGGGGTAATGAGACACTGAGGTGAAGATATGTAAAAGGCATAGCAAAGGCCTGGGAACAATTTATCTGCCTATGTCCTCCCAAAAAGCCCATTTTGGTTCTCATTTAGAGCCAAAATCAACAGGGTTGATTTCATTCTATTATCTTCAGAATGGGCCAGGGTGTGGGTGTTTAAACATTATTGGGGCCTGTCCCTGCTGCTCCATGCAAGCCCTCCACCGACCCCAGGCCCAGTTAGGTGATGCCTCCCAGCCAGTCTTCTGTATATACCTCCCTTCTATCCCTGATCATGGTACTGTAATTACCTTTCTCTCCCACTAAACTCTAAGCTTCAGGTCCAGGATTCAGCCTCACTCATTGCCATAGGGCCCAGAAAATTCTCTATCACATAGCTGCCCCCAACACATGCTGCTTCTTCCACTTGTTACTTTTTATCCTAAATCAAGATGCATAAAACTATACAAACCAAGTACAGAACCTAATGAACTATTGTGGAGTAAGCCACACCCAGGCTAAAACTGAAACCTTACCAGCCACACCCAGACCCAGAAGTGAAACCTTACCAGCTGTGCAGAAGCCCCTTCCCTGCATCCCATCTCAATCTCAACCACTACTCTCCTCCCAAAAGTATCCATTGACTTTTACAGTCTTTACCTCTCCAGTTTTATCATTTAAATCTGTATCCCTAGACACTGGAGTTTAGTTTTGCTCATGAAAAAACTAATTTATGTTTTTCCAATCTTTTAAAATCTATAGCTTATACCTTCATCATTGTCTTTTCCTTGCAGTTTATCTGTTGAAGAACACAGGATAATAGATTTTTCCAGTCTGGATTTTGTTATTTGCAAACTCATGTGTTCTCTGTCTGAGTATTCCCTGCACATAGGCCATTAGAAATAGACTCATCTTGTTCATTTTTGTCCCAACTTAGAATCAGCTGTTTCTTTAAGAAACCCTGGAATCTTTTAGTGCAAATGGCATTTTAAGACCACAATCTGAACAATGGGAGCAGGAACCTATCATATTTCTGTTTGCCACTGTATTCCCTGCTCCAGTGCCTGGTATGAAGTAGCTGCTGCTGCTGAAAAAAAAAAAAAGCACGAATTAAATGCATTCAGCAGTAGGACTGTGCTGATTCATCTACAGTTTCTAAATCTCTACCAATCAATAATCTGTCTATCTCTGCATGTGAGTGTGAGACTGTGATGGCCAAGAAAACACTTCCATGGGTCAAGTGTTCTGCTGTCACTACATTAATCTTGCTTTACATTCATTACCTCATTAATTCTTCATAACCATTCCTGAGGTGTTCATATTTATGCTCATTTTGCAAATGAGGATACTAAGGCTCAGAGAAGTGAAGTGACTCACCTGAGGTCACACAGATAATAAGAGTAGCAAACAGGTCTGAGAAACTCCAAAGCCTACCTTCCTTTGACTGCTCCATAATGAACATTTGTCCCTGAAATATGTTTATTCATTTTTAAATTTGATCTTGACCAAAACTTTTTGATGACTGGATAAGTGAATCAATACATACTTGATGGGGCACGGTGTAGACACAGCCTTGTTCTACACTCAGCCTCACTAAAGAATGCTTTTTGTCTTCTTTGGGTTCCTAATGTGACATATGGTTGCTAGATGTGACAGAGGGATATTTTTAGTGTTCTGAAATAAACCAGAAAGTGTGTCTTTGCTCTTGGCTTATAAGACTCATTTTATGCATTTGTTTACAGGCAGAAAAATAAGTGGCTGATATCAGATAATACTTAAAGTCCCAGTTCACATGTATAACCCACTTGTGGGCTCACTTTTTATTTGAATCTAGATAATAGGTATAAGACTCCGTCTTTGCTTTATGTCCAAATAGCTATAGCCTTATTGTTCCCTGCATTTGTGACTAATGAAACCTTTTGACATGGTTGTGTTTGACGGAATCAGAAGCAGTCCCCATGAGAGGGCTATTACTAAGCTCTCCATTTCCAGGGCAGCCTAAACAGAAGGACAAGGGGTCCTCAGTATCTAACATTTCATGTAATACCCAGGAGGCAGACATTAGGCTTTCCTGCTGGGAGAGGGAGAGTTCTCTCTTTCCTGTGAGCACATAGAAAGTTACTGCTTGCTGAAGAGAAGACAGGCCTGTGGAGCCATGGGGTCCAGCATAGGAATGGTGCTAGCACTGTTCTCTGTCTTCGACTTCGGACACTGGAGTCAGAACAGTGTTGAAACAAATGCCAACTCATTCTCACTGATACAGAGAAGGGAAGGTCAAACTCTGGTTGCACTTCAGTCAGCTTAGAAGATTATAAGGAAACTGGCTGGACTGGAAAGGCTCTGTCGGGGTGTTCTCAGAAGCCAGTTGAGCTCTTAATGGAAAAATGGCCAAGACACCTGGAGATAAGCAATGATAATTCAAAGTATTTTCCAAATGCATATGGGAGACTCTTGGTGCAAATGAGCAATAATTTCTGAGATCTTTGTGGATACCCCACCCAACTCATGAATGCTAACTATAATTTTCCCCTTCAAACGTCTAATTTTTGGCTAAAACCATCACGTTTTCAGACTCCTTCAACCTAACCACTTCCATGACTATCATCAACAATTTGAATAGAGACGGGTTTTTCCGTTTATAAAGGGAAAGAAGGCACCTGCTCGTTCAGATATTCCTCTTGACTTCTTGGGGCCTTAGTAAGGTTCCACACTGAGGCAAGGCTGACACTATTGTGTGCATCCCTGAAGCAGCAAACCCCACACTCCTAAGTCACTCTCTAAATGCCTTAAACTTACATGTCCTGGTGCTCGCTTACTTTCTCAGGTCCGAACCTTAGAATTTTCTCTCTCGGCTTTCTGGAATCTTGTTTCATGGCACATAAGCAACTCTGGATGTGTGCTCAACTCCAGTTCAGGATTTGAAGGTGAGTTTGAGCCCTCCTTCATTATTCATGTCACCTTCAAAGCATTTTCTTTCAGCATTCTCTAGAAATTCCAGTTCCAATTTCTCCTTTCCTACCTGTGGCCCACACATAATGGACAGCTCTTGCCAATAATGCTACCTTTGCCCTTTTGTCTGTCTGTTTCAAGAAACCTATTGCATTCTGAGTGTGAAGTTTTTTGCCTGAGTTCTTCTCCCTTTGCCTGAGTACTCACAGTCTCTGACCTACAGTGGGTCTTTCTTAAGATGCATCTTTGTCTTATCACAGTATTCTTAGTTAACATTGTAACACTTCACATAAAGTTTAAGAACCGTGCATCTGTAGAACTCATTTAACACCTCCATTCTTTTGTTGCTTTGTTCTCTTGTTCCTTTACCCTTAAATACATTATATGCCCCATAATACATAATTATAATCATTGCATTTAATAGTCGTGGTCATTTAAATAAACGAAGGAAGGAAAGACAGTCTTTTATATTTATTTACCTAATTACCTTTCCAATGCTTGTCTTTCTTTCCTGTGAATCTGTTTTTCATTCTGACATCTTTTCCTTTCTACTTGAAGGACTTCCTTTGTCATTCCATTGCCTTTTGATTTCCAAAGTTTTCAGTAAAATGTTGGTTGTCATACACATTGGTCTTCTCCCATATACAATTTGTCTTTTTCTCTGGGTGCTCTTTAGAGTTTATCTTTAATCTTGGTCATCAACAGGTTGAGGATAGTGTGATTAGGTGTTGTTTTCTTTGTATTTATTCAACGTGGAGCTTGCAGATCTTATTCAATCTTTAAGATGATGTTTTGAACCAAACTTAATACATTTTCCACCATTTCTTCAATTAATTTTTTAATGCCTTGTTCACTTTCTCCTGTCCTTTGGTTCTTTTTTTTGAGATTCTCTTTCTTCCATTTTCTATTCTCTTATGTGCAAAATCCACATTTTCACTTTAGATATTGTATTTTCCACTCTACATTTTAATTTATGTATAGTTTCATTTCTCTGCTGAGATTCTCTATTAATTCATTTATTATGAAAATCCTTACTTTTAAGTTTGTATACATTTAAAATACTGTTTTAAAGTTGTTTTTTTTTTTTTCTAATTCCAATATTTGTGTCATCTCAGGGTCTGTTTCTCTTGAATAATTTTACTCTAGACCTTAGGTCACATTTTCCTATTTCCTCACATGTCCAGTAATTTTTATTGCACACTGGATATCATGGATAATACATAGTAGAAACTCTGGATTCTGTTATTGTTGATTTTTGTTAAATTACTGATCACCTTGCACTTGTAGAAGGTTTGGTTTTATCTTTTATTGAGGTCTGTTTGTTTAGATTTACCCTTAGTCCTAGGCCAGTCTTTCAAACCTGGCACATAGTCTTTACTCTTACAGTGTATCTCTTCTGCATTTCAACAGAAAACTCTATATGTTTAACTAGCCCTTCTTGGAGGAATTCCAAAATTTGTCTCCTTTGCAGTGAACAGTAGCTAAAACACCTGCTCAAATCTTTTCACTTTTTTTCCCCTGACATTGCTTTCCCTGAGTTCCTGAAGTCTCTTCTGTGTACACACAGTTCTGGGAACACTCAGGGATTTGAGGGATTTTAGGGGAGTTTATGATGAGATTTTGAGCTCCCTTCCCATATCTCCATTTTTATTGGTATTAACTCAATTTCTGGCAACTCTAGCATTGGTGAATTTCATCCTCTAACACCTTAAGCTCAAAGAATATGTACGGCTTCCTTCCTCCCTTCCTCCCTTCCTCCTTTCCTTTCCTCCCTTCCTTCCCTTCTTCCCTTCCACCCCTTCCTCCCTTCCTCCCTCCTTTCCCTCCCTTCCTCCCTTCGTTCCTTCTCTCCCTCCCTCCTTCTCTTTTTTTTCAGTTCTTTTTAAAATAGCTTTATTGAGGTATGATTTATGCATCATAAAATTCACTCATTGTAAGTGTATAATTCAATGGTATTAAATAAATTTATAGAGTTGTACAACCATCACTGCAATCCAGTTTTAGAACATTTCCATTATCCAAAAAAAGTCTGTGCTCATTTGCAGTTGATTTCCACTTCAACCCCATGCCCTAGGCACCACTAATCTGCTTTCTGTCTCTACAAATCACCTTTTATGGAAATTTAATGTAAATTACATCATATAATATGTAGTCTTTGTTTTCTAGGTTCTCTCACCTAGCATAATGTTTTTGAGATTCATTCATGTTGTTGTATGAGTCAACAGTTCATTCCTTCTTATTGCTGAATAGCATTCCATGTATGGATACATAGAGACTGTTTATTTACCTATTAAAGGACAGCTTTTTCTTTTTGTTCTTGGATGCTTTCATTCTCAGATGCTACTTGTATAGTGAAATAGTGCTTGTAGACGTAGGTAGCAGTGCTTGGGAATTACAGTGTGGAACATCAGAACATGTCATTTAGATAATTTTTTAAAATTAAAAAACACTTATTAAACACATATTTGTGTTAGAAACTCCTAAAAATTAAAAAGGTGAACGAGATGTGGTAGTCCAATGCAGGGGAGGAAATAAACCAGTGAACAAATACATATAATAAAGTGTAAAAATGCTGTGAAGTCTTTTCTTACCTTCCCATCATGAAGGTAAGGTCGACTCTCTACTGGGGAGGAAGTTACAGGAAAGTATTCATGAAGGATGTGACCCCTGAGTATGGTCTTGAGAGACAAATAGGTAATTGGCTAGTCAGAAAGTGGAACTGACTTCCCTGCCTATGACACAGTGTGTTTTATTCTTCTGAACCATGCAGACAGGTTCACAGATAGCATTTTCCAATCTGCCAGTGCCATTGGGGATTGCACTATAGCAAACTATTTCTGTGAGTTTCTGCTGAGATCGACAAATGAAGAAATACAGTGAAGACTTGGTGGATACCCAGTTCTGCCAAGCCATGTAAATCTTCTCAACAAGACAAGAACATAATGGAAAACAACATGGAGCTTTGGAGCACGGTGGACTTTGTCCAACGCCTTTGGCAAAGTACTTAATCTTTCAGAGTCTCAATTTCAGTATTTATAACACGGAGTTAAGTTTTAACCTCAAAAGCAACTGTGTAGTTTAGACCTAATGTATGTAAATCAAGAGTTTAGGGACTGGAACACAGTGGCCTCTCGAAAATGCTAGTTTCCCCTTTTTCTCTCACATGTGATATGTTTCTGGCTATTTACTATTCTTGCACCTAAACCCACAAGGAGTTGGTGCAATTACAAGGCTTGCTTGTTTTTTGACTCCCATTTCTATTGCCTCAAAGCTGCCATCTTCTAAGTAACCAAGGGATGCAGTAGCTGCTTCATAATGAGACCTTGCTTCCAAGTGTGCACTGATTGTCAAGGTGATGAAGGAGGTTCATTATTTAGAAGTATAATTAAAGGGCACTTCCTTTAGCTAAACTAATGAGTAGTAAGCACAGCAATATTTGCATGTTTAGACATTAAGGATGGAAACAAATGACTCATAGGAGATTGGGAGTAAGCAAGGATGGTAGGGCAAATTAATCTCACTGCTGGGCCGCCAGGGTTACTGCTTTTTAAGACTTCCTCAAAGGAGTCGTCTTCCCTGGGAAGTAGGCTCCTGCCTTCTTTTGTCTTACAGGATGAATGGCCTTCTCATTACCTTGCCTCAGGAGCAAGGTGATCTTTGCTTCAAAAGATGCTAAAACATGATTCCTGTTGAGCTAAGCTTGAAATCTGTTTCTGGGTGGGCATCCATGCCTGGTTCTAAACACTTAGATTCTAAACACCTGGGGATATGAGTATATTCTCATTCTCATGATATTCACTAAGGTTGTACATTCACCCAAGTTAAGACTGGTACCTCTTCTCCTCTCAGAGTATGTATGTTTTGAGGTCATATACAAAGTTTTTCTACTTCTTAGGTGAGAGATGTGGAAGGCACCTTGCTATGTCTTCCACTCTTCATCCACAATCTGGGCATTATGCCTAAATGGCATGATTTTTGTTAGAACTAAAAGAAAGTGCTTGATATAAAGTAAGAACTGAAAAAATGCTGGCTCCAGGTTCCCTTCTTACGGCACGCAGACTTCACAGTGGCCACTGCCTTTGCTTCATGTCTCCTAAGTAAGGGGGATTAGCATTAGAATCAGCCACTACATATTAGGATTCAATTTTACCAATTTTTTGCCTTTTCATATCATGGAAGTGACAGAGAAAATATTGTTCATATTATGAAAGCAAACATTTGGGTTCCAAGCCAAGGAGAGGCCTCCTTCCCTCACTGGCACCAATCCCCACAGGAAATGAGAAAGGCAGAAGCCCCACACAGTCCGTGCAGTGGCTGTACTCCTGCTGCTTCCACTGGGACCACTCCATAGCTTGAGTATCTTCATTTATTATTGAATAGATTATTTGATTTACTAAGCATTTATAATTGTGTTGACATTATTTCATTCTTTTTAATAGTAAAACAGTATTCTTTTAAATGTTGACATTATTCCCTTCTTTTTAACACTGATTTTAAAGATGTATTAGGGGATGTCTACTGAAAACATGCATTCATTGCCTCTGGGCAGAATACAGGCTAAAACACAAATAATGATTTCACAGGAGCAAACAGGATTGCTGAGCAGGTGCTCGTCAGGGAAAAGAGACCAGAGAGGAGCAGGCTTGCCAGCAAAGGGGAAAAGTGTAAAATCATTAGCATCTTTGATTTGTTGAGATTTAACAGTGGTATAGCCTTAGACTCCAAGTCAGGATGAGAAAGCAAGGGAAGTGGGTATAATAGCAGCAGGGAAAGGAAAGGAATCCCTATAGCTCCCTTCACTGAGAGCGTGGATTTTCCTTTAGCACAGGCTCTTCAGAAGTAAAATAAAGAATACCCAGGTAATAATGAAAACCCAAGTAAACTTTGAGAAATCAGCTCTTCAAGAAAACGACTCAGGATGTACTGTTAAATAAGGCTGTGGAAACCATCAGTGGGTTAGTGGAGATTATGTCTACAATACGGCACAAATGGAATTATCTGCTTATCAGATTTTACTATTAGTTAGATATGCAATATGCTCCATCACCATTCGGCGACACTGATCCGCACTTTGTTAAACTTCCCTTCCTTCCCTTTATTGACGTCACTGTGGTCTCTTGGTGACTTCCTCCTTTTAGTCATGCTACAGCCTCTGGAACACAGCAGAAGTCTCTTTCTTGCTGATAATCATAGCAGTCACTACTTGTTCACTGCCTGCTATACATCTGAAACTACCTGCACTACAGGAGTGAGCTAGAGCAGAGAGTTCATTCAGAAGGTGATTGTAGGTTAGGAGGACAGATTAAGTGGGGAGATGGGTTAGGGAAGGAGGAAAAGCCAATCTAAGAGGGTGTTGTTCAGGTTGTCATTGCATGTAGTGGGGGGGCTTCTTTCCACTGGGGCCCCTGAGAAAGTGCAGAGTGCTGCCCAGAATTGCTCTTAACTTCCAGGACTGGCTGCTTCTGCACCCCTTTGGGTGAGAGCATCCCAGGGTGCTCCTGGGGTGATAACACTGTCATGGTTCAGAACTGTGTTTGCTGGAGCCCAGCAACTCCTGCTGCCTTTTAAAAGGCCCTGAGCAGAAAAACAGAAAGGTCCAGTGGTGCAGGGTGTGCACTGCAGAGCGGATCGGCTGGATAAAGTAGGTTTTTGTGTTGCTTTAGGATCTAATTCTTATATCAACTTTGTCAACTTTAAGCTTCCAGGTGAAACTCTGTCAAGTGAAAGAGGATTTCATGAATTTGCTTTCCTACTTACAGAAACAAGCACAGAAGACTCAGATGAAAGGTTTCTTTTTGACTTCTCATACCAGGTAAGACGATTCAGCACCTTAGTCTATTAGAAGAATATGGCTTAAGAAAAAGAAAAGGCCTAAATCTGCTCCTTGGGGATCCTAGTCCTGAGGCTTCTAAGAAAGGAGGCCTGGTGAAAAGCCAGGAGCAAGCAGTGGATGGGGGTTTTACAAGGCAGTGCCTCTTCCTCCTTCCTCCTTAGGGCCCAAGCTGGAAGGGGGAGGGCTGTGGAGACCTGTGGCAGAGGCATCACACACTGGTGTAGAGAGGTGTCTACACACCTGTTCAGAAATGATGGCCCAGGGTCACCTCAGCAAGGTGTGGGGAGATGGGAGGTGGCTTGATTTATGAGCCCAAGGCAGCCCCAGGGCTCCCAAAGGCTCACGAGTGAGGTATTAGTTTCCTATTGCTGCTGTAACAAGTTACCACAAACTTTGTGGCTTAAAACTACACAGATTTATTATCTTACAGTTTTGGAGGTCAGAAGTCTGAAGTGAACTTCACTGGGCTAAAACGGAGGCGTCAGCAGGGCCACATCCCTTCTGAGGGCTATACTGGAGCATCTATTTCCTTCCCTATCCTGTTTCTAGAGGCTGCTGCATTCCTTGGCTTATGGTCTCACATCATTCTGACCTCTACTTCCATCGTCATGTACCCTTTTCTGGCTCTTACCCTCTTGCCTCCCCTCCGATAGTAACCATTACTATTATATTGGGCCCATAAGAATAATCCCAAATCAACTCTCCATCTCAAGACCCTTAGCTTAATCACATGTGCAAACACTGTTTTGCCATATAATGTCACAAATTCACAGCTTTCTGGGATTCAGAGGTAGACATCTTTTTTGGGGGCCATTATTCTGTCTGCCATAGGCAGCTAACAGAACCCAGAGGTGCCAGGTAAGGTGACATGGCATAGGAGTAACGAGGGGAAGCCATGCAGCAGGAATCTGGGGCATGATGAAAAGCTGCAGGAAAGGGGCTTTAAGATGGAATGGGCGTGGCTCAGGCAGTGGGTGCAGTGCTGGGTGCCAGCCCACTGGCACCTTCTCAAAAAGAAAGCAGAACAAAGGGGATATGCATGCCAGCAGCTGCCTCTCCAGAGAGTGGACAGTCCAGCCACTGTACAACTCTGACATGAGGAGCCCAGGATGTCCCGTATGAGTCTGAGGACCCTTCTCTGCCAACACCATGAAGCCACAGAAGCCACTTCTCTCTATACGTTTTGAGGCTCTCTTTGAAATGGAAACGATCAGGGAGAGGGACTAGAATATGACTGGGGCTTGTCACGAGGCCATATATATCACAGAGAAATAGTCTAGGTTCACTTCGCACATCCAAAGTGAGTCACTATTTGTGACTGTCCCTCTACCCCCCCAAAGCACACACACGTATCATTCACCCAGAACAACCATGCAAGATGATGTCATAGAAAAAGTCATTCAGAATTCTGCCTGAAAGAGAGACTAAAGAGGTTCTGGACATTCTTTCCCTTCTGTTTAGGATATTGGCTCCTAAAGGACACCTGGTCTTACTGAGGGCAGGGCACAGGCAGGGATTCCAAGCAGAGTGGCCTGCTGCATTGGAAGCAACACGCCCAATGAAGCCAAGAGCTAGTCTTTAACAGCAGAATTAGAGTGCTGACAATGCCCAATTATTTTGCTCATTAAGATGACCAGTCTGAACTGCAGTGACCATTCTCCAATTAACTCCTTGGCACTTGGCTATAATAATGATTGAACTAATCTATTTGACTCCCCATGTAGCTGAATGAGCAGATGCAAGTAAACTGACTCTGCATCATTCTAACACACTTTCCTCACCAAGAATAAAGGATGTATTCGATTTTAGATTCTTCCAGGAGCTTTAGAATTCTATGCAAGTAGAATGGACTTGATAAGCAAAGGCTCTGGCCCAAGACAAATGTGCTTAAATCCTGGCTCTGGGGAACTCAGGCTGTGACTTAGGCTCATTTATGTGAGAGGCAGGAATACCACCCCCAACACCATGGGCCTGGGTTGAAAGGACCCACTGGGAATGGTGAGGGGCTGCTGGGGACTCAACAAGCTACCCCCATACAGGGAGTTTAGCATTTTCTATGGGAGGTAGGGCACGGGCAGGGAGAATTGGAAGCATTCACAAAGGTGATCCTCTTAAAAGGATCCAAACTTCTCAGACACATTATTGTGTGATTTTCTTGTATCAAAATAGTAGCTTTTTAAATCCCTGATCTCAAACCAGAGACCAGAGGGTAAAGGTGGACTGTGGAATATCCTCTTTGGCCAGATGACCTGTTTTTGTAAATGAGAACATATTAAAATTGAGAGATTTTACACAGAAATCTGATTTCTAACTTCTGAACAACTGAAAGTGCAGCATCAGGCCTGGATTCTTGTATGGTTTATTCCTGTGTGGTGGCTAAACCTTTACTATTTTATTTTACTTTCCACTGGAATTTAAATTCACCAGGTATTCTCACTTACCTTGATGCTTCTCCCCACCCACAATTATTAGGGATTTTTACTTATGATCCACTAATGCAAATTCCCTGGGATTTGTAAAAGATGGGATTTGGGATTCTTGCAAAAGATGCTCCCAAGGGTATGTAAACTGGGTATAAACTGAGGTTCTCCAGGGTGGGGTTGTGTTTTTCTTCTCTTGATCCCTGATGCCTATTACAATTTCTAGCACAGAGAGGGCAATGGCCAACTGGGTGAATCTGACGTTGCATCCTGTGCTTGTTGCAATTTTCCAGAGATGCACTTTTTTTCCTTATGTGAGCTGGGGGTGCCTGTGCTCTTCCTCGTCGATTGAGGCTGTCACTCAAGCCGTGTCTTCCCACAAGTGGAACATATGTGAAACATCAGCAGATTTCCCTCCAGTCACCACACCAGGTCCAATGGGAAGATTATTAGAATTTGTGACACAGTCCACCATATCCAAATATTAAAGCCAGGAGGGGCTGCAAATTAGTCACCCTTTCCTGTGTGTGCTGGAAGCTGGGCACTCTCCTCTGCTCTTGTCTGGCTTTGCACATGACTCACTGCAGGCTCAAGGGATTTGCATCAGTGGATCATAAGTAAAAATCCCATTGAAATGACATTCTCATCATCATTATGATGGCTTCAGTGAGAGGTCCTGGATTGTCACAGGCATCTCCTAAAGCCACCTGCAATAGATTTACCTGGCTGTTCGTTCACCTTGGCTAGAGCCTCCTGAGGTGTGCAGAGGGGCTGGGCTGGCTAGAGTCCACAGCGCCTCTGTAGAACTGCCTCTCTCAGCAGCACTCCTGAGGGCTATGTGAAAACCCTTCTCCATGCCTGGTTTCAGTGCCATGAAGAGCCACTGTTCAAACATGTCTGTCCAGGGCTGGGGTTCCTTAGGGGTCCCTAACACAGCCCCTGCCACTGGCTCCATTCAATGGCCTGGCATGAGTTATATTTGCCTAAACTTGATAAATCTGACAAATGTCATACTAGAATTCCTTGTATTTGCCCATATCTAAAATTCTGTCTTCTACTGAATACTAGATGTTTCAATTGTGTCCCATTCCTTTGGGGATAAAGCACCAACACAATAATACCTTTTAAAAGGCCAGTTGGGATTTAATGTCCAACTGCTCCTCCACATGAGGGTCCCAATACCTGCCAAAGCTTTCTCCTTCTGCCCATGCCTGTGCCTATGCCCCGCCATACAGAGCGCTCACATGCCCTGACCCCAGCCCTTCTGCTCACTGCTCACCACCTAGGCCGCCCTACCCTGCTTCATGGAGCACTCTACATTTCTCCCAGATGTTCCCTCCCAGAGGCCTTCCCAAGCTCTCAGCCCCAGGTGTCCCCCATGGGCTCCCACAGACTCCCCCATCCAGCCCCAGCCCCCAGTGCCTATTGCATGGGATTGTAAACCATCTGTTGATGTGTCTGTTTGACCCATTATCATGGAAACTTCTAGAGAACAGAGATTCTTATTTTAGCTACTGATTCCAGGTACCCCGCACAGAGCCTAGAGCACAGTTTGTGCTCAGAATGAACTGCTGAATAAAGAAATAAACGAGTCCCCATCAGGCATTAGAACAGATAAAATGCTGCTGAAATTCCCAAGGTAGGCCAGGAGTTAAAATATATACAGTACATTAGACTGGCTTGAGCTCCTTCTTGCCAAGGCCAGAAAGTTCTGTAACAGTTACAAGTCCACGGTAGTAAATCTAGCAAGATCTTGAAATAAGATATCAAGATCAAAGACGAACAATGTTTGAAATCCAGAGAGTAAAAAATGGCAACATTTAAGAATTTTAAAATGCTCAATAAAACAAATCAAAAGATCAATTAATCACCAGGAGGTTTTCAAAGATCTCTGGATTTTTCCTCTTTCCACTCTCCCTCCCTCCTCCCCTGCCTCACTTCATCTCTCCCTTCTTTTAATCTTGACATCCATTCACCATTATGAAAACATTTACTAGGCACCAAGCATGCACTCGTGCCTGTAACATGCACAGAAGAGCTGGGGATGAGTAAGACACTACCCTGCCCTCCAGGAGCTCAGGCAAAATGAGCAGAGAGGCAGGATAAATGGGTTACAACAGAACAGTAGGAATGGGGATGGAGTTCTGCATGGAGACTGGGGAGCAGAGAAGAGAGGCAACCCACCCATGGGGTTGACCCAGGATGGCTTCCTGGGGGAGGTGACCTTATTAGGGATGCACATTCTGGGCATCAGGTGATTTACACCCAAGAAACTTCTGGCAAGGTTCTGTCTACACAGAGAGTTGAGTAAGGAAAAAGAGGAGTCTGTGGGTTGATTCATATACACCACTGGATTGCTAGCATGGGAACTGCTGAGGTTTCCTACACCTACGCGCTGTGGTTGCCTTCAGAGGGAGAGCAGCTGTGCAGGTGAGCTGTGGCTCTGATCATCAACAGGCAGTCTTTAAATGTTCATTTCTGCAGTAGAGGAATGCTAGGGACTGAATTTCATCTCTCCTAAATTTATATTTTGAAACCCTCACCCCCACTATATTTGGAGCTAGGACCTTGAGGAGGTGATTAAGGCTAAATGAGGTCAAAAGGGTGGAGCACTCTTTCGATAGGGCTGGTTCCTCTTAAGAAGACAACACACCAAAGTGTACCCTCTCTGCCATCTGAGGGCATGGTAAGAAGGAGGCCCTTCACAAGCCAGAAGGAGATCCCTTAACAGGAACCAAACGGGCAAGCACCTTGATCTTGTACTTCCCAACATCTTTAACTGTGAGAAAATAAATTCGTATTATTTAAGCCACTCAGCGTGTGGTATTTTGTTATGGCAGCCTGCACAGACAAAGAATAGGACAGCTTGAGCAAAGTGAAGATGTGACCATTTTAGAGGATTTCATCATGACGATGGACATTTTGTATTTCAGTGATAATTCTGATCTCTAAAATTTTTATACATTTTGAAGTGCAAACTTTAACAATTTTAAATAAGCTGGCATACCAAAGCAGCAGCCAGGCATAATGGAAAGGGCAGGTCCTAAGGTCCTAGGCACGGTTTGCTGTGTGACCTTGGGAGAACTACGGACCTCAGTCTCCAGGTTCACATTAGCCACCAGGAAGGGCGGGAGCAGAGATGAGAATAATCTGCACGTGCAGCCTTCCTAGCACAGAGCAGGCATTGACAAACGGGAGTCCATGAGATCAGGGTAGTTTGGAAGGTGTTCAGTGAATCTCAGCCCCTCCTTAAATTCAACACCTCAGGAACAGATGTTAGAACTGCTAGATTCACTAAATCTTTATCTTTAGAACCAGAATTCCTTCCTTACCTACTTTTATTTCCAAGCCCATGACTTCGTTTGCCTGCATCAATGCTTCTCAATCCCATCTTAGAAAATGCCTCAGGATATCTATAATTATCTCAACCAGTATAGCAATGTTCCTATTTTAAAAACCCTCACAATATGGAATTTATTTTAATTCGCTTAAATTTGTATTATATATTTTAAAACAGCCCATAAAAGCCATATGGCACTTTAGGACATAACTGAGAGGTTGCTGAGAAATAAAATAAACAATGTCAAGATTTCACAATTCCTGCCAGATTCAGAATTCCTAACTCAGAGGAACATATACTAATCAAGATGCCATATTTTTAGAATTAGCATACAGCAGGATGGGATTTACTGGGAGTGGATTCGGCAGTTACCACTGGGCTCTCCTAGCAGCCTTCCCATCAGCTTGGCATCCTTCATCTTGTCACATTGCCTGGAGTTCCACCATTGAGAGATTTCCCCAGAGTTAATGAATCTTTGCTTTAGAGAGCATACATGTGTATACTTCTATGAGGATGAAAGGTGGCAGCAATCATTTCCATCTCAGTGTGAATGAGTTCCTTCTGGAATACTTCCCAGTAGCACTCTAAGATCAGCTCATGGGAGGACTGGAGACTTGGATGGAACAGAGAGAGGGTGAGGTGGAGACGATAACAGGGAGGGAGAAGGGAAAGGATTATGAATCACTCAGCCCTCAGCAAGGTGAGGCAGGTAGTGTAGCACACACAGTGGGGTTTGGACAAAGGAAAGAAGACTGGGTGCCCCAGAAGCGCTTAGTCCAGCATACGGAAGCGACAGAATAAAAACAAAACGAGGTCCTGGGGCCCCAGGGAGGAAGGGTCATAGAAAGGGCATTTCCTCTGCCTCATTAAGCAGCATCCATTCCTTACTCCCTTTTTCTGACCGCTGGCATTCTTTCTCTTGATAATTTAAAACTCTTTTTAAAAATTAGCCCCGGTCCCTTTCAAATTTAAGCAAAGGCCAACTCTAGTCTTGCTACATAGACGCTTCCTGATGGCACAGCCACCCAGAAAAGTGAGCACTACTTCTACCATTAATGCTCCACAGTTCTCAGAAACACACTCCAAGGCTTTGGAGTCACACCGCACGCTTGCTTTGTCATTGACAAGTATGACGCAGTGGTTCTTGTGATCAGAAGTCATGAGGCTCGGGAGTGAGTCACAGATTTTTCCACTTCAGAAAAGACTATGCACTCCCCAAGGTGCTCTGTGGCACTGCTTACTCAAAGTCCTCAAGTCCCTGTCCTCAACCTTGTGTCAGCCACAGGAGGTAGTAGAGCACCAAGGGAAGACACGGAGCATTTGTGATTTACAGATGTGCTAACAGAGATCATAGCAGCCTGGGGATCAGGAGAACTGGCTTCCACAAGCTCAATGCAAAGCAAATGGACAAGCCGCATGTGATAGGCCCAGTGACCTGGCAGAATCCCAGCTGGGAAGCATGTCCCTCCCTACCTTCACCTGGCTCTAAGAAGGCAGTTTCCTTCCTGACTTTAAGATGCCGTGTGTCTCCTTAAACTGATTTTTCCAAAATTCAGCAAGTGGTCAGGACTTTGCAGTGCCTCCCACTGCCATCACCACTGGCTCAGACTGGCCACTGCCGCAGAGGCGTGAGTAGCGGCAGGTGTGAGGTGAGCACCATACCTGATCCAGCTTCCAGTGGAACTCCGCGGGGCGAAAGGTGTCAGCCTGGTCGAAGTCCTTCCGCAAGAGGAAGACGAGGCGGCAGTTGTGCACGTACAGGGCATAGTGATGCCGGTTCATTTCTGAAAAGCAGAAAGAAGGCTTGAGGAATGAGAGAACCCCTGCGTCAGCCTCCACCAGAGGAGTCTTCCTGCTCACTCACTCAGCACAGCACAGAGGACAAAGGCATGGGCACTGCAGTCTTCTCATTTACAACTGGCTCTGATGATAGCTCTATAATCCACATGACAGAGCTCTTCCAAAGTGGAAGAGGAAGACTCAGGAAAACCCACAGCCAAACTCTTGCTGAGAAGCCAAAATACCCCCCTAACTTATACTCAGAAACTGCGTCAGACCCAGGGTACAAACTACTTAGGTTAACAAGCTCCTTGTCTGTTGGTTACAGGGTTTAGGGAGCTCTTTGCCAATCACATCAGTCACTCTGGGCTCCTTTAACATAGTGGTTTCTTCTAGAGTTCTGAATTTTTATTTTATTTCATCAGAGAGCACTGACAACAGTGACCACGGAGTACATCTTCTCTCTCTACCTAATCCATATGAAGCAGAGCTGCCTCACTTTTAGCTGTTGGGAAGAGAGGACAGATAGATTTTCCAGCATTAGAAATAGTTTTGTGACTCCAACACCCCCTCCCCATACACAGACAATTAACGGGAAGTTTTCCTCTCCTAATGTAGAAACTTCCTTTCCCGCTAAGAAAATCACATTTCACAGATCCTGGCAGAAAAGGAAATGTTCTTTGACCAATCAATACTTAGAGAACTTGAACCTTACTACATTATAGGATACACCAGGAATCTACCAGGAGGCGCGTGTTCCATAATGTTGAGTGGATGAGCAGGTACCCAAACTTGATTCAGATAGACTTCGGGTGGAGTTGTATCTTGGGTGATGTTGAGAGAACTATTTCACCTCTTACAGCTTCAATTTCCTTAACCATATCATGACATTGATGCTGGATTATCATACTGTATCATAACAACAGAATATTGCAATTGATTCCTGTAAATCCTGTATAAACCTTGCCTATAAAGTTTGGGTGGGAGAAATCAACACCAATTACGTTGCCAGGATGGGCCCTGATTGCTCCTGGCCAAACAGGCTCCTGAGAATCCCCCAGCATATGACTAGTTCAGAATCCTTGCCCACATTCCGAGTGCAGGCCATTCTTCTGGCTTCAAAGCTTCTGTCAGGAGTTGACAAGAGGCTCAGTTCAGGCTCGTGATATGAGCACTTTTCTCAGCAGTTATGGGAGATAACTGCTCTTTTAGCAGAAAGCAAACGAAGAGATATTTTCTTTCCTGCTGGAAGTCGAGTTATACCACTGGGAGGCTTGGAGCTGTGCAGCCATATTTGCTAATGTAAAATGGATACACTTATAGGCACAGATCTGAGAAATTGCAGAGAAAAGGAGTCAGGCCTTGGATACACTTTACCTTAATGATGACTTCATGAGCCATCATAGCTCTGGATGTTTTGAGTTACAAAATACCCACATTCTCTGTATTAGTTTGACTTTTTGGCTTTCTGAGACCAGTTTAGTCTGGATTTTCCATTCCTTGTAGCTGAAAGCCTCTTAATTGATACAATGAGGAAATGTGTGGAATGCATCTGCCCAGAACAGATGCTCCGTAACTGTTATGTATTAGAAGGACTATCACACTGCCTTATGACCAGGGCAACCTAACAAGTAGTGCTTTCAGGAAAGCATCGCCGTTCTTGAGAATGTAACCAGAGGATGGCAGGAAGAATGGTCAGGGGCTCACTGTGGCAGGGCTGGGCTCGGCCAATGTCCAGGGACCATTCTTAGCCTCTGGATTGGCAAAACTCCCCGGAATGCTTATGGGGATTTTACTAAAGATTTCTTGTCCCCCTTATGACTGTATAACTGACTTTTCCGTGGTTTCTGTTGATAAATATTAGGAAACATAGAAAGGAAGAATTTTTGCCTTTAGTTTTATTTGGAGTTGGGACAGGCTGGGGGTAAGGAAGTAGACTAAGAAGAATGGATGAGCAAACCTCACTCTACTAGAGCAGCTTCTAGCCTGGGAGCTTTCTTCCTCCCTCTACTCCCTTTCTCTGAATTCACAGCCCATGTGCCGGGTACCTGGTTTATTCACTGTGTTAGTAATGTGATCTGCTCAGGAATCCACTTTCTTTTCCTGCCCTTAGGAATTCTTTGTTGAATCTTTCCTTCCTTCTCTCTGTCCACATCTCAGGTAGATCCCAAAGCCTTCTGCTCACTTTCACGTATTAGAATAGTCTTGAATGGTTTAATTCAAATCAAACATTAGTCTCTTATCCAGTTAAAATAGACGTTTCTCTTCTCTATTCGGTCTTTACCCATGGCTTGGAGGCCCACAGTAGGGAAAGGATAGGGTAAGGTCTTTCATTCTTTCTGTCCCACACCCTCTTCCCCCAACCTCCTCCTCGCTCTAACCATGGTCAGAGGCAGCGGAATGCAAATGAGAGGAAAAGAAGTATAAAGTCTCTTTAAAAAGCCAGTGGAGTTTTTCATTTCTGAAAGGCTCTGCAGAGGTCTCCACATTGCCATCTTCACCTCCCCACACCCTCTGTAGGGATGGCCCTGCTATAAATCTTTACATAGGGATTGATGATGGTGAGTGACACGCTCCTTTTCCGGGTGGCTGGGACATTTGTGCTTGCTGCAGTTCCACTTGGTTAGCCCTCACCTCTCATTCCTTGTGTGAAAGATGCTCTTTCCACAGTTGACCTTCCCTGATTCCTCCTCAGCCTCTGCCTTCTCTCGGGAATCCCCTCCCGCACACACATCAGATCCTACTGCTGGGACCCCTCTTCCTGGCATGCAGCCCTCTGCTTGCTAGCCTGCACATTTCTGGATGGTCCTTTGGCCCACAAGAACAAACACACCTGTGGTCTGCCAAATTGTACCAGGGAACCTGTTCTCCCTCTGGCCCCTCTCTCCTCACCCTATCATTGTGGCAGCCCCATCATCCACTTGCCTTCGAACACCCTGGCCAAGAATCCAGGCCAAGCTTTCATGTACCCTAAACTTGACATGAGTCAGACTTTCCCAGGACTCTCGTGGGCTCTGCTCTGACACCAGCCTGGAGCAGACTTACGAGCATTTGCAGCTCAGTCAACTGGCAGCAAAAGTAAGGTTCTCACTTCCTTTCTATAGATAACAAGCTCAATCCTTCTGAGTGGTTTCCTGGGCGCCTCTGTAAGTGTGAAAGTACCCCCATCCCTTTCCTAGCAGGCAGGGGGACCATCCTAGCACTCTACCAGGCTGACACTTCTGCTTCTCTCACTTTGTGATTATGGGGCAAGGTTGGCCCCTCTCTCTTAGAAAGCCCTTGAGGAAGTGGCCAGCACTGTATGTAGCCACTTACTATTCATCGTTCTCAGACCTCAGAGGCAGAAGAAGGCTGTATGCCTGAGGAAGAAGATTCCAGCAGGAGGAACAGATGTGTGTGTAGGAGGGGATTACTGTGACAGGGCAGGGGCCAGGAGGAATCATGGAAGGTGACTGGAAAGTGCACTGTGCATGGGAGGAATGGAGAGGTAAGACCCAACAGAGGTGGGCTTAGTCATTCACCTCAAGGTAGAGACACTGCTATGTGTTCACCTAACCCTATTTTCTTTGCTCTAGATTCACATCTAAACTCATTTCACAGCTACCCCATGGGTAGGTGGGGCAATGTGACCAAGTTTGGGCAAATGGAATGTGTATTAGAAGTCAAACAAGCTCTTTTCTCTCCTGGCAATGAAATCCTTCTGTGTTCAGCTCTAGCCTCACTTTCTGTTCTATGGTTGAAAACAGCAGCAGCAGATAATGCAAGAATCCTTGGCTTCCGAGTGTTGTGGGCAAAGTAGAGCCCCCTACCCTCCAGACCCACCTGGGGCTACTGGACAGTGGCAGGAAGTAAAACCACGAAGAAAGAATGTTAGCCACTGAAATGTTTCTCTTGGTGGTGGTAGTGGTGTTAGCAGTTCTCTCTGTTTTGCATTTAGCCTTTGCTGACTAGTCAATTCTTTTGTCCAGCAATTTATAAGATAGTTTATAAAGGAACAGCATTAGTAAGTTTAGTGCAATTGTCACGAAGAGCAGTTTGACAATTTTCCTAACATTTCTATTATTTGAATCAGTAATTCAACTTCTGGTCAGGAAATAAGAAGAAATGTTGTGAAAGAGAAATAAACTATCTTGTTTAGCCTTAAAAAAAAATTGTCTAAAAGTTTATAACAGAAAACTCTTTATAGCATTGTTGTGTTTGCCTTTAAAAGGAGACAATCTAAATATCTAATGAAAGGGGGCCAGTGAAATGAAGTATGATAAATCCAAATGGCAGAGTTTTAAACTCCCATATAGAGGCAGGAGAATCGCTTGAACCCAGGAGGTGGAGGTTGCAATGAGCTGAGATCATGCCATTGCACTCCAACCTGGGCAACAGAGTGAGACTCTGTCTCAAAACAAACAAACAAACAAACAAACAAACAAACAAACAAACTCCCATATAATTCATATTAAAAATGTTTTATCACGTGGAGAAATGATGTGGATATAATGCTATATAAAGGTAACTGATGACATAATGGTATCACAGATATTATAAAAATGTAAGGACATTCTACATATACACAGAAGCAAAAATAACATTGTAATGAAATGTACCATATTATCAGAAGATATCTCCCAAAGGGTCAGGATTTTAGGTAATTTGTGTGTTCTCTTTTATACTTCTCTGTGTTTTTCATGTTTCCACTACAAACATACATTGCTTTATAACTTGAAAAAAATTTTGATGTAAAAAAGCCATAATCAAGCTTTTGTTTCTTCCAGATTTTTTTTTTTAATTTAGGATGGAGTATTTATAGATTTTTTTCTTGCTGTCAGAAAAGTTAGAGAAAAATCTTCCCACCTTCTCTGTGCCAATCTTGAGTGTTGCTTCACACAAGGGCCAAAGCTGAACACCAAGGGCTGCTAATCTGGGGGTGCTGAATGCCTGCTCAGGGGACGGTTGTGATGGCAGTGAGGCAGAGTTCAGCCATGGCTGCCCGATAGGGTTCTCTGAGATCCTGATTTATTGAGCTGGGTGAGGCTCTAGCATCTACACACTTTTACAAGTGCACTAATTTCTTCTAATGAGAACCACTGGTGCAATAGCATGGGCCTGGGACAGAGAGTCAGAGGATCTAGGTCCAATCCTGTCTTTCTTGGTAATCATCTGTGTTATCCTGGGCCAATCACTCAGGCTTCCATATTCCAGTTTCCTCATTTGTAAGCAGAAACATTTATATCTGTCTGACTTGCCTCCCTGGGGACTTGATATAGCTCAGAAAGGACTCTATGTGTGTGGCCACTTACCCTAGCTTACACTGCTTTGTAATTGTCTGCACATTCTTAAGCTGTTGAGTCATTGGGTTGCTGGCTCCTGGGTCATGACAGGAGCGCCTCACAGGGCACTGCACAGGCCACTGAACTGCGTCCCAAACCTCTGCTTTCCTGCATGAAGGTCCCAGAGAAAAATCTGCCCTTGGCACTGACTACTGCATAGACTTGTCATATAAATAGGGAAAGCCAGGCACCTCTGTTTCAGTTTCTGCATCCAGAAAATATATTAACATTTATTATAAAGATCTACTGATGTAATCCCAGCACTTTGGGAGGCCAAGGCGGGTGGATCACAAGGTCAAGAGATCGAGACCATCCTGGTCAACATGGTGAAACCCCGTCTCTACTAATACAAAAAATTAGCTGGGCATGGTGGCGCGTGCCTGTAATCCCAGCTACTCAGGAGGCTGAGGCAGGAGAATTGCCTGAACCGAGATCGCACCATTGCACTCCAACCTGGGTAACAACAGCGAAACTCCGTCTCAAAAAAAAAAAAAAAACAAAAAAACTACTGAAACAGAGAATGTAGGGTTCTTGTAGCAGTGTAATGAGGAATAAAACTGAAAATAATAATTATAATAACATCAAGTAAATTAATGGAACACCGATTTATGCATCTGATGCTACTAAGTAATGTCATACTTTATTTCATATGTATTTTCTCCATTTAGCTTATGGGGAAACTGAGGCTCAGAGAGATTAGTAACTCTTCAAAGGTCATACCTTAAGAAGTGGTCAAGCTGAGACGGGAACTTTGGCTGTCTAACATTAGAGGCCGAGCTGACAGCTTTTTCTATATTGTGTTTTTACTGTTACATCTGCTTTGGTTGTTATTGATTTTGGCTGTTTTAGCAAAAGTTGTCTTTGAAACGGGAAATTGTAGAATTATAATTAAATGCAGAGTTGTACCATTTGCATAAGATCTCGGGATGTTTGCGCATGTGTGTGGGGATGGGTGGGTGTAGGGACAAGGGCATAGGTTTGAATTCAGTTGCATCTAAGCTGACATTCCAGTTCTGATACTGACTCTGTAACTACTTGCGACAAGTTATTTAACCTCTAAGGAATGTTTTATCCTTAAAATGGCAACAACAGTAAAACTTTTATGAAATAACTAATAGAGAAGTGTGTGTGAGATATGAGCTAACACAGATCATCACGCTTCCTTTGTGCCAGGCACCGTTCTGAGTACTTCATGATTATGAAGTCCTTTAATCCTCATAAGGACCCTATGAGGTAGATATCACTATAATGCCCATTTTACAGATAGGTAAAGTGAGACACAGAAAGGCTAAACAACTTGCCAAGGTTCCCTAGCTAATAAGTGTTACGGGACTTTTAACCACCAAGCCGTGAACTGCTTGCACAGGCTCAGCATGCTGAAAAGCCTAACAAATGGTAGCTATCATTACTATATATGGCGGAGGTTTTCAAACTACTCTTCTTAATTAGCAGTACTTTATTCAAAAGATAGCCTTTGGAAATCTTACTGTATATAATAGAGTCAAGGTGGAGCTTCTTTGCTTGAAGTAGGAATAAAGATTCCTCTCTCACTCTCATCTCACTTATAGCATCCCTAAAGCACTTCTGGGAATGCTGGCGTTCTGAGGAATCATGTTTGAAAACCACCGATTCCGGCTTTTACATTCTTTGTGTCTGTCCCCCTACTTTCCCCCCTTTTCTGCTCCTGCTCTACCTCAAGTCGAGCCTGGAAAATCAGCAGCCAGACAACCAGAGACCACAATATATATTGGGAGGGTTCCTCTCAGGCTTCTGCTTTTCTTCCACATCCACCTTGGCTGTGTCATGCCCAACCAGCTGGGACAAAATGGGCAGCCACTGGGGTGGGGGTGGAAGGGCTGGGCTAGAGACTCACCGGTTTTGTCTGAGTTGCAGAGGATGGTTTCCTTCTCGGCTCTCACACCTGGGCTGGGGCCGTGTTTCATCCACATGGTGATGGTGAACTGGTCTGTCAGGTTCTTGGGCACAATCCCATCAGGGATTTTGGCGCCCTGCCTGCCGTCAAACTTGAAGATCATCTCACTGCTGTCCACCAGGAGTCCCGCAGTCCAGTTGGTGGCTGCACTAGGGGATGGCAAGAGGTCGATGATGCCAGAGGAGGCTCCTGCAGGGGATGGGGAAAGAAAGGGCAACGGGTCATTCCTAATGGGGTGGTGTACTCATCTTCTGTTTTCTCCTCCTGAGTCAAGATGAACTCATCAGTGTACTTACTCAGAGAGTTCTGTGCCTAGCTCTGAGCTATGAGACTTAGGAAAAGAAATGCCAAATGCGATCCCAGCCCCTGAGTTATTTATGTTTTTTTGGCGGGGAGGCATCAGTAAGTTACAGACAAAAGTGGTGCATGTGGCAAGATAGGATGCAAGAAAGACGTGTTGGAGGAACTCAGGAAGTTGCAAGAACCCCTGGGGCTCTTACTAGCAGGGAGGGTTGCTGGAGAAGGCCAGGATTTGATTTGGGTGGATGGATTTGCTCACACACCTATCCATCTGTTAACCTGCCAGCCATCTATTCAGCACTAACCATGTGCCAAGTCCCCTGCGAGGTGCTGGCTCTATGAAGGTGAATCAGACACAGTCCCTGACACAGAGGAGCTCAGAGCCAGTAAGTTGACAAGATGTGATCAGGTCTGTGATTGGGGAAAGTTCTAGATCCTGATCCCATGAGAAGGAGCATGAGGCACTCGCTACACTTTTTTACAACTATTTGTTGAGGCCAAATGATGCAGCGGTTGTGAACACAGGTTTTGAAGTCAGCAAAACTTGAATTTGATACCTGGTAGCAAAATTTGCTAGCTCTGTGACTGTGAGCAAGCCAGCTGACCTTTCTGACTCTGTTTCCTCTTTCCAGTGAGTTATGAGGCTGAATGAGATAATGCGTTAGAGCTTGCAGTAGCATGCTCACTGCATGGCAAAGGTTCACTCAGTGTTAGCTATCATGTTATCGTCGTCATTATATTATTTCTGCTGCTACTATAATAGTACTCAGGCTAAGGCACGAAGACTTAATCTGAGGTGGCAGGAGTGCCATGGGCAGGTTTGTTTTAGAAGAATCGCCAATTTTATGGAGGGAAGGTCTGAGGTTAGAGGGGACGACTGGATGACCTGCCTGCCAGAGAAGACTGGATTGTCCTGTTGGGTGGGTCTGGGGCCTCTGGTGACTCTCCAGAGCCTCAAATGCAGAATTCTTTGCATCCTTCTATTCCATACACAACAGGGCTCAGGCACTAGGGAAAGGAGGGCCAGGAACTTGCAGTCATTTTCAAATAATAAGAGCCAGGGTGTCTAAAGCGTGACCTGTGTTGGGTGGGCAGGGGCAGAGGGCCTCTTTCCTGGTATGGAACTGACCAGTCAGTCATAAACTCTGATGGGTTTAATGGACAGTGGTTGTATGCATTACCTGCCAATTGCCCAGCCTTTGGATTTTTGACTTTTGTATATCAGAGCTTCATCTTATATAGGGTTTGGGTTCCAAAGTCAGCCACTACAAAAAAAATCTCCCACCATTAAAATGACCCTTTGAAGATCCCTCAAGGAAGGTGGCATGCTGGAAATCAGTTTACTTGTTTGTAAATGTTCAGCCCAGCCAGTTTTCCCTCCATCTGCAGAGGAGATCATCAGGTCTACATCCAATGGCTAGTAATAAAAGGTTAGGCTATGTGAAGAGCATGCATCCTTGGAGCCCAGCACATGCTCTGCTTATCACCAGGAGAGGTTCACTCTGGGAGAGGCTTCTGGAACTGTAGTGTCTGTGAAGGCGGAGATTAAAATCTCCCAATTCATGTTCATGCTGTAGCTTGTACATATCAAAGAGAAGTGTGGGCAGAGCTGACAGCATTATTTACATGAGTAGTTCCTAAAGATTTTGCCTGTTACTGTACCTGACACATAGTAGGCACTCAGTTAATATTTATAATTGCCTTTCCTCCCACTCAGTGCTCTCACGAGATGCTCCTGGCAATTCATCCAGTGCTCGAGTGAGCCATCCACGCCCCACACCTCTCATCACACTTATCTGTTCTCATCCCCTGCTGCTAACTTCTTAATTGATATCCATGTCACTTATGTGATAAACTAACCTACACAAATGTTTTAATGACCAATAAAGTCTTTGCTATCCTTTAATACCACCCTCCACAGATATTTCTAAGGAAGACACCTATCAAGATGGTAGCAGGTAGAGATTTGTGAGTAGGAGATACATGTTTTTTTTGGGAAAGAGCATTTTCCTAGTACCCCTGGAATAACACAACATGGCAATAGCTTCTTTGACCTATTAAGTTGGGTCTGATACTAAAATTTGTCCAGTGTGAAGACAGCTGGTGAAGGGGCTACACACAAAGCATGTTGGTTCCTGAAACCCAGGGAAGCCAGAAAGGTGCAGGCTGAGCACTCCAGGTTCCTGACTTCTAGCTCAAGCCAATGGCACCACTATCTAGCAGGGCCTGGTGCAGAGGTGTGCGTGTGGTAGCTGCAGAGGCCAGCTTTGCCATCACGTGGAGCAGCGAGGCCTCCACACAGGGGAAGCAGGGTGGGGTCTAGGAGGGCTTGAAACTCTACCACAGAGTGTCCTTTTTTTGACTAAGGACATTGCTGTTCCTATAGAATTCACACTGCAATTAATACCTTAGACTAGTGAAGAAATTGATTGTGAATTTCCCTCCAAACAGGTTTGGATATAGAGAAGTATACAGCAGAGAGCAGCATGCATGGGGTGATGGGGGATGCCATCAAGGGAAGGTTGGAAGACCAAACTGGTTACAAAATAAACCCAGCGCTAATCAGAGTTATTCTATAGCTATATCCAACATTTACATAACCTTATTTTATTTTATTTATTTATTTATTTTTGAGACAGAGTCTTGCTCCGTCACCTAGACTGGAGTGCAGTGGCATGATCTTGGCTCACTGAAACCTCCGCCTCCTGGGTTCAAGTAATTCTCGTGCCTCAGCCTCCTGAGTAGCTGGGATTACAGGTTTGTGTCACCATGTCCGGGTTGTATTTTTAGTCGAGATGGGGTTTCACCATGTTGGCCAGGTTGGTCTCGAACTCCTGACCTCAGATGATCCAACTGCCTTGGCCTCCCAAAGTGCTGGGATTACAGGCATGAGCCACCATGCCCAGCCTACATTACCTTATTTTTTATAGCTACATAACTTTACTGTTTTCCTATGAACTTTTTACTGGGCATGGAATGGGTGCCAGGCCTGAATTAAGAGCCTTATATGTGTTTTCTTAGTTACTCATCTGTGAGGTGAATATCGTTAAGATTCCAGGTTACAGATAAAAAGCCCTAGGCAGAGTGAGCCCAGGATGGCAACCAGCTAGTGAGCAGACCCATCACCGGGACTTCCCAGCTCCAAAGCCCACGCTCCCCGCTGCACCTCCTCAGTGGACCTAGAGGGAGATCTTGTAACTTTCTGCTTATTTTGCAAACATGTAAACTGAGGCCCACAGAGGAGAAACATCTGAACTAAAATCACACAGTAATAGCTGGCTAGAAGCAGGCCCAGCTCTCAGACACTCAGTTAGTGTTCTTTCTACCACACAGTAGTGTTTAGGGGGCCAATCTTATGAACTGCCAAGCACAGCCTAGTCACACGGGACTCCACTTCCCTGCACAGGCCACTGCTCTGGCAGAGGGGCACATTGAGGACGGATGACCTGGCAAAGCCATAATGTGGGTCTCCTTTGTCTTCCCTGCTGAGGGGGAGTGGCAGGCCACCCTCCCTAACCCACAGATGTTGCCTGCCAGAAACCATCAAGCTGCATTTAACCAGATGGTGCAGACTTCCACAAACTTAACAGATTGTATTTCATTTTTTGGTACACTTAAACAAACTGAGAAGATTTACTTTCTCCAAGGTTTTTCTGTCTCTCTTCTCCCCAGGGATCCCTTGGGAAGGCAGTGGGTAAATAGAATGCATCACTTGCAGAGATGATACAGCACTGTCTACACATCAGGGTGTATTTAAGATGCTGCTTTGGAATCCTCCGTGAAGGTCCCTGGGGCCCCCAGGCTGCTGAGGATTCACACTGGTCTTGTGCACAGCAGCTGCAGCTTGAGTGCTAGGGGATTGAAACCAGGGATGAAGTCTGATTTGAGGTCCCTGGGCCCTAGCAGGATGGGGAAGCCACTCTAAGCCAGAAAATAGATACAGACAAGATGAATGAGGCAGATTTCAGGGCACCCTGTGGTACAGGAGCCCAAATGGGGCCTAGGAATGGCAGTCACTGTCTGAACTTCTTAACTGATGAATTTGCATTCTGCTCTGGATGGCCTTGGTGAGGCCAGAGGGTCCTTAGCACTTCAAGGGGCCTGTGGCAAGGGTGACTGACACAGGGCCACCAGTCATGCCTCCTCAGGGTCCACCCCTGACCATGGGAAGGGGAAGGGACAGGTGGGGAATCTCAGGGAGAGGATCCAGTGTAATCAAGGACACAGGCCTCACTCTGTAGGATATTCTCACAATTGGCAATATCAACTCCATATTATGCTAATAGATGTTTATATAATATCTAAGTTATGCCAGGCACTGCCATGAGAATGCAGCAATGAACCCATCAGCAGCGGCTCTACCTTTAGGGATGCAATGAAAGTCTTATATTTTCTGAAGGAAGCAGTTTGGTAGGTAGATGAGTTCAGTGATACAGAATCTCTGGCAAAGCCAGGGAGGTCCTCTTGACAAGTGCCGTATGGACTGCCGGGACTTCGTGGTGGTAGAATGTATTCTATTCACAACACAAATCTCTGACCTGCTGATACCAGCTTGGCCATGAGACTTGCTCTGATGGATGAAATACGTGTGCATGTGACATATGTCATATCAGAGCAGAAGCCTTAAGAGCTTGTCTGTTGTTCGCCATGCATCTTTTCCGTCTATCAGGAAATCAACAATGTTTTATATCAAAGCTGTTCCATTTTTCCTGGATCCTGGTGGGGAGCTAACATGGCACATAGCCACAGCCAATCCAAGGACATGTGGTAGGAATGATAAATAAACCTTTGTTATTTTAAGACAGTGAAAGTTTGCAGTCATTTGTTACTACACCGTAACCTGTCTTACCCTGACTGATAATCCACATCCGTGATTGTCATTGGCAGTTAAAATTCCCATTTTTCCATCCGTATACCTTAAGCATAGGCACCAAGGACTTTCAGGAGCTCACACACTACTGATATCATTTAATAGACACAATAAAACTCTCATTTTGCCTCTAGAATCCTAGACAAGAGGGGTTCCTCCAAGGCCCTGGAATCAGAAACTTGGATTGCTAGGTGAAGCAAACTGGGCTTGGCTTTGCCTGGGTGGTTGGCCAGGATCCTGAGTGAGAGCCATGGATACTGAGTTGCTTTCCAGCTTGGTGTGTTTTTGCCACTGCAGCAAAAACCTCCTCCCAAACATAGTGGGCCCTGTTGTATGGTAGCTGCCTAAATGACCTGCAAGAAATAAGCATAAGAAAGAAGCTCACTGCTCACTGTCAGCATCCATGAGTTAGCCTGTGCAGCCCTCTGCTGCTGTCTGATTAGGGATCGAATCACACTTCCAACAGGTGTTCACCTATTTTGCTTAAAGAGGCCCACTCGTCTCTCTGAGAATGGAGGCACTGGCTATGACTAGGAGACTGACACTGTCACGCCGGGAAGCTCCAGCTCTTTAGCAGTGTCACAGAGAGACACATCACGGCTTCCTATAGTTGGGCTATTGTGAGGGTATAAAAGGCTCTGACGGTGGTTATTAGTGAGAACAAGTTCTGTTGAGCTGCAAGGTGTACTAGAAAACCATGGACGTTTGTAGCTCCTAAAAATTGCATTATAATTTTTTTAATATGTCTGTCTTCCCCAGAAGACTAAAGTTAAAAAAATTTAAATCAACATATAATAATTGTACATATTTATGGGGTACAATGCAATATTTAGATACATGTATACCTTGTGTAATAATCAATTCAGGATAATTAGCAAATCTACCTCTCAGATATTTATAACTCCTTTGGGGTGAGAACATTCAAACTCCTTTCTTCTAGCTATTTTGAAATGTACAGTAGAGTATTATTAACTACAGTTGTCCTACTGTGCAATACAACACTAGAAACACGTGGTCTTTTAATCTCTATATTATTTGAAGAGTTAGCACAGCAGCTGAATACTCAACAGATATTTGTTGAATTAACAAATATGTGCAGAAGTGAATAAATGAATGAGCCCTCTACAAAAGTCTCCTGGGCTCACAAGTATGTAAATCCTGAGAACACCTTAAGGTCTGGTCATGTGCACTGCTCTGACAGATGAGCCACGTGGTTTATATGTGCAGAAGTGAATAAATGAATAAGCCCTCTACAAAAGTCTCCTGGGCTCACAAGTATGTAAATCCTGAGAACACCTTAAGGTCTGGTCATGTGCACTGCTCTGAGAGATGAGCCACGTGGTTTTTGTAGCATCCTCTCACGCCATGGCCTTTTGTTCAACAGGACCTGCCCTCACCGTTCTTTATTCCATACAGCACAGCAGGAGGTACCGACCAGCAGCCAGGAGGCCATGGTCCCTGTGAGGAACCAGCATGGTTCCTGGACTCAGTGCCACCAGGGCATATGCACCACGGACTACTTTCCTGTAATATGTAGTGATGTAGGGCCATCAAAGTGGACCTTTTCTTGTGCTGTTGTTAATGTCAAATTTAATTTGGCCAAGAGGTCTCACTGAAGGCTTCGCTGTCATCTCATACTCAAGACAGTTCCGTGACACGCACCTCTGGAAGGCCTGGTGTTGAGATGGCAGGGTCCTTCATGTGGATCTGTGAATTCAGAGGAAGTGATAAGCAGTTGGCCCAGCTTCTCTAAGAAGCCGGGCTTCATGTAGAGCCAGGGAAGGTGGAGGCTGCTTAAGTTCCATCTGGCCTCACAAACTAAAGGGGACACAGAGGTTCAGGGCTCTCCATTGTTTTTGTCCAAAGCAGAATGGCAGTGTCTCCCTGCATAAATCTGTGAAGCAATATGCCTGACATCCAATGCTTCCCTAGGCCCAAAGAAGCATTTCAAGTGCTGCTGCATCTGCTCAGGCACCTCCCGACAGCAGGCTTCACACCAGCTATTGTCCAGCTCCCTCGTAAACCAGATTCCCTTGCTGCTCCTGATGGGGCCGACACTACAGGAGGAGGAAGCAGTGGGCAATGTCCAGATTTCCATGATGACACTCTGAGGAGATATCCATGGCTAGGTTACTGCATGACTACAGCGCCACAGAGGAGACTCCAGAACTCAAACTGCCGTGGTAGCTCCACAGACGGACTCCTGGTGTGCATAGAGGGCAGGCAAATGCTAACTGGAGGGAAGGCTTTGGAGGGGTGAGGGAGAGAGACCATCCTAGTGGGAGGAGAAGGTGAGTGAAGGCTTATGGATGAGAAGGAACCAGACAGAGGGACCAGAGCAGATGCTCTGACCAAGCAGAGGAAGAACATCAGGGCGAAATGTGCAGCAGTCACGGATCAGCAGGGTGGAGGCTGACCCTTGGGAGGATGGAGAATCAGGCTAGAATGTGGCGCCCACACCTGGGTATTCCACAGGCAACTGCCACCGTTGTGCCCTAGATCCGCCCTTGCTCCTGGATTCCTAGCTCTGGTTGGCAGCATCCTCATCCGGTTAGACACCCACACAAGAGCCTTCTTAGACTCCTCCTTTCTCACTCCTGACAGCTAATCAATCATCGAATCTTGCTGATTTTGACTCCAAAGTCTGTCTTAAATTCATCCTTACTGCCACTCACCTGGTTCAGAACTCATTATCTCTTCCTTAGGCCATGGCTATAATACCCTAATTGGTCTCCCTGTTTCCATCCAAAGTCAATAAAGATTTGTAGGCTGAAAAATGCACGAATAATGAGGCTTAAATGGTCATGGCAGCTCCCTAGTTGGGAAGCCCAGAAAGCAGCTTATCTTCCCTCCACTGAAGGGATATAGAAACTTGTCTCCGGAACGGAAGGTACCGTACAGGAGTCAAGCATTACCACCCAGCTTCCATTTTACAAGTGATCCAGCCTATACTTCCCTTACAGTTGCAGAGAACGTGCTTCCCTACATGGAAGCTGACCCCAGGATTGGATTTGCATCCGGGCCTCACTCGTTTGCTTTTGCCCATTTTATCTGAGCTCTCCTCCAGTGTAGTTCAAAAGCCAGGCTTCTAATGTGGAGTTGGGACTGACCCTGCCCAGCAGAGTTATTAGGACAGGATTCCCATAAGTGTGGGGTTGGGGGCACAGTGCTATGGAGAGCACAGACTTCTCTCCTTCAAAGGGAAGCTCCCAGCACCAAATAAGGCCGCACCTTGCGGGGAAACTGCCTTGCTGGCTGAATTAACCTGCCCTTCTGCAGGTTGGCAGCACAGATGGAATGAGCTGTGTTAACATACTAGATGCAATTTTGTTCTAAAATTTCTTCCTTCAGAAAATTCTTCTCACACTCCATATCGCCCCATCTCTCCCCAGCAACATTCAAAGTCAAATCACAAGTGGATGCCCTTGGGCCCATCTGATCTTTAACAATCTGATCCCATCATCTCCTCCTAACCTGGAGGAGTTTGGGAAATGACGCTAACCTACAGTGGCCTGCGGTTGAGTTCACTTATAATTCAGGTGCGTGGGGAGCAAAACGGGGTATTCCTTCAAAGTAAGATGTCATCTTAGACGGCTTCTCTGCCCACAGAGTGGAGGACAGGACTGGAGGCAGTTTTCTGAATACTGCAGATCCCTTATAACCATTTTTGCAAGAGCTGTGTGGAATATTGAAGTTGTGGTGATTTTCAGATCTACTGCATCATTCTGGAGAGCTCTGCAGTCCCACAGGCCTTCCCTGCCAGCCAGGTGACAAGATAAATGGACCATGACAATACCAAGCAGGGTTTATTTCACATTCAGTTCTAAATAGTTTTACTTGGTTCCTTGTGTTAGAACAGTGTGGATGAAGGGGTGTGTGTGTGTGGTTGTGTGTATCTGTGTATATGTGCGTGTGTGAGTGTGTGAGTGTGTATGTGTGTGTGTGTGTATGAAAGTTGAGGGAGAAAACCTGCCCCCAAAATAGTGGAGAGGCCCGCCGTGGGAGACGGCAGGCTAGACTGTGCATTCACAGCCTCCCTTTCTTTTGGAGGAGATGCAGTTACCTCCAAATACAAGCCCAGTAAAAGAGTAAGCCCTTTCCTAAGCCCCCCAAACACAGCTGGAGAGTCCAGTGTGAGTTCCTGAGTATTTTGGGAGAGAAGGAAGAAATGAACTATGTGCAGGAGGAGGGGAGAATGAGGCCCATCGACATGCCAGCAGTCTGACTTACGACGCACACGAGGTGCTTCTCGCCTTGTGAGATGCTCTTTCTCTCATTCCACAGGCTCCCCTGAGAGATTTACATTCTGGCTCCAGAGGCCTGGATGGATAGCCTTAGTGGATACTGAGCTAAGACGCCCATCATTCAGACAGACTTACTTTCCAGTTCTGGCTCTGTTGCTTTCTATCTGTGAGACCTTAGACAAGTCATTTTCACTCTCTGGCGTTCAAATTTTTCATCTCTAAAATGGGATGGCTGACATCCTCCCCATGGCGAAGATGGGAGAACTGAGTAAAATAATGCATGTGAAGAGGCTGGCAGGGCATGTACAGCAGGTGCTCAGGGAAGCTGGCTTTCCTCCATATCCACCTTTCACAGCACCCCTCCGTCAGTTCTGTTTCTTCACTCCTGCCCTGCCTGCTATCTTGTGGGGCCATCTCACAGCCAAATGACAACAAGCCCTCTTTGTCCCTCATAAGTGAATATCTTCCCTTGCCCACCTTCACCCTTACCCCAAGCTCTTCTCTGCTGTGGGCAGCCAGGCTCAGCTTCATGGGCATGTGACCTTGTTCCGAGGGGGAATGACTATGTGACAGAGCTGAATTTCTCCCCTGTTCTAACTTTGCTTCTCTTTAACAAACAGAATGCCTGTGATAAAATGTTCCCTTTGCAACCAGACCAGTTGAGACTGGTACATAGAACTAAGATCATCCACCAAACGACTTCAAAAAGACCTCCGGCTTCATGATAATCTCATTTCCATGCTAAATGATACTTCCACCAGCACCATGACGGTTGACAATTGCCGTGACAATGACTGGAAGAAGCTGTAAAATGACAAGAAGGGAGGCAGTATTGCTGGTCCAGGAGGTTCACCACCCATTTCTGGAAAAGACATGAATATGCTTCCCTTTGCTTTTAATGCCAATTCCTTCATTAGGGAAAGCCTATATCTTAAGCTCCTCACCCTCACTCGTTGGCCATGCTCCTGCTTCTCAATTCCACGGCCATTGAATAAAGCCTGCACTGCTGGACACTCACTTTTGGTTTGGGGTACTGGCTTTGTGATACTGAATAGGGACAGAGTCCATCTTTGGCGAGACCGGCTTTGTCAGTAACAACCCAAGTAGTCATATAGGGCCCAATGCTTAGTTGTGTATGCTTGGTTTAATGCTTTGCTGTCTCTGCTTGAAAACTCTTGTTAATTTTTGAACAAGAGCCCCAAATTTTCATTTGCCTTGGGCCTCCCAAATTATATACCTGGTGCTTTGGGGAGGGGACCAATCTCTTCCCAGCTGACTGACACTACTAACTCTACGTACTGGGTGTGGTCTGGTAGCTCTTTCTAAACAGTGGGGCAGAAAGGAACTCGTATCTCTTTGAGCCCTGTCCTAGGTGCTCTTGAACACATTGTGCCATTCAATCTCTGTGTTACCAAAGAAGAACAGTCTTTGCTTTACCATGTCACTTGCCCAAAGCTACATAACTAATGCATGGAGTCTGAGTCAGGAGTCTAGTGCCAAAGGCGGGGCCTTCCTACACTCCTGCCATAAGTAAATTTAAAGTCCATCCAGGAGTTACATAGACTGATTCCGGGGTGGAGAGTTGATTCTTTGCTAAGATAATAAGATGTGCTTTTTTGGTACACATCATTTAAAAGCAATTAATTAAAAAAATCCCCAAAGGGAAAAACCTACCACATAACTTCTGAAGGGATTTCTCAGAGTAGGTCTCCCGGTCACAGCCCTTCCCAATGTAATTAGTCTGCAGCTCTGCGACGATCTGGAGGGAAGACACGGCTCCGTCGCACGTCTCCAGGCGGATGCTGGGGAACAGGGGCATGCTCCCAGAGCCAGGCTGGTACTCAATCCTTTTGGTCCAGTCTAAATAAACAAGGAAAGGATTAAAAGTAAATCAGGAGCAGTCAGTTCTGCTGGAACGTTTCTTTTGGAAATGTGAATTTGTTTCAATGAATTATTTGCCCCCACAAATATATTAGATATCAGGGAACAATTTGAGAACAATGGGAGTTTTACATTTGCTTATGCAAGACTTCCTCCCTGAGAAATACTAGGCTTATACAGAAAACTGCACCTGGCTGCACTGAGCCACATAGGAATACACAGAACATGCACATGCACACGCACACTCACATGCACGTGCACACAACACAGATGCGGTCACACCCTCAAACGTATACTAGCTACTCAGTTCACCATGTGTTATGAGGTTAGAGCCACACGCGTCCTGGCCTGCAGTTACAACTTTTCATTCATTTCCCAGATACTCCTTCGAGGACAACACACCAGAGGCAACCCCCACCAACCCCCAATTTTTTTTTTTTTTTTTTAGTATCTCAAAATTTATTTATTTTTTTAACTTTTGGTTTAGGTTTAGGTGTACATGTGCAGGTTTGTTATATAGGTAAATTTGTGTCATGGGGGTTTGAAGAACAGATTATTTCAGTACCTGGGAGAGGCAGCCCTTCTTACATTCATTTCACAGGCAAACATCAGGTGTCTTAAAGGTAAGGTGCCACACTTATTGTAGTACTTCTGTAATACTGTGCTAATGTTTTCTTTCTTTCTTTTTTTTTAATGTGCCATTGATGACATTTTTTAGTGTTGTGCCTCTCACCCCATTTTCCAACTTTGCCTCACATGGTCATTTTTAGGAAGGCATGTGTCTTGTTATAAAACAAAAGCAAGCATGGTTGTTCAAGGATTTCCTGAGGTCACGAAGTAGGGCAAAAGGAATCTCAGACATTCAGAACTATGACTCACTGAAGTACGTCTCATGGTCTTGTCACTGCTTTTTAGTGAAAAAATAATTTGGAGATGATAAAACATGAGAGAGGAACAAAATCACAATTAAAACGGCACCTTGCAAGAACAGAGCGCTCAACACATACAACCGCTGTGACAGCGTGTACACAGGAACTGACTGATGTGATAACAGCAGCACCTGAAAGTCAGAGCGGACTCAAGGCAGGCTCCCAGTGACCGATGACGTGTGTTTGCCCACCACAGCGGGCATCCCACGCTCTGCGAGGACACATGTCTGGGACGGCTGCGCAGCCATCCTCAGCCAGACTTGTGCAGAAGAGTGATTCTGAGTCATCAAGCAATGTGAGTTATGGGTGCTATTAGTTTACTAATCCCAAATGTTTGTCACGTAGAACATTGCTAGATGATATCTCTTTGCCGAAGTAGAAATAAAAATCTATAAAGTTGCCTGACCTCACCCATGAGAAACTCAGAACGTCCTGCATGGTGGGACCCGGGGTCGGGCTGCAGTTACCAGAAGACTCCTCTGTTCCCAGTGGGCCACTGGCGCCACCATGGTGATACCAGTACATTGGAGGAGGCTGGGCCTCGGGGCTAGCCAGATGGCTCTGTTCACTGAGCAACAATTTGTTCAGGGTTTGTTTCTATGTGCCAGACTCTGCTTGGAGTACAAAGGGTACAGCAGTGAACAAGTCAGGAGCCTAGGGAGAGAGGCAGGTGATGAATAAGCCCATGCTGCTCTAGCAGAGAGGAGTAAATGCTATGAAAAGAAAAGTCAGTGATAAAGAGGGGCTCCTTTAGCTTGAGAGTTCACCTCTGTGCTGAGGCCGGAACATCAAGGGCAAATGCACTGGGAGAAGGCCCAGGGAAGCATGTGTGAAGCAGACACAGCAGTAAATCTTGCTTGGCTTTGTAAGGTCAGGAAGTCCTCGCAGGTTGCTGAAGGTCTCTAAGCCTCAGGCATCTCATCAAGAAAATGGGGAGCACAGCACTGACCTTATAGTACTGAGGTAAGGACTGAGTATGAAAATGTGTGAATAACATGGATAGGGGCCTGATCAACGTTGTTCCCTGGCGAGGAAGAAGACAACTCCCCCCTACCCCGCCCCCCACATCGCAGCTCTGACACATCTCAGATCCTTTGAAATCTGAGTTTAGCTCTGAGCCCCCATGGTCACCAGCTGTCCTTTAGGGATTTTTTTTTTTTCAGAGTGTGTCAGAAGTAGAGATAGCACATTACAGTTGTGAAATTCATCCCTAGGGTACTTACGATGAGAGGATATTTGGATGAGAGTGACTAATTTTAAAGGAGAATATCCCTAATTATTTGTCATTTAATTTCCTCACGGTCTTTAGGAGCTGTGTCTGGATTGGCCCATCCTCTCCCAGAGGATGAGATCGTGAAGGTGCTGCAGCCCATTCTCCAAATGCCACAAGTGCAATCCTAAGGACAAACCACTAGACCAAAAGGTGGCTTTTTGTCTGGTGTATCTTGTCATAGTGCTATAAGAAGCCATCCATACACATGGCCAGCTGCGTAGTATCCTAGATACAAAATGTTTCATGCCACTGTGTATTTGATTGTGCTGTTTCTCCTACTTGGGGTTCCCTTTCTATCACCATCCCTCTTGCCATCTCCTCCATGCAGCCTTCTGGGATTTCTCCAATCGAGGTAGATGTCCTCTCTCCTCCATGCTTCTACAGTATTTTCAACATTAGACTACAGCATTAGACTCCAAGCTTCATGGTGCCTCTGAGACCCCATGGTGCTAGTCAGTGCCTGGCACAGAGAAGATGCTCATGTCTGAGTGTGGTGGCTCATTCCTGTAACCCCAGCACTTTGGGAGGCTGAGGTGGGTGGATCACCTGAGGTCAGAAGTTGGAGACAAGCCTGGCTAAGATGGCAAAACCCTGTCTCTACTAAAAAAAAAAAAAAAAAAAAAAAAAAATTAGCCAGGTGTGGTGGTGGGCGCCTGTAATCCCAGCTACTTGGGAGACTGAGGCAGGAGAACTGCTTGAACCCAGGAGGCAGAGGTTGCAGTAAGCCGAGATCGTGCCCTTCACTACAGCCTGGGTGACAGAGACTTCATCTCAAAAAAAAACAAAAAACAAAAAACAAAAACGATACTCACTAGTGGTAGAAACTGTGACAGAATCCTACAGGCTATCTTTTGACAGGAAATATTTGCTGGGTGGATCTGGGGAGCCCCAGGCAGGTAACCCTGCTTGCTGCCTCAGTAGTACTTCTTGAACTGCAGACAAAATCCATGACTTGTTTGCAGCTTCTCTGGAACTGACCCCATCTGCCTGCATCTTCACCCTGCTGAACTATCTATCCCTTCTCTACATAGAACCATCTATCTCTCCTCTCCCCCCAAACCCTCCATATACTCCCCCTTTCTGTAAATTAAAAATGGAGAAAGCAGTTTTATGCTGGGAATGGGAGTTTGGTGTGCACCCCACAGAACCAGTCTTGAGGTTCTCCTCCTTCTGCTAGTGTAGGAGAGCCCTCCCACAATACCTCCCCTCTGGTCACGGTCTCTGGAGGTCTCTTTTCTGGAGAAACCCATGACACCCTCCTCATTGATTCCCTTTATTCGGCAGAGGCTGCAGACATCTCTTTCTCATCTAGATATTTTGGTGGTTATCTATGATGAGAAATTCCACCTCAAACCTTTTTTAAAAGGAGTGAAAATAAACAAGTAAATCTTGACGAGAAAACCCGGAAGCACAATCCCGTAGAGTCTTCACCTCCTCTCTCGCCCTGGAGCGGGGAGGGCAGGGCCTTTCTGGCCACCAGGGAGAAATCAGGTATAAAAGAGTTTTAGCAACATCAAATTGCCAGTTGCTTTGGTGACCTCAAGAGGCTTGTTTCTGAGGGTTTATGAGGAGCAGGCAAAATTGCAACCATATAGTAAAAGAAATCGATGAAGCTTTCGGAGCAATGTCCTTGAGAGAGTGACACGCTCACACAAACCCCTTCTGTTTGGGGTGGAGTTAAAAGAGCAAAAGGCAAGTCATCACGTTCAGCCTTTACCACACAAAATGTCTGTCCCTCCTCATCTCCTGGAGGGTAGGTAGCATGGTTCTTAAAAGTATGAATGTTTAATTCAGCATACCTGAGTTTAAATCCCACACTTACCACTTGCTGTGTAACTTTGGGCAAATCACTTATGCTCCCTGTGCCTCGGTTTCCCCTTCTGTAAAGTTTGTATCTACCACTCCGGATTTTGGGGAGATTACATGCAGAGTCATTTGAGTCATTTTAGCACCAAACACAAGGAACATGTCCAATAGATACATTGGTAAATTGTTTATTCAATAACATTTATTGCAAAAAATAAGAGGAAATCAATGACTAAGCATGGATAAGGTGCTAAGCACTTTTATATCTATCATTTCATTTAATCCTTTCAGGAACCCAGTGGGGGAATGTTATTTTAATTGTACAAATGATAAAACCATGGCTAAGAATTGCTGTGACTTGCCCAAGGCCACGTAGCTTTTTTTTTTTTTTTTTTTTTTTTGAGATGGAGTTTTGCTCTTGTCACCCAGGCTGGAGTGCAGTGGCGCGATCTCAGCTCACTGCAACCTCCGCCTTTTGGGTTCAAGTGATTCTCCTGCCTCAGCCTCCCTAGTAGCTGGGATTACAGGCACCCACCACCATGCCTGGCTAATTTTTGTATTTTTAGTAGAGATGGGATTTCACCATGTTTGCCAGGCTGATCTCTAACTCTTGACTTTAGGTGATCCACCCACCTTGGCCTCCCAAAGTGCTGGGATTATGGACCACATAGCTTTTTTACAAAAGCTCCTCCACTATTCTGTGGATTTGCCAGAACTGAGACAACCATAATTTTTACAGATTCGTGTTTAACATTCAATTTATGCTGATACTTTTTTAAAAACAGTGATAATCCCAGTGATGGTAAAAGATCAAGGAGTGTTGTCAGTTTTATCAGTGTCTGACCTTGAGAGCAGCTTATGGGGGGCTGGAGGTTTGCTTTGACACTGAAGACTGCAGAAATCCAGACTTGGATCTCACCCCTGCCAAATCTGAGTCATGTGAATCTAGCAAAGCTGCTGCCATCTCATAGCCTCCATTGCTTCAACTGCAGATTGGAGAAAATTATATCCCCTCCTGGGCTTATGGTAGCAAGAGATGTGCCAGGCTCAGGGCCTAACACAGAGGCCTTCCCATGAAGGCTCAGCATGGGAATATCCCACCCATTGGTTCAGAAGCGTCTCAAACTTCTCTGAATTGTCCTGCTTGGAAACAAAACCTTTCTAGTTTATAAAGGGCCTAGAGACTACCTTATGAATTGTGGTTCAATTTTTTCTTAAGTGAGAAAGGGAGCAGCCTGCCTGCTGTTTTAATAATTGGGCCTAAATTACCCAGTAAGTATTCCTGAAAAAGCTATCGGGACTTAAACTCCTTCTTTGTGGATTAAGAATTTAGAAAGATGATGATTTTCTTATAATTACCTCTACATTTGGGTAACTTGTCAGGAGAACATTAACCAGTTGGAACTTTCCTATGAGATGCCTAGAGGGGGAATAAAGTTAATCTAAGACTTCTGGAAAGCCTAGGCTTTGGAGCTCTCATAATCTAAGATGTTCAGTCCATTGTTCCAATTCTGTGGTCAGAAATGATGCAGAAGAATAAAAGGGAAAGAGACAGGTGTGGCAAAGACACGCTTCCTCCCTAACTGAGGCACAGGAGCTTTGTCTCAGCTTCCAATGGCTGGAGAAGCATCAGCATTTCTAGGGAACTGCTGGATTCACACAAAGTGAGTGGCCAGATATTAGGATTCTGGGGAGTGAGAGGGATGGGAATGGGATACCCCACAACAGGAATTGTTCAGTCAGCTGACATTGCCACCAGGATCTGCAAGCGTTCACTATCTGCCATCTTTTAGGAATTTCTCTAAGGGATGGGTGGCTTTGATTTGGGCACCAAGGGACTTCCCCTCCTACTGGAAGAAGCTAGGAGGGTACCTTTGCTCGGCAGTGAGTGCCGTCATCCCCACTGATCATCCAGTACATCTGAATTGGGGCGGGTCAGGAAGCAGGGATGGGCTGGAGGGGTAAATGAAGGTCAGATGATGAATGTTGGGTAACAGGTTTGGATTTAACCTCAGAGCCAGTAAGGAGCCATAAGTAGGATGTTTAGTGAGGTTGTGAAGTATCCAGACTGCTTCGGAGTCATCATTCAGCAGCTGGGTTAGTCCTGGTGTTCATTTCCAGAACAGCAGAATACTCCTAATAGCTACCCCTAGATCAACCCATGCAGGTGTCACTGCTGACAGGGCCACACCACGGGGAATTAACTTCAATTCACTGACGTTTAGTTCAAGCCTATTTAGTCAAATTTAAGGGTGTTAACCATACATCTGAACAGATTCAGGTTTTAACCCTGGCTTTGCAGCTGCTTGGCCATGTGGTTTTGGGTAAATCACCAAACCTCACTGAGCCTCATTTTTTTCATCTGTTGAATGAGAAAATCTACCTTGCAGAGTTGCTTCAGGAATTGGACAGAAGGTATGCGAAGCACCAAGAATGAAGAGCTATTGTTACCGTTACTATTATCATTCTTATTATTATTCTGGATGCGATGTGTCAGGCAGAGCCCTAGGCATGGGAGGCAGAGGAGTATCAGCTATTACCCCTAACTCAAAGGATTTCACAGTCAGGCAGGAGCAGGCACATAGCCAGCTTTAAGGCAAACAAAGAACAGACTCCAGGGAGCAGAGAGGAAGGGGTAATTTACGTATGCTGATGAGGGCACTCAAAGGACGCTTTCTGAAGGAAGAGAGCTGGGCATCTGTTTTAATATAGGTTTTATTATTATGTAAGTATGGTAAGGCCAGGACAACAGATCAGGATACAGTTGCAAATGAAAAGAGAGTTTGTTATACTCACAGATCTCTAGGGGAGGGAGAACGCCACACCACAGGCAGGGGCGCGGGCAGAGAAGGGCCACAGTCAACCAGGAGGCAGAAGGAGGGCGAGAAACTCCGGGCACAATGCTTTACTGTGGCTTCCATGGGAAGAGACAGGTAAGGCAGGGCAAGCATTTTAAGATTCACTAGTTTGAGTAATTCCAGTCAGCTCTTGGACATAGTTGCCTGGCATCTGACTCCGGGGTGATTAGAGCAGGTGAATGGTGTCCCAGAGTGTGAGAGCCCCAATGAGGGGTGTTTGGGGGTGTGGGCTCCAGATTGGGTGGAGCGTATATGAAAAGGGAGAGGCCGAGTTGTTTATGATCTCTGAGAATCAGCTAACCCCAAGAGGGGCAGTCCCTCTGGGGTCGGTAAGGCCCTCAGATGCCAAAACACCAGAACATATAATAGAAAATAAAAGACATAGTTAATACAGCTTTGCAGAATGAGGGGAATGGCAGAGGACAGAAGAGAACTCCAGGATGTCTTCATCAGGGCCTGGTGTCTGTTTAGCTCCAGGTTCAAGTGGTGCCATTCAGATGGAAATGATGTGAATAGTACCACCCACTCTCCAGTGTACAACCCAGCACTGCCATGCCTCAGAAGGTACAGACATATGTGGGGCTCCAGAGAGCCTCGTGGGTCCCTGGTGTGGGGTGAGGCATTTTGGGGCCAGATGACGAGGACCTTGGATGCTGCACCGTGAAGTAGGTTCTTTAGAGTGTCAGAAACAGACTCTTCGAGGCCTTTGTGGAATGGAGTGACAGAAGCTGACTTCTGAGATTTGCCTTCTCTCCCCTCTCTGCATGGCCTCTAGGGATGAGTTCCTCAGGACCCAACACTGGGTAGGACCAAGGTGTCACTTAGATAGTAGGGTGCAAAGGCTGAAAGTGAGGGGTCAGATGCCTGGCTCCAGACCCTGCCTTCCCTGCTTACCAACTGCTGCACCTTGGGCAAGTTACTTAACCTCTCTGTGCCTCAGTTTTCTCATCTTCAAAGTGGGAGAACGGCACAACTACATCTCATGGGGATGTTGTGATGACTAAGCAAAACGATCAATGGGAAATGGTTAGCAGAGTGCTGACATACATTGAGTATTTAAGAAACATGGGCTATTACCTGTGGAACAAACCTGCACGTTCTGCACAAGTACCCCAGAACTTAAAGTATAATAAGAAACATAAATAAAGAGAGTATTGTTTGGGTTCTATATGGTGAGGATTAATAAGAAGCTACAATTACAGATTTAGACATTTTTCTAAAAAGGTTGGTAATTCTACAGCTTATTCATTTCTAAATTTCAAATGTAAACTTGAATCATATGGTGATGATTTATAGCATGCCATCCACATGATACAACCTTTGGTATATTTTCCATTTTATTCTCAGATAGATAATGGAATCACCAGCCAAGTCAGGATTTTTAGAGATTTAAGAGTAATTTGGACATTCAGGTGAAGTTTACTTATTTTAGAGGGATGCTGAACCACTTACATATGTGAAAAAACAAGATGGTAATTTCAAAGTAAAATTCTGAAAAAACAAAACAAAAAAATAAACATGGGCTATTTTATTAGGCTTCCAAATTTTGGTTCTTTCTCACAAATCATGCTTTCAGGAGAGACAAAGAAAGGACTATTTCCGGATCTCCTAGGTCCGGGTACTCAAACTTCTGTGAGAGAATGGTAACCTCCTTCACGGGAGAGGAAACCTGACCTGGGAGAGGGCGAGTCACTTACTCAAGACCCCACAGCCAGTTGGTACAGAGCCAGCACTTGTGTCAGGTTTCTAAGTCAAAACCTAAAAGAATGTCTTGCTTCTTGCTTTTAGGAATTCATATTCTTTTTACATTTCATCAACTGCTATTATGGGTCTACAGCCATCAGATTGGAAATTAAGCTGGAAGGAGGTGGGGGTGGTGAGGAGTTGGGGAGGCTGGACCTCCAACCCGGCCCTAGGACCAGTTTCATGCTCAGAAGAGCCCCATGCTCGGTTTAATACTCTGCTGTGGCTATCTTAACATTCTTAATAATTTTAAAACAAGGGGCCCTTGTTTCCATTTCATACTGGGACCCACAAATTATGCAGCTGGTCCTGCTTACCAGCTGAGTAATCTTGGGCAGGTTCTTTTTTTTTTCAGTAGAGACGGGGTGTCACCATGTTGGCCAGGCTGGTCTCAAACTCTTGACCTCAGGTGATCCGCCCACCTCGGCCTCCCAAAGTGCTGGGATTACAGGCGTGAGCCACCATGCCCAGCCAGGCATATTCTTTAACCATTTTTGAGCCTCACTTTCTTCTTCTATAGAATGAGGACATTAATTCATTGCACCCAAAGGAGGCCACAGAGCATAAGTGGTAGAAATCAGGGCTTTGGAGTCAGATCTGGATGTGAATTCCAGCTCTGCCACTTGGTATCACGTACTGTGAGCAAGCCATTTTTTTTTTTTCTGTGTGTTTACTCATGCAAACATTCATGATATCATTACCTGGGAGTTGTTTATAAGGTTTAGATGAGATAATAAATGCAAACCACTTAGCCCTGTATCTGACACATAATAGGCGCATACATTTTTGAGCATTAAGTTATGTGGCTTTTTCTTCTCCAATTAAAAACAATTATACACAGGCACCATTTAAAAAGAAACAAAACATGAATTCTCTGAACTCAATTACAAATATGAGGAATCCCCTTTTCCTTTATTACTGACCCTTTTCCATTTACTGTATTTTATCTTCACAAGAACATTTTATTACCTTTTAATTCCTTTTTTTTATTGCATTTTAGGTTTTGGGGTACATGTGAAGAACATGCAAGATTGTTGCATAGGTACACACGTGGCAGTGTGATTTGTTGCCTTCCTCCCCTTCACCTATATCTGGCATTTCTCCCCATGCTCTCTCTCCCCAACCTTTTAATTCCTATTGAGAAGATATAATTAACTACTACAGGAAAGTGGGGAAGGATACATATTTCTGTGCCATATCCTCAGTGAAGCCTGAAGGCTGTGGCTGTTGCTGCTCCCCTGCCTGGGTACTCAGTCCCTGACCTTCCTAGGGCTGGTCCTTCTCTTTATCCAGGTCTCACCTCACAGGTGACTTTGTAAAGGAAGCCTTATTGGTATTGACCTCACCTTGAGGGGTTCCCCCAATCTCTACCCCAGCCCCCACTCTCCCTGAGAATTTATTTATTCCTTTATGTGCCGTTCCCACTCAGGAGCATGACTTGTACATCACTGTTCAATGCCTGGGACATAAAAGGTGCCCAACAAATATCAATGAAATGAGTGAGCAGAGGTATGAAAATCAGAACACACATACACACCCAGACAAATGGACATGCACACTCCAATTCCCACATAGGACGGCACACCTTCCTTATCAGTCATCTACTTAGCTCCAACCAGTTGCCAAAGGATAGGCTGCTAGGCATTAAAATGGGACGGATTCGAGACATGGTGTGTGTGTGTACATGTGCATGTATGTGTGCGTGTGCACGTGCATGTGTGTTTGCATGTGTGTGCTGTGTATTGTGTGCATGCACACCCCCCATCCAGCTGAATTGAAATGTCTATGGGCAAGTGTGATGCTGAAACTACATTTAAAACTGCTTCAATTGTTCCATATATTTTCGACCTTTTTAGTCCCCTAGACATTCTCAATAAATGTCAAATGAAAGAACTAGAAATCTGTTGTCAAATTTTGTCTTACTCATGAAATTCTTTCCAGTTTCCTGATGACAGAGGGAATACAATTTGGCCCCAAATCAACACTATGATGACTGGCTCTGTGACCTGAGAAAAGCTTCACATCTATCTGGTAGACCTCAGAGTCATGCACATTGGCACAGACTTCAGTGCCTTATTCTGGCAGCAACTGGGAAGCTGCAGGCAGCCCCTCGCTGAAGCCTAGGCTTACATCAGGCCTTCCTCCCTGGCCTCTCACTGCCAGCCAGGAGAACTGGTGCCACTAGGTAAGGACAATGTGTAAAGACAGCTTGCTGAGCAGACTGCATTGGAGAGATGGCCGGCTCAGGTCTCTGAGACACCACATCCCATTCCCGGCAGCCTTCCGCCTTTCCCACGCTGTGAGAGGAAACCATCCTATTCTGGGTGGTTCCCTCATGCCAGTGTGAGTGCCTCCATTACCCAGCAAGTCTCTGATCTTGTCAGTGTTGGGCATCAGCTCTTGAGAGCCTATGCCAAGCCCTCCTTTCCTTTTACCCTGGCTCTCTTGGGGGCCATGGGTCAGCAGCCAAAGCTGAAGTGAACCATGTGGTGTTCAGAAGCCTGGACGCACCCAAGCTCAGCTGCAGCTTTCTGCCAGCCCCCTCAACCCTAAAGACCCTCAGCTCACACCCTTCTCAGCTCCCAAACAGAAGCACGTCCAGCAGAACTGATACTGGCAAGGTACAGAAACCAGGAACTTCAAAGCAGCCCTTCTGAAAGACAGGCCTCCCAAGATCGATTAACTCAGCCAACCAGGTCCTTTCACTTGGAAGTACAGAAACGCTTCTCTCTTATGTACAATAAACATGAACATCTTCCAGGCAACTTTTTAAAAATCTCTTGACAAATGTATTATTGGTATAAAGATGAAGAAGTGGTGGTTCTTTAAGAATCCTTACATTTTTGGCTTTGAAAAATTTTCACAATTGAAGGGTATATATAGTTTTTCATGTACATATATTTTCAATCTTTTTGAAAAGATGGCTTATGTAAACTTTCTCATATTCTAGTTATGTAAATCTCTTTTTAAGCTATCAATTGCATGGAGTTTGAAAGCTTTTTTTTTTTTTTAATGAAAGGACCATTATCGTAGGTGGTACTAGAGTACAAGATTTCCCATTCCACTGAACAAGAGTCTCAAGCTGAAATCAGGTTCTCACTTCTGCAGGAAATACAGTGTAAATCTCCAGAGTCCATCGAATACACTGAGACCCTTGATTCCCCATGTGGTAGAGGTGGCTCCCTGACAGAGCTAGGAGTGTACGCTGTCACAAATGGTTAGAAAGATGCTTGGCAAAATGTACCTCAGTTTTCAAAAGGACCACACACTTTGGCCTAGTAAGTAGACTCCTGAGAAAGGTAGTCAAAATTCAAAGACTTTTGGACTAATTGCCATTGCATTAAAAAGAAAAATGAAAGCATGTTGACATCTGATGATCACATGCAATTAGATAAATCCTATCTAATTGCAAGGTCACCGTCAAGCACATTTGGACACACCTCTAGGAGGGGACGTTATACAGCCACTGAGGGGTCAGTGAGGTTTTATGTTGGGGGGAATAAATATGACATAAAGTGGAAAAAGAACATAAAGTTAACATGACTGTATTAAAGGGAGAAAACAATATAATAGTGACAATACTGCATTAACTGAATTATCGGAAATTTTTAGAGTTTATTCTTTTTAAAGTCATATTCAAATGAGCATAAAAACATTAAAATTTTTAAAAATTACATTAAAAATATCATGGTGGCCCAATTGTCACTTACTACCTCAAGTTCTCTCAGCAGAATGCAGAGCTCATCAGTCTTGCCTGAGATACATCCTTCTTCCTTGCCTAGAGGTGCCCACCTGGACAGCCAGCCAGCCAGCCTCTTGCTGCTGTCACAAAGGGCTCCTGTGAGCCCCACCCATGCGTTAGACACGGAGTGCTTTGTTGTTGGCATTTGGTGGTGAGGATGTTAAAAACCCAAGGAGGCTGAGAGCCTGAGGAGCAAAAGCCTTGGAGTTTGAGATGAGGATAATATACTGTTATTAGAATGTTTTCTTCTGGATCTAGAGCCTGGGAAGAGAGCTGAATTTTCCTAGAAGCTCACCAAGGGTGGACGATTCAGCATGTGTGAGGCTGTCATTAACCAAACCTTGCAGCAGGTGGAAGGGCTCTGCTCCTTGACTGCCTGGTTCAGCCTGTGTGAGGGTGGCTGCTGCAACCAGGGATGCAGAGTCTCAGGCCAGAGACACACACTGGCACTGGGGAATGCAGAGAGGGAACACAGCTTTCTCAGCCCTGTCCACCAGTGGGGCTAAAGTGGAGCTTGGTTACTAAAACAAGAGTAACCAAACAGTAATACTTGTCTTAAACTGGCTGAAAGTGAGGTCACATTGTACTCTAAATACCAAACTCTGCCAACCAAGAACTCATCAGAAGTGAGTCCTCCTGAGAATGCATTAGTTTTTAGAGGCCGCAGACAGATTCTCCATATTGGCCACATAGGTTTCCCTGGCTTCCACTCCTGCCGGGGCCCTGCTGTCCATGCCTGCTGCTCATGTGGCCAGGACCCGCCCTCTTCACCTGACCAGGGAACACCCAGGCCACAGGAGCCCTGACTCGCTGGGATCCATGGAAGGTGGGGAGAAGGGGCTCTCTCCGAGGAGGCCTACCTTGCCCCTTTGCCAGGCAAACTCTGGTTATTATGTCCACTGCCCCACAGACTCTCTAGACAGTTTGGTCTACGTACTTCGTGGTCTGCATTGGAAGCCTTACCACATCTCTCACGAAAACCAACAGGAACACATCTACAGTGAACTTACTTCTGACAAACATTTCAAAAATACACACTGTGGAAAAGACAGCCTCTTCATTAGCTGGTGCTGGGAAAACTGGGTATGCTTTTGCAGAAGAACAAAACTAGACCCCATCTCTTACCATATACAAAAACCAAATCAAAATGAATTAAAGACTTAAGTATAAGACCTCAAACTATGAAAAGAGCTACAAGAAACCATTGGGGAGAATCTGCAGGACACTGATTAGTCTGGGCAAAGATTTATTGTGCAACACCCTATGGGCACAGGTAACCAAGGCGAACATGGACAAATGGGATCACATCAAGTTAAAAAGCCTCTGCACAGCAAAGGAAACATTCAACAAAGTGAAGAGACAGCCCACAGAATGGGAGAAGACATTTGCGAGCTACCCCTCTGACAAGGGATTATGCAGCCACTGAAGGGGTCAGAATACACGAGGAGCTCAAACAACTCTACAGGAAAACACTTTAGTAATTTGATCAAAAAATGGCCAAAATATTTGAATAGACATTTCTCAAAAAAAAAAGACCTACAAATGGCAAACAGGCATATGAAAAGGTGCTCAACATCCATTGATCATCAGAGAAATGCAAATCAAAACTGCAATGAGATAAAATATGCATTTTAACTAAGGCCATGCACCTTAGTTAAAATGGCCCATATCCAAATGACAGGCAATAACAAATGCTGGCGAGGATGTGGAGGAAAGGGAGCCCTTGCACACTGTTGGTAGGAATGTAAATTAATACGGCTACTACGGAGAATATTAGGAGATTCCTCAACAAACTAAAAAATCAGCTACCATATAATCTGGCAATCCCACTACTAGGTATACACCCCAAAGAAAGGAAATCAGTGTATTGAAGAGAGATCTGCACGCCTATGTTTGTTGCAGCACTGTCTACAATAACGAAGATTTGGCAGTCACCTAAGTGTCCATTAACAGATGAATGGAAACAGCAAATGTAGTATATATACACAACGGAGTACTATTCAGCCTTAAAAGAGAATGAGATCCAGTGATTTGCAACGGCACGGATGGAAGTGGAGATTGTTAAGTGAAATAAGCCAGGCACAGAAAGACAAACACTGCATATTCTCACTTATTTGTGAGATCTAAAAATCAAATCAATTGAACTCATGAATACAGAGAGTAGAAGGATGGTTACTAAAGGCTGGGAAGGGTGGCAGGGGGAAGGTAGGCGTAGGTGGGGATGGTTAATGGATATAAAAATAGAAAGAATGAGTAAGACCTACTATCTGACAATACAAGAAGGTGACTATAGTCAATAATAACTTAATTGTCTATTTTAAAATAAAGAATGTAATTTGGCTGACTGAAACTCAAAGGGTAAATACTTATGGGGGGATGGATACTCCATTCTCCATGATGTGCTCGTTTCAGTTTGCATGCCCGTATCAAAACATCTCATGAACCCCATAAATGTATACACCTACTATGTACCCAGAGAAGTGTTAAAAATAATTTAAATTTTTTTTTAAGATACAAAAAATATATTCAAGATAAAAAAGAAAAAGAAAACCAACGGGGAAAGAAACACACTAGTCCATCTACCGCATCCACTCACCTTTCTGCAAATCCTTTCTCTGCAACCCAAGTGCCTGTCTCCTGTCAGTCATACAGCCAGAGACATGGAGTAGAACAGTGGACGTAAATGCCCCTGAGGTGCAGCAGTTAAGCAGCAAGCTCTCCTGCAGATGCTATTCCCTGCTCCTTCCCATCACTGCCCCTTCCCCACCCACTTAGGCACCTGGCTAATGTATTCATCCTTCAGATCTCAGCCTAGGTGCTACCTTCTCGGGGAAGCTTTCTCAAGCCTGGTCACTGTACCTGGCCAGGTACCCCTTACCTCTGCTCTCATAGCCCCTGGTCTTTGCTTGACAGTGCCCTGACTGCCCTGTATTAGAATGAACTGCTCACCTGCCTGCCCTCACCTCATCAGCACTCCAGCTCATGGTTCCCAGGGACTGGCCAGGTGCCAAACTGGCCCTGGGGGAAGTTTCTTGAGTTGAGCGGAAAATTTGAAAGATTGGGCCAGGACCGAACTATCCCTTTGCTTGGTTAGGGTAGGGTCAAGGCTCCAAGCTCCTGAGTTGGTACTTCATGGGTCACACCACGCTTAACTGGGTGAATCCAGAGCTCCTGAGGCCAACCTCCGCCAGCTCGTAGTTCTCCATCCAATTCTTCCCTCCACTAGGATCCCTGGGAGGTAGACATGGAAAGAAGGGGGCACTGTTCTTCCCACTTTAGAGAGGAGGACAACTGTGACAGGAAGAGGAGGGGCACTTTCTGTGGTCACACTCATTATGAGAATCCAAGTATGGTTTGTGTGCAGATGGTGGCACAGGTACCCAGGCTAGCTGGGGCTGCCCTTCACTGGGTTGTGCAGAGAGCAGGAAGGAAGCCGCCATTCAGCAGACACCTTGTGGGCCTCTTACACATGTTATCAACCTGCACGGCATCCATCCGAAGCAGGGATTAGCAGGAGAGAAGAGGCTGAGATATCAAATGACCTGCCTAAGGTCCCACAGCCAGCAAATAGTGCTGAGCCTGGCCAGACTCCCAGAAGCACTTCAGTCACTTCTACTTACTCTCCTCTGCCTTCACGTTCCTCATTGCCAGTATTAATTTAGGCATTCCTACATGCCAGGGACAGTTCTACCTTGTGACAACCCTCTGAGATAGGCACTGCTATTAACCTCATTTTGCAGATGCCACGTCTGAGGGTTCTGAGACGTTAACTAACTTGTCCAATGTCCTTGAGTCAAATGGAACTGAATTTGAACCTGGGTCTTTCTGGCTTCAGAGCCAGCACTCTGAAGCTCTATCCTCTGCTGACTCCCCGTAGGGAGACATTCCAGCCCACTGTGAAATTTCAAAGAGCTGTCAGTGGAAAAGGGAGTAGGCTGACTGTGCAGCTCAGGGGCAGACCCAGGTCCATGGGGAGATGAGGTAGCACATGGGGCTCTGAATGAGGAGACCTGATTCTAGCTGTGGTTCCACCTCAGCATAACCTTGGGCAAGGCTTTTCCCACTGTGGTCCCTGAGAGGTCATCTAAAGTTGAGTGATGAATGACCTTGTTATCCTGAATGAAGACAGGTCCTAGAGGTGGGCCTGAGTGACAAGAGTGATGCCCCTCCCACCTCCATCATCCATAAGCCATGGTCCTCTCTCAAGGCTGCCTTACTATCCAATGACACATTTTCTTTTTACCATGGGGGAAGAGTTCTAATTTCACAACTTTCCTCAAAAGTAGCTTTCCTCCAGTGGCCTCAAAAGATGGCATTGTTCTTTTCTTTGAGATGCATTGTAGGAAATTGGGGAGGATCTCTATGTCTGCAGACAGATGAAGCTGGCCTCAATATTACTAGCTGTGTAATGAGTGTATTAACCTCAGTGTTCTCATCTGTAAAATGGGAAAATAACAGTTTTCAGGGTGCAGTGAAGAATAAATGAGCACATGCTTGCAATGAATGCCCTTAGAAAAGGCTTGGTAAAGAGTAAGTGCTCAGTCGGTGGTCATTATTATTATTACCATTATTATTATTATTGAGTAATGTTTGGGATGAGTGAAGCCTATGCCCCCTTCCCCTCAGGGCTGAGATTATTAGACCTAGAACACCTCCAAGTCTCATTTCTCTCCAGGCTTAGCCACAGGGGAGTCAGGTCAAAGCAGGCTTAAGCATGGGTACTTTTAACTAGCAACTGTTTTTTTTTTTTTTTGAGACAGAGTCTCGCTCTTATTGCCCAGGCTGGAGTGCAATGGCGCAATCTTGGCTCATTGAAACCTCCGCCTCCCAGGTTCAAGTGATTCTCCTGCCTCAGTCTCCCAAGTAGCTGGGATTACAGGTGCCCGCTACCAAGCCCTGCTAATTTTTTGTATTTTTAGTAGAGACGGGGTTTCACTATGTTGGTCAGGCTAGTCTCGAACTCCTGACCTCAGGCAATCCACCCACCTCTGCCTCCCAAAGTGCTGTGATTACAGGTGTGAGCCACTGTGCTCAGCCAACTAGCAGCTCTTTAAGCACATTAAGATACCATTGAGTAGGTAAATCAGCATCCTGTCCAGAGCCATTTGTTGCACCTTAATGATCGGCTAAGTCAGGGATGTCAAAACAGGTCATTATTTATGGAGTATTGCCCCAATGAGGCCCTCTGCCAGGAGCTCGGCTGCTTGTCGGGCAGATCTGAGCAATCCCCTGAGCAGCTGCAAACCCCGGAGCACTTGCCCTGGAGTCACACTGCTTCAGTCAGTGGAATTCAGGCCTCAATCATGGTTTTTCCAATTATCTGAGGAAAATATACTCCATTGTGATTTTTTAAAATTGAGATAAAGGGAATTAAAAAGCGCTGCTGTTCTCTGAGCCCCACCTTGTGTGGTTCTGTGCAAGGCTCTCCACTGTCAGCCTTTCATCTGGTCCTCACAAAAAAGGTGCTTACATTTAGAGAAGCCAAAGTTGAACAGCAGTGACTTTCCCAAGGCTACAGAGTGAGTTAGGTAGGGCCTAGCTGGGACTGAAATCTGGATTCCTGGATGCCCAGGACTGTACACTTGCTACCCCAACCCACTATCTCCCTTTCATCCCAATCTTTTTTTCTTTTCTGAGACAAAGTTTCACTCTGTCACCCAGGCTGGAGTGCAGTGGCGCAATCTAGGCTCACTGCAACCTCTACCTCCGAGGTTCAAGTGATTGTCCTGCCTCAGCCTCCTGAGTAGCTGGGATTATAGGCGTGCGCCACCACGCCTGGCTAATTTTTGTATTTTTAGTAGAGACAGGGTTTCACCATATTGGTCAGGCTGGTCTCAAACTCCTGACCTTGTGATCCGCCCACCTTCGCCTCCCAATGTCCTGGGATTACAGGTGTGAGCTACCATGCCCAGCTGGTCCCAGTCTTAAGTACAAAAATCCAGGACATGATGCTTAAGCCATACAGCCTTACTCAATTCTGTGGATTTAAATGTGTGTACTCGTGTGTGTGTGTGTGTGTGTTCATTTGCAGGACGATGTCTCTTTTCCCAATTTAATCATAGCGTTCATTTACATAGGGATTTAAATTTTGTGAAGCACTTCTACACTAGAATCTCTTTCGGTCTTAACAATCTTACAAAATAGCTTGGCCAAGGATTATGATTCTTAATTTACAGTTAGGAAACCAAAGCTCAGCCAGAGAAACAGTGTCAGCAAAGCCCGTGGCTAGATTATGACCGAGCTAAGGGTTGGGTTCAGCCCTTCTTACTCCATGCCAGCTCCATCTCCACTGGTTTGCACCTGATCCCATTCCCCCATCATCTACCCCTGTGTGGGGTTCAGGGAATATGCTTAGAAAAGGGAAAAAGAGCAGAAGGAACCAGAGGAAGAATGTAGATGAAACGCAGGGGAAGGAGAGGCAAGTTAAAAATGGGGACAGGGAGAAGAGAGGTTATTGATAAAGAGGAGAGATTCGAGAAGATAGGAAAGAGACTGTGAGGGTGGAGGAAGAAGTTGAGCCCTCTGGTATGAAGCTCAAAAAGTCAGTGCTGTCCTACTGAATGGAAGGGTGTATGGGTAATTTTTCATGCTGAATTCTCTTTAAGGAAACAGTAGAGTCTTCCTGCCCTGGTGTAAGGAGTCACACTTGGGTCTGGCATCTTTGGGTTGAAGCTTGACACCCAAGTCTCAGGGCCACTTTGTTCTTCTCTGGCCCATGAGATAATCAGAGGCAATTTTAGTTTCAGGCAAATAGTATCTGAAAGATGGACGGTCTTCAAGCCTGGGTTTATTTTTGAATGAGTTGTAATTTCAAGGCGACGGTTCCCTAGACCTGGTTCAATCAAGGAAAGGAGAACCGTGGCGCCTCTTAGGTGCTGTGTACACATTGATCCATTGAACTCCAGCTACCTTTTCCAGGTAAGTCTCATCACCATCTTATAGATAAGGTAACTGAAAAGTTAAATACGTTGCTTGAGGACATACAGGCTGTGTTTCCGTTCTAAAGTGTTTTCTGAGACACCCTTTTGCAAAGCTCTTAACACCCGCCTTTGGAAATTCTCCACCCCCTTTTTCTATCCTCTTTCATACTCCTGACACAGTAAGATGCCCTTTGGAATAGGCTGATATGAATTTGAATTACATGCTCACCATTTACTGCTGTGAGATTTTAGGCAAATCAGTCTAAGCTCTCCTTATCTAATAAATGGGCTACAATTGCTTATCTCCACAGGATGTTCCTGCCCTTCGTGCAGTGAACTTTGCTTTGGACTTTTATACGTCTTTGCCTCTGTCTAAATATGTCCATTTGATATCTTATTCTTTCAAGGCTTTGCTATGCATCTAATCAACCACTCCCTGCTAAGGCATCAAAGGACGACAAGAGCTTCATACAGGAGTCAGAAAAGCTTTTCTGTAAAAAAGGGAATAGTAAATATTTAGGCCTTGAGGGCCACATAATCTGTTGAAATGACTCGGCTCTGCTGTTACAGGGTAGTCACAGGCACTATGCTAACTATTGAGTTTGGCCGTGTTCCTGTGAATCTTCATCTATGTGCATTAAGAATAAAATTTCATATAATTTTCATGTTCTATGAAATATCTTTTTTTCTTTTTTCAACCACTTAAAATGTAAACACCATCTCTTGGTTCACAGTTGTACAAAAACAGACGGTCAACCAGACTTGGCCTGTAGGCTACACTTTGCCGACTCCTGGCTCAACACATGATTCCTGCAGGAGGTATTTTCATTTTCAGGGGGGATTGTCTATTAAAATAAAAGAGTGGGACTGCAATGGTGGATCCTCAGATACCCTGGCACGACAGCAAAAGAGAGAACGGAGGGCAAGAATCTTCCTTGACTCTGTCTTTCTGGCAATGCCCTGAGCCAACTTTCCTAAGCAAATCTGGGTAGCTTCTTGGGATGATCACCCTCTGATTTGAAATCTATGCCTTTCATGTTGTAAAATGTAAGCCAGATCTTCGGTTTATTTGATTAATAACCCATCTGACTTTTGGAAGGGGCGAGGTGACCAGCTGACCCCTGGAGCCTGGGTGTTCTTCTCCTTGGGAGGGTGGCAGCAGGTGACAGCTGCAGAGGGAACTGGGACATACACTTGAAAAGCTTTAGCGAGGGCCTCTTCAGCCCCAGACATGCCTAACTGCCACCTTTGTTCCTTTGCCTATGGGATCTCATGAGATTTGCCTGTAAATCTAACCTAGATGCTCACTTTAACTTGATTTTGGAATAAATATATGATTTTTAGATACTTTTTGGGAAGTGCTCCACTTGAAAGTGCACTCAAAAATAACCATTCTTTTCTGCTGGTCTCCCTCTCCTGAGTCTCTGCATTCCAGTCACCATCTATGTGGTTTGCTGAGGAGTCCTTCTTCCCTAAGATACTCATAACCACATGGAGCCAGGAAGGTCTCTGGGGCTCCCCTGCCCTCAGGATGATGCAGGAGGAGGCCCTCCCTCCATGACCTGGTCCTCGGTTGGCCAGTCCAGTCTTCTCCCCCTGCCACAGCCATCCTGTGCTCCTGCCCACCTGACACCTGTTTTCTAGTCTGGAATATCCCCTCCTCTCTGTGCTAAAGCCTGGTATTTTTCTGGATTTGCTCCAGGAACATCTCCCCAGATCTCTTGCCTGGTGCAAGGTTAAGTGTCCCCTTGGTCTTCCCGCAGTCTCTCCAGTGCAGCTTTTATCCTAGCATTTCTATCATCTCCTTCTATACTAGGAGTCCTGGTAGACCCTACCCATATCCTCAGTCTTTATTACACAGTAGGCCTTCACTAAAGGGTTAACTAATTCACTCCAAAAATATTTCCCACCATGTAATATGCATTCAATTTCAGTGTCTCTCACAATGCCAATAACTAACAGCAACGAATCTAACCAGCATTAGATTAGTTGCTGCTAATTTAATGCTGATTAGATGCTATCTTTCTGCTGCTGTCTTTTCAACACAAAAGTGTTAGACACACTCAAGGCGTCTGGTACATATTTTCTGCATGGCCTTAGTCAAAGTGAAGTTGATGAAAGCAGCCAGATCTACTACCCCAGACTTATTAAATCAGGATCTGCATTTTACCCAGATCCCCCGCCCCACCCACTGACTCATGTGCATCTTTGAGTTTGAGAAGCCCTTTTCCAAAAGATACCACCCTTCCTTCCTAATGAAGGACCTGTTTGTGGGATGGTGAAAGAATCGCTGCAGACGATTTGATGCAACTGGAGAATTATTCGAAACCCAAACAACAGAGAAGAAATAGTTCAATTATGTGGCCGCATGTCTCTTTCTTTTTCTTTTAAATAGGACATCTTATTGGGAAGGTAAAAGGAACAGGGCATGTGGGAGAAACTCTCACAACTGGTGATGTTGTGTGAATTGCTGCTGAGCAAGGTGTAATTAGCTGCCATGGGATCACACTCAGGGATTAGGCAGGCAGACAAAGATGGGCTCCTTGGGGGCTGGTGAGCTGATTCTTCCGTCTGGGGAGCCTCAGACCTAGAAAAGCTGGATTTCTGGTCAGTAACATATCTGGGGGAAAATAGTGGAAGCCCAAGAGGAAAGTCTCTAGTGGCTCTCTTTAAAGGGAAATAATTTTGCATAAAGGGATAGTGAAATACCGAACTTTGGGTTCATTTTAGCAGGAACAAATAATAAATAGAAAATCTGACTTGCAACAATAAAAGGGAAGATCTTTCAAGTAAGTGTTGTGGAAGACAATCTTTTTGGCTTGAAACATAGAAAAAAATGGGCCGAGGGATTAAAAAGAACAATAAAGGAAAGCACAAACAAGGGCCCAAACAAACACAAACCCCAAACTAGCAACTGGATTACAAGCACTCCTCTAAAGGACAGGCCTGGGCTCCTGCAAGGAGGGTTCAGCAGGGACATGGGGCTCAGCTCAACCTCCAGTAGGGCCCACTGCTGTGACTGCCACCCTCCAAGGGCACCACATCCCCTGCAGAGCTCTGGCCCACAAAGGGACACGGATCCCTCTCCAGGTCATCACAGCACACACAGGCCCTGGCTTGGGTAATTTCCTTCAGTCAGCAAGAGGGAAACAGAAGACTGAATTGGGTTCAGCGTATAATGATCGGGTGATGGGTGCACCAAAATCTCACAAACCACCACTAAAGAACTTACTCACGTAAACAAATACCACCCATTCCCCCAAAACCTATGAAAATAAAAAAATTAAAAGAAAATAGAGAAAGCTTAGAAACACTCAACTTGAGAGGTATGCAGCTGGGATCCCCACAAGGCTCTCTAGGAGCCGTTTAAAGGATTCTCTATCTCTGGGAGTATCTTGTAGCCCTCTTCTTACTCTGTGTAATGAGATCTATACCCAAGTCCTCCACTATCAAGCACATATATCCAGGCGACTCAAGTCTCCATCTCTAGCACATACCTTTCTCCTAAGCATCAGATGTGACAATCCCACTGCACACTAGACGTCTCTGGCACCTCACATTGATCTTTTATCTAAAATTAACTCTTTAGCTGCTGCACGTAACTCCTTCTCCTTCCATGTCGCCACCTCAGCGACTGGCACCATAATCCATCTGGGGGTCCATGTGCCAAAAGGGACAGGAAGACCCATCCTTCGCTTTTTTATCCAATCTGTCTACCAGGGTCCACTAAGTCTAGCTGCTATTTCTCAAACATGTTCCCTTTCATTTTTTAATTTACTTATATATATTTTTTGAGACAGTGTCTCACTCTGTTACCCAGGCAGGAGCGCAGTGGTGCAATACCAGCTTACTGCAACCTCCACCTCCCAGGTTCAAGGGATTCTCCTGCCTCAGCCTCCCAAGTAGCTGGGATCTCAGGCAGGCACCACCACGCCCAGTTAATTTTTTGTATTTTTAGTAGAGACGGGGCTTCACAATGTTGGCCAGGCTAGTTTCAAACTCATGGCCTCAAGTGATCTACTTGCCTCGGCCTCCCAAAGTGCTGGGATTATAGGTGTGAGCCACCATGCCTAGCCCTGTTCCTTCTTTAAATGATGCTTTGTAGACAATAGCTCATCTGCTAAAGGTAGAAAATAGGCTATAAAACAATACATAGTAAAAGTAAAAATAATACTCTTAGAACTCAAACAGGCTATCCGGTTCCACAGATGACTCCTTACTCATTCTTTCTTGCTAGGCCGCATATAACGTCCTGTGAACTGCTTAGGTAACCACAGGTCCTTACTATGAGGACAGCATTTAAAACCTCTCCTTCCCATCCTAACTACTCTGCTAAGACCCTGCCCTTAAAGCCTTTGAAGATAGCTTTTGTAGGTCATTTCTTTCTTACTCCCTTAAGATAGACAGTCAGTGCTATAGAGTGAAATGTTTGTGTCCTCTCCAAATTCATATGTTAAAACCTAATCCCTTAAAGAAAATGTAGTTCATATATATATACACACACCATGGAATACTATGCACCCAAAAAAAGGAACAAGATCATGTCCTGTGCAGGGACCTGGATGGAGCTGGAAGCTATTATCCTCAGCAAACTAATACAGGAACAGAAAACCAAACACAGTATGTTCTCACTTATAAGTGGGAGATGAACAGTGAGAACATGGACGCTGGGAGGGGAACACTACACACTGGGGCCTGTCAGGGGTGTGGGAGGAGGGAGAGCATCAGGATAAACAGCTAATGCATGTGGGCTTAATACCTGGGTGATGGGTTGATAGGTGCAGCAAACCACCATGGCACACATTTACCTATGCAATAAACCTGCATGTCCTGCACATGTATCCCGGAACTTAAAATTAAATGAAAAAGAAAGGCTGCAAATTCAAACACTTGGCATGAGAGGCAGGATGCAAGCCTGTCTTTGGGTGACCTGCTACAGGTGCATCACTTTCCTAGTTCCTAATAGAAGTTTTCATCCCTGAAAACTAGAGGTGCCTCTAAGCACACAGTGAGTTCTCAAAGCTCAGGACCAAACAAAGAGAAGTAGTTCTCCCTTCCACTCACACAGGTCTGGCTTATGCTTTGAGCCATCCTCTTCCCTGCCAAGTGAGAATGGGAGTGTTCCCTTCAGCAAAGTTCCACCTCACTACAGAGTGAGCTGACCATTATCACCTATTCAGAATTACAACCTCAGAATACAGCAGAGAAGACAAAGCTCACATAAGAAGAGCAAGGTGTATGTGCCTGGCATCCTGGGCTTGTTTTCTGGAGGCAAAGCCTTCCTTCCTCCCCTTGCTGCAAGCTGAATCCTAAATAAGCCCCACCCTGCCGATTGGTAAGTGATGCTAGCAAACACACTTTTAGTTCATGCTTAGGTGACGGATGGAAAGTTCAGTGCCATGGGCTGCAAGAAGTGTGGTTCTGCCCTAAGGAAGCCTATATCCTTTTGAGAAGACCAACCCACAGAAAAAATACACGAATTAGAAAACCATAGCCATGGTAGATAATGCTTTAGCCAAGGTCTGAAAGGCAGGCGGCAAAAGAGCTGGGGTCTGAGATGCCCTGAGAAGGAAGGAAAGGCTCCAGCTGTGGGCAGGGTCCCTTGCTCTGAGAAAGCTCCCTGGAAGAAGCTGGCTGCAGCAAGGACTGGGTGACATGCTGATTGAGAGTGCTCGGGGGAAGCGGGAGCCCTTGCGTGTAATGGATTGCATTCACTGTGCTGCAATCCCCTCCTGCCTGAAAGGAAATGGTTTAGAACAGGTACCAGAATTCAAACTGCCAAAGTGTATTTGCTTGGTTACTCCAGTTGCTTGTGAGAAGTTGGTTTGGGAGGGGCCTCTGTTCTCCCAGAGAATAAAGTAGAATTATGTCTGGCGAATGCACACAGCCCCTTCTCAGCTGGATCTGAGGGAATTGAGGCTCACTGCAGCTCCTCACCCTGACCTCAAAACCTCAGCCACCCACGCTCCCCTACCACAGGCCTCTCTAATCTTGCTTTCCACATCTCTCCAGGCACAGCTGTTTATGCAAGCCAGACTACTCTCCTTGTTTCTTCATTGGTCCCCTGAATGTCCTCCCCTCTCTGTGTTCCTTGTCTATTTACAAAGTGCAACCCTACACCAGCTCCAAGAAAAGCCAACTCTTTTCTCCAAGGCACCTGATGAGCGCTTTCACAGTAAGGGGCAGTCTGAATCATCTGCAAGTAGCAAGCATGCCAGTAAAACATGGTTCATTCCAGTTTGCTCCACACAGCTGGGAGAAGGGGCAGGACAAGAGACACACAACTCAGACCAGCTGTGGTCAGTTCGTCCCTGGAGAAAGGTGTACTTCCACCTAAGAGGCTGCAGCCCTGACCAGGCGTATAAGAGAGAATAGGCCCCCAGATGAATGAGTAAGAGTTGAGGGTTATCCAAGTGGAGGAATGAAGTGGACTAGTAGGCTGGGAGGAGGCCAGGAGGTTCCCCTCCAGGACTGGGGGCTGGAACAGGAATGTAGAAAGGCACTGTGACCTGTTATACATATCAGAGAGCCTGGAGGGCCTGTCTATGATCTGGAAGCCTACTGGGGCAGTGACTGAGAGAGAGGACATCCCAGACTCCGGCTCTGGATGCCAAACACAGTTTGGCAGTTTGAATTCTTGTACCTGTTCTAAGTCATTTCACTTTAGGAAGAAAGGAATTGCAAGGGGTAAGCGGGAGGGAGAAGTGTAAGGATGAAGAACCCATTGCCGGCTTCTGCCACCACAGGTTGGCAGCTAAGGCAGGGAAGCAACCATGAAGTAGTTGATTCTGATATTACATGTGTTTAAATCACTTTGCCCGACACTATTAGTGGATGTAGAGAATTGCCTCTTCCTTCTTTCCTTTGTTCCACAAAGATACATTTTTTCTTTAACCAAAGTTTTGCTGACCATTCCTCCATTGTTAAACACTTGCTAAGTGCCTGCATCATGTCTGGTTCTGTGCTGGGCACTGGAGACAAAACAGCAAATGGGCACCAGCTCTGCCCTGCAGCAATTCAGTGTCTGGAGCTGCAAACAGCGCTGTGCACTATCGCGTGGTGCTCAATGCATTCTTCACACGTAGAGTTAAACGTTGTGACCAGGTTTTCCCTTGCATGCATTTAGTAAGCACAAATTGTGTTAGGAAATGACATTTAAATATAGGAATAAAAATGTAATCACAAATCTATAGGAGCCTCATTTGTCAAAGTCAAAGAAGCACTGGGACTGTTCTCCCGACACAGCTGTGAGCTTTGCTTTTCCCTCTTAAATTCTCATTGTGAACATATTCCATGCATAGAGAGTTTATATATTTTTTCCAGGTTTTCTTTTCAAAGGCCACACCTTCATTGGAGCTAATTGCCTTGAGTTAAAAACAAGGCGAGTTCTTCTTTACTCAGATAACGTTTCATTTATTCATTAATTTGTTCATTCATTCATTCATTCAATGACTATTTCTGGAGCACCCACAATTGGCACTGGACACTGTGCTAAGCTTGAGAAATTCAGTGGTGAACAAGACAGAATTCTGTCTGCAGCATTCTCGGGTCCAGTGAATTATACGCAGGCTCCCTGAGGTTGGGAAAACAAAGTTTCCCACTCTGGCTTGTCCTTCTTTCTATGTCTCTTCCTTGATCCTAAACAGACTGACACAAAGATGACTCTGCTTTGTTCTTTAACTCTCATGTGCCTTACCTGTGGTTCCTCTACTGAGCATTTCATCTTTTCTACTTCGTTCAAAGGCAAACCACTCTGGCTCTCTCCAGAGGCGGGTTAAATTACCCCTTCCGATCTTTTCAGTTTTAAATTTAAGGGAGATCAAGTTGCGCAAGGGAGGAGCGCTTTGAGAACTGCCTTCTGAGGGGAGTGATGCCAGGTAGTTTCTCAGACACAGCCTTACTTTGTACCATGAGGTGCTGCCAATCTGACCCTGATGAATTGAATTAGAAAAGAATAACTGACTAAAAGGTAGTCATTCAAAGAGTGACCAGGGATGTATAGGGTGGTCCGGCATCAGTCTTCACAACAGGGATGTGAGTGACTAACACAGACTCTCTAGGGAATTTAAGAATTAAAGATACCAGACAGAGAGAGAGAAAGAAAGAGAAAATAACGGGGAGGCAGAAGCTTAAAGACACACTAAGAGAAGGCAGTACACAGAAATGAAACACTTTATGAGTTACGAGTAAGCAATAGCCTGCAGCATCTTCAAACATGAAGTAGAGGCAGGGAATCATCAGGCAACCAAAACAGTGGTGCAGAGATAACTCTAGCATCCCTGCTCAGCCACCAGATCTATTGGCATCACCACTAGAGCTATTATTATTCCACAAATCAGTCAACTCTTTGTAAGGTCCATCTATCAGCTGTCCTCACCTTCCGTACTTGCTCTCAGTTCAGTGGTAAACCCTACTATCTAAGGGTGACCTAAGCATTTACTTTTCTTTGAATTCCAAAAGATCTAAACTGATGCAAAAATCAACCTCCATCCAAAGCCATTGCTTCTTCATTCCCAGAGTCAACATTTCATATACTCCCTAATCCAGAGGCTGGATTCTGGGTCTCCCACTTCTGCCTGTGTGCACTCCGTGTGAGCACAAAGAACATGATGACTTTCCCCAGGTGTTGATCAGTGATGCAAAACTTGAAATGCATCAGCTAGACCCAGCACCCTAGGGTAAAGTGAACAGGCTTGCTGGCAATTTCTCCTACATGCTGTGAGATAATTACTATCGATCAAAGATGTCATGAGATTTGAAAAAAGGGAGCACTGGACAAACTGCGTACATGAGGTTAGAGGAGATGTCTCTGACATTCTCAGCTGAAAAATGGGGATAATATATCACCTAAGAGTTGTGAGAATAAGCAAGCCACTCTATTTCTCACGGCAAAGTGAGTGTACTTAAAAAAGTTATGTGTAGGACATGTATGTTCGTTGCGGCACTGTTTACAATAGCAAAGACCTGGAACCAACCCAAATGCCCATCGATGATAGACTGGACAAGAGAAATATGGCACATATACACCATGGAATACTATGCAGCCATCAAAAACGATGAGTTAGCGTCCTTTGTAGGGACATGGATGAACCTAGAAACCAGCATTCTCAGCAAACTGACGCAAGAACAGAAAAACAAACACCACATGTTCTCACTCACAGGCGGGTGACGAACAATGAGAACATATGGACACAGGGAGGGGAGCATCACACACTGGGGTCTGTTGGGGGAAACAGGGGAGGGACAGAGGTGGGTGGGGAGGTTGGGGAGGGATAACTTGGGGAGAAATGCCAGATATAGGTGATGGGGGGATGGAGGCAGCAAACCACCTTGTCATGTATGTACCTATGCAACGATCCTGCATGTTCTGCACATGTACCCTAGAACCCAAAGTACAATAAAATACATATATATAAAAGTTATGTGTTGTGATGATTTGAGGACATGTATAGCACCTTCTGTACACCACACCATGCTGCCTTCACACAGCACTGATAAAACAGGCCTACCTTGCCAGCCGGGCTTGCAAACTGGCTTCACGTCCACCTGCACCAGGGTGTCCTGAGCGGCGGGCTTCTGTCCACAGTCATAGGCGGTCACCAGGATCTCATACTGGTGTTGTTTGTCATAGCTCAGCTTCTCGGTATTCCTGATGTTGCCTGAGGAACAGGGATGTTCAAAATCATTTCAGGTCAATCTAACCACAGTGTCCTTCTTCCAAATTCCTTCTCCACTCCACCCACCTTCACAAAAAGAAAGTGACCCTTTTCCATAACTGTTTGTAAAAACAAGGGCAAACAGGAGCATGGCTCCACTTGTAGCCTGCTTATGTTCTGGTGGCAAATTTCTGGGAACCACTGGCTGAAGCCACCTAGCGGTGTAATAGGACTGCCAGGGAATTTCGAGCACACACCTGCCATCCAACTGGCTTGTGTTTACAAGTAATGGGCTGCCAGAAAACTTCCTCTTAAAGTACAGCCGTGTGATTGTGTCCCTGGTGTAGGGCAAAGACCACTTGTCTGCAAGGATATCTTTGGAAAAAAGATGGAATTCAGAAAATGTCCTGACACGTATTTTTTAACATCTGGGCTTGTCGCCAGGAATGTTCACTGCCTCATCTCACATTAGTCTGCTCCCAAATAGGAAGTAAAATCAATAAGAAAACATGTGATCTCCCTTCTGAAAGCTACACAGAATAACAGATTCCTTGCCCTGAAGAAGATATTTTCTTTTCTAAAAGAGACCAAGTAATTTTTTTCTGAGTCATTTGTGTGTTCTTGTGGGTTTGATATTATGATTCTGAAATAAATATTTGGTAATTAATGAGCAAAATTTTAATTATTTTTTCTGAAATACAATTTTAGTTTCAAAGAACTAATAATGACCTAAAGTGCATTTAATACTTTTAAGCTTTTAATTATAAGAGATTAAAGTATTTTGCTGAGAATGATTTCACTCCTACTTTTTTCTTGGCAGCAGAGTCGACAGCAAATTAGAATTCAAATGTTATCACCTTTTACCAGAAACTTTAAAAGTTGAAATTAAAAAACAAATCAACAAAATAGGCCAGGTGCAGTGGCTCACATCTGTAATACCAGCACTTTGGAAAGCTGAGGTAGGCTAATGGCTTGAGGACAGGAGTTTGAGACCAGCCTGGCCAACATGGTAAAACCCCATCTCTCAAAAATTAGCAACAGGTGGTGGTGCACATCTGTAGTCCCAGCTACTCAGGAGGCTGAGGAACAAGAATTGTTTGAACCTGGGAGGCAGAGGTTATAGTAAGCAGAGATTACAACACTACTCCAGCCTGAGTGACAGAGCAAGATTCTGTCTGGAAAAAAAAAAGTGAGCCAAGATCGCACCACTGCACTCCAGCCTGGCAACAGAGCGAGACTACTCTGTCTTAAAAAAAAAAAAATCAACAAAATAAACAGGGAATGGCTGACTCATACACACATACACACACACAGAGAGAGTCTTGCTCTGTCTTTGAGGCTCTAGTTCAGTGGCATAATCTTGGCTCACTGCAATCTTCCACTTCCTGAGTTCAAGTGATTCTCCTGCCTCAGCCTCCCAAGTAGCTGGGACTACAGGCATATGCCACTACGCCTGGCTAATTCTTGTGCTTTTGTAGAGATAGGGTTTTATCATGTTGGCCAGGCTGGTCTCGAACTCCTGATCTCAGGTGATCCACCTGCCTCAGCCTCCCAAAGTGCTGGGATTACAGGTGTGAGCCACTGCACCAGGCCTGACTCAGGTATATTTTTATATTTCATCAAAACTAAAGGAAAATTACCTCAACGAGCTTTCTTTTCCGTTCTAACTGCTGTGTATTGTTTATACAAATTGAGAGAACATGGTGTAAAACAAGAAAGCTTAGAAAATTAGGAAAGTCCAATAATGCTTTAAATATAATTTTTTTAAAAAGGGTCCACCAATTACCCAATATTAGTGAAACAGTATTAGTACCAGGCCATGAGCAGGTGCTGCACGTGTGAATCTATGTGAAAGTGGGAGGAGCAGGGAATGGGAAGTGGGAGGGGCAGACGCTGACTGATGTCCACGAGGGAATACGAAGTTGCCCAAGACACTGGATCAAGAATTAGAATAATCTACTCTGCTATCTTCTCTGGACTACTTCTTTTTTTTCTTTTTCTGAGACAGAGTCTCACTCTGTAGCCAGGCTGGAGCACAGTGGCGTGATCTCGGCTCACTGCAACCTCTGCCTCCCTGGTTCAAGCAATTCTCCTGCCTCAGCCTCCCGAGTAGCTGGGGTTACAGACGTGTACCACCACGCCCAGCTAATTTCTGTATTTTTAGTAGAGACGGGGTTTCACCATGCTGGTAGGATGGTCTCGATTTCCTGACCTCGTGATCCGCCCCGCTTGGCCTCCCAAAGTGCTGGGATTACAGGTGTGCGCCACCGCGCCCGGCCCTTCTCTGGACTATTTCTAAAAATGCAACTGCATCTGCCAATTTGAGATAGAATTTAGTTAACAATATAAATAGTTTGACTTAATATAAAATATATTCAGTCAAAAATGTCTGAATAAAAGTGTGTTTGATGTGTTTCTAGGTTAGTGGCTGGTGTTCAGAATCCCTTTTATTTCTCCCCAATTACTGTTTCCCTCTCAGTTCTGAGAGCCGGCCCAGGTCTGGAATGGCTCAGCATTGGTTGGTAACACTCCCCACGGATTCCGTTAACAAACTTGCATGTGGTTATAGTTATCACAGGGGAGGAATTCTGTCAGGTGGAAGTACTTTAATATAACCATGAGAAGTATATTTTCACAATATCACATTGAATTTTGAAAAAAAGAGATAACTTTCTTTAAAATTAAATGGCTCTCAACAGATTCTCCTCTTACAAAAGGAAGGCTCAGCATTTACAATCTGTGCAACGTTAAGCAGACCAAACACTATTGATTGTGGTAGAAAAATAAACACGCAAGCTGAATCCTTGGCTCAATTTGTTACCGATCTACTTCCACAACAAGTCTTAATGAAACTGAGGAACTAATTTACCTTCTCCACCACCACCAACTTCATGCATGTGAAAATGAGTTGCAAAGCAGATTTTTGAAGCATTAGGTCAAAATTGTGACCTAATTGTCTGCTATAAATGCCTGCTTCGAAAGTGACACTGTTATTGTTTGTCCTGGCCATTATGTGGTACATGGCACTTTCTCCGTTGCTGACTCCATTGAGTTGGAAGGATATGGTCTACCAGATGACATTGTGATAGAAAAGAGAGAAACAATTGTTGATAGAAAAGAGACAATTGTGATAGAAAAGAGAAACAATTGTTGCATGGGAGAAGGTCATATTTGGATAAGATACACATTTAAAAATTTTTTGAAAGCTCAGAAAAGTCACATGTTTTGCTTCTGTTACAATTGTATCTTTTTCTCCCATATTTGAATGATTTTTCTACTACTATCTTCTGTGGGAAGACCTAATTCCACAGTTAACCATGGTGAACATTAGTCCCTGGACCTTTCTCCAAATCAATTTGAGAAATTCACCTTCAAAGAACAGCCAGTCCCTATCTTGCATATTAGTTTAGCTATTTTTTTTTTTTTAACTCTGGGAGAGTGGGGGCTGAGGGGATGAGACAGACATACTGACCAACACTCTCCTTCTAGTGGAGTTTAAATTGGAACGATCTATCTGAAAAGCTACTTGGCAATATATTCCAGTCACTTTGAAATTGGTTGTACCTTTTGAGCATGCAATTCCTTCTCTAAAAAAATGATACAATTGCAGATATATGTGCAAATATGTTCATCTAACTATTATTTATTACACTGAAAAATAGTCTGACGGTATAAGGGAAGAGCTAAGCATAACATCTATGTATAAGATGGATTGTTGTTCAGCAGTAAAGTGGTTTTTATAAAGAATGTTTAAAGATGGGGAAAACACATGTAATTAAATGTTAAGTGGGAAAAGAAGGAGGACAAACACAGGGATATTGGGGCCCTAATTTTGTTTAAAAACTTTACAGAAAAACTATTGAAAATATGACAAACTGTTAATAAGGGTTACTTTGGCAGGATTATGGGTGACTTCATACTTTGTGCTTTCTGAATTTCCCACACAAGGCATTTCTATTCATATAGGAAAGAAGTATCTTCATTCACATTAAGAATGAGCAGACTTTAGGATACACTTGGCTCAGAAGCATGAGTCCTGTTATTATACAGCCTCAGCTGGCCTCTCTCCTGTCAGAAGGGCAGCCTTCTGACAAATAGAGTCCAGCTGAGGCTGCACGAAGACCAACTGCTTGAAAAGTAACAAATCTGCCAAGTGGTAATTGGGTGTCATTGAGAGCCTACTGCTCCCTCCACTGTCATTCCCTACCATGGCTGAGTGGTAGGCTTGTGCCAGAGGCTCTAGTACCTTGTTAGCATCAGTTCAGGTAATAATTGCATGGCACAAGAACAATATTTAGTTCCCATTTTACTGGTGAGGTTCTGAGACAAAGTTCAAGTAACTTGTCAAAGACCACACACACACACACACACACACACACACACACACACTCACACACAAACACGAGTGGTGGATGCAAGTGTGGGGTCCACCAATTGGCAGGATTTTTTCCAGCTTTACTGAGGTATGATTGACAAATAAAAATTGTATATATTTAGGGAATGTGTGATTTTTTATATATGTATACGTCATTAAATGACTACCACGATCAAGCTATTTAACATATGCATCATGTCACATAGTTACCGCTGTGTGTGTGTGTGGTGAACTTAGTTGAGATCTACTCTTGGCAAATTTCAAGTATATAATCCATTACTATTAGCTATATCACCATGCTGTACGTTCTCCAGTATTTACTCATATTAATAACTAAAGTTTATACCCTATGATCAGTATCTTCTCTTTTCCCCCACTCTCTCCCTAACCCCTGGTAACCACAATTCTACTCTCTGTTTCTGTGAGTTCAACCTTTTAAGATTTCATGTGTATGTGTTATCATGAGGCATTTGTATTTCTGTGTCTGGGATAGTCCACTTAGCATAATGTCCTTTAGATTCATCCAAGTTGTTGCGAATGGCAGGATTTCCGTCTTTTTTTTAAGGTTGAATGCTATTCCATTGTATGTATGTCTCCTTCACATACTGTTTTATCCATTCATCTGTCGACAGTCACTTCGGTTGCTTCAGTATCTTTGCTATTGTGAATAATGCTGCAATAAATATGGGAGTGCAACTATCTCTTCAAGATACTGATATCCCCACCCCCACTCATGGATATATACCCAAAAGTGGAATTGCTGAACCTATGGCAGTTCTAATTTTTTTGAGGTACATCCATGCTGTTTTCCCTAATAGCTGTACCAGTTTACATTTTCACCAACAGTCTACAGGGAATCCCTTTTCTTCGCATCTTCACCAACATTTCTCCTCATTGACTGTTGGATAGCAGTCATCCTAATCGTTGTGAGTTGACAGCTCACTGAGGGTTTGATTTGGATTTTACTGGTAGTTACTGACATTGAACATCTTTTCATATGCATGTTGACCATTTGTGTATATACATCTTCTTTGAAAAAACATCCTGAATGGTCCTTTTGTACATTTTAAAATCATTTTTGTCTATTGTGTTATATGAGTTCCTCATATATTTTGGATAACTCTTTATTGCTTATATGGTTCACAAATAATTTTCCCATTCTGTAGGTTGCCCCTGCATTTTGTTGAATGCTTTCTTTGCTATGCAGAAGCTTTTTATTTTGATGTTGTGCCACTTGTTTCATTTCGCTTTTGTTGCCTATACTTTTGGTGTCAAATTAAAAAATCATTGACACTACCAATGTCAAGGAGCCTTCCCCCCATATTTTCTCCTAGGATTTTTATAGTTTCAGGTATGTGTAAGTCTCTAATCTATTTTGAACTTATTTTTGAATATGGTGTAACAGAAAGGTCCAATTTTTCTTTGTTTTGCTTGTGAATATCCAGTTTTTTTCAGGACTATTTATTCACAAGTCTATTCTTTTCCATTGTGTATTCTTGGTGCTTTTGTTGAAAATTAAGTAACTGTATATGTGTGAATTTATTTCTGGGTTCTCTATTCTGCTCCCTTGGTCTATGTGTCTGTATTTATGATAGCTACATACTATTTTGATTACTACAGCTTTGCAATATAATTTATAGTTTGAAATCAGGAAGTGTAATGCCTCCAGGGTTGTTCTTCTTGTTCAAGGTTACTTTAGCTATTTGAGGTCTTTTGTGATTCTATATGAATTTTAGGATTGTATCTTCTGTGACTATGAAAAGTGCCATTGTAATTTTGATAGAGATTGCACTGAGTCTGTATATTGCTTTGGGTAATATAGACATTTTATTTAAAAATTTTTATATAGTTTTAGGGGTACAAGTGGTTTTTTGTTACATGAATTGTATAGTGGTGAAGTCTAGGATGTTAATGCACCTATCACCCAAGCAGTATATGTTGTACCCAATGGGTAGTTTTTTATCCCTCCCTCTTCTCATCTTTCTCCATCTGAGTCTCCAATAGCCATTGTACCATGCTGCATGCCTTTGCATACCCATAGCTTAGCTCTCATTTATAAGGGAGAATGTGCAGTATTTGGTTTTTGATTCCTGAGTAGAACATTTTAACGATATTAATTCTTCCAATCCATAAACATGGAATATCTTCTAATTTATTTGTGTCTTCTACATTTTCTTTCATCAATGTTTTATAATTTTCTGCATACAGCTATTTCACCAACTTGGTTAAATTATTTCTAAGTATTTTATTTTTTTTGGTTATATTGTAAATAGATTTTTAAAATTTCTTTTTAGGATAGTTTGTTATTAGCATACAGAAATGAAAATAATTTTTGTATGTTGCTTTTGTATCCTGCAACTTTACTAAATTTATGTATTAGTTACAACAGTCTTTGGTGAAGTCTTTTGGGTTTTCTCTATGTAAAATCATGTAATCTGCAAACAGATAAGAGAAAAAGCTTTAAATTTTCACTGCTAAGTATGATGTTTGCTGTGGCCTTGTAATATACAGTCTTTGCTGCGTTGAAGACATTCCTTCTATATATTATTTTTTGAGAATTTTTATCATGAAAGGATGATGAATTTTGTGAAATGTTTTTCTGCATCTATTCAGATATTATATCATCTTTGTCCTTCATTCTGTTAATGTAGTATATTACATTTATTAATTTGTGTATGTTGAACTTTCCTTACATCCCAGGGCTAAGACCCACTTAATCATGGTGTATGATCCTTTTAATGTGTTGTTGAATTTGGTTTGCTAGTATTTTGTTGAGGACTATTTTTACATCTATGCTCATCAGAAATATTGGCCTGTAATTTTCTTTTCTGGTACTGTCTTTGTCTGACTTTGATGTCAGGGTAATGTCAGCCTAATAAAATGAGTTTGAAAGTGTTCCCTCCTCTTCAATGTTTTGGAAGAGTTTGAGAAGGACTGTTATTAGTTATTTTAATGTTTAGTAGAATTCAGCTGTGAAGCCATGGGGTCCTGGGATTTTCTTTGATGGGATATTAAAAAAAATATTATTATGAATTAAGTCTTCTTATTCATGATTGGTCTGTTCAGATTCTCATTTCCTTATGACTCAGTCTTGGTTGGTTACATGTCTTTAGGAACTTTTCTGTTTATCCTAGGCTATCCAGTTTGTTGGTGTAAAAGTGTTCTTAGTCTCTCATCATCCTTTGAAAATTATTTCAGTGGTATCAGTTGTAATGTCTTTCATTTTTCATTTCATCTATTTGAGTCTTGTCTCTTTTTTCTTAGCCTGGCTAAAGGTTTATCAATTAGTTTATTTAAAAAACAAACTTGGTGTCATTGATCTTTTTATACTGTCTTCTAGTGTTTATTTCAGTTATTTCTGTTCTAATCTTTGTTATTTCCTTCCTTTTACTAATTTGAAGTTTAGTTTGTTCTTGTTCTAGTTCCTTGAGGTATAACATTAAGTTGTTTATTTGGTATCTTTCTTCTTCTTAAAATGAGGCGCTAATTGCTATAACATTCCCTTGTAAAGTGGCTTTTCCTACATCCGAAAAGTTTTGACATATTGTGATTTCATTTTCATTTGCCTCAAGATATTTTAAAAATTTTCCTTTTGATTTCTTCTTTGACCCATTTGTTGTTCAAGATGCCATTATTTAATTTCACTATTTGTGAATTTTCTAGTTTTTCTTCTATTATTGGTTTCTAGTTTCATACCATCAAGGTTGACAAAAATATTTTATATGATTTTAATCTTAAATTTAAGACCTGTTTTATGGCTGTAGTGAATGCTTACAATTTTATGTTACCTTGTTACTCATTTTGAATATTAGTTGGACTTCCCCATACCAGAAGCAGGACGCAGTCACTTTTTACAGTTTCCAGTTCTACACCTCCAAGTTCCTCTGTGTGGCTAATTCAAATAGCTGCCTTATACAATAGCCTCCTGGCGACCAGTTCCCTATGGGACAGCTAGATATAGCCTACTTGCCTGGTCCTGCTGCCCCTCATACTCTGCATGGACTGTGGGTCCTGCTGCCCCTCATACTCTGCCTGTACTGTGCAGATATGCCACAGTGACTACCTTTCAATGAATATGTGACCTCCTAGAAATCATGCCTGCTTGCTTTAAAGCCACCAATTAAAACTCCCTATGGGAAATCTGTTTATTAATACTTTGAATTCAATTTAAAAAATTGGCTCATGAGTTTCTGTTTCTCTACAGCCTGCACTTCCTGATCTCTGTCTGTGTGGCCTGTAGTCATGCCATGTATTCCCAGAATCAGTAGGTACCAAAACCTTTTAAACTTTCACACTGTGGTTGTATCATTGAAGCTGTGTCCACAGCCCAATTTCCAATGGCAAGGCTGCCTCAAAGGGATCCTTGTTGGTGAATTCCCCCGCTGATGTTCTTCTGTCTGAGCTTCTGGTGATTGCTGGAGACCGTAGCTACCAGCTAACTTGGTGAAGAAATTTGAAGCATTTCACTGAAAACAATGACCTAACATGTGATCTTTCTGGAGAAGGTTCTGTGTGTACTGTATATTCTGCTGCTGTTTGATAAAATGTTCTGTATATGTCTGTTAGGTCCATTTGGCCTGAAGTATAATAGTTCAAATCCAATGTTTCCTTACTGATTTTATGTCTCAGTGTTCTCTCCATTGTTGAAAGTAGAGTATTAAAGATTCTTACTAGTCTTGTATTGTTGTCTATTCCTCCCTTCATATTAGTTAGAATTTACTTTATATATTTACATGCTCTAGTGTTGGGTACCTGTATTTTACAATTGCTGTATCCTCTTAATAAATTTACTTTTTATTATCATATAATGACCTTCTTTGTCTGTTGTTAAAGTTTTTGACTTAAAGGCCATTTTATTTGACATAGGTATAGCTACCCCTGATCTCTTTCAGTTTCCATTTGCACAAAATCTTTTATCACATCTTCATTTTTATTATTTGCATGTCTTTAAAAGTGAAGGGAATTTCTTGTAGGCATCGTATAGTTGGGTCTTTTTAATCCATTCAGCCACTCTATGTCTTCTGATAGGTGTATTTAGTCCATTTACATTTAAAGTAATTATTGATAGGTCAAGACTTAATATTGCCATACAACTCTTCCTGGTTTTGTTGATCTTTTGTTCCTTTCTTTCTCTCTTGCTGTCTTTCTTTGTGATTTGATAATTTTCTGTAGTGGTATGCTTTGACTCCTTTCTTTTTAATTTTTGTGTATCTACTACAGGCTTTTGCTTTGTGGTTACTGAGGCTTACATGTTATAAACCATCTTATGGTTATATAAGTCTACTTAAAGCTGATAAAAATATAACATTAAATGCACATAAAAGCCTTGCACTTTTATTCCCCTATTTTTAATTTTTGATGCCACAATTTACATGCTTTTTATATTGCATATCATTAACAAGTCATTTTAGCTACAATTATTTTAATACTTTTGTATTTTAATCTTTAGAGTTATAAATGATTTACATACCCTCTTAGTATTTGAATATTTTGATTTTGAATTTGAATATATACTGATCTTTACCTGTGAGTTCCATACTTTCATATGATTTTGTATTAATAAAGAACATCCTTTTGTTTCAGCTTGAAAAACTCCTTTTATCATTAATTGTAAGGCAGATCTAGTGGTGATGAATTCCCTAAGATTTTGTTTGTCTGAGAAAGTGTTTGTTTCTCCTTATTTCTGAAGAATAGCTTTTCCAGGTAAAGTACTCTTGGTTGATATTTTTTTTAATTTCTTTTTCTTTCAGCAACTTAAATATATAATCCTATTCTTTTCTGGCCTGCAAGGTTTCTGCTGAGAAATCCACTGATAGCTTCAGTGAAATTCCCATATATGAGATATGTGTTTTTTTTTTTCTTTTGCTGCTTTCAAAATTTTCTGTGCCTTTGATTTATTGACAGTTTGATTATAATGTGTCATGGCAAAGTCTTTTGGGGTTGAATGTGATCAGAGACCTTTAAGCTTCACATACCTAGATGTCCATATCTCTTCCCATATTTGAGAACATTATCTGCCATTATGCCTTTAAATACACTTTCTGCCCTTTCTCTTTCTTAGCCATGTAAATATCCCATAACATGAATATGAGCTCTCATGATAGTGTTGCATACATTGTGTAGGCTTTCTTGATTTTTTAAAATTCTTTTCATCTTTTTTCTCCTCTTACTGGACAATTTCAAATGACCTGTCTTTAAGTTTGCTTATTCTTTCTTCTGCTTGATTGAGTCAGCTGTTGAAGCTCTCTATTGCATTTTTAAAATTCAGTCATTGTATTCTCAAGCTCCAAAATTTGTTTGGTTCTTTTTATGTTTTCTATCTCTTTGTTGAACTTCTGGTTTTGTTCTTCTATTGTTTTCCTGACTTAGTTAATTATCTGTGTTCTCTTGTAGATCACTGAGTTTCTTTAGAACAATTAGTTTGAATTCTTATCAGGAATTCAGTGGTATTCTTTGGAGTTGGTTACTTACTGACAGTGTATTATGTTGCTTTGGTGCTACCATATTTCCCTGATCTTTTATGATACTTGTAGTCTTGTGTAAGTGTACGAGCATTTGAAGAAACAATCACCTTTGCAGACTTTATGAACTAGATTCATGAAGGAAAATTCTTCACTTATGGGGAGGTGAGGGTGAGGATAGGTAATGCTGCAGAGCACTGTGGCACCATGCTTAGTGCCTGGTATATGGTGGCTCCAGGTCTTGGAGAGGGATGCGATGTCTTATTGATTCAGGTAGCTGGGGTCTGTAACATTTGCAGCTGTGTGCTCCTTGGTGTGGCAAAGTCTGTGGGAGGTCCACAGTGGCTGACAGGACTGTAGTATATTCAGCCGTGTCCTGGGTCCAGTGACAAAGGACTGGTCCAGGGAGCAGGGAGAGTCAGGGCCACTGCTGTGTTCACACTCAGCTATGGATATGCACATAATGGTTAGGGCTGGGTCAGAGCTAACTGTGGTTATATGGTGGCTGGTGGCATGTACATGCATGACTATAGGAGTCAAGGCTCACGGCATACACATGTGCAACTGTAAGGACCAGCTGTAGGCACCTATGTGGTGGTGGGGGCCACCAATGGGAGTTAGGCCAGCTACATATGCATGTGCATCTATAGGGATCAAGCTGGAGGTATACATGTGTGCAGCTGCAGGGATCAGCTGCAAGTACAAGCACAGTGGTGGGGGCCAGGGACAAAAGTTGGGGCTTGCATGTGTACAGCTGTAGGAGCCAGGGCTGGTGGTAAGCATGCATGTGGGCACAGAAGCCAGATACAGGCATATTTTCAGCTGCTAGACCTGGTGATGGGGGTTGGGGCCAGCTGCTCAACTGCACACAGCTAAGAGCTTCGCCACAGGTACACACATGGTGGTGACAAATGGATATTTGGCTGGAGCCCAGGCCATTTTGGGGCATACATGTAGTGGCTGCCCTGGGTTCCTGGGTTGGGGTGTCTACAATGGCAGCAGCCAGGGCAGTTTTGGGGAGAGAGGATGAAGAGATGCGGTAACTCAAGCACCTAGAAACTGCAGAAGTGAAAAACTGTGAGGTCTTCAGCAAAAACTGTGAGGGCCCCTGTGGCTGTACTGGGTGTTGGTTTCCTCAGTGGCAGAAGCTGCTGAGTTCCACAACGGCAAACAATGTGGGGTCCGTGGCAGTGAAAGCCAGTCAGGGGTGTGTGGCGTCTGTGAGGCTGTTGAGATCCTGAGGGAAGAAGACAGCTAGGGTCCTATGCAGAGCAGCCACTAGGGACCGTGGTGGCTCCAGCCACAGGGCTGATACTGGTAGCCCCACCCTTCTTTGTTCCCAGATGTCTCCATATGTCTCAGCCACGCTGATCTCCCCAGCTATTTGGGGTGGGGTAAAAATGAAACAGGTCATTTTGGGGAGTGTTCTTAAAGCTTAGAAAACTGGTTGTTCATCTCGTTTTCCATTTCTCTTCTAGGGTAACTTTAGAGCTGAGGCGTTCTCTCTGTGCTAAGCAATGCTGGCCTGGGGGATGAGACGATGCATGCAAAATGAAACTGTTCTTCCTACTCTTTTTGTGCAATTATTCTCATTATTTTTCTTGCACTGTGTTGCTGTATCATCTCGGTTAGACTCCTGAGCTCTCCTACAACTATTTTCTTTCATAGATAGCTGTCTGATTGTACTTTGTAGGGGAATGAAGGCTGGGATCTCCTTCTCTGCCATTTTGCTGACATTGCCCCATACTTTGTGTTTGCAAACTTAAATACCACTGCCATTCACCCTGTAAATTATCATTGAGGAGGTGCAGTCTGATGGAAAGGCTTTGGGGCTCACACTCAGGAGACCTGGGTTGAGTTCTAGCTCTATCACCACTGTGACAGTGTTATTAGGCTAGCTCTTTAGGTTTTAGGATTCAGTTTTGAGGACCCAAGCTCTCCTTATCTCAGCAACACTAGCTAGCAGATGAGGCCATCTCAAATATATCTAGAACTTCCCAAGATGAAGGTAATGTGATGAATTCATAGTTACCTTTTCATAATTTAAGCCTGGTAAATAAATCTCATGTCCCAATAACCCAGGTAAGTATTTAATAATTGTGGCACCATTAATTGAGTGCTCTCTCTGTATGTCAGATACCCTGCAAACATTATCCCCATACACTGCTTCTCCTTGAGTCCTCATAATCCCACAATGAGGTAAGGCCTGATACTGCCATAATTTCATGGGGAGGAATTCAAAGGGAGGGAGTCTGAGGGCCTCTGGTGGGAAGAGGGGTAGTTTCTAGTTAAAGACAGTCAGGTTGACTCCACGTTGTGTCTTCTATTCTCCCTGCTGCCATTCTTACCCCACCAGCAAAGAGCCTGGCAGGTTGGAGGGGCCAGAAGACATCTATCTGAAGCCATGTGGTAGAGGAAACCTAGGCCTCAATGAGCAGGCTCTAAATTCAGCAGCACTTTCCTTATGAGCATGCAAAGTACTTCTTCAAGGAGCCAGAAAGGTCACTCAGAGAAACTGATGGAAAAGGGCCAATTGGGAAGCTCATTAGAATGGGAGTCATCTCTGTGAGTGCCCCTAGGTCCTGCCTTCATTACTTGGAGGACTGCTTTTGTACACCTCGCCGTCAGGGGCCCACGCTCCCTGGGAGTACCCGTTCTCTTCTTCATCTTAGGTTGTAAACCAGCGTCAGAGGCAGAGGCATGGCAAAGGCCCATTACTCACTTTTAATGAGACAGCCAGGGAAATAAATTGGCATATGTTAGCAAAATGGCTCATCAAGGTGAGTAATTATCTTCAGGACTGGGGCAGTTTACCCTCCAAAGAAAGAATTTGCGTCTCATCTCTCACCAGGCTGTGGCTCTTCAGAACTAGGGCAGGAGGCCACAAAGAGCTTGACTACTGAGCACGTAGGCCTCTACTTGTCTAGTCTTGCTGTTCACCATAGCCTGGTCACTCCCCAAATTCCAAATCTTTTATGGGATACACTGCACAACTGACCATACAGGAGAAGAAACCCAGAGGAGAAAAAAAAAATACAAAGAAGTTCTTTTATATGTTATGGAGCAGTGCATGCACATGTGTGCCTCTGCAGTGGGACAGGCCAGCCATTCCACAGAGCCTGTGTGAGAAACTATCAGGGAATGGTTCTGAAAGCCTCTACTAATTAAAATTACTTTCTTCTTAGTTTTGAGCCAAACTTTAATTAAAGTCCTATATTTCCTCCTTTGCTTGCTTGTGCATTGATATTGTGTCTTGTACAATTATCATCTTGTGCTGTCCAGGTAGGTAGTTGCCTTTTCCCCATGTTTTAGCATTTTTGAGGGAAATTACCTTATTATTATTTTTTCTGTCTTACAGATATTAGTTCTGTCTTCCAAGACAGATCCTAAGCTACTTTAAGACAGAGACAAGTGTGTCTCCTTGGCTTCTCTCCCCTATAGCATCTGCCACAGTCTCAGGGTGTAGAAGACAATGTCATAGAGTAAGTTTCTACCTGGTCTTAACATCAAGTGCTGGGTTTCTCCTGAAGGTGTGCAAGCAGGTAGCTGATGCTATTCTCCTTTAGACGTTGGCTATCGGGAGGTACAGAGCTAATTTGCTGCCCAACCCTGGTTCACGGCATGCTTTGTGCACCAACTTCGCCCTTCCTGCCACTGGATTTTCTATTTTATCCCCCTAGATGATGAACTCTGTGTGGACAGGCCCGTGTCTGTTTTGAGTTCCTCTCTATCTCCTTTCCAATGTTCGGCACCATGCCTGGCTCTCAGTAAACACTTACAGAGTGAATGGACTTTGAGTTTTGCAACTTTTGCATCTTTGTGTGCTCCTTAAACCTTATTGAAAACAAAGTAGGAAGAACATACAAACACCCAAAAACTCACACTAATAATTAAAGAACATACTTGGCAAATACTTACATTTGACTCTACGTGTTGAAGGTGTTGAAATTTACAGTTAAAGTGGGCTGAGCTTGTTGGGCCTCTGGTTGAGGTGTTTATATTACAATGAGTTTTCTATTCATGCTGATGGGGAAATATCTAAATGGCTTTATAGGAATGTTTTCAGTCTTGTTCCGTCTGGAATTGGGTTATTGCGGGAGGGTTCTTTCATTCTTCATTCTCACTGGGGTTGAAATTCTCAAAAAGGACATTGGCAAGAACTTTATGAAATCCTGAATGAATCTATGGTTGAGAAGGTATTTCAAAAGTCCCACATTCTCTGTTACCATCGCTTCATCTGGGGGCAATAGGGCTGATACTATGACTTATTACATAGGAAAGCGACCCAGATATGGCAAAGCTGATGGCATGGCTCACATTTGGATGACAACTGGAAAATCTGACCAGGAAACCAACCATCTTCGGTATCTAGATGTGTGACACTGTGAGTTGCATAGACTACATTGAGTGAGTAGGTTTCTGAGGTTCCCTGGGGGTGTTTTAGACCTGGCAGGGCTGCTAATCAGATAAGGCCATTCCCTCAAGTCTGGGACTGAGTGCTGGGTAATGGAGCTTAGACCAAAGATGGTAAGGGAGGCAACACTTGCCAAGTACATTCAGAGCCCTTTTTGGACCTTCAGAGAGGAGGCGGTGGATTTGTTTTCCTGACCCCACTGGGGTCCTCTGAGGACACTCACCGTTTCTGTCGATAGCAAAAGGCACATCTGTGGTGACGATTTCATAGTTGCAGATCTGGCTGTACTGGGGGGAGCAGTCCTCGTCAACAGCCTCCACCTGCAGAATGCTGTCATAGATCTTGCCCTCCGTCACAACAGTTTTGTAGGCTGGCTCTTTGAAGGTGGGAGCAAACTCATTGACATCCTTCACCTGGATATGGACCACGGCCCTGGGACCACACATAGAAAGGAAGGGATGGTGGTAAAGAGAGATTCACACTAACCTCCTCCACCTCCTGGGGGCGCTGAGTCCCAAGGCCGAGCGAAAGCTGGTGGGGGCAGTTGCCTGAGTGTCCCATCCTCCCTCACGCTGGAGACCCTCTACTTGCCCTTGTTGTGACACTCTTAGATGAATCCATCCCAGAGAGACTTTTACGCCCTTCTCTCTGCCCTGGCTTTAGGCAACAGATTTACTGTTCATTCTTCCCTCTATTCATCCACTCCTCCATTCAGTAACAATTTAACCCCTCTTACTCTGTTAGGCTCTGAGATGAACTTCACAAGGGAGAAAGCAGTGACAACCCACAGTGAAAAGTGCTGTGACAGAGAGCATCTTATGGCACTGCAGAGGCCCAGAGAAAGGTCCTGACCAGATCTGCAGGGGTGGGCCACTTAGGGAAGGCTTCCTGGAAGAAGTGACCCCTAAACTCAGACCTGAAGGTAAAACAGGAGTATCTTCAAGTGAAGAAGAGGGAGTAGAATATTCCAGGTGTAGAAAGCAGACTGTGAAGATGCCTGCATGGGACCGGAGAACCGGCAAGCAGTTGAGCAAAGTTGGAACACCATGGTGTGACAAGGGGGTAAACATATCTGAAGAGCAGCATGTGAATGAAGTGGGGTGGGCACAGGGCACAGGAGGGAGGGACATCCAGAGGGCTCTGTCAGGCCACTCACTTGTGTGACTTTTTCCAGGCTGTCTCATGGGGCCCAGCGCCACAGTCATAGGCCTGGATGATGAATGTGTACTCCTTCTGCAACTCACAGTCAATGGGGCTCTTAGCACGGAGTCGGCCCTCCCCTGATGTCTTGTTGAGCACCACGGCCTCAAAGGGCAGCTCCTGGCCATGGATCTTGAACGCACAGATTTCCCCTGCAGAAGGATGGAAGACAGTGAGTGGGAACCCTGAGAATTGCCAGATTGAAGACAGTGCTTCCATTGGAACAGATTCACACTCAAAACCTCCATGAAATTCATTCCATACACATAGCATGGACCATGAGCCAGTAGCATCAGCATCACCTGGGAGCTTCTTAAAAATACACAATCCCATGCGCCCCCCAGACCTCCTGAACTGGATCTGCGTTTCCACAGGATCCTCAAGTGACGTGTTTGCTCACTAACGTACGAGCAGCACCGCTTTTCCCCTTCCTTTACTACACTGCAGCAGCTAAATTCCCTCCACCTCTCCCACTTCTCCATTTTCTGTCTCCAGCCATGACTTCCCCTTCCAAGCTGCAGTTTTCTCTTTTAAAACAGTGGGGGAGAGTCTATGTGAGTTCCAGAGTTCCAGAGTCCCTGTGGAGCCTGAAAAGCTAACATCTTAAAGAGCTGAACATGTTGTGACATTAATGCATTTCTCTCCTTCAGTTGGGTAAATGTTTATTATAACTATTTCTATGCGTTAAAATTGTAAGGCCATGAGAATATCTCCTTTTCTTCTCAATCAATGTTTGTTTATTTATTGAACCCCAACTGCATGCAAAACCTGTTGTGCATGTCTTGGGAAGTGCTGAAAATTTGATACATGTCCTCTGTCCCTATTGAGAAAATTTACAGACCGGTTGGAGAGATGAGACGTAGCTGTCCAGAGAGATCATATAGCGGAAAGTGGTATGTGAGCACCACGTTTTCTATAGCTGAAAGAGTTCAGCTATAGGCTTCGAGGGAGCAAAACAGAGGCCAAGAGCCCAGAGGCCTAGATTCACATTCCAGGCTTGCCACACTAACTGGCTTAAGTCAAATCATATTGACTTCTGGGTCTCTACTGTGTCATCTGTAAGATGGTCCCAGAGATGGTGGTGAGAGGGGGGCATCTACCCTAAGATGCCCAGCCCTGGTCTGAACTGTCTCAGCTGCACTGCTGAGGCCAGGGAGGGGCAAGCAAGGTACCTAAGGTGCACCATTTAACAAGGCCTTGCTCTCAGGGTAACCAAGGCACCTCCTTGCCTCACCCTAGTTCAGGTCCTGCCCAACTATTCATAAGAGCTGACACAGTGATGAGAAGGAATAACATGATTGCATGCTTGCTCTGCACCAGGCACTGAGCTTTCTACCTCTACCCAGGGAATCTCCTTTGACCTTCATAAGAAACCTGCAAGGCAAGTATTTTATACCAATTTATTCAATTTTTTAAAAAAGAGAGAAAAATCAGAAAGGTTAAATACTTGCTCAAGGTCACAGAGTTAAAGTTGAATATTAAACCCAGGTATGGCTGATTCCTTAGTCCATGTACTTTCTACCCCACCACACCATCTCCAAACAGCCCCATAATTTCTAAGGAACCACCCCATGGATTGCTTCCAGAAACCATCTATATTCTAATTCTAGTCTCATTCAGGAAAGAAATCCTCTGATTTACATATAGGAAGCATGCCATGACCTCTTACTAACACTGTTTTCCAAGATGTTCAGTCAATACCAATCTTACGTTTATGCTTTAAAAAAAAAAAATCGATCCTCAATTTCATTATTAACATTCCCTTTTCACTACCACCCCATCTCCCAACCCCCACCGCCACCCCTCCTAGCCATTTCTCAATGTATTTGTGGAATAAATGGAAAGACACATTGTGGACCCCATTCCAACAAGAAGGCTCGTTCCCATTCACTTCTGTTTCTCGAGATCACTTGGCATTTCTGTACTGTGCATTCTGACAAGTTCTGCAGCCTTCAGGGCAGGAGAATATGGTTTCTCAAATTCTCAAGTTTAATTTCTGCCCTAAATTAGCAAGGCTGAAGAGATGAACCTCTAAAGTGCCTGCCTTGTGATTCTCTCCCAAGATCAATGCCAATATGAGAATATTACCAACAAATGTGTCTAGACTGTTTCTGGGGCATTCTCTGGAGAGCCCAACCACTGCCATGGTTATAAGGCTAATTAGACCATTTGTCTTTGAAGACTCAAGTTAAACCTAGAATAGATGAGTGTAATCTTCTCTTGGAAAGATCTGATCACAACCTAAGTACTTCTCAAGACTCAGAAATCCTTAACAACAGAAAAGGAGAGGAGAGAGGGAAAGAAGACAGAGAGGAAAGAGGAGATACAAAGGGAAGACAAGACAAAGTTTAGGCGACATATTTCCATCTACTGAACAATGCAATTCAATAGAACTAACTCTGAGAGTTGACTAAGTCTCAGGCACTGTGCTAGGCCTGGGTACACGAAGACCAACAACTTGGGTGCCTTAAAATATAAGGAGGCTTTATCCCAAAGTACTTTTTACCTAGTGGAAAAGACAGACAAGTAAACAAGGACAACCAATATCTACTTCGTTCTCATCAAACCCTGGAACAGAGCCTAACATTCATGTCACCCTCATTAATCCCACCTCTTCACCTGACACTTGGATTCTGGTTGCAAAACCATTCATTCGTTTATTCATCCACCTCATAAATATTCATTAACCTAAACAATATTTATTAGAGACTACGTGCCAAGCACTGGTAAAGCAGTAATTAACAAAACTAGACCAAACCCTGGCCTACAAGCTGCTTGTAGTCTGGTAGGAAGGGAAATAAGCAGTCAAATCATCAGTACCTGAAAGAAGGATGGTGACTGTGATGAGTATATTAAAGGAGAGCTATGTGGTGCTCAAAGTATTCTGACCTGGTCAGGCAAGGCAGGGAGGGACTCTCCCTAAGAATGTGATGCCTTAGGACCCTTCTGAGTCCAAAAGACTGCAGGTCCAGTATGGCAGGAGTGGAGGCCATGGGGCAGGGCCAGCTTCACAGGTGTGTGACCTGAGAGCCACCCTGGGTCCTGTGGTCAGAAGCATCCTGAGTTTGGTTTAAATCTCTGCTGTCTCTGTCTTGATTTTTTTTTTTTTTTAAGATGGGGTCTTGCTTTGTCACCCAGGCTGGAATGCAGTGGTGTGATCATAGCTCACTGCAGCCTCAAACTCCTGACCTCAAGAAATCCTTCCAATTTAGCCTCCTGAGTGGCTGGGGTTACAGATGTGTGCTACCAACAGCTAGCTAATTTTTTTATTTTGCAGAGACGGGGTCGCATTATGTTGCCCAAGCTGGCCTTGAACTCTTGACCTCAAGCTATTCTCCTGTCTTGGCCTCCCAAAGTGCTGGAATTACAGGCACGAGCCACTGTGCCCAGCCTCAAAGTTCTTAATAATTTTATCTTTGAACGTGTGTTTTGTGAAAAAGGTCTGATGGGACAGTGGAGCATGTTATGAGCAGAGGACAGGGGTGCAATATGCATGTCCACCACATCTTGCTGCCCCATTTGCATAGAGCATTCAGAATTCCCATGGACCCACAACGTGTGGGATTTCAGTGGGACTCAGAGTGAGAACAAGGTAATCACGTTATATCTTCAAGTGAGTAAGTAGGAAGCTGACCTCCCCAAGAGGCCACACTTTCCCTTACAACAAGAACTTGTTTCAAATGCAAAAAGAGAGAGTAGAAAACTAAGAAATGTGAACGACCAAGGAACCCTGTTGTAGCCTTTCTTATTCATGTTACATCCTGTGTTAGCCAATCACTTACACTGAAAATGCTGGCAGAGAGGAAAAGGGAAGATCAGACGATCCATTGCTTGTTTTCTTTTCGGGCTGCCTTTGCTATCAGTTACCCAAAGGTAGAGAGTCATATTCACATGAACATAAAGTTGGGGAATAGACCCTAGGGAATATAAATGGAAAGACAGAGGCAGGGAGGCAAGGTTAGGAAAACTACCTATTGGGTACTATGCTCACTTTCTCGGTGAGGTGATCAGTCATACTCCAAACTCTAGCACCAAGCAATATACCTTCGTAACAAATCTGCACATGTACCCACGGAATCTAAAATACAAGTTGAAAAAGAAAAAAAAAAGTGAAATTAAAACAGCCGAGTTTGTTTCGTGTAGTATTTATAGTATTGAGGTAAGAATTAAATACATATGCATGCATGAACTATAAAATACAAATTCTGTAATTTTGGTATTCCACATGCTAGTTAAATGCTCTTATATTTGCATTTAAAAATGGGCATTGCATAATATAAACAGAAAAAGTAAAATTCAGCTAATAATTTAAAGTTTTTAATATAACTTTACTTAGAACTATACCAAACAGAAATTTTAAAACATCATGACAATTTGAAAGAGAGACTTCTGGAAGAAAGGTCCCAGGACAAAATTCCAGAAAGATATTTCAAACTGCAGTTCTCACTGTCAGTGTAAGACACATTGTGCTGTCTTGCGTCTTATATAAGAACTTTTTTGTGAGGCGTGTCACTAGAATTTGTTTCTATACTAACAGAGCACTGCAGTGGGAGGATGATATACTTAAGTAAAAGTTCAGACCTACTGGTTTTCATATAAAGATATCACTTTCAAAATCTTGCCCTCCAATATGCTTTGGGTGGAAGAACTGCTGCTGTGCCGGGGACGTGTGTGGACAACGCACAGATGAGCATGGGCGTGAGGCTAGCCACAGGCTGCGTGGAAAGGGATGCCAGCAGCGCCAGGCCACCAGTCCTTGGCTGCCATCTCACATGGGTTGTAGCCCAAGGTGGCTGAACTGGGGCTTCACCAAGAGCCCCCTTCAGGGCCAGACCAGAAGACGAGCCCCTGCTGTGCCTGAGTGAGATGTGATGACCCCGGACCCTCAGTCCTATGAGCAAGTATCTCACAGTTACCTGCTTCTCAGCAGAAATGCACCTCCTGAGACACCAGCACAAGTTGTTGTAGTTGTCTCTTAATTCCGCACAAAGAATTCTGGGGGAAAGATGTTTAACTTGATTTTTAGAGTACATTTTGCTCCTTCCTCTGAATACGTTTGAACAACAAAGTATGCTAATTTTATTTGTTAGATGAGCCTCAGAGAGATTAAGTGTTCATCCAAGGTCACTTGGACAGCATGAAGCAGGTCAAGGACTGAAATCTTGGCTTCTACGGTCAGCACCCTCTTTGTTCTTTCACGTGGTTTATCACTTACTGGGTGAGTGTGATGTTCTAGGACGGTGGTTCTGAGTGCACTCTGTCAGCCTCTGGCATCCCCAAGACACTTTGTAAGGGTTCAAAAAGTCAAAGTGATCATCATATTAATACTAAGATGTTATGTGACTTTTTCACTGTGTTGCCATCTGCCCTGATGACATACAAGCAATGGGGAGTAAAAGTGGCTTAGTGACTGGCTAACTGCATTCTTCATCACAGCATACAGTTAGGGGAAAACAGCCAATCTCATTTAAGAATGACTTCAACGATGCAGTAAATATCAATTTTTATTAAATCACAATCTTCGAGTTCATGTCTTTTTAATATTCTGTGTGATGAAATGGAAAGTTCACATTAAACACCTTGGCATGGCAGAGTATACGGGTTTGTGTCTAGGAAAAGCACTTGTGTGATCTAAATGAATTGTGAAGTGAACGAGAAACTTTTTTCATAAAATGACATTTTTTACTTGAAAGAATGACTGACAAACTAAGTTTATTCAAACTTGAATGCGTGGCAGACGTTTTTTGAAGTAAGCCTGTCACGTCAAGAGAAAGAACTGAGAGTATTTGTTGCTAATGATGAAATTAAAACTTTCAATTTTGGGAAGCCTGTGTCTGCCACAGGGAGTTTAACAATTTACCAATATCTCAATACTTGTCTGATAAGATGGGTAGTGATATTAATGCATGTGACTCGATATCGTATAATGAAATATGTCAACTTTTGAAGGATCCACTTAACAATGAACCAGTATCTTTCAAACAACCAATGTACAATGTCACACAGTCATGTATGGGTAAAAGACTCAAAGGTCAAGAAACTTGCATGGATTTTAATGTAACAACATGCAATGGACTGAATGCTTATGTTCTCCCAAGTTCATACGGTGAAACCAAATCTCCAAAGTGAAGGTATTAGGAGATGGAGCCTTTGGGAGTTGATTAGGTCATGATTTGTGTTCTATAAAACGCTCCAGAGAGATCCCTCACCTCTTCTGCCGTGTGAGGTTACAGTGAGAAGGTGCCATCTATGAGGAAATGGGCCCTCAACAGACATTGAATGTGTCAGTGCCTTGATCTTGGACTTCTCAGCCTCCAAAACTGTGAGAAAAAAATTGTTCTTTAGAAGATATCAGTCTAAGGTATTTTGTCATAGCAGCTTTAATGAATGGAGATAATGTATAAGTTTAATGCAATTTGAGATTCATTTTTACATAATCTTTAAGAAATTATTACTTGCAGAGCTCTGGTGTAGTATCAGAGAAGAATATCTATAACTTAGTATTATCTATAATAGTATTATGAAAATACCATTCCCTTTCCAACTACATACCTGGGTGAGGTCGTATTTTCTTCACATACTTCCACCCAAATAACACATCACGACAAGTTGAAGGCAGAAGATATGAGAACTTAGCTGTTTTCTATTAAGCTAAATATTAGGGGCTGCAAAAATGTACAAAATGTACAAAAAATCTACAATGCCACTCTTCTCACTAGTTTGTTTTTTTCCCAAAAATATATATTTTTTGTCAAATTACATTATTTATGTTAATATGTATTGAGTTTATTATTGTTATTTTAAAATAAATGAATAAGCACTTGAAAGTTCCTCAGTTTTAATTTTTGATACAGTAAATATTGGACATGTAGATATAAACCACATAAAGAAAAACTCCTGAGAATCTTTAATAATATTTAAGAGTGTAAAGGGATCATAAGACCAAAAAACATGAGAACTGCCATTTTTACAGTTTACCAACAATAGTGACCCCTAGCTCTTAATTCCACTTCCTGCCCCTGATGCTAAAAACATGACCCATCACCTTGCAAAGTGCTCCCAACCTCAGAGCAGCTCACTTTGCTTTGTATTCCACAGCTAGGCCTTTGCAATAAGACTATCTAAGAAGAACTGTATGTCCACATAATAAATTGTTGTGGGGTCGGGGAAATTTTTTCCACATCTTTATCCAAGTCTGGCCCAGACGGGCTGGGTTGGAATCTTAGTTATGTGGTCAACTACCATGGGACTGCGGGGCAGTCACTTACCTCTCTGTGTCTGTTTCCTCATCTGTAAGTGGGATGGTATTCATAGTAGTTAACTCATAGGGGTATTGGTTATTGGGAGGATTAAATGAGTTAACATATGCTAAGCACTTAACAGTGTCTTGCATGGAGTAAGCACTGTGTAATTGTTAGCTCTTTTTCCTGTCATTATATTGAAGAAAAGTCACATACCTCTGGCAAACTCCCTGTTCCCGTTTAAGAACTGAAAAGGCTGAAGGTGAAGATCATTCAGATCAGAAATACTTTGAATGTCGCACGTGTGACATTCAAACAATCTGACTCCTTGAAGCACCTTGCACCTATCAGCCACCGTTTGTTACACACATTTTCCCCCCTGAATGACAACATTCTGTGCATTTGCATAATCTCATCCAGGGCCAGCACTGTTCCCATGAGGAGCATTTAGTGAGGGGATGTTTTGTCTGACTGTTTTTGCTCATCGCAGTGATGGGGGATGGCTAATGGCATTCACTAGGCAAAAGTCAAGATGCTCAATATCTTGCCCTAAGCAGATCAGTCATATACTACCAAGAAGTATCTCACTCCAGATGGTTATAGAGTTCTTTTGAGAAATACTGAACCCCAAACATGAAGGTGGTCTTCCTGGAGCAAATACCTGGCCAAGTCTCTGCCTCCAGGTTTGAGGAAATAGTTGGCTCTCATAAACCCTTCTCTTTCAGATTGCCAAGGTCCCTCCAGACAGAGTATGGTATCATCCGCTCTCAGCTGCACACTGTCCTCTCTGGTACACACTTGGCAGGTAGTCAACACAGACCACACTGCCAGGGGGCTGGGTGGATGAAGTTTTTAAAGTCCCTCTCTACATGGGGTCATCTGGACTCACTTTAAGTATAATAAGATGGGAAAAGACATGTGCTAATCAGAAGAAGTAATCACGCCAGAATACCACCTTAGGGCCAAATGTAGAAATAAATCTATACTTTAACAGAAACATTGACTTCAAGCCCTCCACTTCAGATTAAACACTTCAAGTCTTCAAAAGTGGAAAGTTAAAGGGAAAGGTTGGCAGGATGTTACATAGGGTACCTCTTCACACGTCTGGGTGGGGGATACTCAGACAGGCCTTGCTAGTTCCATCTCTGCCCTTGTCAGCTGTGTGACCTTGGGTGGTTCTCAGATTTCTCTTTATTAATCCTGAAAGTACCATGAGGCTACAATGACATGCTAAATGTGAAAGAGATGTGGGAAGTATAAAGATCCATCTACTTTTTATTATTACAATTATAATAAATCCTGCCTTCTGGCCTGCAAGCAGCAAGGTGCATGGTGATAACTCACCCTGGTTCCCATTAGAAACCAAAGCAGGGGGAGGGGAGCCGTCGTCACCATTTGTAGCTTTCCATCTACTTAGAATTGAGCAAAATAAAACATACTCCTTTATTTTAAAAGTCATTTTTCTAAACCTTTGCTCCAAGAACAAAATCTCCCTCTTTTGGAAGATTAACACAGTAGTTATTATGTTTCTGAAAAGCAAATAAAGACACTTCATTTTTTTTTCCCTTTGGCAATATTTGTTGGGTGAATACATGATGTAAAACTTATTTATATGCTGAGAGACCTGGAGAGGTCCCTGTGACTCAGCTAGTCATAATTTGGTCAAGTGGAGCTTGAAATAATGGTCTGCCGGGTACTCAGTGGTTCTGGAATTAAAGGAGCCCAAGTACAAAAACATACTCTACTCATTCACCCAGCAAACCTTCCCTGGACATAAATAATACAGTAAGAAGAAAATGAGGAACAATTTACAAAAGTCACTGCAGTTCACATTTATTCATTGTTTACTATGGGCCAGGCACTTATTTAGGGCAACAGTGAAAACAGCCTGCATCTCTACGTGTCCTGATCTGCCTGGGACTGGAGATTTGGATGAATCAGAAACCAGCTCTGTGTCTGCAGACGTGAGAAGGAGGCAGATGAACAAAAAGTTAAGTGCAATGAAGTACTGCAAAGGCCGCAATAGGTGTCTTTTCTGGGTGTTGTGAGAACACAAACAATGATGGCCTCATCTTGCCTCCTCAATACTTCCAGAATCAGTTGCTTGCTGTCACAAACCCACCACAGAGAAGTTGCTGTAGCTGCAAGAAGGAAGGAGTTTGAGCTCCTGAAACTGATTCTGCTGAGATAGGCCTTGTCCCCTGGACACTTCATATTCCTCTCTTTACAATGGCATTGCAGTGCTTCTGTTTTAAGATATTGCAGGTCATACAGGTCGGCACCTAAAAGTCAGGTAAACCTAGATTCAAACTCTTTATCTGTCATCTTCATAACTTTAAAAATGAACCATACCTCCATCTTCTCATCTGTAAAATGGGAATAAAACCATCGTCCTCCTATGGTCATTATACTACATTCAGAATAGAACTTTCTTTTTCTAAAACACTGAGAATGTAGTAAAGCAGGGAGTGGGTTGAGTGACTTATAAAAAGCTAATTTAGGCTGGGCGCAGTGGCTCACACCTGTAATCCCAGCACTTTGGGAGGCCGAGGTAGGTGGATCACAAGATCAGGAGATTGAGACCATCTTGGCCAACATGGTGAAACCCCGTCTCTACTAAAAATACAAAAAATTAGCTGGGTGTGGTGGTGCGCATAGTCCCAGCTACTTGGGAGGCTGTACAGGGAAATTGCTTGAACCCAGGAGGTAGAGATTGCAGTGAGCTGAGATCACGCCACTGCGCTCCAGCCTGGTGACAGACAGAGACTCTGTTTCACAAACAAACAAACAAAGCTAGTTTAACTGTCAGACAGTTTTATGAGCAAGCCAGCAGAAAGGGATGGCAGACCAGCCCAGACAGGCCCATCCTGAGTTCTGCTGTTGTGCCCTTTCCCTTGTTATGGACTCCAAGTCCTCTTGCCAAGGCACTGGTTGGTTCTGAGGTGCCCACAATTCTAGTCAGGTGTTGGCAGATGCAAAGAGGAGGAAGAGAGCAATGAAAACACTTGGAAAAGGATCATGACTGACTTTGTAATATCTAAATTTTTAATATTTGCCAAGAGAGTGTTTAAACCCTGTGTCTCCAGAAATACTGTCCTGGACCCAATTACAAGATGTGGATAAATCCCTTTCCCACTGTCAAGCAGGAGTAGAAAATCTTATTCAACAGTGAAGGGATCTTGTTTGCCTACAGCTCTGAGAAGATACATTAGTCAGACTCCTCCATGATCATTACCTGGAACCTACCTCGGTTAACTCCTACTCGTCCTTTAGGAAAATAATGGACGTTGAAATGCCCTGAAGAGTTAAAGAAGTCCCATATAAATATAATGGCCCTTAACATGTCCAATTATCTCCATCCACAACACCTCTGTAAGCAGCCTCCTCCTGTAAGGAGGGAATCTTAGCAGGCATGGAGGTTCCCAGAAGCCTGAGACCCCATTCAGGGGCTTACACTTAAGTTTCAGAAATAGAAGCTACACATAGGCCCCAACAATTAAACGTATTTGAGGTTGAGTGTCAATGAGCTCTCAAGATATAGGGACTGAATACTGCAGCATCCTCAATTAACCAGAGGAAGACTTAATATTCAGATAGAATTGGTACAAATCATGCTGACAGGTAAAATCTTTGGAATCTCTCTGTCAACCCTTTTTCTCAGTGTCCAAATACGGGGTTGAGATGAGACCCCAAAGTTGAACCAGTCAGAAGTTACCCCAAGTCTTAGTCCTCATCTGCTACAGTTTGAATATTTGTCCCCTCCAAAACTCATGCTGAAATTTAATCAGTGTTGAGGGATGAGGCCTTTAGGAGCTGATTGGGTCGGGAGGACTCTGCTAATTCATGGATTAATGAGTTAACAGGTTATCATGGGAATGGGACTGGTGAATTGATAAGAAGACAGACTTGAATGAGCACACTCAGCCGTCTTATCATGACGCCTGTGCTGTCCCCGGACTCTGCAAACTCCGCACCAGCAAGAAGGGCCTCATCAGGTGTGGTCCCTCCACCGTGGACTTCTCACCTTCCATAACTATAAAAAGTAAGTTCATTTGTTTAAAAAAAATTACCCAGTTTCAACTATTATAAGCACCAGGAAATCATACTAAAACACCATCTGTTTTTTAAATTTATATTTTTCCTCTGCTTCCTTCTGAGTATTTCTTGTCATTTGTGTCTTTAGGAACTTAGATAGGCATGAATTGAAAGCTCTTCCTCAAAAAATGACTTTTTGAATACTCTATGTCTGTACTCTTTAGCGCAGAAGCCACTAGCCAGAATGTGGCTTTGGAATGCTTGAAAGGTGGCCAGTGTGACCAAGGAACCAGAGTTTAAATTTTATTTTTTAAAAATTTAAATTTAATAACACTCAATTCAGTTACTGGAAAACTTGCAAGTATGTTTGGTTATATGAATCAATTTTTCAACCATAAATTATATAAACTCTAAATATAGATCAAATATTTCTGATAAAAACCTAGAGTCCTATGTGAGATGTCTTAGACTGTAAAATATACACAGGATTTGAAAGACTTTTTTTTTTTTTTTTTGAGATGGGGTCTCGCTCTGTCACCCAAGCTGGAGCGCAATGGCACGAGCTCAGCTCACTGCAACCTCCACCTTCCGGGTTCAAGTGATTCTCCTGTCTCAGCCTCCTGAGTAGCTGAGATTACAGGTGCCCACCACCATGGCCAACTAATTTTTGTATTTTTAGTAGAGATGGGGTTTCATCATGTTGGTCAAGCTGGTCTTGAACTCCTGACCTCAGGTGATCCACCCGCCTCAGCCTCCCAAAGTGCTGGGATTACAGGCGGGAGCCACAGTACCCCACCTGAAAGAAGTTTTAAACTAAAATTAGAATAGAAAATTTCTCATTAATAATTTTTTATTTGCTAATATGTTGAAATGAGAATATTGGTTATTTGGGGGTTAAACAACATATATTACTAAAATCAATTTTACTTACTTCTTTTTACTTTTAAAATGTGGCTGCTAGATATTATACAATTATTTGTATAGTTTGAATGTTTCTGTTGGATACTGCTGCTCTACCTAATCAACAGCATGTATCATTAAAATTAATACTTAGGGTAATGCTCCCTCTTAAAACAACAGCACGTTTGACCTTCTTTAGATGGTTAATTCACATTTAGCATCAGTTCCCAAACCACCACTTATCAGGGCTTAAATGACCACTGCCTCTTAACAACTGCTTAGATGGTGTTGTTATAGTATATAAAAATATTTTAAAATTTTAATGACATTACATTTCAAAATAATAGCATCTTGGTCCCTTCCAGAAATCCAGATGTATGTACTGAGAAATGGCTTTCGCTGATTGACTATCAGCTAAGGTGGAAGTCTTTGGGCAATAGGGTTGTAGTTTATAATTTGCTTAGTTATTACACTGTAATTCTTTAAAAAGAAAATCTTAATATTCTAAAATAAATTTATTATTTTAATAAAATTACTTTATAAAATATTATATATTTCATATCAAATCATATCATGTTAATATTCTTATTGCACTAGTTCTAACTAGAATAACTCAAATTCATATAAAATATCATGTAATGCACATGTTTAAATGAAGTCTGGGGACAGGGAACAAGCAAAGTTACCTGGGGAGTTCAGCCTCTGACGTGGATGAGTAAGCACACTGACCCTCTCGCAATAACATCACAAACCTGGAGAAATACCCACCCCCACTTCCCTCCCTCCCTGCCCAAATACCGAAGGGCTATAGAGAGTGATTAAAAATAGGCAGATTTGGGGAGGGAGCTGAAACTTGGAGGAAGCTACCAGGGATGGATGAGTTTTCTGTTTTGATCCTTTGCCCTAAGGGCAGCTGCAACCCTGTGGTACAGCGTGGCTAAAACCTTTGACAGAAAGCCTGTTGTCTTTCCAGCAGGTAAACAGGATTGCCTGAGCGTGAGAGGGGAATCCTAGAGAGAAGATAGCCAGAGAATGAGGAGGCCCACACTCTGTGTTTAAACCCTTTCCAAGTCTCTGGGTGGCCCCAGTCCCCTACATGTGGGGACAGACTGAAAGCCCTTTGAACCGAGATCAGAACTGCTGCCCACAGCAGGCAAAAAGATAATTTGCAGTTTGAGTTTAACCGGGTTAATGGTCTGTTAAAACAAAACATTAATACGTTTTGAGGACTATGGCAATTCAGAGTGTTTTCATCTTAACATTTAAAATATCCAGGATACAGTTCAAACTTACTTGACATGTGATGAGCCAAGAAATAGGACTTTTTCCTAAGGGAAAAGACAACAGAGGCCACCCTGGAGATAACTCATATGTTTGATGACTATATTAAATAAGTACATTAAATAAGTTTTATTGGTATGTTCAAAACACTTGAAGCAGAAATGGATAGAGTTAAAGGGAGAAATAGACACTCCACAAACATGATGAATAAGGCATGAAGTGATCAATAAAGTAATGAATAATATAAATAACACTATCAACCATTTTGTCCCAAGTGATATGTATAGAATACTACACCTAACTGCAGAACGCATATTTATTTCAATCTCACATGTTATGTTCATAAAGGATATATGCTGGGCCATAAAACAAGTCTCAATCAATTTAAATGGCTTAAAATATACAGAATATATTCTCTGACCACAATGGAAATAAATCAGAAATCAAGAAATCTAGAAAAATTTTAGATGTTTATAAATTAAACAGTACACATTTAAAAGAATCATGTATCAGAGGAAAAATGAAAAATGAAAAAATAATTAGAACTGAAGATAATACAAATACTACATAACAAAATTTGTGGATGTAGTCAATTCTGTGCTTAAAGAGAAATCCATAGGTTTGAAAGCATGTATTATAAAAGAAAGAAAATATAAAGTCAAGAAGCTAGAAAGAGAAAAGCAAAGTAAACTCAAAGTAAGTAGATGAAAAACCTCATTATCATATTTAAGTAATATACTAAGGAATTTGAATATGTTTTATATATATATATATATTTTAAAGAAACCTTTTCTCAGAGAAAACTGCAGTCTCGGATGGCTTCATTAGTGAATTCTATCACATTCAAAAACAAAGTAACATTAATCATACATAATTTGTTTTTAGAAAATAGAGGAAAGAATACTTTTTAACTCTTTTTAAGAGGCTAGCATTACCCTAATACTAAAATCTGTTACAGCTATCAAAAGCAAAGAAAATTAAATAGCTACAACATCATATATCATTAGAGAAATGCAAATCAAAACCACAATGAGATACCATCTCATGCAAGTCAGAATGGCTGCTATTGAAAATCAAGAAACAACAGATGCTGATAAAGTTGTGGAGAAATAGGAATGCTTTTACACTGTTGGAGGAATAAAAATCAGTTCAACCATGTGTAGTGATTCCTCAAAGACCTTGAACCAGAAATACCATTTGACCCAGCAATCCCATTACTGGGTATATACCCAAAGGAATATAAATCATTCTATTATAGAGATACATGCATGTGCATGTTCGCTGCAGCACTGTTCACAATAGCAAGACATGGAGTCAACCCAAAATGTCCATCAATGATAGACTGGATAAAGAAAATACATATACACCATGGAATACTATGCAGCCATAAAGAGGAAAAAGATCATGCCCTTTGCAGGGACATGGATGGAGCTGGAAGCTATTATCCTTAGCAAACTAACATAGGAACACAAAAGCAAACACCATATGTCCTCATGTATAAATGGGAGCTGAACAATGAGAACACATGGACACAGGGAGGGGAACAACACACAATGGGGCCTGTTAGGGGTGTGGGAGGAGGGAGCACATCAGGATAAACAGCTAATGCATGCCAGGCTTAATACCTGGGTGATGGGTTTATAGATGCAGCAAACCATCATGGCACATGTTTACCTAAGTAATAAACCTGCATGTCCTGCACTGTATCTCAGATCTTAAAATAAAGTAGAAAGAAAATTAAAGAGCTCTGTCATGAACATAGATATAAAAGTCCTTAATAATGCATGTTAGAAAATTTAATTCAACTCTATAAAGGGGATTATGACAAAATAGGATTTATCACAGAAACACAAGCTTCCATCAAATTAATCACATTAACAGGATAAAGGAGAAAAACCATATTATCATTTCAACAGATGTAAAAAAGAGTTTGCCAAAATTTAACATCCACATATAATAATATCTCTCAGTAAACTAGCAACTTGTTCAAGCTGATAAAGGGTATATATGAGAACCCTACAGCTAACATTATATTAATGGTGAAATATTAGACATTTCCTTTCTAAGATCAGAAACAAGGCAGGATGCCAGCTCTCACCACTTAATAGTCCTTGAGTACTTAACATGTGCCAAGTACTATGCCAATGGCTTTAGAGCAACCTTTGTGCAAGTGCCAAGTTCTCTTCCATTATATAGAAGACACTGAAGCACAGAAAGGTTAAGAAACCTGCACAATGCCATCAAATAATCATAAGCCAAAATTTGAATTCAGATCTCCCTGACGTTAGAGTCCGCCCCTTAATCACAGCTGTCTTCTCAGTAGTATGATAATAATTACCATTATAGGAATCTAGAGGCAGAGTAGAAGCTTCTGTGCCTGGCTTTTTCTTTACACTTCACCCTCCACAGGCTCGGGGCAAAGATAACTGCTGATACTTGTCCACCCTGGACAAAGCAGACAGGCTAAAGAATGCATAGTTTCCTGGAGATGCTAGAGAGTTGCTGCGTGATTTACACATCTCCATCAGAGGTGCCATGCTCTCCATCAATAGCAATATTCAAATTACAATGGTATTTTGCTCCTAAAAGTGAGTCTAATTTACTCATTTTCATTATTTACAGGCAGTTAATTAAAAGCCCAGCAGATATTTATTTTGCTCCTTTCACATCACCAGTGATTTCTTGCTGCCGCACTTTCACAGCATTACAGTTTTATGACTCCACGCAGCCTGTAGTGGGTTTCTTATGGTTGTATCTCCATTACTTTAATTTCAGGCAAGACATTAAACCACTGCAAGATTTCAACTACTGCTGGTGAAGCGTGAGAAGCAATCGTGGTGCTCGTTGTTATGAAAGAGTAGACACCACCAAATTATAGAGCAGGGAATAGAACCCAGTCCCTTCAATAAGGAGAGTGAGTGGTTGGCTCTTGGACTGGTGTATGATTGACCCTAAGTATTATACTTGCCAGAAACACAAAATCTGAGTCCTAAACCTATTCAGCCATTCCATTATCTCCCAATTATGGAGAAGGAACTGCTATACCAAAAAGTAGCCCATGCCAACTATGACATTTCTAAAAAAGTGAAGCTTTTATTTTTAAATCATATAAATTTTGAAATTCATTCCATAAATTTCTAGATACCTTTTAATTTGGAATTAATTCTATTTTGCCCTTGTATCTTTGAATATAATAAGCATTCTAAGAAAACATGTGATGTTTATTTGTAACCCCATACCTGCTTGACAAGGGTCACTTGAAGCAGAGAGAAGCCTTGCTCTGGAATTACTGGTTTAAGGTTAGAACATCAGGGACCCAACTGGCAATGAATGAGCCAAATTTTTAATACGGAAATTAAGGAGGAACAACAAACACTATTAACAAGCACACTTTTGTAAGCTGCCCAATGGAGAGGTTAGTAAACAGCTGTTATAGCCACAAGTAGCCTTCGTTGCCAAGAAAATGAGCTATCCTACATGATCTTCATCAACTAACAGAGAATTCTCTCTTATAGCTACCAGGAGAAGTACTACACAACTTCAAAACCCAGCATAAGCACAACCTCTTCTAAAAAACCTGCTTTAGCTTCTCAAGCCAAGGTCTCAGCAGAGACCTCCTTGATGCTCCACTGTGCCCTTGCTCTCCTCCTACCCAAGCTCTTTCACCTGCATATCAATGGTGTTGACTCATTCTTTTTTCCCCTTAGAGCTCCCTGAGGCAAGAATCTGTACTTCTTCATCTTCCTGATTTTACAGTCAGCACCTATGTTAAGTTATGCCTTAAGCTAGGCAGTCAAGTTGGTTGGGTGTAGAAAAGACTAAATTTTAGTAAGTTCAGTAGAAGCACTGTTGTAAGGTACACGGATGTGTTTTGGTCAAGGTTAGACTGAGGCAGACATCCAGGTCTGCATGACTCAGCGAATTTAGGGTGCAGGTGCATACTCCACTTGTTATATAACCTGTTTGTTAAGTTCATACTTGGCTTGGAGCCACTATTGTCTATAAAAGGTATAACTGCCCTGCTGATGCTGTGCACGGGGTTCAGCTCTTGGGCATGGCTCAATATGGCTCTTATGCAGGTGCTGGTGCCCAGAGAGAGAGAGAGAGGGAAAGAACCAGAGTTGTCTGTCTTGTATATGGACAGAGGGGAGCCAGAGCTTGTCTCTGCACGGCACAGCACGGCACAGCATGGCACGGCTCGTGCTCATGCCCAGAGAGAGAAAGAGTTAAGCTGCTGACCCTGAAGGCAGGGGAGAGTGGGCCACACAGCTGTGTGTGGCTGGCTCAAGCAGCCGACACAGGGTGGACAGTGTGAGAAAGCTACTGATGAGGTAAGTGTGAAAGCTGTTAATGAGAGAGCTGCTGAATAAAACTACATTTCACCTGCTTACGCCCCGCCCCCGCCCCGAACATTCCTTCAGCCATCACCCATCCACCCACTCCATTGGACCTCAGCATGGGCCGGACCCTAACACTGGACCCTGGCATTTGAGCCTAACAATGGTATACTGGTTATAACAACGGTATACTGGTTAAGACCAGAGTCTTTGGAATTGGAACTGGAATGACTTGGTTTCAAGTACCAGCGGCAGCATTTCTATCTCAGTGACCTTGGCCAAAGTATATTAACTTCTCCTGTCTCAATCTTCACAAGATGGGAGGAATAACAGATTATACTGTATTGGACTATTGTGAAGTTTAAAGTCAAGAAGGTAAAATGCCTAAAGCACTTTGCATAATGGCGGCAAGAAGAAAGTACATAGTAAATGTTGGCGATTGCTAACGTGAACGGTGGCACCTTCTGAAGCTGAAACTCATGTTTTTACGGTTTTGACTTCATAGGAGAGAATAACCCTCAGAACAGATCACTCCATCCATTGTCAAAAAGATCCAAACAGGACCATTTCTGGGCTCCTGCTTCCATGTTTCTTTGCCAGCTGTCAAGCTTCAGCTCCTTTAGCCAGGCTGTTTCAAGATCTGTCTGGCCCCTGCCCCAGAGCCCAGCTTGCTTCTCAGGCCTTGTGCAGTGAGCCATATCATGGATCCCATACTATGAACCAAAATGCTTCTCAGATGAGACCTTATCTAAGCTAAGGGGGTTTCCCTGGCTTACTTCTGCCTTAGTAACACAGCTGGATACACTGCTCAGTCCTCACCAAATTCACTGCCAGTCACTGAGCACACTGCCTACACGATTTCTCACCCCACCACCAACCCCACTGCTCACAGTTTTCAAACAATCTGACAGATGAGTCAAAAGAGGCACACAGTAACTGAATGACTTGTTCAAGGTCACACTAGGATCTGCACACTTCTTTTCCGGCTCTTGCACTCACACTCTAAACCAAGCTGCCTGTGAAATTGATGAACAACTGCAGGAACACAAGACCTCATATTTCCACTCCTTGACAAGTCTCACCCATAACCCCAAAATTGTAGTAAAGCTCCCAAATGTTCATGTGGGGAACCCCAAAGGGGAACAGGCATATTTTAAATGTTTAATTCAAGTTAAAGCAAGTGTCAGGAAAATCCATAGTTTGAGCTGAAAAAGAAAGATAAATGACAGCCCAATCAATATTACAGGAGTATATGGACTCTTTTACTGTTCTGTCAATTCTTGGAGCTAATAAGTCAGCATCTCAGGGCACAGTTTCATACTTCAAAACAAAAGTTCAGAGGCCTGCTGCCTGTCAGGTGCGACTCCAGCCTTCATTCTTATCCAGGTGAGTGGGAAAGAAGGGCCTTCCTTAGACATGGACCAGGTGACCCCCGGGCACCGCTCATCAAGGCTGGGACTGCTCAGCTCATACCAAGCACCTTCTATATGACTGGCTAATTCTCCATTGCACTGTCATCAAGACTGCCGACAACCCCTCACAGAAGGCATGCAGATTAAAATGTTAAATCAAACACAGAAGAGAAGTTTGAAATTTAATTTTAGGTTCCCGCAGAAAAGACCAGGGAGGATAATTAAGACTCGTAACTCCCAGCTTCATTTTCATTTGCTAATTCTGGAGCAAAATAAAACAATTATTTTCTAAGAAATCAGCTGGAGCAGAAACAAAATGGTAGTGTGAACCGTGCTCCCTGGGCTGTGAGCCATGATGGCCACGGCATTCCCAGTTCAGGGACATGCACTCCAGTGAGCCAGCCTATCAGCAAACTGCCTTGCAACAACTCTCATTTGATTTTCATGTACCTTTTACGTTTTTCTGTTGGCAACAAAAAGCCAATGTAAATGTAAAAGGTTGGCTGCTTCAAGTAAGTAACTTGAAAGAGCTGTAGATTACCTAGGCCCTGGGTGTCAGGAGCTAATGCGTTCTAAATGTAACCTGTTTCCAGCAGAGCCAAACTCCACTTTGACATTTTCCTTCACAGTACCTGGATATTTGTATTATAGGTGCTTTGCTCTGTCCCTAATTTGCCTATTGTGATTCACACGGACCAGCAATGCTAATAGGATGCTTCATTTTCCCACTGGGCCAATGCAAGATAAATTATAGCCACACTCTCCATTTCAGTATGCAGTAAATACCCTGATGCTACCTCTTACTTTTCATGCGAAATAAATGTGAAAGCAGTTCACTTTTCTAGCTTTCTAGAAGTGGGAAGAGAGATGGATTTCCCCCCTCTCTCTATGAAGTGGATATTTGTATAAGGCCCAAAAGAATGTAATTCCCTGGCCCCCAGCAGCAAAGGTCACATGTTTATACTATCCCCAGTGAGATCTGAAATTCTGCATACCTCAGAAAAATTAAAATGACAGAAGTAATTTTTGCAGCTGCTTAGACTTACCTCTGCTTTTATTAACTGGGGAGTCTGCATAGTATATTTTTGCACAGATTTTTCAGCTGTTTGGCAAATAGTATTTGGTCCAGAACTTTCACGATAAGCTTAGAATTTAATCACTTAAATCTTGTCACTTGCTCTTCTCTCAGCCAATCAAACTCAAGCATGGAATATTAGAAATAATTAATGGGCACCTGTTATATACCAGCCATTTCAAAGAAGGTGAAGAAATGTGACCACATCTGTCCTTCAAGCTGACATCCCTTTATGAAGAGAAGCTGGGTTCACATAGCCTCCCTGAGCTAAAGAATCCATTTCCCGGTTAACTGAGTGTCATATAGTAGAAAATATCCAAGCCTTTTAATTGACATTTCTTCATTTCTCCTCCTTAGGTAATAAAGTCATTTTACTACTGTCACAGGGCATATGTGAAATATGCTTGAAAGCTTAGAGTTTATGTAAAGAATAGCATCTTCTGGTGTTTCCTCTTTGTTTGATATTACTTCTTTGTGGGAAGGAGGTTTTTGAGCAGGGTTATTGCTATGTCTGAATGTTTGTGACCACCCCCACCCCCACCCCCACCCAATTCATAGGTTTAAACCTAACCCCCAATGTCATGGTATCAAGAGGTAAGGCCTTTGGGAGGTGACTGGGACATAAGGGCAGAGTCTGGAAAATGGGATCAGTGTCCTTGATAAATGAGGTCCAAGGGAGTTTGTCTGCCCCTTCTGCCATGTGAAGACACAGCGAGAAATCAGCAGTCTGTAAGCCAGGAAAGAGCCCTGAGCAGGGCCTTGACCATGCCAGGCTAGCAACCTGCTGGGTTCTCAGCCTCCAGAGCTGTGAGATAAATTTTTCTGTTTTCTATAAGCTATCCAGGGTATGGTGTTTTGTGATAGGATCTCCAATGAACTAAAACAATTATCCTGTTAACCTGAGCCCCAAAGGGAATGAGGTAGAGCACAGCCCACAAACCCAAACAAAGATGGCACTGGCTATAGGAGTTATTATCACTTCCATGAAATTGAACTGATTTCTTGACGGATTTGCTTAAATATAAATCGTCGGAAAGTACAGACTATAAGCCATTCATTTTCCCTGGATGATCAGCCTCCTTCAGCGTAATGGCCCACATGTTGTTCGGGAATAGTGACTGTTTCCATTCATTGGATATTCACAAAACAGTCCAGCACCCACTCTGTGCAGTATCTGAGCTAGATGTGGGTGGCCCATGGAGAATCAAGCTAGCATGATCTTTGTAGTCTGGGGCCAGGCCTAATGGAAAAGGCAAGTATCAAATGAAGAAGCACAAGACTGAAGATGTGATGGCAAACTGTGTTAACTGTTAAGAAGGGGATAAACAGGAAAATAACTGTGGGAGGATATGATGATTAGAAAAAGTAATAAACAATTAGTCAGAAAAACTGGAGAGTTGGGAGGGTGGAGGGTACCTACACACTACATTTTGGTTAGAAAAGCAGCAAGTGTAAAGGCCTTGAGGCAGGAGGGTACCAGCCTCCTCTAATGGAACAGAAAGGGAATCTGAACATAGAGAAGGAGAAGTTGGTAGCATACAAGAATAGGCATGGACACATCATGTTTTTCAATTTAATGCTTGCTATTCTGACCCCAGATTTATTCTTTGAAGACCGCTTATTTTCCGATATTTGGCAGATTTCATGGCAAAGATGGCCTCTGTGACTTTGTGTAAAAATGGCAAGCTCCAATTGTTCAGTTCAGCAAACTTTGATTTATCACCAGCCTGTTTCTGGCACTATGCTTTTGCTGGAAACATCCAACCAATCCACCTGAGAAGTCCCTGCTGGTGTGGTACACTCAGACCCTCTGCCCTGTGGAGTCAAGGCCATGGTGTCAGCTCTAGTTGGTTAAAGGCAGACAATCTCACCTGAATGGAATAATTATGCTCACAGTGTGGCCAGTAAGTGGAACAATGAGAACTCCCATTTATCATGAGTCAGTTATCATGTTATGAGCTTTATACCGTTTAGACCTCAGGATGACCGCGGGACTTAGATATTATTTTTACTCCAAATTTACAGAGTAGGAGGTGGCTGAGGTTCAAAGACACTGTATGATTTCCAAGGCTACAGAGTTGGTGGAGTCAGCCTTAGGAACTATTATGGGTTGTATTGTATGTTACCCCTAAAAAAGATGTATTGAAATCCTAACTTCTGAATGTGACCTTATTTGGGAATAGGATCATTATAGGGGTAATCAAGTTAAAATGAAGTCACTAGGGTGAGCTCCAATCCAATAGGACTTATGTCCTTATCAAAAGGGAATATTTGAACACAGACACATTAGGAGGATGATGTGAAAACACACAGGGAGATAATGGCCATGTGACAAGAGTGATATATCTGTAAGCCAAGGAATGCCAAAAACTGCTGCCAACCACCAGAAGTTAGGACAGACAAGGAAAGACCCTGCCCTGCAGCCGTCAGAGGCAACATGACCCTGCCGATAGCTTGATTTCAGACTTCTAGGCTTCGGGGCTGTGAGAAAAAACATTTCTGTTGGGTTAAGCCACCCAGTGTTTGGTACTTTGTTATGGCAGCATAGAAAAGGAATACAGACTCTAAACCTGAGGTAGACATGCTCTGCTTTCTGAGCTGCCAAGCCCACAACTACACTTCCTCAATTGCCCTTCAAGATCCACCTTGGTCTTATGCATAAGCCATAGGGGAAGAAGAAGACAGGATCCCAGAAGGAATGCACAATTCAGCCATGGGGTTCCTGTCTGTGTTCTTCCTATTCCATGGCTCTGTGAGAAAAGATTAGCGCCAGCAGATGGTGGAGCTCACAGCATGCTTACCAAATGAATGGGGAGTTCTCAATCCAAGTTGGCCATGAATGCCCAGTCAGTGAGGCAGAGAAGGTGGTACTTTGTAGGAAATAGGGTCAGTAATAAAAGGTCTTTTGGAGTTTGCTGAAGGTGCTTAAATAGCCTTCATGTCACTGACCATATTTTCTCAAGAAGAAATGAAAATAATTGTCAATGTTTCCAAAACTTGATGAATTGCAGAATTAAAAAAAGAAATTCTCAAGTACTTAAATATAAGAGCTATAAATAAACCTATTATTTTATTGTTAGTGCCATCCCTTGAGGGAGCCAATCTGAAAAGGATTCCAATTTACACCTGGATGGACAGTCACAGATCACACACGAATGGACCATTTGCTTTGCTCAGAAAACAGGGCTAACCCATAGTAGAAGCCCTGCCTCCCCTTCCACTAGGGCCCCACAACAAGCTGATCATGATGGGGTCTCCTGACTCTGTGACAGGCACACACTCCCAACTGCCCCTCACACATTTTTGGCCATATCTCAAGCCCAGTGTTGCCAGATCTGGCTCAATGGTCAGTTCTATAGACCACTGTCTTGATTGGGTCATTCAACAGGCATGAGATGGCTCCTACTCCAACAATTTCCCCTGGTGGTGTCTGAAATTCCACTAGAACGTCAATTTACCTGGGTTCAATATCACTCATAGTAGTATCTCCTGGTAGGTTTTGTTTCACTGTCAATTTTTATGCTCAGTAGATAAAATTTAGGAATATAAAAAGGCAAAAAAAAAAAAAAAAGAATGGTAATCCTACTTTTTGGAGGCAATTGGTAGTAACTTTCAGGCATAAATACTTCTAGTCTTCTTTCAGTGAACTTTCTTTAAGCGAACTTTCTTTAAGCAGTAGATATCATGCATTATGTATAATTCTGTTCCCAGTGTTTTTATTTCATATTATAAGATCATTTTCCTAGCTTATTAAAGTCTAGCTAAAAGTTTATTTTGATGGCTACATAATATTCCAACCCATGGATATGGCAAACATATTTAACTTGTATCCAAATGATTGAAATGTATGTTGTGTCCAATTTTATACAACTATAAATAGCACGGAGTTGAACAGTTCCATATATTTTTAAAGTATCACTGACAAAATGATGAAGAATTCCTACAAGTGGATACACTGGGCATGCACATTTTAAAGTTCATGCTGTGTTTTACTATTTCACTTTAAAATGAAGCCTCCCATTTTCCCATTCCCAGGAGGAAAGGCATTGCATCCTCAGCACTCTACTACTCTGATGTAAACCTCCCAGGAAATGAAGCAAGCCTTCCAGTTCATGAGGTGGAAGCCAGCAGCCCCATAGTGGTCCAAGACCCTGGGCTGAATGATTTCCCTATGACCTACAGAATGTCTCAGCCACTAAGCTACTCTGAAGAGTCACTGTCTCCTCCTTCCCATTCTCCACGATGTCTGTGACCTCCCCTGGATCAGTCTCCTAGGGTACTCTGGGTGTACATCCCTTTCAATATGGTCCAGAGATCATGTCCTTGTTTCTTGGCTATGCTGGCACCCAAGACTGTCAGCAGAGAAACAAGAGGCCTGCTATGTGAGATGGTCTCAGCTCCCGCTGGCAAATACCCAGCAGCAACTAAAGGGGAAAGTGATTCATCTGTGCCTCTTCCTTCCTCCAGAATGTGGGAGTTCTTTGGGGTTTTCAATTAGCACCTTTCTTGCCAGACAGCAAGATTAGAATGGAGCACAATGTGCTATTGCAGGGGAAGCCCAGCTGCTAAGTTACTGTGGACAGTCAACCACAACGGCTGAAGACTTCAGACCTCGAGCTCCTTTCAGTGAGTAACCAGGCTGAGGCTATGATTTAAGTTTCACTGATTGCTGTAGGAAAAATGAAAGGTGAGAGGGAAGGGTAAAGAGTATACAACTGAGCATCTACTATACATCAAGTACTAGATGTGTTTCACACATATTAGCATGCTTAATCCTGGATAATGCTCCTGAGAGCTAGTTATTTTTACCACAGATTAGAGAAAAGTAAACTGGAGCTCAGAGAGGCTATATGACTCACCCAAGGCCACACAGCCAATAAGTTACCCAGTATTTCTGATCCCTGTGCCCATGCTCTTTCTGAGTACCAGGATCCAAAGAAGCTCTTCCGATTGGACTCACAACCTCCTTGCTGCTTTCCCCACAGCCAGGTTCAGACGAACAATAGGATCATAGTGCCAGCAAGTAAGCCTAGGTCTCAGGTCCCTGGCAGGCAGATATTGTAGCACCAATAATAAACAAACAGATTAAATTAACTGCATTTTGAGTTCCACCTTTCCTAGTGTGAGTAGAACACTCTTCATCTGTGGAAAAATTCTATTCATTTAGAAAGGTTGTAGTCCTTGGCCTCATATACCCTAAGCTTGTAAAATGCCTGGAATATAATGAAATATATGCAGATGCCAGTTCCCTTGCTTTATTAGCAAACTGAACTGCTCACTCAGATGGCTTTGCAGTTTATTCGCCAAATATTTACTGAGCATCTACTATATGTCATCCAGCATAGGTGCCAAATGAACTATCTGGTTATTTATATACATTGAAAGAGTCATGCGTCGCTTAACAATAGGGATACATTCTAAGAAACTTGTCGTTAGACAATTTCATTGTTGAGCAAATATCATAAAGTGGACCTTTACACATATCTAGGTGGTACAGCCTACTACACACCTAGGCTATATAGTGTAGCCTGTTGGTCATAGGCAACAAATCTAAACAGCAAGTTACTGTACTGAATATTGTAGGAAATTATAACAAAATGGTAACTATGTGTGTGTCTTAACATATCTAAACAAAGAAAATGCTCAGTAAAAATAAGATATAAAAGATTTTTAAAAATTGGGCCAGGCGCAGTGGCTCACGTCTGTAATCCCAGCACTTTGGGAGGCTGAGGCGGGTGGATCACGAGGTCAAGAGATCAAGACCATCCTGGTCAACATGGTGAAACCCCGTCTCTACTAAAAATACAAAAATAATTAGCTGGGCGTTGTGGCGCGTGCCTGTAATCCCAGCTACTCAGGAGGCTGAGGCAGGAGAATTGCCTGAACCCAGGAGGCAGAGGTTGCGGTGAGCCGAGATCGCGCCATTGCACTCCAGCCTGGGTAACAAGAGCAAAACTCCGTCTCAAAAAAAAAAAAAAAAAAAAAAAAATGGTAAACCTGTACAGGGCACTTAGCATGCATGGAGCTTGCAAGACTGAAAATTACTCTGGGTGAGTGAGTGGTGAGTGAATATGAAACCCCAGGACATTGCTGCTTGCTACTGTGGACTTAATAAACACTGCGCATTTAGGCTACACTAAATTTACTAAAAAAAAATTCTTTCTTGAATAATAAATTAACCTCAGCTGAATAACTTTTGGACTTTATAAGCTTTTAAATATTTTTTAACTTTTTGACTGTTGTAACAACTCTAAGCTTAAAACACAAGCACACTGTATAGTTGTAAAAATGTTTTCTTTCTTTATGTTAATATTTTTATTCTATAAGCTTTTTCTATTTTTGGAATTTTTTTACTTATTAAACTTTTTGTTAAAAACTAAGACACAAACACACACATTAGCCTAGGCCTACACAGGGTCAGAATCATCAGTATCACTGTCTTCCATCTCGTCCCACTGGAAGTTCTTCAGTCAATAACATGCATGGAGCTCTCATCTCCTATGATAACAATGCTTTCTTCTGAAATTCCTCCTGAAGGACTTGTCTGAGGCTGTTTTACAGTTAACATTTTTGTTTGTTTTTTGAGACAGAGTTTTGCTTTGTCACCCAGGCTGGAGTACAGTGGCGCGTGGCTCACTGCAGCCTCTGCCTCTTGGGTTCAAGCAATTCTCCTGCCTCAGCCTCCTGAGTAGATAGGATTACAGGCACCCACCACCACACCCGGCTAAGTTTTGTATTTTTAGTAGAGACGGGGTTTCACCATGTTGGCCAGGCTGGTCTCAAACTCCTGACCTCGGGTGATCTGCCCGCTTCAGCCTCCCAAAGTGCTGGGATTACAGGGGTGAGCCACCAATTTTTATAAAAAGAAGGACTATGCTCTGAAATAGCAACAAAAAGTAAATACATAAGTCAGTAATATAGTCATTTATTATCATTATTGAGTATTATGTCCTATCCATTCTGTACATGCTATACTTTTATATGACTGGCAGTGCAATAGGTTTGTTACACCAGCATCACCACAAACACATGAGTAATGTGCAATGATATGAGTTACAATGGCTATGGCATCAGTAGGCAATAGGAATTTTTAGCTCCATTATAATCTTTTGAGACCGCTGTCATATATGTGGTCTGTTGTTGACCAAAACATCATTCTATGGTGCCAGAAACATGGCTCCTGCTCCCTTTAATACCTCATCAAAAAAAGTTAACAAAAGAACGATACAAACCCAGCCCGTGGACCTTTCCTTATGCTTTCTTCCAAGAATGGTTATAAGAATACTACAAATAACATGGTAGTTTATTTCAGTCAAATGTAGATACTGCTCTCCTGTTGGCAAATCTTGCCAAATGTGATTGTACAAGCAGACAAGACATTGGATTTAGGATATAACTCCTCACAGGAACTCCATGCAACATGATGTGAAAAACAGCAACAACTTCATGACAGCATTTAAAAGCAAAATCCATGTAGGGTTCACCTATCAGAAGGAAGACTTAGAATTCTGGCCAGTTGTCTACTAGATTATTCCACTAAATATTTTTAAATTGAGAAGAAACAGAGGAAAAATGCAGAAAGGAGGGGAATCTTTGGCAGGAGGCTGTGATGCTGCCACAAGACCATCTGGAAAAAGAAGCAAGCATCAAACCTCCATTCCCTCTCTCTCTCCATCACCACCCTTGGTTAGGTGCCTACCTGCAGCAGCCTAGAAGGAGCAGCCTTGAGTACCTCTCACTGCCATCCGCCATCTACAGCTGAGGGAGGAGGGGTGAAGGTTAGAAGTTGAAAACTGAGACAAGCTGAACCACTCACTCTGATCCTCTCTCCTTGGCATTTGGAGTTGGCTAACAGTGACAGAGACAGTTATATGGTAGGGGGTTCTGGACTATAAGGCATGGAGATTTGAAGTCAGTGGTTAGGTTGGCTTGGAAAGCAGATCTCAACTGTTTGGAGAGAGCACATGAAGCAGACGAGCAGAGAGGGACCCCAGACTGAGTGACACAGGGAGATCATATTGTTGATAATTTTTGATTTCTAATGAGGCTCAAACATCCTAAATTTTACTTCTTTTGTGATATTTGTCTGCATTCTTCCTAATAAGTCTTAACTGTATGGAGCTAGCATAAGTAGTTTACTGTTTCTGGGCATCCAAGATGTTTCTAAAACACTGGACAACCCTCACAACTGGTTTCCTTATGATTCTGCCCCAGACTTTCTGCTTTGTAATTAAAGAGCAAAAAAGACAATAAAGGAATAGTAAGCTATCAACCAAATGATGAATAAAAGCCAAAATCATTTAAAACATAAGAGACAAATAACAGGGCTAAAATAAGAATGAGCAAAATAAAAATAAGCCCCAAAATAAAAGTCGAATGTGATAAGAGGACTAGATAAAATATAAGCTATGGCTAAATGTAAAAGTGAGATAAAAGAGAGGCATAAGGCACAAGTCAGCTGAGAACAATGAAAATACAAGAAACAAAAGAGCAAAGTGAATATTAAAAGAATATCATCTACAAACTATTAAACTAGGGTAATCAGGCAATAAAACAAAATGGAAAAGACAGAGCTCATTTGGTCATGAGGCATATGCCAAAAGTCTGGGTCACCATGAATAAAAACTGTCATGACCTTCCCAGGCATGTCAGTCACCACAGGTGCACAGGTCTCTCACAGCTGCTATCCCATGGTAAGGGGTTCCCAAGCAACATCCTCTGAGTGGAGATCCCCAGGGGTCACAGAGCAGGACATTTATCCTTTCTTTTGAGCCCTCTTCTTCAGTATGTGTCTCCTCCTCATTCCAGTTCCTTTAATATACCAAAATGAAAACATGACTCACATTTTCAGTGAAAACTGAGTCGGATCATTTGGTTCTCTCAACTACATCTCCCCTCAGCTATATCTCCTCTCAGCTACATCTCCCCTCAGCTACATCTCCCCTTAGCTACATCTCCTCTCAGCTACATTTTGTGAGCAACAAAGAGCAGGGCCCATCCATCCATACCATTATAGAGTACAGGCATCAAGACTCAGAGCTACCACATTGGCTCCTAAGACAGCAAAGGAAGGGAGGAGGCCAAGAAACTTGTCAGTCTGAAATTCTGCAAAATTGAAGGCTTTAAGCTGAGCTAGCATAGTCAGAGAAAATAATTGGAGTGATAAAGTCATCTGTGACCAGCTGCCTTCCTTCTCTCAAACCTTACCAGGATGCTAAAAAGGGTCTGTTGATAACAGCAATCAGGCAAAATTGAGATATATACTATTTATGTAAGACTAACCTGAAAGCTATCAGGAAGCTTTCAGTATGCTCAGAAAGGACAGGTAATTACCTGTGAAAATTGCTGATTTCATTTATTTAAGAGCTACAGGATATTTTAGGTTTTCTATTTCTTCTTGCATCAATTTGATAAGTTCTATTTTTAAAAATTTGTTGATAAAAATTAAATTTTCAAATGTATTGTCCTAAGATATTTGTAATACCATATTATATCTGATGCCTTTTTTCATTCCTGTTATGAATTATACAGGAAATTTATTATTCTCTTTTTAACTGTAGCAGAAGTTTAACAATTTTATTAGTGTTTTCAATCAACTAACATACCCAAAGAATAGAGATTAATGAAGTAGTAAACACACATACAATACAGAGGCCCATTAGGGGGAAAAAATAAATCACCCCAAACCCAAAGCCTAAAATATAGACTAACTAATAGAACATGAGAGGAAGGCTACACACCACAAGAGTGTTTAGTAGTGGGTCCCATCAAAGATCACTCTGTGAAGATATATCAGACAGGATGTGGAACTTGAGTTGGGTTATAAAATATGACAGTGCTTAGACAGACTGAGAGGAAGAGGAAAAGAAAGAGGAGGAGGAGAAGGAAGAAGAAATAAAGGAGGAGGAGATGGGAAGAAGGCCTAAGCAGAGGCATAGAACAGATGACTGATGAACTTGGCTTCTGTCATAGGATTTAAGGTCACAGAATAAACAGTAAATGAGGACCGGATCATTAAGGCCTGTGATGTCAACATCAGTGCGGAAGGAGTTTGTGGAATATGCTGAAGTTAGGAGCAGCCATTGAAAGTATCTGGTGTAGGAAGTATGCCGTACCATAGGAGGCCCTTTCTCCAGGGGAACAATAAAAGAACAGGGGACAGACAGTCAGGAGGTGATGGAAGCCAACTAGGCTCAGTGGCAAGGGCCTGCAGAAAAGATGGAGAGAAGGTCTAGAGCCTGAATGGTCAGAAAGGGAAGACAGCTGAGTGCGCTCAAGATGTCCAGTGTATGAAAGAGTCCTGGCAGGTGTTAGTGGCCCATTTTAGTGCTCCAGTGCTGGCAGAGAGCTCCCACTCTCCTTGCTCTGACCCTGTCCCCTCCTCCTGATGACTGAGAAGATAGACACTACCTTGCTCTCCAAAGAGGCAATTACATTTCCTGTCTTACCAACAGTCAGAGCCTCACACATGATGGTGTATGTAGGTCAGAGTGATTGTTCCTTTGCCCTAAAATAGAGCTCTCTACCTTTTGAGCCAATAGTACCGATTGCCAGTGCCCTTTTGTACTTAGAGAGCTCTTTCTCTTAAGGACAGTCTCCGCACTCTGGATGGGTAGCCCCACAGCCTGAACCAAGGGAGGACAGAGAGATTTGTTCTGGGCTTTTGGTCTCTGATTTTCCTGCTCAATATAATAGACAGCACATCACAGAGCAGCACTCAGAATGAACCTTTTGTGAGAGTGCAGCAAGGCAGAAATCTGATCACTTTCCACTTGAAAATGTAGTTGTTAACATTGGGCATGTTTCTATGCTTGGGGGTCACTCAAGGAGCAGTAGGGCGAAGAGGCCATCTTCCTCTGATGGTTGAGCTCAGCTTCTCCTAAGAATAACAACAACAGTCCTCAGGGTTTTAATGTGATGATCTCTCCTATTGTCAATGTTGGAATAGAATTGTGACAGAACTTGCCAGGGCATGGCTGCTTTTCCTTAATGTTATACACAGTCACAGTTCCTTTCATAGCTACATATCTTTGGAAAATACCAAGTTAAAAATAGGTTTCTTAACTGCAAGACTTTTTAGAGCCTTTTTTATTTAAAAAAATAATTATGTATTTATTGACTTTAGAGGCAGGGTGTCAATCTGTCCCCCAGGCTGGAATGCAGTGGCTCAATCACAGTTCACTGCAGTCTCTAACTCCCAGGCTCAGGTGATTCTCTTACCTCAGCCTGCTGATAGTTAGGAGTACAGGCACATGCCATCATGCCTGGCTAATATTTTAAATGTTTTGTAGAGAAGGGGTTTCTCTATGTTATCCAGCTCCTGGCCTCAAACCATCCTCCCACCTTGGCCTCCCAAAGAGCTGAAATTACAGGTGTGAGCCAGAACCTTTAATATACTATTTTGCACTGTGAATTTCCAAGAGAACCAGTGTTCCCATTACTATCCATTCTCGGAACCACATTTTTATAGAGCATTACATGAGACTGGTGCTTCACAGGGTATACTTAAGGTCGACGGCCAAATGGCCATCTCAACATTTTGCCATCTCCATGTTGGTGGAGTTGCTTGACGGTTGTGTTCAGACTTGCCTCTCCATTACTTGCCTTGAGACCAGAATCTCAAGGATTCAGGAGAATTTTAGTGCATCGCAGCTGGCAACACCAAATAGCCTAATGTTACTGTCAGCAAATAAAGTGCTTTGGAAATAGAGAAGGGATACTTTGCGCATCATTATCTACATTCAGGGATGGCCTCCAGAAAGAGGCAGTGTCTAACTGGGAAGGTAGGAAAAGATGCTCTAGCAAAATAAACATGAGCAAAGGCCGGGGAGTACAGCATGCTACGCTTGGGAGAACTGCAGGCAGTTCAGCGCAATTAAAAAAAAGGGTGACTTCAGACAAGTGTCTATAGATGAGACCAGCAACAGGGATCAGGAGGCCATGTCAAGATGCTCTGAGGAAGTGGACTGAGGAGTGAGAATTTCATCCTAGATACTACGAGGAGCACGGTGGCCAGGGAGAAAGGCATGAGTGTTCAAGTGTGGGATTCCAGGCACTGCAACAGTAGACTAAGCTCCTGCTCCTCCCTCCCAGCTATAGGATCTTTCAGGCTTGGAACGTCCTCACCCAAGATCCTCCACTTTCAGCTTAGGTCCTTGAAGCTATCCCTGCTCCACCCAGATCCCCAGTTACAAACCCAGTTGCCATGCAGTAGTTACTGGCTTGGTCTCTCTGGCCTCCCACAGCCCATCATGAAACATCAACATATTACAAAACTCTGCCCAGGAAGGGAATGTATGTATGTTCCTAGGGTTAGGGCTAGTTTCAGACAGCATGCCCACTTATCCGAAGTGCCACAGTGTAATGTGAAGCTTCCAGATCACATATTTTCTGAACATGTGCTGCCTGCTATTGGACTATAACTGGTTTGGCAAAGATGCCATGAAATTAATGCATGCGTGGCCCTTGGCTAGTCCTGTCATCTCCCTGACTTTCAGTATCTCAACTGAAAGTAAGAATCTAATTTCCCTCTCAGGCTTTCTGTAAGGAAGGATTGCATGGGACAATGGATACTGATGCTCTGGTCTGAGCGTGGACTGAGACCCAACAAGCCCAAGTACAGATGGCCAACTGGAGGGCAGGGCCTCAGGCCTGATTTACAGGGGCAGCCACCTGCCAGCCCTGATGAAATTCAGAGCTGTGTGTCCATTAGACTCTGAGGGCTGCTGTAACAAACTGGTCAGTCCTTGGTTATGACAACTCCTTCTTTCCCACCTGCTGCCCACTTCCAAATGCCTGTGTTCCGTGAGTAGGTTTTCTCCAACTTCTGTAGATTTTTTTGCAGCAAATCCATGTCTTTCAGATCCAGCCTCTACCCCTTCTCTTCAAAGGCCATCCTAAATGCAGCCCTGAACCCCTGCACTTCCAAAGGCCTCTCAGATCCCTGCCTCCAGAGGTACCTGCTGGGACTCCTGGAAGGCATGCCTCACTTGGCTCTCTTTATCTGTTAGCAGCTTCAGTACTAGGGGAATTGCCTGTGAAATACATCACCTCTGAGAAGTGAGAAAATTTCTGCCGAAGGTGTTTGCCAGAAAGACAGCAAAAGGTGTTGTTTTCACTTAGCAGGTGTTTAAATTTTTATGGGACACAAACTCCGTAGAAATCAGAGACTTTCATATGGGTGTTTGATGTCTGGAGTCACCATGTTCTCCCAGCCAAGTTGGTGAAGGTACGTGTATTGTGTTTGGTTTGTCCAGGGTGGGGGTGGGTGGGGCGGTGCTGGGGTGGGGTGGTGCTGGGGTGAGGCAGTGCTAGGGTGGGGCAAGTGTGTGTTTAGATTATGATGGAAGAAATAAAGTGTGTTTATGTATCCAACATGCCCCCACTTGCTGGGAGCTTCACATCAGGAAAAGCTATTCAGCTCCCAGAAGGCAACTCATCCTTGAAATGTGTATTTGTTCTTCTGCAGGCCGATGGCTCTCTTTTTTCAGCTGTGCGAACTTCTAAGCTCTAATGCAGACTGCCTGGGGTGAGGCCACGCTGAGTAAATAAAGTTCTCTCAGGCCAGTATGCTGGGGTCATCATCTTCCTCCTTGAAACCTGACACAACGATCACGTTCTAGAACTGCCAGATCATTATTAACCAGGTCATAAGCTTTCCATGACAATTCCCTCCCTTCTCCCCTCCCTCCCTCTCCCCCTCCCGAGCACCCACCATATGCCAGACACTGTGTTGGGTGAAAAATACAGGGTGAACAACACAAAGCCACCTTGGGTCTCTGGTCTGGTGGTGCAGGCAGAGACCCCAAGCTTTCATCCTGGACTGCATTTCAATCCCATGATTACTGACCTTAACAAGACTGACTTCCTTGGGACCAGCGATTCTGCACCTTGGCTGACATGAGAATCAAGGGTGGGCATGGGTGGGGGTGCTTTGACATATGCTGATAGCAGGACTCAATGGAGAGTAATTGAAGAAGACTCTAGGGAAGGCCCAGGCTGTGCATCCTCACCCAGGGCCAGGGTTGAGAGACCCTGCTCTGGACAACCCACTCCCCATCATGCAACCTGTTTACATGTCCGGTCACCTGTCACTCATGACTAATGGAGTGTGTATTTCTATGAAATTCAACTCGCCCTGAAGTGGCAACTCTGACTAAAGACATGACCCCACAACACAATGGAAGGAATCCTAATTAATCCCCATTATAACTATGTACTTCCATATTTTGAGATGCAGTACGCATATATAACATAAAATGATTCCCAGAAACAACTAACAGGGAGCCTACTGTCTGCTTTGGGTAGTGCTACCCATAGTGTGTGTCCATCTATAGACACGATTCCCCACAGTCTGCAATTAGAGGTTTTAATTCCTGGTAATATCAAGTTAGGTAACAAATGAGTGAAGCAGGCCAGAGTGAAGGGCAACAAACTGCAGGTGGAGGAGGGGTGTGCGTGGCCACAGGAGCAAACCACTTTAGTTTGGGCTAAAGTGTTTGGGCTAATATTTGGCTCCAACTCATGTGGCCAAGCAGAAGTTGAGGAACCATGTTGGCATATCTTCATTTTTTTTTTTTTTTTCCACAAATTATTAGCAGATATCTCAACTGATCAGATTCTGTTTCAGTGTCCAGAGGATTGCCCAAGCAGAGATCCATCAGACCTTTTGTGATAAATCATCACAGTTAGTTTATGCTGATCCCAGGCTTAATCTGTGATGTTAGAGGCAGGAAAGCTCTATGGCTGGCCCTCCTCTGTTGCCTGCAATGAAATGCAAGTATAAAGCTCGTAAAAACCTATGATATAAAAATAGCTCTTATTTTCTCAGTGTTGACTTATAATGGCTGCTGGTGAATTTTACACAAGACAATTAAATTGTAAGCAATAATAACTCAAGTGTCTAGAATCCAATTGAAGAATTTACTAATTATTCTTCCTCATTTAAACAATTGGTCTCAGATGTTGCTGGGTAACAGAAGAGCAACGATCTAACCAGAGACTCATTTATTTATTTAAAAACCAGCTACTGAACCTCTACTTGAGGTGGGCACTGTGACCCAGAAGAGATGGCAAGCCCCATCCTAACAGAGCCCACACCATCCCAGAAAATGGTCAGTTAAAACATCTAAATTACACACGGCGAGGAAGGCAAGCTAACCAGGAGACTACAGGAAGGCTTTGCCTGCCTTTCTGCTTTCCAGACTGCTTTCATTGTAAAGCTTACCCAGAACACTGTAAGAAAATCCATGAATGACAATGCTATAAAAATGTTTCTAAAATTTTCACATAAAATGAATAGTATGTTGTGAGTGTTCTGGAAGAAAAGAGCTTCACACAAAAAGTCAGTCCTTGCCTACTTCTCCGGCCTGAATGTCCACCAGCCTCCCATGCAGAGGGCCTTTCAGGGCCCAAGTCCTGACCAGTCTTTGCATAGGTGGTGGGTGGGCTCCTCTTTACCTCTCTCTTTGTGTAATTCCCTACCTGGGCTAGTCAGAGTCCTAGGAGGAAACAGGAAGGATGCATTAAGTGCCCTATTCATGAGGGTGACGTTTGAGTTTAGAGAAACCACAGGGGATGGGGCAGGAACCAGGGACACAGACACCACCCCTTGGCCTGGGGCAGGGGATGAGGAAGTGGTTTCAGAGAACTGAAGCCAGAGGCTGTGATGATGAGGCCATCTAATCTAACAGGACTTCTGAATCTTGGTTAAGGGTACATCCAGCCTTTAATGGCTAGGCAGGAGGGTTCCAGGACAATGAATAACCTAGCATCACTCTCCATTCTTCCCCTGAACTCTTGCCTGGATCCACTGGCTTAACCAATTGGAAGCCAGAGGCAGGAAGCTTGTTGATGGTGCTAACTGCTTAGGGCACAAGCTAAGAAAGAAAGCATGTGGAGTGCTCTGGGGAAGCACACAGATTAATACAACTTGCCACTAGTCCTTTAAAATACAGCCAGGCCACCTCATTTGGGAGGCCTGGCTTTTTTTTCTTTTTTTTTTTCTTTCTCGAGATGGAGTCTTGCCATGTTGCCTATGCTGGAGTGCAATGGCACAATCTTGGCTCACTGCAACATCTGCCTTCCAGGTTCAAGCAATTCTCCTGCCTCAGCCTCCTGAATAGCTGGGATTACAGGTGCGCCACCATGCCCAGCCAATTTCTTATATCTTTAGTAGACAGGGTTTTACCATGTTGGCGAGGCTAGTCTCGAACTCCTGACCAGGTAATCCTCCTTGGCCTCCCAAAGTACAGGCATGAGCCACAGCGCCTGGCCTGGGAGGCCTTCTTGACCACGGCCATTCTCAGGCTAACTTAGGCAACCCTGCTCTGCACTCCCAGTGCAGTGACTGGCTCATTTTAGGTGCTCAGTAAAGATGTGCTGGAATAAATAAAAAATAATCACCTAGGAGTTTCCAGTGCTCTCCCTGAAATAGATTTTGGGTTCTGGAAGACAAGTTTGTTTCCCTTTTTCTCCCAGTGATATAACATGACCACTCCTGCTTCCTCCTGGGCCAGGACAGCTATGGTGACAACTGTGTTAACCAAGCACTCATTTGCTCCAGGCCTTGAGCTGAGAACTGAAACTGGGCTTCCCTAGTTTAATCAAGCATCCCTGTCTGCTAACTACTACCATTATGGTTTACAAATGAAGAAGGTGAGGCTCAGAGAGGTTCCCAACTATATCCAATGCTACAAATTTAATAAGAGCTACAGCCAGGGCTGGAATGAGAACATCAGGGACCTCGTGTATTAAAAATGCTGTGGAGCCCCACACCCATCACAATTCAAAATAGAAACAAATAATTCAATACATGAACACAAAACCCAGGTAGATGCTGGAAGTAAAACAGCTTCTGAGTTCTATCATTGTAAAGTTACATTTTACATTTCCCTGTAGCTGAAGTATTTTTTTTTTTTGCAATGGAGTCTTGCTCTGTTGCCAGGCTGGAGTGCAGTGGTATGATCTCAGATCTCTGCAACCTCTGCCTCCCAGCTTCAAGCGATTCTCCTGCCTCAGCCTCCCAAGTGGCTGGGGCTATAGGCATACGCCATCACACCCAGTCAACTTTTGTATTTTTAGTAGAGACAGGGTTTCGCCATGTTGGCCAGGATGGTTTTGATCTCTTCACCTTGTGATCTGCCCTCCTTGGACTCCCAAAGTGCTAGAATTACAGGCATGAGCCACCATGTCGCTTCTGGGCCTTTTGGCTAAGATCAAGTGTAGCTTCTAAGTTCCATAATTGTAAAGTTGCCAATACATTTCCCTGCAGCTAAATTCTTCTCCTTTTTTAGTGTCTTCCTAATCTGCTGGCATCTAAAGCACCCCTTCAGTGTACCTGTGGATCACCTAGCCTAGGCTGGGAGGGCTGGAATCCACGGGTGGGCCCAGCGCCAATTGCTTCATCACCATGCCCACACTAACCACCACACCGAGCCCACCTTCTAGGTCCACCTCACTTTGGCTTGGCCTTCCTTCCTGCAGATGCTGCTGAGACCTGCTTGGTGCTAGTTCTACCCTGGGTTGGCTGATAAGAGCAGCCTTGTCATTCACAGCACCCAGGGCATCACATCTTCAACCTTTCCCAGTCACCAGCTGGTCCCTGAAGCTAGAAGGGAAAAATCCAGATACATAAGTTCCTGAGTGCAAGGACAAATTTCGAATAGGAACAACTTTGGCTGGAGTTTTGAAAGAGATATAAACAATCACTCTCAGTGGAGGGGTTCTGTGGGCACTTGCTTGAAAGAGGCAGTGTCTGAGCTGGTGCAGAGAGTGGAGGGAATTGCAGAGCAAATTAAGTGAGGTGAAGACCCAGGATGGGCAGGAACTCATCGGAGTGGAAGAGAGAGGGAAGGCCAGCATGAGCTAATGACAATACAAGGGCCCTATATGAGGGCGTCCTCCTCAGGCACCTCTGTCTGAAATCAGCCTGGGGGTTGGCCTGATGCCATGCATTTTAAGTGTCTTGGTTTTGACTGACATATTTTTCTAAATATTTGATGCCTGCTTTCTTAAATGCTCTAAGGCAGAACAGATCCTGTCTCCTGTCTCATGACTGGTTCCAGGAGAGACAAATACTCAGACTGATTGCTCTAGGCTGGGGCTGCTACCTGTACTCTGAGTATCACCTTCTCCCTATTCCCAGTGTCTCCATTTACACAGTAAGGCTTTTCCAGCATGAATTCTAGCCAGCAGTTTCTAGGAGGGGAGGGGAGGGGTGGCGAGGACATTGTCCATCCATCCCAGGGATCAGTACGATCAGGGAATGTGTGCACGTGTGCCTCTCTGACAAACAGCAGATGAGCATGGCTGACTGTCACGGCAAGGGCACTGTGGCTTGTTCCCCTCCCGTGTCAGCTTGTCCTTGGCCAGCTAGTAGGTAAGCAGCTGCATGTGGAGAGGGTTTCTGGCCCAGCAAGTGTCTGCTCCCTTCTAAGAATGTCAGTAAGGAGGTGCCCTGGAGTGTGGTTCCCCAGGAGGAAGAATACAAGCTCCTTGAAAGGACCTCTGTGCAGGCTCAGGGTGTGGGGTTGTACCTTGATTTCTCTCTACACATTTCCTAGCAACTTTGTGAATCATAAGCAAAGGAAAATGTTTTTGTTTCAAACGTGCAGCTCCCTCTGCCCCATCTATTTCCCAAGCACCAGCCCCAGATACAGCTTGGCTTGTATAGGCCTCAGTAAGTGTTGAGTGAGCAAACGAAGAAATGGTGGGAGGAAGCTTAACCCCAGGGGTCAAAGTTTGAAGTCCTGGTTCTTGCACTACCATTTACCATCTGCGTGGCCTTAAGTCTCTTCACCTCTGTGGGCCTTGGTTTCCCCTATGATTACAAGGCCTTGCTGTCTTCCCTGGGCTATGAAAAGGACATAGGAGAAAACCTGTGGAAGTACTATTCAATGGTACAGGGCTGTGCAAATAACACCATTTATTTGTTGATTGATTTCCAAATGTCTGCATAAGTCACATTTTAAAGATACTAAGAATTCTTTGCTTTGGGCCCTGTAGGGGGTCTCCTTGAAAAGTCCCTTTGAAATGGCAGTATCTTCCCCTAGCATGCCACCTCTGCTTAGCTCAGAGCTGCCCTGGCTCAGAAACTCAAGCACCTCACCTCCATATCAACACCAAACACTCTACGGCTTCCATCAATTTTAGGAGGCAGCATTTATTCATGTATTTGTACATGAGTTTGTGAGTTTCTTCCATGAGTTAGTAGTCTGGCAGCAATTTTCTTGCTCTCCCTAGCCCAGTCCTTGCCGAGGGTCAGTTCTCTGTTTGGGATGCTCTCTTTTCTTCCCTGTTTTCCTGCTAACTCACACCCATTGTTCAGGTCTCTGCTGGCACATCACCTCCTTCAGGAGACAGCTCCTAGGCATCCTCACGTTGGATTAAGAGCTCTTCCAGGTGATCCCTCAGCACCTGGGCTCCCCCAGCATTGCACCATGTTGAATCTACTAGTTTTCTATCTGCCTCCCAGCATTGAACCATTAAGTTCTGTAAGAACAGGAACCTGTCTCTCTCATTCACCACTGTGATTCTAATGTGTGCCCAGTGCTAGGACTGGACAACAGTGGGCACTCAATCGATACTTACTGAATGAATGAATGAATCAGTGAATGAATTTCCCTTCTGTTGTAACCCACATTTTCCTCAAAGGTAAGTGATGATGTGAAATTTGAATTAAGAACCTTCCCAAGATAGGCCTCTGCTTCTATACTGGCCCTCCCCCTGCCTCATTACCCAAGCCCCTTCCCAGACTCCAGGGACTAGACTCTCTTCCTCTTTTTTCCCCAACTGCTATTGTAGGCTGCTCACTCCCTATCTGACCCTTAGCTCCTGCTCCTGGCGCCCCAGACATAGGTACCCTTGTTCCTCACTGCTGCATCTGAATGGAACTTCAAACATGCCACTGCCTCACACATACAAGTTTCAAGGTGGTCACTAGAGAGTCAGACCAGAGATCAAATGGCGCACAAAGAGAAAGGTAAGATTCTAGGGACCTCATGCAGTATCTGTGGTAATTTATCTCAAACTCCTCTTCTTAGAAGGCACTTAGGTGTCTCTATCCTCCCGTCACCCATATCTGGCATTTCTCTTCTCTCCAATTTCATTACCCCTGGCTGTCCATCCCCTATTCCCCGCCAACAGACCCCAGTGTGTGATGCTCCCCTCCCTGTGTCCATGTGTTCTCATAGTTCAATACCTGCCTATGAGTGAGAACATGCAGTGTTTTTCTGTTCTTGTGTCAGTTTGCTGAGAATGATGGTTTCCAGATTCATCCATGTCCCTACGAAAGATACAAACTCACCTTTTTTATGGCTGCATAGTATTCCATGGTGTATATGTGCCACATTTTCCTTGTCCAGTCTATCATCGATAGGCTTTTGGGTTGGTTCCAGGTCTTTGCTATTGTAAACAGTGCCACAATGAACATACGTGTGCGTGTGTCTTTATAATAGAACAATTTATAATCCTTTGGATATATAGCCAGTATTGGGATTGCTGGGTCAAATGGAATTTCTATTTCTAGGTCCTTGAGGAATCGCCACACTGTCTTCCACAATGGTTGAAGTCATTTACACTCCCACCAACGGTGTAAAAGTGTTCCTATTTCTCCACATCCTCTCCAGCATCTGTTGTCTCCAGATTTTTTAGTGATTGCCATTCAAACTGATGTGAGATGGTATCTCAATGTGGTTTTGATTTGCATTTCTCTAATGACCAGTGATGATGAGCATTTTTTCATGTTTGTTGGCCTCAAATATGTCTTCTTTTTAAAAGTGTCTGTTCATGTCCTTCACCCACTTTTGATTTTTTTTTTTCTTGTAAATCTGTTTTAGTTCTTTGTAGATTCCTGATATTGGCCCTTTGTCAGATGGGTAGATTGCAAAAATTTTTTCCCATTCTATTGGTTGCCAGTTCACTCTAATGATTGCTTCTTTTGCTGTACAGAAGCTCTGGAGTTTAATTGATCCCATTTGTCTATTTTGGCTTTTGTTGCCAATGCTTTTGGTGTTTTAGTCATGAAGTCCATGCCTATGTCCTGGATGGTTTTGCCTAGGTTTTCTTCTAGAGTTTTTATGGTGTTAGGCCTTATGTTTAAGTCTTTAATCCATCTGGAGTTAATTTTAGTGTAAGGTATCAGAAAGTGGTCCTGTTTCTGCTTTCTGCACGTGGCTAGTCAGTTTTCCCAATACCATTTATCAAACAGGGAATCCTTTCCCCATTGCTTGTTTTTGTCAGATTTGTCAAAGATCAGATTGTTGTAGATGTGTGGAAACCGCCAAACTGTTTTTCTAAAGTGGTTGCATGATTTTACTCTTCCATCCCCACCAAGAAATGTATAAAGATGATGGGTTCTTCACATTTTTTAATACTTGTTATTGTCTTCTACAGTCATTATAGTATAACCATTCTTGGGAGCCTGAAATAACAGCTGTAGTTTTAAATTGCATTTTCCTAATGACGAATGATGTTGATTGAGTACCATTTCCTGTGCTTATTGAACATTTTTATGTCTTTAATGACATGTGTATTCAAATATTTTCCCCATTTTAAAAATTGGGTTGTTTTTTCTCTTATTATTGAATTACAAGAGTTATATATTCTGCATTCAAGTCCTTAATAGATACACGATTTGCAAGTTTTTTCTCTAAGTCTGTTGCTTATCTCTTTACATTCTTAATGGTCTTAATGTCTTTTGAAGAACAAAAGTTTCAAATTTTGATTAACTCTACTATATAAATGTTTTTATGAGTCATGTTTTTCAAGTCATATCTAAAAATTAATTGCCTAATGAAAGGTCATGAAGATTTTCTTCTATGTTTTAGTCTACAGGTTTTATTATGTTTTACATATAAGTTAATTGTGATCCATTTTGAGTTAGTCTTTGTGTCTCTTGTGAGGTCCACATTTTGCATGTGGATATATTATGCTAGCAGTATTTATTGCAATGATTGCCCTTTCTTCATTACATTAACTTGGCATCTGTGTTGAAAGTCACTTAATCATAAGTTTAAGGGTTTATTAGTAGACTCATTTCTGTTCCATTGATCTGTATTCCTGTTTTATACCCATACTTCACTCTTCTGATTAAAGTAGATTTACAGCAAGTTTTGAAACCACAAAGCCTAAGTCTTTCAAGTTTGTTCTTCCTTTTCAAAATCATTCTGGCTACTTTGGATCCTCTGCATTTCCAAAATCAGTTTGTCAATTTCTGAAAAAATGCCTACTGGAATTTTGGTCGGGATTACATTTAATCTGCCAATGAACTTGTGGAGAACTGCCATTATAATAATACTGAAGCTTTTAATCTATGAACTAGGACTATTTTCCCATTTATTAGAACTTTCTTATTTTCTTCTCAGCCATGTTTTTGTAGTTTTCAATACACAAGTTGCACTTCTTTTGTTAAATTTATCCACAGGTATTTATTATGTTTGATGCTGTTTTGAATGTAATTTTTAATTTTTCACTTTCAGGTTGTTCATTGCTAATATAAAAATATTTTTATAACTGCCTTTTGACATTTATCTTGAAACTGCAAGCTTGCTGCACTTGTTCGTTCATTCTAAGAGAATTTTGTTGGCTCTGTAGAATTTTCTACATCCAGGTTCATGTTCTCTGTGCGTAAAGATATTTTACTTCTTCCTTTCCAATCCAAATGTCTTTAATATCTTTTTGTTTATTTCAATATCTAGAAACACTAGTTTAGTGTTGAACAGAAATATGGAGAGTAAATATCTTTATCTTGTACCCATCTTATGGAGAAAGCTTTCTATCCTCTACCATTAAGCATATTAGCTACACATTTTTTTGTCAATGCTCTTTGTGAGGCTGAAGAAGTTTCTCTATTAGTTTGAGTAGGTTTTAAATTTCTTCACTTTTTTTTTGTGGCAGCTGAGATGACCATGTGGTTTCTGTCTCTCCTAATTTTGTTCAATCTAAGAAGATGGTGTATTACATTGATTATTGGATGTTAACTCAATGTTTGGTTTCTAGGCTGAATCCAACTTGGTCATGTTGCACAATACTTTTTATATGCTGCTAGGTATGATTTGTCAATATTTTACTGAAAAATTCTGAATTCATGTTCATGAGAGATACTGTTCTGTAGTTTTCTTGCGATGCCTTTGTTTGAGTTTGATATCAGAATACTACTGACCACACAGAAAAAAACTGACAAGTGTTTCTTTTTACTCTATTTCCAGAAAGAGTTTGTAAAAGATTGGCATTACTTCTTCTTTAAGTATGTAACAAAATTCACCAGTGAAGTCGTCTGGGCCTGAGTTTTTCTTTGTGGGAATATTTTTAATGATTAGTAATTCCATTTGCCTGCTTATTGAGGTCTATCCTGATTTTACCTTTTTTGAGTCAGTTTTATTTTTTTCTTAGAAATTTTTTCATTTCATCAAAATTGCTTAATTTATTGACACAAAATTGTTCCTAATATTTCCCCAGTCTGTTATTTGCTTTTGATAAATTCCCAGAGTTCTGAGATAGTTGTTTTGGGTGAGCTTTTTTAGTTGTATTGTTCTTCTTTAGGGAGAGGATTCGCTGACCTCCCTGCTCCACTTTCCCAGCAGTGACATCCTCTGGTTTTCACAGCATGTTCATTACTCAGTGAAGAAAACTGTGTACGAATGACTTTTTCAGTCATCTGAGATTCTATTCAAATGACAACTCCTTTGAGAGACCTTCCTTGATCACTCAAATGCTTCTCCTTTTCCCCAGGTACTTGCTGTCACACCAGCCAGTTTTATTTTAGCATAGCACTTTTCACTATATGGATTTTTTTCTGTATATTAAGTCACTTTATCACTTCCTTATTGACCATTACTCCATGCCTACCTAAGCCTCTCTGCCCCGTGAAAGCAGAGGCCACCCTCAATCACATGTACAGCTACTTGGCACATGGGAAAGCCTGAAAAATATCTATTGATTAATGAGTGAATGAAGGAATAAAGGAAAGAAAAAAGGGGGAGATGAATTCTCAAACTTGGGTAACTTGCTTTCCAGGGTAGTAATTTTACCAGTATTTACTCCTGAATTATAAACGTGTTCCCAGCATGGGAGTGGAAGAAATTACATGAAGGAACCATATATATATATATATGTATGTGTGTGTGTGTGTGTGTGTGTATACATGTATATATATTACATATAAATACACAAAGTGTATATTTATATCTACATCTATCTATATTTATATTTATATCTATATCTGCTGAGCTTCTACTATCCATAGAGAGCTAGTAGACCTTCACTGCACATTTCCAAGCCTCCCTTGAAGTTAGGTTGCAGTCAAGTGACTAGTTCTGGCCAAGAGGTTATAATTGAAAGTGAGTACATTATGTTTCTCTTTTCATAATTCACCAATGTAGACATTATTATTTTTCTTTAAAGATGAGGTTGGTGACTGTCAGAGGTACATATTGTGACTAAGCTCACCCAACTGACAAGAGGTGAGGTCTACCTTCATTTTAAATTGTGTTCAATGTATTTGAGATCATTCTGTGTTGCTGCTGCTCTGGATAGCCTACACAGGAGTAATTATGCCATTAAGTTATTATAAACAATTACAACCATAGAGGGCTTATTGTGAGTTAGGCAGAGAATCAAAATCCCCATTCCTTTTTCCTTCTCCTTTCTTAATGTGTGTACACATAATGTTAAGCATCAGTGCAGCTCTGGCTAACTATCAAAATTATTTTTATGCTGACTCAATTAAAATTTAGAGCAGAAGAGCTAGTTAAGCATAGAAATGGCTTCATTATGTGACATACATGGTTTAAATTTAAGCCTTGCACTTGATTACTTCCAACATTTTTGTTCATTCACTCACTCACTCGCCCACTGAACGTTTTCTATTTGATTTCCTTTACCAATGGATGCAGAAATGAGGAGATGATGCAGCCCCTATTCTGAAGAGTTCAGGGTCTCAAGGGGGAGGCAGCACCAAAGGCTTTAGTTTTCTATAAATGCCAGTGAAGAAACTGCCATCTCCTGCTTCTGGCGACATTTCATGGGGCTGCTGTTATGGGTAGGACACTGGGTGATGGCAGATGGGATATGACACTTTGAACGACAGGATCTTTGCTTTTGGTGTAGATGCCTGAATGTTGGAAGAGGGTTTGAATGCCAGTCCTGTCTGGCAGGTGATTTAGCTGTGGCCTCTGCTCTCCCGTCTGACCCACCACCGGTGACACCCTCGGTGGGTACCCATTCAAGAATCCCTGCTATTCCCTGACCCCCATTGCACTGTTACCTACAAATCAGCCTCTCTCTTCCCAGGTGTTGTCATCTGGGGCATTAAAACACAAACACACACACATTGTTATCCCACCCCAAGACTAATGGTATCAAAATACAGGAGTTAGGGGATTGGAGTGATGAGGTGGGGGTGTTGGTAAAGGATTGATAATTCTGAGAAAGCTCCCAGGTGATAAGTTGCAAACATTGAGAACTAGAATAATATTAATCTAAAATAATCTCTTGGGTCGCTTCTAGATCTGTGCAGAGATTCAAATATGCAAGACATGACCCAAGAAAGGGTCATGGTCTCTAATTACATTTCCAGGGCTGAAAGGCATTTCTGATACCTTGCCTTTGATAATGCCTTATGTTTTTCTAAGTGCTTTAATATTCATTAAGGGAATGATCTTTAAATACTAATACTACAGTGCAGTAGGTTTTTCAGGCATTTTATGGATGAAAAATTTTATAGATTAAAAATTCCCCTCCAGAGGACAGTTCAGAATCTCTCCCAAGGTCACCAGCTGTTTAGCCACATACTGGGACCAGAGCCCTGTCAGGCTGCTGACCCCAGCCCAGAGCCACCTCCGGGAGCTTTAACTGTCTCCTGAAGCCAGGAAGCTTCCAAAAAGTTTTTCCAAGGGCAGATGGTGAGGGGGCTTGGCCATGTCTCCCTGACACTCTGAGAGACTGGAGAGACAGGATTCACAGCATTCTAAGACAAGAAGACCCATTCATTGGCCACCTTCTAATACACAGAGTCTGGGGAGTCCTGCCCTGCCCAGGAATCACTCACCAGCCATCAACTCTGATAGAGGATCAAAGACAGCTTAACCCCAATGTGGCATGAGTAGCCTCCCCCAGTGCCAGCTTAGCTCATGCTATAACAAGGAAAGACATTTTTGCCAGGACACTTCACACTTAACCCCTTGCTATGGGCTGTCGGAATCCATAAAATCATCTGCATTTCTGACATGCAATCCAGAAATTTATTATTTTTCCTAAGCATAAAGTCATTGAGGCTGATCAGTTCAGCATTGGAGCTGACCAGAGCATATTGGTGACCCTGAGCCATGCTCAAGATGATGGCATCCAAACCATACCCCTCTGTGCTCTGCATTGGACTATCCCTGTCCCTGAATCTCATTCTAAAGGCATGTTGAGAAAAACAAAATGAGACAGACAGTGGAGTCTCTGCTCAGCTCTCTCTCCTGGCAGCCTCTTTCTGCCTGGGCTCAGTGTTCCTGCCTCTGCTTGCCTCCCTCACATAAGGGACCATGTTGGGTCAACAAGGCAAGTGTTAAAGTGATAACAATAATAACATTTCGTGTGCTGGGGAGAGAGGAGTCATACCCGGGAAACTAAACCCAGCCTAAGGCCAGGAAGAGCTTACTGGGAAGAGAAGACGTCTGAGCAGAGCACCAGGAAGAATGCACAGCAGGTGTTCCGTGAATGCTGGCAGGAAAGGGAAGCATTGCACGAATGGACAGTCCCTTCCTGGCTGAGGCCCCCAGGGGCTACATGAAGTGCCCAGTGAGCTTTCATTCTGTCCTCAGAAATTGCAGGTGGAGTCCTCTCATCCCACAGCCACTGTCTGGGGCAGGGATACCTGGATTCTCATACTTGAGGGAGGTAGAGTTATAGTGTGCATGAAGTCTTCTGTTTCCAGCCCCAGGACTGGGCCTCAGAAGACTCTGGAGCTCTTGCTTAACCAGATTCTGCTCTCCTTTATGCTCTTCACATCTTTGGCCAGTGTCTGCTGGACACTGAAAATATATACTTGAGTGTGTGGGTGGCGATATTCATCCTTAGCCAAGCCCTGTACTAAGTGTGAGGAGCAGGTGGCTGTGCCTGGCACCACACCTGGTTCTTCTAGGAGGTTGGACACATGGTCACTGAGAAACCAGCCCACTATTGCTCCAAAGATGGTTTGTCCAGCTTTCTGTCTACAGCTGGACTTCTGGAGAGCTGTTCTGCTGCAGTGGTAGGAGAACAGAGCACTCCAGGTCATGGCAGTCTCTCCCAGAGGGCCTCCACGGGTCTGTCCCCACACCTGTGCATCTGAATACGGAGGAATAACAGGTATGAATGCATGGGCATGCATCCATGGGAAAGGCATCTGGACGAGGTGTCTGTGGATGTGGCTCTGATGTTGTTGGCCTAGGGGCTGCATTCGGAGATGCAGGGTAAGTTAATCTTTCTGGCTCCTTCCTGGGAAGACATTCACCATCTGATACATGCATCCTTTGGAAGGTAACCATTGTTGCAACTTTAGAAGATTTGTAGGACATAATGAATATAAGTGGTAACATTTCCAGCAATTTAAGAAAAATGAAGATCTGTTAGACATTTACTACATTCCTGACCCTCCACCAGGAGCTTTAGCATAAAATACCTCATTTCATCTCCATTTTCCAGATTCAGGTTCAAGAGAGGGCACTTGCTCAAGACTCAGTGATTACATGGTTGAGCTGAATTTCCAGACTGGACCTGTCTTCTGTGCCTTTGCTTTGCTCTGTACTAACCATGAGGCCCAGGGCTGCCTTCCTCTGTTTGCCTTGGTTTCTTTACCTGTAAAATGGAGGGTCCTGCCAACTGTATCACTGACCTGCTATTAGGCTGAGACACAATGTGGAACGTGGTCGTCACAGGGTAACTGGTACCCAGTGCATTTTAATTTCCAATTATCTTTCCCCTTTTCATTGTCTGAAAAGGTAATATAAAAGTTAGTAGTGTATGTTTGGAATTTTTCTTTTCTCTCTTTTTTTTTTTTTGAGATGGAGTCTTGCTCTGTCACCCAGGCTGGAGTGCAGTGGGATCTGATCTCAGCTCACTGTAACCTCCACCTCCTAGGTTCAAGCTATTATCCTGCCTCAGCCTCCTGAGGAGCTGGGATGACAGGCACGTACCACCATGCCCAGTGAATTTTTGTATTTTCAGTAGAGACAGGGTTTCACCATGTTGGTCAGGCTGGTCTCAAACTCCTGACCTCGTGATCCACCCACCTCAGCCTCCCAAAGTGCTGGGATTACAGGCATGAGCCACTGCCTCTGGCCCCCAAATTTTTCTTTTTAATTAAGGATAATTGTTTTCTTACATGTCACACAGCTCAGGTCCATGTAGGGCTCGCCTCACAGAGAGTTCTGTCACAGGAGGTTTGGTGCAAGGATATCTCCAGGGAAAAATGCAAATGCAGCCTGCTTTGTGAATCCACCCTGATCTGTCCAATGGGGTGATCTCTGCTCTGCTGACTCCCAACACACTTTCTGCTTTCTCTGATGATGATTTGCTTCTGTGCTCATTTTCTCTTTAAGTTCTCATGTTTATTGAGCCACAAGGTCCAAGGCTTTGCAAACTGCTGGCCATGGCCTCTTCCCGCTAAGAGCTCACAGTCAATGGGAAAAACAGGCAATCAGAATTCGGTGTGACAAGTCTAGATGGTGAAGATACCACAGAGTGGAAGGTGCCCTGCCCCAGCCTGAAGGACCCTGGAAGACTTCTGAGAGGAAGTGGTGATGCCTGAGCTGTGTGTTCACTAAGCTGAGTTTTGAAAAATACTCAAAAATATTTATGGTCAACTTTTCATTCATTTTTATTCAAAGACAAAAGTTTACATTAATTTACATTTTTAGAAGGCCAAAAACACATGCTTGCCTACTGAAGAAATAAATGCAGCCCTTGAGTAAAATAAAAATCTCTCTTCTCTGTGACATCCTGAACATGACAGTCCCTTGGCAGGCTGTGGCTTTCAGGACTAATCCTGTGAGGCAGTCACTGATATGGCCACGGCCTCCCCGTTGCTCCTGGGAGTGTGAGGTGCTGTGAGCCTGCCTTCTCAGTCACTTCCCCATGCTTGGAAACAGCCGGGTTGCCTTTCAAATTTTCTGACCCATGCTGTACAGCACCAACTTTCCTTCCCCAGGATACTTTCTGGGTTGCTCCAACCCACACTGACCCTTCACCCCTGAAATTCAGCAGCAAATGATGGCCGTTGCAACACTGTGTCTCATAAGCCCATATTGTGGACAGCTTTCCACCTACTGCCATATTTCCTGAGCATCTTCCTCATCGCAGGCATCATCTTAGGAACTATGCTATATGCTAAGGGCATTTTCTCATTAAGCCTTATGACACTCCTATGAAATTGATATTAATGTCCCCATTTAACAGATAAAGAAAAAAAGCCTCAAATGACTAAAAGGTACATAAAATTGCAGACAGATTTCCTGAGTCCAACTCTAGTAAAACTTTATCTGTGAAGTTTCACATTTAAGTTTAAACAATTGAATATGAAATGTCTTTAAGTAAAAAATGGCATTCTAAGAAGTGTCATTATTTTTTTATCCATGCACAATTTAAAAGCAATGCCACTTTCTTTCTGTAAAACACCCTGGACTTGCACAGCTGCTCATCTGGTCTTCTGATAACACAGTGAGAGCTGGGTGCAGCTCCCCACCCCCTGCCAACTAAGTCTAGATCTCATAAGGATGGGACCAGGCCTTGAGCTTCTTCAGATGCCTCCTAGAGTGTCACATGGGGTGGAGCAAATGAAGGTGTTTGAAGAGCCACGTCACATCCTGAAGAGTGTCTGCCAACTAGCAGGAGGACAGTGGGTGCAGAAGCAGGGACACCACTCTCCAGAAGTGCTGCCTTATAAAGTTAAATGTTGCCTTGGCAGCTATGAAGACAGTGAGGGAAACATGGCAGGGAAGCAGTGAAAAAGCAAAGTCTGTTTTGGAGTCTCTCTTACACAAAAGGTAGTTAAAAGGAGTTACTTCTTTCATGCTTGATTTCCACTAACCATGGACCAAGCCTAATTCAGCCAGGCTCACTCCAGATTCACTCCTCCCCATTAAAGTCCAGATATGCCTGTAGCTACAATGCAGGCTAGGGCAGCACTATTTGGAAATGGCCTCCTGCCATGTCTTAGGAGATGCGTAAGGAGGGGAGCTGGGGAGGATTTTGGAAAAGTCAGAGATCCTCTTCCACGAACAGTGCTACTCAAAGCTCTAGGAAATTTGTCAATGTGGGTGGAATCGTGAATGGAGTGACACAGAAATAAAGCGTACACGGTTGTCTGAGGAAAAGACAGTGTGAATAGTAGAGAGGCACCACCAACTGACAATGGATGCAGAATTCCTTTACAGTTAAAGGGCATGAGATGTCTTTAACCATAATGTATGTGGAATCTTACAAAGCTTGATAAACAAACAGAGGTCCAGTCCCAGATGGAGGTACAGTGTCTTTGGGTGGCCCAAAGATCCACTGTAATCCATGCAACCCGGGTGATATCCTATGGAAGCAGGATGTTATCAGATGCGAGAAGCTCCATTTGCCATTTTCAGAACGGTCTTTCATGCCCTGTCTGGCCTAAGCTTCTCCATCCCTTTCCTTCTGAAAACCAAAGTTCTGTGCCTAGTTATTCTCCAGATGGAAGGAGCCACTGCAGAACAAGCCAGCACATTCTTGAGTGCTTAATGTGTGATGGGTGAATATTGAGCTGATTTCCCAAGCTGAACATTTTCCTGCAGACTCAGCCCTAGATCTGCCTTAGGCCCACTCTTGCAGTTCAGCACCTCCACAGTCTGATGTGACCTCAGCATTTTGGGGCTCTCCCTCTGCCTACAATCACAAAGCAGCCTATTTAGTTGAACTCAGGAAAAGACAGACAACACATAGCATTTGTATCATTAATCTTTGAGTATTACTATTTAGAAGTGAAAAATACATAAATGGCCCACAATAGATATCATTAATTATTAATATTTTATTGTGGCCATCTGAGTAAGCATTAGAGCTGCTATCAGGAGTACATACAACCATCCCTTGCTATCCATGGGAATTGGTTCTAGGACCTCCTTGGTGTGATGGTTAATACTGAGTGTCAACTTGATTGGATTGAAGGATGCACAGTATTGATCCTGGGTGTGTCTGTGAAGGTGTTGTCAAAGGAGTTAACATTTGAGTCACAGTGGGCTGGGGAAGGCAGACCCACCCCTTAATCTGGTGGGCACAATCTAATCAGCTGCCAGTGAATATAAAACAGGCAGAAAGATGTGAAAGGGCAAGACTGGCTTAGCCTCCCAGCCTACATCTTTCTCCCGTGCTGGCTGCTTCATGCCCTCGAACATCAGACTCCAAGGTCTTCAGTTTTGAACTCGGACTGGCTCTCCTTGCTCCTTAGCCTGCAGACAGCTCTACTGTGGGAACTTGTGACCATGTGAGTTAATACTTAATAAACTCATATATATATATATATTCCATTAGTTTTGTCCCTCTAGAGAACCTAACACACTTGGATGCCAAAATTCACAGTTGATCAAGTTCCTGATAAAAATAGCAAAGTATTTGCATATAAGCTATGCACATCCTCCCTTAGGCTTTAAGTTATCTCTAGATTACTTGTAATAACTTATAATACCTAATACAACATAAATGCCATGTAAATAGCTGTTATCCTGTATTGTTTAGGGAATAATGAGAAGAAAAATAGTTTGCATAGGTTCAGTACAGATATAATTTTTTTCCAAATATTTTCCATGCAAGTTTGGTTAAATCCACAGGTGAGGAATCTATGGATATGGAGGAGCAACTCTATTACTAGCAATTTGAGTAAGGCAGATCTAATTTCTGAAAAGATGTAGCCTGCCTGGAGATGCCAGGAGGTTAGACAGAGGGAGATGAATTTCCCTGCTCTGAAGAAGATAACTGTTCCCAACAATTAGAAAAAAGAAAAGTCCCAGTAATAGATATCATTTTAAAGAGTGGCTCTGAGGAAGGACAGGACATGCTGACAGGGGCATAAGTGAAGAGATTGCTGTATTTCTTAGTGTCTTAGAGGGTTTAATGAATAGGTAAGAATCGTTAATTAGCACATCCATTGTTGAAATGCAAATATGGTTGCTAACCCAACCAGCTCTACTCTATCTTACATTTACTGTGTCCTTGTTTACAAGGTAATTGTTCCAGAATCCTTGTTAATAAATTGCTGCTACAGTAGGGGTGAGAGATTCTTAAGAGAAATTCTAGGAAAACCCTGGTTAGAGCCCAGCTGGGTATTGGAGGGAAAGATTGAGTTGTCTTAGGACAAAGCCCCAAGGACCAAAGACTGTACTGTAAAAGGAAGCAACTGAGCAATAGGGCTTTCCATCCTGCGGTTTTGGTCTTAACACCTGTGCTTTTCCAACAAATGTTTGTGGATTCATCTGTAGCCCTAGGACTTCCCTTTGGCTTTGATTGATACAGAATAATGATAATTTTATAATTAAGAGCTATCACTTACTGAGTACCGAGAAATACGTCATCTCTTTTAAATGTCACAGCAACCCTCTGGAAGATCCAGCTACTATCTTTAGTTTTGAAGCAGAAAAACCAAGGTTTAGGAAGATTAGCTCAATCTTCTCGGCCTACTCATTGGGATTAGAACCAGGTCCGTCTAATTTTCCTGCCAAGGTATATTACTCAGGCACATTTATTCTTTACAGGAAAAAAATGATGGTAAATTTCCTTTCTAATTTTTCAGTTTGTCCCTCTCCGTATCACTAATATACACTTATCAGTATTCCAGGAAGTTTTACTTGTTTATAGCTCCACAAATAAAATGTGTGAGTTTATGCACCAATGCCTTTGCAGTTGCTGTTTCATTTGCTTTAAGCCTATTAAGAAAAAAAAATACCAAAACCTGAATGTAAGTTTTGAAAGATGATTATATTACCATTTAAGTCCATATACCTTTGCTCCACTAGCAGAGGTCAGGCCTCTAGAGCCTGCTGGACAAATGCAGCCAATCACTGTTTTTTATAAGTAATGTTTTATTGAAACACGGCCACACCTGTTCATTTAAATACTGCCTATGCTGCTTTGTGAGACAATGGTCTGATTGAGTAGTTATGACAGAGGCCTTCTGGCCCACAGAGTTTAAAACATTTACCACATGGGCCCCAACAGAACTAGTTTGCTGACCTCTGTTCTAAGGGGACTTGACTGTGTTTGATTTACTATTTACTATTGATTAGCGCCCAGATATTTTGTACTGTTTAAAGGTTAGAGGTGAACTTACAGAAAACTGACAAGGGGAAAGGCTAGTAGTAAAGAATCTTAAAAGTTACAGTTTTATTGCCCTGCAGGATAAACCGGCTTAACCAGCTTTGTATCTCACTTAGCTATCTCTTCTCAGCATTCCTTTTTATTTCACAGACTATAAAATCTCTGTTCTTATGTTCTCTTTTGTACTGATTTTGTTATCCCGCTGGTGTTTTTATTAAAAGGTTAAATCAAACTCTCTCTCTTCCTCCCTCCCTACCTCCCTCCCTCTCCCTCTCCCCCCACCTATCCAAACACACACACACACACACACACACACACACACACACACACATATACACACACTCTTGAGAACTTTATTTTGAGAAGCTCTTGCATCCACTTTTAATCACACTTCAATACTTAGTGGTTGTCCCCTCCTCTGGGAAATCTTCCCTGATGGGGTCGCTCCATCCTGTTCTTGGTCTTGGTTTTTCTAACTAGCCTCTCTCTGCACCTGAAGCATCCTGAGTACCTTTTTCTCAGCACAAATTCTCTCAGTTTATGAGTGAAGCAAAGGATGCAGAGCAAACAAGGCATAAATCTACTGCAGGGTCTGAGAGAAAAGCTCAGGTGTGTACAGGACAGATTGGGGCAGGGATTGCTATTGAGGAGTCCAGGATTTTGTGAAACATCTAACTAGACTTTTGATAACTTTACTCATGACTTTCTCCATCTCAAGCATCTAATCTCAAACTCTTCAGAACTATTAGGAGCCCCAGGCTATAGTAACCTGGAATCAAAGGCAGAAAATCATTGATTACTTAAATGTAAAATAAGTAAGTGCCTCATTACACGCCTGCCATCTGTAAAAGATATATATAAACTTAGAAGCATGTTACCAAAACATCTGGGAACAGAGAGTTCAAGAAGCTTCTAGCGAGCAATGAATAAATAAATAAATGAAACCCAATCAGGGAAAGTACCCGCTGTTGCCATTTTAAGATGTCATTGGTAGGCTCATGATTTAGTATGTTCTTCAATGTTTTACTTTGGAGACAAAACATGTCTGAGTGCCCCTCCGCACAGTTCATACCCCCTCCGCACTCCACATCCCATTTTCTTCATTAGAACTAGTTCCTTACTGCCAGACTTTTAGGAACCCAATGACCATGGCAAAGCTTTGTGTTAGAGGCCAAATTCTGTAGCTGGCTTTTTAGTTTCCACATAATATCTGCATTTGCAAGTTCATTTTGCATGAGTGAAACTCCTCTAGCTATTATTAACTTCTGAGATTAGTGTGGATTTCTGGCAGGTAGTGTTCTTGGCACCATTAAAGAAAGACTTGGTTTTCTGAGATGTGCTCCATTCAGCCTTCCAAAGTTATTGTCTTTCTTCCTGTCCACCCCCACTCTAATCTGCCACCAAGGTAAGAGGCAGAATCACGTGGGCTGTCAAAGCCAGCTCCTTTTTCCCAGAGATTACAAAGTATGTGTAGCAAAAAGAGGTTCATTAACCCTCAGACTTTGTCTAACTCCTGACGCTTTTTTATGGACTTCAGACAAAGTTTGAAAAACTGTCATCCAGATGACCCCTTCAGTCCATGAGAGATGTCAACAAGGTGGTGGAGGGGAGGATGTCAGAGGTGGTCTTGAATGGAGATGCCATGATATAAGAGGTTGTCCTCTATTAGGAAGCCTGCCATCAGCACAGAGTAATGGGGAAACAGGTGGGTGCTCACTCCATGGTAGCAGCATGCATTTTAGAGTCTTGTTAGAACAAGAAAGCTGTAGATGGAACCAAGGTGAAAAGGTAGCAAGCAAAGATTGTAAATGGGCATTTATTCTTTCTGTTCTGGGTCTTGTTGCCTTATAATTTGATTCAAACACCTGAACTTTCAAATGTCTGAGCAACCATTCAAAGACTTCACAGATTCACAGATTTTAGACGTGGCTATTCCTATCCCCTCATGCCACACCCAATACTGCAGCCATAGATTGGATCCCCACTGAAATGCCATCTACTGTCTTCTTAATGAATCTACAGGATTTTTTAAAAAGAAACGAACAAATGCTTTCTGAATAAATAAATGGATTATCCCTATTGCAAAAGGATTTTCATTTTACAAAAGGGAACATGAGCTTTTATTCCTACACTAAGTTCCTTTACCACACTTTAAAAGTAATTGGGTTCTGACCCAGTGACAAAGCAGATGCTCATTTATGGTATAAAATGAAAAAAGGTCAACCATAGTTTATTAGCCCATTCTCAAGCTGCTATAAAAACTGCCTGAGACTGGGTAATTTATAAAGGAAAAAGGTTTAATTGACTCACAGTTCTGCATGGCTGAGGAGGCCTCAGGAAACTTACAATCAGGAAGGGGAAGGGGAAGTAAACACGTCCTTCTTCACATGGTGGCAGGAGAGAGAAGTACAGAGGGAACTGGGGAGAAGCCCCCATAAAACCACCTCATAAGAACTCGCTCACTCTCCTGAGAGCAGCATGGGGGAACCACCCCCATGATCTAATCACCTCCCATGAGCTCCCTCTCACCACACGTGGGGATTACAATTCAGATCATAATTCAAGATGAGAATTTGGGTCGGGACACAGCCAAAACATATCCTACAATAATGACAGCCAGTCTTGGCAAAGTCATGGGGATTCTTTTTGTGCCAGAAGGAGGGGACTGGGAGAACAGGTGAGAGATTGCGTGACAGGAAATATCCCTGTGCACGTGCTTATAGATTGTGTCTTTGACACAGTGGAACCTTCAAGGAAGGAATTTCCTCCAGTACAGGAAATAGAAGCAGGGTATGCCTCACATATTAGGCAGATTGGGCTGTTATATATGTGGTGTGATTTGCAGCGTACTGTGAAGGTCTTCCTGTATGAAATTATGTCCCCACTCACTACTGAGGCCTACCTTACTATAATTGAGGAAAATCTTTCAGTCCTCAGAGAAATTTTAAATTAATTCTCGAAGAAAAAGAAAAATAGTGAAACTCATGTTGAGATGTATGTGACTAATAGCATATCCTTTTGGGAGATTAGACTGGTGCTGATGCCTGGCAGTGGTCAGTGGCTGGAGAGGGGAGTAGTGCCTTGGCCTGGACACAAGGATGAAGAAAGAAGAACATAAGGCAATTGAAAATAGTCTTTGCTGGTTGACTTTAAATCAGGGCATGAATATAAGAGTTATCAGAGCAAGAGAAAGCCTTTTTTTTTCTTTTGAGACAGAGTTTCACTCTTGTTACCCAGGCTGGAGTGCAATGGCAAAATCTCAGCTCACCACAACCTCGCTTCTCAGGTTCAAGCGATTCTTCTGTCTCGGCCTCCTGAGTATCTGGGATTATAGGCATGTGCCACCACACCCAGCTTATTTCTATTTTTAGTAGAGATGACGTTTCTCCATATTGGTCTGGCTGATCTCAAACACCCAACCTCAGGTGATCCGCTTGCCTCAACCTCCCAAAGTGCTGGGATTACAGGCATGAGCCACTGCGCCTGGCCATTTTAAGCTGATATGTATGTTTTAAAAGTTGGAAAACTTGGTTTTGGGCTCCAATACGCAAAGAAATGAGACTCTAGAATTCAGCTCATCCAAGTTCATGGAACTAGACTGCAAAATGTGGTTTCTCTCTGAGCGTTTGAAGGCAAAGAAGCAGAGCCACACCTCCATGTTGGTAGCTCTACCATTTCAAGAGTGGGGAAAGAATATTTCCAAGGTCAAAGCTCTATACTTGACTACAACTGGTCAACTTTGTATGTCTAGGAGGTAAAGCCAATACTCAGCATGTGTGCCATTATTCTTCCTTTCCAAGTGACCGAAAATGCTAACTTTCTAAGTGATAATCAATAACATTCCAAGTGATAGTCATTGCTAACTCATCAGAGCACTCTTCCTGCTTAGCCAATTTTGAGCCTCAGAATCTTCAACCTAGCTCTCCAGGCTGCGAGAATTTGTTGATTGCACTTGTCTATTGGGTCAAAATTTATTTTCCTTTCTTGAGTAAAATCAACAAAGAGGTTCCACATATAAATTCTTCAACAATTCCCTCTCTATGCATTTTTCCCTGAAGAGGCAAATTAGTACAGGGTACTGTAGAAGATACGTAGTAGATTTATGAGCATTTGATGAAAATTCATGTAAAAACAAGAACACACAATCAACCCATTAACAATAATTCCTGACAGTGAGGTGAAAGCAAGTACTACCTGGAGATTGTGAAAGTATATTTGCTAGGATTGCTCATTCCCTGTTGACTCTGGAAGAGAAATAATTCACTGAGGCCTTATCTGTGCAGAGCTCCAGCCATGTTCAACAAGAAGAATGCATTGTAGTTTATGTTTTAATGAATTTTCCTGATCAGAAAACAGCAGTATCATGATGAATTAATATGTTTATACCAGGTTTAGGCCTTTAGGAAGTGCCTGGAGTTCACCAGTATGGTGGGCTCTGGAGCAGCTCCTTGTAAAATATCTTTAAACAAAACCACAGTGGGCTCAAGTTTCAGCAATCCTGCCCAAACTGTTCAGATTCCAAAACCTTCTCTTATATTCCATGTCACTGGAATTGACCTAACCTCTCTTGTTGAACAAGGAAAAGTTCAATAGCAAAATGTATTTTCTTGTTGTTGTTGATCTAGTAGGAGATGCCAAATAACACGTTTTACTACACGTTTCAGTCAATGGTGTTTTGTGAGAAAACCATCAAGAAAAACAATTCTGTTCAAAATGTGTATATGACTCTCAGGAGAAAACAGAATCTGGGCCCCTTTAAAGAAAACAAAACTTTAGTTCAGCCATGAAATCCCTCCCCAGAGAGAAAAGTTGTGAAAAATAAAAGTTAGAAAAGATGTACTTTCGGTGTTTACTATCTATTAGAATTAAAGAACAGCACAGCAGGCTAAAGGACTACTACAGGGAAATCTACACTACTAGTTTAGGTAAGGAAAGTGGATTGGGAGATGCAAGTTCCCCATATTAACCACTACTCCAGAATCTGGAGCATCTGCCAAGAACCACATATATTTTCCTCTCTATCCACTCCCACACTCCTCCTGACCACCTTCAAGGTTGTTATTATCTCACTGTTGCAGGGGAGCACCATGAGATGCATGAGTCACTGGCCAAGAGTCACTATGGAGGGAGAAGGTTGATTGTGAAAAGAGACTCAAAGTAAATTTTCAGCCCCAATTTTGGATAAGGATCAATAATGGCTTTGTTCAGAGTTTCTGTATATTTGACTCTTGTTCTTAAACTTGCTTACTTAATCCTCATAATTTCATCCCACAAGTTCATTGAACAATTCCTCTATTTAAAGCATGTGTCTACTGCTGGGGACACTGCCTGCAAGATCTGAATGGGCATAGCTGGAACATGGGAAGCCAGAGCTCAGGACAGGTTATAGATACACGGAGTGGGCTGAAAGCAACAACCAGAGTATGGGTCACCAGAAACAAGATGAGGGTGCCAGATGCATACTGTATCTACTCCATACATTCTCATTTTAGCTCTCTGTAGCCCTTTCCTAAGTGAAAATACCCAAAAGAATTTACCTGGGCTATTATATGTGAGGTGGCTGAGTGGACTTGGCAAATATGAAATTATAAGTCTTAATAAACAGTGTGGTATCTGATGAATTTTATAGCTCACTCAACTGGCATAAAATAAACACCTTTCAGATAAAGAGAATCATCTGAATGTTTGCAAGCCTAGGGGAATTGGAAATGGCACAAAAAGAGACAGCAGGGTTTGGGGCTGTGTCACCCCTGCCATATCTCATATTCTGTGTATTGATTTGGAAGAGACTTCTGAATCTCTCCACTCACTTCTTTGGATGGAGCCCCGGCGTGGGAAGCCATGCGTGGTTGCAGTAAGCTGAGATGATGGCTATTATATCCAAGAGTACCATATTGAACCAGCAAAAACAGATAATTGAGTTACCTTCAGAATGATCATTCACAGTAAAAGGCTTTGGATTCCTTTAAATGAGGAGCAGCTGTGACTTTAAAGTACCACCCGGCAAACATATACATTCCCGTCTCCAGCTCCATTCAGAAGAAACCGAAGTCTGGAGTGGATTAAAAGCAGCCTGCAAATCTGTTCCCTCTACCTTCCCATTTGCCTCTGGAAAAATCCCAACAAAGCTGAGTGGCAGCCACACATGCTACTGCCTTTACACACATGCACGGCCTTCTGCTCCATGCTTCTGGCTCCATGCCCTGTACCAGAAAAAAAAATCCACACATGAACACCAATGACAAATCCTGCATTTAAAAAAAAAAAAAAAGCTATATCCAGTCAGGAGCAGTGGCTCACACCTGTAATCCCAGTACTTTGGGAGGCCGAGGCGGGTGGATTGCCTGAGGTCAGGAGTTTGAGACCAGCCTGGCCAAATGGTGAAACCCCATCTCTACTAAAAATGCAAAAAATTAGCTGGGCATGGTGGTGGGCACCTGTAATCCCAGCTAGTCAGGAGGCTGAGGCAGGAGAATCGCTTGAACCCGGGAGATGGAGGTTGCAGTGAGCCAAGATTGCGCCATTGTACTCCAGCCCGAGCAACAGGAGCAAAACTCCGTCAAAAAAAAAAAGGCTATATCCACTCAATGCCACCTTGTCTTGGATCCCCCAAAACGTCTTCTGGCGAACAAACTGGCAAGAATCAAACCTACGCCTAATGTAAGGAAAAGCAAGGGAGACAAAAGGCAAAAGGGCAAACGAGGATAGGACACCACACAGAACAGAACAGAAGCCACAAGGTCTATACTGATTTCCTAGTCTCGACATGCCCTGAAAGCAGATGGCATTTTTTTGGACACAGTCAGATGTGCCCAGATGGCTCGTATGGTTCATTCCACATGGACTGCCCACTTGGAAATGCCAGAGCCCCATTTCTTTCTGTGCTTCTGCAGAGCCATCAGTGTAGGGAAGTCACAATCCCCTCACCCAGCACCACTAACACAGCAAGCATTTGCTCTTTAAAACCTGTAAGCACTCAGCTGCATGCTGGGGAAATAATGGTGAATAAGACGTGGGTCAACATTCATGGGGTGGTGGGAGAGATAAAGGCAGGTAAATGCAATTTATGCAGTATGATGAGGTTTATATGTGAAAGCTGTCATGTGACCCAGAGGAGCGGCAAGGAACCTAAGGTGTTATCAGGGAAGGCAGCCACTGGCTGGAATCTCAAAAGATGAGTAGAAATTAGTCAGAGAATGGGGTAGTTTGGCCCCCAGTGGGAGGATATTTCAGGCCAAAGGGACAGCACACCAAAACTCTAGAGGCCAGAAAGACCATGGCATTCATAGAAAAAGTACTGGGTGTGATAGATTAGATTACTCTTCAGGAAATATCTGCACCTTCTCCTCCTGCCTCCTGGGGTTGTCTCTGGCACGCAACTTGACGTTGGACTGGGAATACGACTTGTGTTGGCCACTGGCATGTTAACAGACATGACGTGAGCACAGGCTTAGTGTGTGCTTGTGCAGTCAGGTCCTGTCCTTTGTGCTCCTCCCTTTTCGCCTGACAGCATCATGTCTTGCCACCCCCCAGGCCCGCACAATGAGGTGTGTGTAGAGCAGACTTGACTCTAACCTCAGCTGAGCTCAGCCTCAACTCCAGATGATGACACACACGGGAGTGGTAAATAAATGCTTGCTGTTGTATGGCAGTGAACTCCGGGGTAGCTTGTTACACAGCTTTACTGAAACCGTAGCAGGTAAGGTGAAGAATAGAAAGAGAGGACGCTGGAGAGGAAAAAAGCTGCCAATTGTAGCCAACTGGAATGAGCAGAAAAGAGCCAAAGGAAGCAAAAATGACCCTGAGGTTTGGGGCAGGGACTGCCTTCTTTTGGGTGCTCACCTGGGCTTGGCACCTAGCACAGTTCTGAGCACACAGCAGCTCCTTGGTAATGACAGCTGAATTACCAAACCAACTAGTCCTCAGCCAGGGCCAGTGAGCTGCACATACATCAGCACCAAAGACTACCTGCAGCACTGGATCAAAACATTTAAAGCAAACTTTTTTGCTGTGGTCACAGCCTAGAAACTCTTTCAAGTTAGCAGGACAATCATATAAACTTATTTAATGTAACTAGAACTCGGATGAACATCAAAGAGAAGACAAACTCATATTATAATTATATTTTGTCTGGAACTCTCAGGCTTAAGAAAAATCTCACAAGCCTCTAATATAGATAATATTGGGTACAATAAAATGCCCAGTCACTGAGATCAGAAATACTTCTTCAGTAAACATTTATTAAGCAGGCTGTATATGCACTGCATTGATAGTCCCTAGAAGATACAAGGTGACTCTTTAAGATGGTCTTTTAAAAGTACAGACATATGTGCCATCTTATTTCAAGTATACCAGTATCACAATTTTTTGTTGAGCTAACCTCGTAGTAACCAGTGTTGTGGTTTGCCTTGAAATGAGCTTTCTTAAGGTAAAGTAGAGTTAGCTATTCTTTATGATCACTAGAATTGAGAATCAAAAGGTTCTCAGAGCCACTGATGAAATTCAGAGGGAATGCACCCAACGAATCTCCAGCATCATCCTCTTCTAGCAGAGCCGGGGGTAGTTTTTATTCCACTCTTTCAGGGCTCTCTGGGGCAGCCTCTGTGGTGAATGAAAGGAGGGCAGTGAGCCTGAGACATGAGAGCCAGGAGCCAGAGCCCATGGGATGAGGTATGGAAAACAAATTCTACAGAAAGATAAAGTCAGGGAAGAAACTAGGGAAGATGGCCACAAAAACATACGCTGCCTTTGTGCTCTTCATACAATGTGACTTTGACACTCCTCCCATGTGGAAGGACTTGTGACCACATTGGAAATGATGCCACTGAGTTCTAAGTCTTGGCCATAAAAGGCAACATAGTTTCCACCTGGTTCTCTTGTGATACTAGCCTTTGGGGCCCTGAGACACCATGTAAGCATCTGAGTGCCCTGAAGCTGCCATGTTCTGAGGAAGCCCACACCACATGCAGAGGCCACAAGAAGTTCTGGCCACAGTCCCAGCTTTGTTCCAGATGACAGCCAGCATCAACTGCTGGGCCTGTGCATGAAGACAGCTTTGGACAATTCCAGGTCCTGGGTTTGGGTGACCCATAGCCTTTGTGTCTTCCTCGTGAGGACCTCAGACATCAGGAACAGGGAAAAATCATCCCTGCTGCATTTCTTCTAAAATCTACAGAATCCAGAAATGGTAATAGCTTTCTTTCACTATGCTTAGTCACATGGCAATAGACAACTGGAATAGGAACATGAGGGGGCCTGCCTCCCTAATCTTTCTTTGTGTCCTCTGCAGAGAAAGGTGAGCAGGTCATCTGCCCTACACAGGCTGGAATTATATCTTGCAGACCCCAAGCAGTAACAAAAGCATATGAAAGAGGCACAGATATGTTTCACTGTACAGGAACTAGAAAGACACTCGTCCCTTTGGAAAAGTGGTTCAAACTGAGAGCAATTTTGCCCCTCAAGGGATATTTGGCAATCTGGACGCATTTCTGAGTGTCACAACTTAAGGGAATGGTACCGTTGTCATCTAGTAGGCAGGGGCCAGGGTGCTGCTAAACATCTCTCAATACACAGAACAGCCCCTGGGTAACAAAGAATTATCCAGTCCATCGAGTCAATAGTGCCGAGGTTGAGAAACTCTGCTTTAGAAGACAGTAACTACTCACAGCTGGGTAATTTGCTAAGAATCTTCCATTTTCACAAAGGAATGCTACCTGGGCCAGGAAGACAAGGCTATATATGACAAGGTATAATTGAAGATTCTTTTTCTTCTCTTTCAGGTGTTAAATAAATGAAGCAGGCTGTCTACCCCAGGGTGCCCAGCCCCCACAATGTCCTCTCTGAACCTTGCCTTCCACACTAGGCTCCCTTTAAAACAGAGCAATTAACTTCCTGCTCTCAGACTCACTCTGGAGGACTGCTTCTTTCAAAAAAAAAAAATATATATATTTATCGATACACACACACATATAAAATATATATTCACTAAGGATAGTAAATTTTAGGACAGTGTCTGCTGCAGGTGTCCAGGACATTGTTGCTGTAGTAAAAGCTATCTAGTTTCAATGTATCACTCACCAGCTTCTCTGACAAAAAGGCATTGGAGGTGTGGGGCCCCAGGGATCCACTACCACCAATAATTGAACACAGTGTGCCTAGTCCTGAGCTGGGTGCTATGTTTTAAGTAGAACAAGGTGTAGGCAGACTGTCCTCAAAACTGCTGGGGTGTTTGCAGGTGGCTGGACATAAACCTTCTTCAGCAAGATTTACGCCCTGTTTACCTTTGACAGCAAGGGGAAAGTGCGGCTCAAAGTCCCCTTCACTTTTACAGTGAGGGGCTGATTTATGGGCCTGCTCATTCCGACACCATGGAAAGTTGCCCTGCAGGATACACCCTCTGCAAGGCAGGCAGCATGGGGCTGAGGTCAGAGGCACACTCAGCAGGAATCGATGCCAGTGGCCAAATTCCCAGCAGAGACTTCTAGGGGAGGACTGTGCAATAGTGCTGAAAACCAGGCCAAGACAAAATATAAGGAAAGGATGAAAGTCTTATGAGACGGTCAATGTTTTCCAAAATAAAAAGAGTTCCTTTCTCTCTGATTATACAAGTAATTATGATCATTGGGGAAAAAAGGACTTTAGATAATATGGAGCAATAAAAAGGAAGTAAAAGTATCACAGGGAAAAAATAAGGGTCAGGGAGAGTAATTTTACACTGGAGAAATCTAACAAATGCTACCTCAACCAGGAGGTCAAGGTCAACGTCAACAGTGATAAATCAGGTACCTTGAAACAATGTGATGAAAATGGCACTTACCACTGTGGTCTTCCTCCTCAAAACCCATAACCTCAGTCTAATCATAAAGAAATCATGAGGCAAATCCCAGTTGAGGGGCATTCTTCAAAATACCTGACCAGTATACTTCAAAACTATCAAAGTCATCAAAAACAAGGGAGGTCTGAGCAACTATCGCAGCCAAGAGGAGCCTAAGGTGACATGACAACTAAATGGAATGTGCTGTGCAGAATGAGACCCTGGATCAGAAAAAGGGCATTAGGTAAAAAGTTAGAAAATCTGGGTGAAGTGCTGACTCTAGTTATCAATAACGTATAAGTATCAGCTCATTAATTGTATCAAATGGACCACATCAATATAAGATGTTAACAACAGGGTATACCAGGAGTGGGGTTTATGGGAACTCTCTGTACCATCATTTGACATTTTTATGTATATCTGAAGTGGCTCTAAAAAAATAAAGTTTATTAAACAACAAAAGGAAATGAAAAATCATCCATAATTGTGTCCTCCAGGCATAAATACTATTAATAACATGGTTTATAGCCTTCTCTTTGCATATACAATCATTCTGTGGGTATACAGATTATTTGTATCTTCTAACCCGAATAAAGGCTATTCTATACTTATGTTTTTAATCCTTTTCATTCCCACTCTGGCCCTCATTTGCAGATCTGGCTGGCCATTACTATCCAATCCATTACAATCCATTACTATCACATTCCATATTCAGGGGAAGGTGATGTATATGTACAAAGTACATTAGAACATCTTAAACTCAGGCATACTTCACAAATTAGCCTGGGCTAGGATACAATGCATATTTTAGGAGGATATCTGCTAGGCAAGGACTAGTTTAAACAATATTATAAAGGATACATGCAGCCTATAAGAGAAGGAGAGGGAGAAGAGCCCAAACTTTTGCCATCATATTATATGCCACTCATTTCACAAGTGCCACCTCTTTCAAATCTCATGGAAATCCTGCAAGATCATGTGCTCATTTTCAGGAGAGAAAACTGGGGTCTGAGGGATATCTGTGACTTGCCCAAAGTCACACAACCAAATCACCCGTAGTGTGGGGGAGCCAGTGTCTGGACCCACATCCAATTCTAAAACCTGGGCTCTTTTTCGCGCATAAGGCCATGCTATTGCTTGGACTGAGCCTTCTAGAGATAAGAACACTAAGAACAAACGGGTATAAGACTAAGCACAGTTCAGCCACTGGAACCGTGTTCATTAACCATGTCATGTGTCATTGTTTAGTGTAGAATATCTGAGTGGTATATGCGGCCCTATGTAAACCAGGGTGAATGCCATTTAGCTAAGGACAGAACATCTAAGCCTCTGTTTCAAGGCCCCCGTAGTTCTGAGGGAGCAAACCACCAGACTGGATGCAAAGACTCCTGGTTCTCAGCCCCAGGGATCTCATTTAGTAGGTCTAGTTTATGGTCTGGGGATTGGTTATCTTTTTAAGCTCCCCAGGTGATACTGACGCACAGTCAGATATGAAAACCACTGGGATGGATGGGCCCTTCTAGCTTTGAGAGTCTAAGAGTAAGTGATTAGCAAATTAAATCCTCGTAATTAACTTTTCACAAATCTCACTTATAATTCCAAAGAGGCTCTTCTGGTCTTAATACCATTTCCTTGGAGAAAGGGGTTGGGGAAGAGAGAAAGAGAGAGAGAGAGATCCACAGTCTACTAGCATTCTTCTATCCTCCACACAGAACACTGGTCATGGGGGAAGAATTCTTGAAATTTCAAAAAAGCACAAATAGTTCAAGTGGGAAAACTTTCCTGAGACCCTTTGATCTAACCCCTTATGGTACAGACAAGGTACCAAAGTTCTGAGGACCATGCTCAAACCTGGATTGTCCACCTTGAACCCATACATGAACCAGAGTCCAACGAGCAGATGGTGTGGCTGTGGGTCACGTCTGCTAGCACAGGGCATCTTCACCCAGATCAGCCACTGCATAGCGTGACACATTCCTACTACCTCCTAGTACAGCAGTCTATGAGGGTCTGTGTCAGACAGCGGGAACACTCATCTGTGCTCCCCACCTCATTCGGTAACAGCCCGTAAAGTCCACCCCAGTGTCTGGAAAACATAGATAAGCTCAGTCCATGTTGGATTAAGATAGTAGCTGGTCAGGCTATAGGGGAGCAGGGAGGATGCTGCATCCACACACTGAGTATCTTCAGGTCTGGAAGAAGGACTGCCAACACTTCCCCTTCTGGTCTCCAAGACGTGTGTTCCTCTGAGTCTCAGGCAGGAAAAGCCTCGTGTGAACTAGTGGCCAGGCCTGTGCACTAAACAGTGCTAGTCTTGGCCCAGTTATCAGACAATCTCACAGGGTCCCCACAAATAAGAGTTCTCTGAAAAGCTCAGTGCCACACAACACCTGACAATTCTGAGTGCACCATTCACTGAGCACCTCTGAGGCCAGGGGTGGAACTGGACATTTTATGTGTATTTCCTAATTTCATTCTTTCTGCCACCCTTGTGGGAGAGATTCATTACTCTTCCTTTATAGATGAGGCTCCGAGGGCTAAAAACACTGGCTGTGAGGGATTGATAGAGCTGGGACTCGAACCCAGGCATAAGCAGGGTCGACTTACAGAGGCCTTTGAGTTGATGTTATAGATTCAGATTTGATTCCAAAAGATATGGGGTCACAGACAGACTTATAGCCCTAGACTTGCATTTCAAATAGATTCCACTGGCTGGAGTACAGAGAAGAATGTGGAATGGATGCAGACGGAGATCTATCACTAAGTTTCCTAGAGGAGGAGGTGGCGGAGGTGGGGAGAGAGAGAGATCAGTCAGAGAAAGAAGAAAACCAGGGTGCTGGTACTGTCCCAGGGCCTAAAGGTTAATGACCTTCTCCATCAGAAGGTGCTCTTCAAATTCAGATTCCAGGGCCCAACCCAGATATGCTCTGGGAAAAAAAAGCCTAGAAATTGGCATTTTTCAATAATTTAAGATCAAGAGCTCAGGCCCTGGATCCAGAGTGCCTTTGCTTCCCCCCAGCTCCATCACTCACTAGCACCGTGACTCTGGACAAGAGAGTTGCCCTTTCGTCAGACTGGGCATCATGCTAGTCTCTGCTCCATGTGGAAGTTATACGGGTTAAATCAGTTAACACATGCAAACCCCATAAACTAATTCTAGACCATGAGTAAGAGTTCAATTAGTATCCAAAGACTTCTGAAGGGGGCATTGCTGATTAAATATCAACTGGTGGAGCCTCAGTTTCCATGACATCTCTGCAGAGATGCTTTAGTTATGGGCCTAATCTGGGGCTCAAGAAATCCTACTGAAGGCGAGGCCAGCCCCATGACTTGGTGGTATCTCCATTAGCTATGAGACTTACCAGTATCTACTTCCTCCCATGCGGATTCAGGCATGAAGGCAGCATCTTAACCGTCATGTGTTGCACTGTGTCCTCTAAAAGAAATCCTACCTCACTGATACCTGTGAATGTAACCTTATTTGAAAATAGGGTCTTTGCAGATGATTAGGTGGAAATAAGTTCATTGGGGTGGTCCCTATTTCAATATAAATGGTGTCCTTAACAGAAGGGGAGATTTGAACACAGTGTAAAGAAGGAAGACAACATGGAGACACAGGGAGAATGTCATTGATAAGGCAATGCCTGGGGCTAGAGAAGCTAAGAGAGAGGTCTGAACAGATCCTTTTGCACAGCCTTCAGAAGGAACCAAACGGGACGACACCTCGATCTTGGACTTCCAGACTCAAGAGCCAACGAATTTCTGTAGTTTAAGCTAACAAGTGTGTGTTTGTTTCAGCAGATCCCAGAAATAAATATATACGACAACCTAGAACGGGCAGTAACTGAAGCTCTAGAGTTAGAAAGCCGAGTGACAGCTCCCAGGAAGTAAGCCCCGCATTCCTGAAATCTGGATCCTGTAATCCAGCCTGCTGAGCATCAGGTGAGGACGGCCGCCCTCCAGAGACTGCAGAATTGCTACTGATGGGGAGGAAACAGCTGCTCAGTTCTCCCCTCACCTGGTCACCTTCTTGAGTTAGTGGGGGTGTGGAGGAAGTGTGCGGAGGAGTGGGAGTCTAAGGACAATGAGCACCACTAGCCCCTCCCTCACCTGTGAAGTTGTGCAGTTTGTTCCTGATGACTGAAGTGTACTCAGCAACCCGGTTAGCCTGTTGTCCAGTGAATGCTGAAAAGCCTTTGGCAACCGTTTCTCCGCAGCACAATCCACACAGAGCAGCAGCAAATGGTCCCATGAATAAAGATACAAAAGCTCTCCCCTCCAGGACTTTGGCTTTTATTACATTGAAAGCAGTTGGTTTTCAACGAAGTCTTGGCAAGTCTATGCCAGCTCTGACAGGCTGATGAAAGCTGGGGTGTCTGCACGCTTGGCAGAGGGTAAGTTCCCAACCCCACCCTGGCTAGGTGGGGGTTCGGGGGGCTCTATGACAGACGGAGCCCCAGAATCTGGGTGCTGAACAGTGAGAAAGTTTAGCTATGCCCTGGGACTTGCACACCTCAGGAGATTCTCTGAGCCTGAAAACCCAGGAAGGAGAAACTCTGAGACCCCTAGAAGGGTGCTCAAGACCCCTCATTATTCTTCCTTAACCATAGTCCAGCCTCATCTCCCTCTCTGTTGCTCTGGGCTCCAGAAATTCCGAGTAATCGGTTGTTCCCCTGAACAACCTGTCTCTAAATCTGTCTCTACCACATAGCTGCTTCGTGAGCTTGGTTTCCACCTGTGTGAAATGGGGAAACGAATATCAATTCTCTGTGGCTACTCTAAGAATCACATGAGATAAAATGTTTAAAGTGCCTTCAGGGTGCCCAGCACACAGTCAGCGTTCCATGGTAGCTAGTACTGATCGTCAATAACTCATTCATCCATAATCTGATTCACCCACAGATAACTGCCATTTGCCAACAGATTTACCAGTAATCAACAGAGCAGTAATCGGCTCCTTCATCCTAGTTTTTCAATTGATTCCAAAACCCCAGCCACGACACTGCAAAATACTAAAGAGCAATTTTCTGGTGTCTAGTTTAACTTAGACTTGGCATGTCTTGAAGCCCCAGTTCTATGGGACGGGAGGGGTCCTAACAGCAGTGCAGATCCGATGAAAGAAGTCCATTAGGGGCACTCCACCTCTCCTCCACCATACACATACACAGAGCTACAACTCAAGGCTTTTGTTAGTTCATTTCTTCCTCTTCTCTCTGAAGAATTGACTTCCCTAAGCTCATGGCTCCAAAATTACAGGTGTATGATTCAATTAACTTTAGCATTGCAGGAACCAGCAGCCACTTGGAAAGATCTTTGTAAGTAACTGTATTCTCCCTTGTCTTTATTACAAATAATAGTCATCAGTGAGAAATGCAGTCTCCACGGCTTCCAATCTGACTTCTGTCTTTAACTCTCTTTGAAACCCTCGCTATCTTCCATGTCTTAGACTACTGCAGACCCAGGTCCTGCAGAGAAGGGGAGGGCCCGAGAACTGGGGGTTGCACTGTGCCTTTTGACTCAGGTCAGAGAACAGCCACTTCCAGGCTCAGTGGGGCCTTTTGCCTTTCACGTCTTCTGAGCAAGTGCACACATCTCTGCGTTTCCACAACTACTTCCCTACCTGCTACCTGCCATCATCAACCATTTTTAGGAACAGAAGATGGTACTGAAATGTATATTTCTTTAACTACTACCACCATATAGTACATAATCCTTAAATGAGTTATTTTGTGCCTTGACTCCACTTCCTGCCACCAAATGAGTCACCAGGTCCAAAGGGCCTGGATGGTCAAGGCAGGCTGCCCATCCTGTACTTGGACTTTAATCAAGACCAGGGTGCAACTTACTACTCACAGAGCTGGAGATGCAGCAGCCTTTTTCAGGTAAAGGGTAAAGATTCTCCAGCTTTTGAGGCCCCACCAGGGCAACCTTCAGCCAAAGAAATGTCTGGCCAGGGCAAGGATCCAGTCACTCCTTTGAGAGGTCCCCTTTGCCATTCCTCTTTGGAGATTTATACCCTCCTGGACTCAGCCAGCTCCCCTGGAGACAAGGCTCTGTGTCTGCCTGTCCAAGAGGTAGCAACAAATGGCAACAATGACTGGGCATTCCTGAGGCTCTGGGGGTAAATATAAGGTTGATTTTCAGGGACTGGCTTCAAGGCTGCTTGCCCGTTGATTCTCACACCTTCCTTCCAACTTCTGCCTGTTGACATTCAGCTCAAACTCCAAGGCTCATCTTATCTGCCACCTTCCGTTTCCCCTCCACTTCTGTTGCCCCCTCCTTTGTGACGCTTTCTTGATTCCTCTGGGATAAATCAGTGATCTTTCTCTCAGCTTCACATGGAAGAATGTCCCTTCATTCTGTCCTTTAGCAGAACATACTGAAATTATTTTTGTTCCTGGGCCTCTCTCCACGTGGCTATAAGGTACTCTAAGGTGGGGACCCTGTCCTTCCATTTGTGACTCCACGCAGGTCTTTAGCAAATACCGTGTGCTCACTATTCACAGAAAAGCAAATGTACTAGTAAATACAGAGCGGAAACTTTCAGCTGGGCAGTGACGAATGAGACCACCAACACTGTTCTTTCACTTTTATACTTGAGAGCTGCCACATGTCCTCCATTTATTCAGGTCACATCCACGAGAATGCATCATTTCCCAGTGGCTGGAGTGGGCGACTGTTTTTTCTCATTCTAGAAAGCTTTTCTGTAATGGATGATAAGCAATGACTTCATGATAACATTTCCTCCCTCTGGGGTAGTGTTTGGATGCTTTTCCTGATGTACCTTTATATGTACTACCTCCCTCAATTTGTGACACCCCTGCAAAAATAAGAGCATTTTCATTTTTTAGATGACGAAACTGAGGCCCAAGAAGTTAAGCAGCTATATCCAAGGTCACGTGGAGGGCTAAGATAAAGTCAAAATGAGGCTTCTACTCCCTGCCTTCTTCTTCCACTTTCTCTAACAATAGTTTGCCTCTCCTTGATCAAAGTGACATATCATCCAACATAAAATCCATGTGCATTTTTCACGTTTCTCCAGCCTCTATCTGATCTGCTCATAAAAGTACCCACAGCAGACTGAATACGGAGCTGCAAGTATTTCTGGGGTGTGTTTCAGTCCTAACAACTTTTTATATAATCTATTCAAATTAACTCATCAACCTATTTTATGACAATAAGTTAAGGCTTTCTTTGTATTTACCTCAGTAATACCTACTCACAATAATTTCAAATTAATTCAGACACACACACACAGAGTCTCTCTCTAATACTGTTAGTTTTGATGATGAAAGTTGGCATAAATGAGGATGAGATACCTAATGTGGCAGGGGACCAAGGCGGTAGCAGAGGACACTGGGGTAAGAAGGGAGGGGACTAAATAATGGAAAAGAGGAACCAAGGGGCAAAATTGTAGTCAGACCATGGGCACAGGGGTCCTGGGAGAGCTTACATGTTGGGCTAAAGCACTGGGCTTTATTTTCTAGCTTGGAGAGCCATGGAATCATACAAGCATATCATGTTAGATTTGGGACTCTCAGAGATGATCTGGTCCACCCATCCCTTTTACAGAGGGACACACTAAGACCCAGAGAGCAGATATGACCTGCCAAAAGTCACAGAGTGGGTTATTGCCAAGAGAAATGCATAATCAGAGCTCTGATTCAGTAAGTCCTCAGGTAGTAGCACGGAAGTGGATTAATCTGCAGAGAGATGGAGGAGGTGGATGCTGCTGACGTACCTTGGCAATAAGCTCGTGCACTTAGAGAGAGAGAGGCAGAGAGAGGTGAAAGGGGCCCCTAAAGGAGAGGCAGGTGAAGAGGAGCAATCCAACATTCGCTGAGCTCTACCTGCGGTCCTACTCAGAGTCAAGCTCCAGACCAGGAACTTACAGCTGTACTGTCTCCTTTAGTGGCCTTAACAGCCCAGCGAGGGATCATGGACTCCCGTGCAAAGGAGATTTGAGATTCAGAATAATTTGACAACTTGCCTAAGCCTAAACCTGATTTTGAATACAAGTCACTAAGACACCAAGACCCAACCTCTTTCTGTTCAGCTGTGGCTTCTTTAATTTTCAAAGGTCCTGCTAAGATATAGAGGAAATGAACAGGGAATGAGGCCCTCCATCCAGCCAACTGCCAAGTCATTAATGGACTCTCCTGTTCTTACTCCTCCCTGTCTGCTGCCTATCTCTGTAGGAAGGGCAAAGAAGGGATCCTTCCTCTCTCTCTCTCTCTCTCTCTCTCTCTCTCTCTCTCTATATATATATATATATATATATATTTTTTTTTTTTTTTTTTTTTGCCAGAAAAGAAAAGCCAAGTGCCCACTGTGTGAAAGGGTCGGGGATAGACTGACGCATAGCCTCTGAACTTCCTCATTTGCTCAGAGCACTTCCAGGTTTAGAAGACGAAGTCTATATTCACAATATTTCTCGTCCACTCATTACAGACAAGTGTTCATCCAAGCCCAGTAAAACACATAGCAATCCATATAAAAAACAGGTAAATATTGAAAAAAACTAATGAAATTTCTACTATTTGCAAATAATAAGCAAGAGCAAAGCCCTTGCTGAACAACTGGCATGTCTTCCTGCTCCTTACCTCATTGAGTATAAGCATCTTAACAGGCTTTCTTCCAGGAAAGGACCTTGCTTCCCCTCCCACAGCCTCATCTCTCTCTTTTCCCTGCATCCAATTTGATAATGCAACAGCATTAAACAGCTCACAGTCTTCTGTGTACGTTTCTTGTCCTCTCATATTTGAACCTGCTGTTCTCTCTTGGTGTGCACCCCACATCTCCCCCCTCCCTCTTTACCCAGTGTTTAGACAGCTCCGGTAATCATCTGTCACCACCTCCGACAAGGTTGACACTGGCCCCCTGGGCTGAGAGAGGGGCCCTGCCCTGGCTCCCTGAGCCCCTGTGCTTCCCTCTATCACCATGCTTTCTCTCTCTGCTTGTTTCATTCTTCCACTAGAACAGGGATTGAATGGATTCATGTCTGTAGACCCAGAGCCAAGCACATTACTGAAAACACTGAAAATATTATTGAAGAACAAATATACAATTAAATGAATGAATGGATGGAATCTAATAAGTCCAGTGGTGGTTTGGAGGGAAGTGACATAGTGAGGTTGGAAGCGTCCCAAAAGTAGTGGAGACTTAAAGAGCAAGCACTGGTGAACAGGCACCTTTCAGGAAGAAGAATGACTGAAGGAGTCAGCATTAGCCAAAGGCAGATGCCTAAATGGAAATGTCATAGGGGCTGTGGGAGAGAGACTAACTGTCTTGGTTACAGAGTTAGGTTTTTAAATAGAAGCAATCAGACATACGGCAGAAGCCCAGGTGACTGAGGACCACAGCCAGCCTATAAAATGCCTTTGTGTGAACTGGAAAAAGATGCCCAGATACCCTTGGTGAAGATGTCAACCTGAAGCCATGCAGCCCAGGGAATGATCAACACTTTTAAGAAAAAGGAGTGTTTTGGCAGATGCAGCCTGGCACTTCAGGGTGTGGCCTGGTGTGACAGTTAATATGAGACATCAACTTGACTGGACTGAGGGGATGCCTAGATGGCTGGTGTTGTTTCTGGGTATGTATGTGAGGATATTTTCAGAGGACACAGACACGTGAGTCAGTGGACTGGGCAAGGAAGCCCCACCATCAATGTGGGTGGGCACCATCAAATCAGCTGCCAGCCCAGGTAGAAAAGCAGGTAGAAGGGAGATGAGCAGCTTGACGAGTCCTCTTGCTCTCCCTTCCCATGCCAGGTGCTTGCTTCCTCTCCTCTTGCCCCTGGACTCAGACTCCAGGTCTTTAGACTTTGGACTCTGGGACTTGCACCAGCAGCTCCTGGAGGCTCTCCGTGCTTCAGCCTCAGACTGAGGGCTGCACTGTTGGCTTCCCTGGTTTTGAGGCTTTCGGAGATGAACTGAGACATGCTACCAACTTCTCTCTTTCCCCAGCTTGCAGATGGCCTATTGTGGGACTTTGCCTTGTACTCATGTGAGCCTATTCTCCCCAATAAATTTCCTTTTATATATAGATACATCCTATTGATTCTGTCCCTCTGGAGAACTCTGATTAATACACCTGGTGAGCAGAGCAAGTGGCTGATTTTAAACCCTAGGGTTAGATGCCTATGTACAATGTCCAACTTACACAATTGGGTACAATGTGCTAACCTTGCAAGTCCAGGTTAGATGTGCAAAGAACAAGTGGTACAACCCAAGCCCGGCTATTTTCCTAGAACCTGAATTTTAGAGCTCTTTGGCTTTTTTTGGTCAGGCCTCAAGCTTCCAAACTTCCCTTCCCCTTCCAGAAATCCTCCTATATGGTAAACCTTTATGTTGGTGTGGGTTCCCTTGTAAGCAGAGCCTGAGACAAGGACTTGGAAGAGGTAATTTATCTGGGAGGTAACCTCAGGAAGCCAGAGTGAGAGGGCAATGAAAACAAGAGAGGGAACCACTGAAAGGTGCAGAACTGGGCTAGTTACTGCTGCAGGCAAAGTGGGGTTCAATACTGCCAGAGACCCTTTGAAGAAACACATAAAATGCATATCAAAAATATATCTTTAAAAGACAAGTGGCTGGGACACTTACTGACCACCCCTCATTAGTTGAGAGCCACCACTAGGAGCATTAACTTTCCCACACTTCCGGGCAGCACCTGAGTGTGAACTGAATGAACTCAAAAAGAATTGGAAATGCTGACAGTGTACATTTACCTATCATCACTGCACCGAAATCAGGCGGCTGCGGGGTCATGATATGCGGCACTAAAAGTATCTGCCACAGCCTATCTACATGCCAAATCAGACACTGGGAATCTCCTCTGAAGATTCCCTTCCTGAAGAGTTAGGGAAGAAGAGTAGCCCCTCTGGACATCTCTCCCAGGAGAAGCCAAAGCTGTTGCTTGAAGGCTTGGCACTCTGCCAGTCATTCCCCTGGAGCAGTCTGCATCATCAAACCCTAGGAAAGACAACTTCCAGCCATAAACAGTAAAGGTGCTGGCATCACATCCTGCCAGTTCTCAGGGGCCAGTCTGGGTACTCAGGGCCATTTCTCCCTGAACAGGGGAAGAAAAAGGCACCAACTTGGCCCTGGCTCTTGAGTAACATTGGATTACTTAACGTTTAATATTTTATGACCAGCCTAATGATATAAGCTGCAATCTTCAGCATCCATTAGATACGAAGGGACATTTATATTTTAGCGGCACCTGGCCGTAGATCCCCATGCCTATTTTGCTGGGGCCATGCCATGAACACAGGAAGCCAGATGAGAGGCCATCAATCAGAGCTTGGATATTTGCCCCATAAATAGATCTAATGTGCTTAAGCCTATAAAAATTAAAGAGTTTGATTTTTTTATAAGGTTGGGGTTAATTTTTTAAATTTAAGATGTGTCACATGCATTTCTAAGCCAGATCTCAATCCTTTCACCAGAGGATTGGAGTTTGTTCTGTGAATATCTGGTACACAGCACAGGAAGCAGACATGGGGAGGAAGTCAGGCAGCTTACCCTAGAATCAGCCATTTCTGCCCCATCATATCTAAAGTCAAAAGAGATAGAAAAGAGGATGTCTTCATTCATTTATTTAGGAGACATAGTGTCACTCTGTCACTCAGGCTGGAGTGCAGTGGCATGATCTTGCCTCACTACAACCTCGGCCTCCAGGATTCAAGCAATTGATTCTCCTGCCTCAGCCTCCTGAGTAGCTGGAATTACAGGCACATGCCATCACACACAACTAATTTTTTGTATTTTTTGTAGAGATGGGTTTTGGCCATGTTGGTCAGGCTAGTCTCAAACTCCTGACCTCAGGTGATCCACCTACCTCAGCCTCCCAAAGTGTCAGGATTACAGGCATGAGACACTACGCCCAGCCAACAGGAGGTCTTTTAGATCATCTGTTCCCACCAAATGATGAATCAAATGGGGGAAAACTGAGTCCCAAAAGAGAAAGTAAGTTTCTTAAAGTCATACATCAAATTGATGGAGAAATCACAACTACAATTTTGATCCTTACTCTGAGTTCAGTGCTTTTATTTTTATTTTTGACAATCTCATATTAACTCACATCATTAGAAAATGCTGAGTAAAGTGTCAATGAGAAGTTAACTGAATGCATATCGCATGCCAGGCACCGTTTAAAGCCTTCCCATCATATTAATGCTCACGATGACTGAGAAAAGTACTGCTACTATCATTTTATTTTAAATGTGAGAAAATTGAGTCTGGGAGAAGTAAATGGACCAGAGTTACTCAGCGACAGAGCCACGGTTCACACCTAGACTGTCCCAGGATCCACTGTCTTCACCATTCTACTAGATTTGTTCTCATCGGGATCCTCCATATCTCATGTCTCAACAGAGCCTCCTTGCCTACAAACAGTATAAAGAGTTGCACTGTGAGGGAAGGCCTCAGTTCTCTTCTTTCCATCATGTTTGTACTCAGCTCCCCTAGGGCTGCTAGCTTGAGAAAATTTGAGGGTAAAGAGGAGTGAGAACCATAGGAAGACAGCTAACCCATATGATGCCCCAAATCCCAAGAGTTTTACAATTCAGTGAGGTGGACACTGAAGGAAGAAGTCTGTGTGGACCCAGAAGCTCAGCACATTCTGTGTGGAGGGTGAGTCTGCCCTGGGTTTTGAAAAATGAACAAGATGGTTTAAGGAGATGGTCTCTGTGCTGATTATCGTGGTGTGTAGCCCCACCCTGGGAACCGTGGGGAAGATTAAAAAAACAGACACATTTATTTACTTTGCAAGGGGCCTGCAAGTGTCTGTCTGCCCTGGTTTGGTAAGGAGCAGAGCCCAGCTCCCGTAACTTCCTAGCCTGTGGCTGGAGAAAATACATAGCTCCCTTCGGAAGAAGTTAAATCAGGACCAAGCCCAATGCAAGTCAAAGAAAGCACGAGGATAATCCAGAACAACTAATAAACCATCTTCTTGTGATCCCCATGGGCTTCTGGGATGCCCTCAGATGGCTGGGATTAAAGGACAACTGGCCTGAGGCACTAGGACTCCAGGTTTCCCAACCCCACAGCTCAGCTTTTGTCTAATTTAATGTTAGGTTTCTAAGTACATTTTCATTAGACAAATGTATTTTTAGCTAAGTATGTCTGACAACCAGTTAGAAATTATCTGGCCAAGTGCAGTGGCTCATACCTGTAATCCCAGCACTTTGGGAGGCCAAGGCAGGTGGATCACAAAGTCAGGAGTTAGAGACCAGCCTGGCCAAGATGGTGAAACCCCTTCTCCACTAAAAATACAAAAATTAGCTAGGTGTGGTGTGGGTGCCTGTAATCCCAGCTACTCGGGAGACTGAGGCAGGAGAATTGCTTGAACCCTGGAGGCAGAGGTTGCAGTGAGCTGAGATTGTGCCACTGCACTGTAGCTTGGGTGACAGAGCAAGACTCCCTCTCAAAAAAAAGCAATAACAAAAAAAAAAAAAAAAAGAAAGAAAGAAAGAACTTATCATGCTGCACTGAATTCTTCAGGTCCTCCAGTGTTCTAGAGACGAGTGGCAAGGTAACTGACATTTATCGAATGCATGGTACTCATTTCAGTTAATCCCCACAGAACACTAAGAGGTAGACTTTGCAGTTACACTTGCCTGACAGATGAGGAATCTAAGGTTCATGATTGTAAATGGCTTGCCCAGATCACACAGCTATTTGTCAGTGGAGCCAACACTTGAAAGGAGTGCTGGGTGACTCCAAAGTGCACATTCTTTTGAATAAACTAGGTAGCATGTTGGGAGGTTTTCCTCAATTCCCTTTTCTAAAGTTTGAGGAGAGATACGAGGAAGGTCTGGCTAGCGGTCCTCCAGAGACCTACATTCCTAACCTGAGCCCAGCAGAACACTGATCCTATCTGGGTACGGGAAGCCTTCAGGGTCCTTCTCATGCATGAAAGTGCTTCATAAATCACGCATGTTGCTAAGGCAACAGGGGCAGGTTGTGAGTGTCTAGGGTTGCTCTACCTGTTATTGTCCTGGAGTACAGGGTAATGACTATGTTGTGAAGAGCAATAAGAGCATTTGTTGCCATAGTGCACCGTTGATCATCAGATTTTGATTGGGTACCAGTAAGCCTGGCTTCAATTCTAATGATTCTGTTTTTTTCCACAAGAATTAATACTGGCTCATTCAGTGCATGTGTACATGAGCGTGTGTGTGTTTCTGTGGGTTAGTTTCGTCCCTTTGTATTCTGTCTGCTTTCTAGCATTGTTTTAATGATACTGACCTGTTCAGCAAGTGCTACACACACAGTCACTTTAATGAGGTGTTATTTTTTCTGTGTAATTCATAATCTTATTTGATTGCTTTTTTTCAGTTATTCTTCAGGGCAAATAGTTTGTATTCATCTTAGCAATGATGGATAAAAGGTTAGATATAAAATATTTCACATCTAAAAAGTCAACCTTTCACTCTTAAAAGAGATGTCTAAACTAAGTAAAGTTAAAGGGGGCAATTTTTTAAAGTTAAAGAGGGCACAAATTACACAGGTCACCAAGAGAGTTTTGTCTGAAAACGCGGGAGCAAAAAGCAAGCTGTAGTTTCCAGTCCAACCCCAAGCTTTTATTCCTTGGGTCCTTCATCATCAGCATAATGGCTTTCAGGAGCTAGCAGGGCAAAAAGGGTGGTAGCTTTTGGAGAATGCTGTCTCTCAGGTTCTTGAATCTTTGGGAGGAATCTGAGTTGGAGAAATAAACCATAGCCTTCAATCTTATATCCACCATGCGTTAATGTGAAAACTTCCAAATTCAGTTTGGAAAAGTGAGAATGATGAAACAGTGTCATGTACGGGAAATGCCCAGACCATTCTAGGGCCTGGCATCTTTTTTCCTCCTTGGTTCTATGAAATTAGGTAATGTACAACTTCAGATGACTGCAACAACTAATGAGAACAATCATCTTTGGAAGGCTCAGGCACACAACAGAGGAGAGCTTTGAATAACTTGCCTTTGGGGCCCTTTCCTCCTCCTGTCTTGCCTCCCCAACTCCATATCCAGAGGTCTTCCCCACTGGTAGCTATTAACTCCTGAGATGCTGCTGACAAGGAGATGAAGATTTATCTCCCCAGCAGGAAAGTATAGTTTGGGGACCCTTAAGAAACTAGGGACTACTCAAGGCTCAAAAGAGTAAAGCCATGATGGTGGCATTTCAGACACGGCACTGGGCAGCAGAGGAGAGTGTGGAATTCTGACATACCCAGGACTTATTATAATGCATTAAAGTGATATGTCTTGTTTCTAACACTTTGTTGCGGGGTAGGAGTGTGCAAAGGAAAAGTATGCATTTGGCTTCTGAAAAGCCTTGATCCTCCCTTTATATGAAAGGTGTTTGGAGAAGAAGGGGATCTTCATAAGCAACTTATCCATGGTGAGGTGAACTGTATTGTTCACCTTCACTTCAAACTGGCCCTCTGGCAACTTGCAATTCCTTTTACTTTCCGATCTAGTTCATCAAACTTCTTGATTTGGAGGCATACTTAGAACTTTAATCTCTGTCTGGGTGTGGCAGCTCATGCCTATAATCCCAGCACTTTGGGAGGTTGATGTGGGAGGATCTCCTGAGCCCAAGAGTCCAAGACCAGCCTGGGTAATATGGTGAGACCTTGTCTCTCCCACAAATTTAAATAAAAATTCATAAAGAACTTTAATCTTTTTGTAATCAAAACAAATCTCTTAATAAGGATGCATGTCAATCCTCTGTAATTTGTCATAGATATTAACTGTGGTTTCCCAAATCTTCCATAATTTTATGTTACATTTGCAGTCCCTGAAGAGTCCCCTAACCCACATTTCTGTGGTCACCATCATGACAGTATCACTTTTAGTTTATGTAACCTGTTCTCAGTGCAAAGAAGTCCTCTCCCTCATCTCTCACTTGTTTCAACAAACCTGTTAAAAATGCATGAGATGCAAGGATTTTCACATACAGTCTGGGCTGCCTCTTCACATTGATTTGGGTGGAATAGAAAGATATAAATATACATGCAGATTCATGTCAAGAGGGCATTCTCTGCTACTGGGCTAAGCATGATTGCCTTAAAAAATTATTTTTCTCCCTGTTAAAAAGGTAAACGTGAATTATACAAATTTTGGAGGATTACAGGGAAAGAAAATGGATAACCAATTTATCAGGTTTCCACAATCCTAGAAAAATTGCTGTCAACATTTTGGTCTACCTTCTTATAGCAGATTCTTTTTCCCTAAACATAATTTTATTTTGTACATATATTTGCTTTCCTTAATGGAAATCATGTGGTGTATATGCATCCTTTATATTACCCACTTAACATTATATATTAGCATTTTTACGTGTCACTTAAAAATTATTTTTAATACTCTAGAACTAGAGGGGACAACATGGATTATTTATTTCTCTATTATTAGATTGTCTTCTATTCTTTCTTGGTTTTAGAAATTAGACTACAGTGGACAGCTTTCTACACAAAGGATCAAGACGGCTAATCATTACAATTTTTAAATAACTGAGCCCTCCAGCAACAGTTTTTAATTAGTAGCAACACTTTAGTGAAGGTTTAATGTGCCCATAGTACTTTTCAAGGTAGTATAGAAGAGATTTGGCAACATAATATCATGTCTCTACCCCTGAGCCTTGTTTAAAGAGGTGTGACAGATGGTTTTATGGAGCTACCCCTCAGAGATCTACTCTTCTTTGGGAGGGGATTTCTTAGTCAATTGACATCTGGAGGGATCTGCTTCAGGGTGCAGACTTCGGACATCTTTGGTGAGGCTATGACATTCACAACTGTTGAAGCCATGTTGTAAAGAAAAGCAAGAGATTAGTGTCAAGAGAGTCACCCTCGCCAGAACTTGAATCCTCAGTGATATTATCAAGCTGCTTATCTGTCCTACAGGCAGACTTCTGTTTCAATGAGAAAATAAATTTTCTTCATTGTTTCTTCTAGTTGAGTCAGATTTTGTTAATTGCAGCTGAAACCATCTGAACTGATAAAGCGAAACCGACACATATCATAATAATGGCTACCATTTATAAAATATATTACATACTTTATCCTTAGTAGAATAGTAATTCCCCTCACTAAACAGAAGAAAAGACTGAATATCAGAGGAGTTATGTAACTTGCCCCAAATCATGGAACTAGGATTTTAATCCATATTTGTGTGAGTCTAAAGCCTTGCGGATTAGAGAAGTGAAGAATGCCAATCATTTTATCCATGAGGCTGAAGAGGAAGTGGGTAGCTTGCTTAGCTTCCAAACCCTTTATTGAGATGTGTAGGTGTGGAGCTTACTGCTTTATAAAATCTCTTTGCATCCACTAACTTATTTTATCTTCCCTCATATAACCTGTGGAAGAGGAGATAGCTCCAGAGTTCTAACTGCTCTGTCCAAAAAAGCACAATGCTAGTTGGCATCAGAGGCTGAGCTGGAATCCAAGTTCCCTGATCAGTGGTCCAGAACCTCCTCTATAAAGCCCCCTGCTCCAGTGCTCAGGAAGAACCCTGGAGGCCCACTGCTGGGGGAAGCCACTGCTGGGGAGCCCTGCTCAAGCAGAGATCACCTCCCTTTCCTGGTTTTCTCTCTTTAGTCCCCACCATTCAACGTGCTTATTTTCTCAAGAGCAGCATCTACCCTGTGGTGCTGTTAACAAATATAATACATCAGAGAAAGAATTACAAATATTTATGGCTGTAATAACTTCCCACCCCAAAAAGGGGGCATGGATCAGATCATTAAAGAAAATCAACCCAGCATGAGGTATGCTTCTTATTTCTCCCTCAGATTTTAATTCAGATAATGTACCTGATTTTCTGGGGGTGAGAAACTTCTGCTTAGAGAAACAGAATTGCACATGGCAAGGATGCTGGTTTGCAAATAGATTTATTTTTTGATTCACCGATTATCTCAGAGCTTTGGAACCCAGAAATCCCTCAGAGGCTTTACAACCAGGACTCTGAGATTTTAGGAGTAACAGCATTCCAGTTGAGACGTGAGTCTAAAATACACAGTACCTTCTCTTTCAGACACCATCACTTTCACAACCTGCATTAGGGGAAATCTTTTGTTAATGTGTTTTTAAGGTCCAACAAGAAATAAAAGCAAATGGATTGTTCTGAAAGACTTAGTACAGTGACATCTGCTGTAGAAATTTCCCTGACCACCACTTGCCCTTGGGTTGGCTTGGGGTTCCACCTCTGTCTACTATCCCATGAGATCATTCCCACTCAGCACCTCTTGCTCTGAATCACATTTGGCTCTCTTGTCCTCCATCTCCCCCACCAGTGTCTGAGGTCCTTTAAGCAGAAACTGTATATTTACGTTTCTATCCCTAGTCCTCAGCATGGAGCTTGCCATGGGAATAGGTGCTCAGTACATGTTTTTTCAATGACTCCCAAACAATGCCCAAGAAGACAACTTGGTGTTGGTTTCCATCTCAGTGTTCAGGTTGGCCTGTTGCTGCCAGATGTTGGGCCAGGCCACCTGATGGAGACCAGCAATGCATAAGCCAGGCCAGGGGAAGCCTTGCCTCTCCCTAACATTGTACTTCTGCTTCTTTCCTTTCACTGACAAAGTCCTTGTTCTGGAACTTAGCTATGACTGACACTCTGCCCCTGAGCATGGTGCCTGCCCCTGGGCTGCCTTTTGTCTGGAGGCCTGGGGTCTGAAAAGATGGGACTACAGAGGGTGGTGGAGAGTGACAGTGAGGGCCTTGGCATCTGCCCTGTAGCCAAACACCAGTTGAGGATGCTCTGCTCCAAGTGCTGATCCTGTACTACACAAGACTGAAGCCTTCAGCCCTCCTTTCCTACGAGCCTGAATTCTCAAGGAAGCTGGAACAGGGATGGTGCCTTGAGTGCCAGTCTGTACTAGACATTAAAACAGCAGAAATAGGGGAAAAGCATATTCCCAAGAACTCTTTTCAGAGAGGACAACTGATAAACTCTGGGGGATGATGTGGGGCTGATGAACAATCATCCTAACTGCCTTCTTGGGAGGATAACTCGGGTTATTTGAGGGCTCCAAGGTTTTGGTGGGGTGTGTACCTCCTTAGGTCCTCCCCCTCCTTTCCCTTATCCTCAGTTCTAAAATGTGCAGCAAAAATTTAAGGACTATCGGCTTGCAGGGGTACTACATTAGTAGCTTGGAGGGTCCCCAACGGTGTCTCTCCAGTTTTGCTAAGGGAGGGCAGGGGACCTGAGCATGAACCCATACCTAAGGGTTAGGGAGCAAGGGGAGAAGGAGGCGGTGCCAAGACTGGAGAACACAGGCCACTCCTGGGAGCTTCAGCGGTCCAAGGGGCTGAGGGACACATGCTCTCCTGGCAGGAAATCACACAGGAGACTGACGGGGCTGGCCAAAGGCGGTGCTAGAGGTGTATCAGTGAGCACAGAGGCAGGCTGAGGAGGCTTGAGCATGGGCTTAGGTTTACTCTGTGCCTGTGGATATGGAGAGTCCAAGGCCAGACCCTTTCTAACTCATCCTCAAGGCTCCAAGGCCCCGGTTCCTGGAACAAGCTACACTCTGCCCAGAATAGACCCATACAGCCAAGGGAAGCCATCTTTTCCCACAACCCCTCACAAGCAGTCAGCTAGGGCACCCTTGCCCTTTACCTTTCAAAACCAAGCCCATCAATTTCAGCCCACACCTCCGAAAAGATGAGAGCGCCTTCCTTGACACTCCCAGCACATCCTTTGTATGGTACCTTTGGGCGGCGGGTTGCTTCTGGCACCCAGTGAAATTACTCCAGGTCTTATTTGCTGTCCCCTCTGCTCACCTCTTATCAAATGAACAAGCCAACATAACCAATCAGGCTCTCAGGGACTTCACTAGTCTTCTGTTCCTGCCTTCCCTCACTGCCGCCTTCCATTTTTGCATCTCTGAAGCTGTTTGAGGCTGTACTTGCATCCCTCAAAATAGTCTTTTCCTGCTTTTGACATGGTTCAGGGCTCCAGCTAACAATGAACATGCTCCTGTATCCTTTTTGGTACTTTTTTTTCTTTTTTTGTAAGGGGGAGTCAATAGTCAATACATACATTATGTATATAAATATATAATACAATAATAATTTGTGTATTGACTCCTCCCCCAAATAAAAACCTCATACGATGGAAGCATGGGCATTACATGGCTGCAGATGAGGCCTGCTCGGTGTCACTCCACTGTCAGCAGCCCCACTGGCTTGCCTGAGCTATGACTAACACTCTGCCGGCTCACTGCCAATAGGTGCAAAGTATGCCCAATAGCATCTAGCAGTCACTAAGTCAGGACTGTGTCTGTCATCGCTTTATCATTTTCCTCATCAGTCCTATCACTCACTCTTCGCCTCCTTCTAGGGGGAGGTGATCAGGGTGTTACTTTCCCTTTCAAACCCATGACTGAGACTCCCTTTCCTATCTGTTCCTTGACCCAGTGCCCTTTTCTTTACCTGAAAACTAAAAATGGGAGTGAACTCTGACCAGCCCCCCAGTGCCCAGAGTCTGTGATGTTCTCCATGTAGACAGCTGTCCTGGCAACCCCATTCCTCTGTGCATGGAGTTCTTAGGTTCTTGAGGTCACATGGCTGGCTTGGACCATGCGGAGTTCCTCAAGGTAACCTGAGCACAAGGGCTGTCAGAGAAGCTGAGCTTCCCGAAGCTGCAATGCATAGTGGTCAGCAGTCAGACCTGGCCATCCTTTATAATCTCAAATGACACTTCAGATGTGAATGCCTCTCACGGCATGACAAGGACGTTTGTTTAGGACACTGGAATACAGTGTTCAGAGGCTGCTGGGAATGCACTTGGCAATAAAATGGAAAAGCCATAAAGCAATAGTGAAGTGTTTACAGCAAGAGCAGACTTTTCTTAGGGGCGGTGACTGAGTTGCCACTTCTCCAGAGCATCAACAGCGTGCTGTGCCTGGGGCATGTTTCAAAATAGCAAAATGATTATTATTTGGAGCAGAGACAGAAGGAAATTCCTAGAAGGCTTTGCACCTTTGCTTATTATTAGAGTGATCTACATTCATGCTGAGGCACAAGCTCAGAAGTTTCCATGTGTCATCTCTCTATTCCTGACAAACCTCTTATCATGGTAACCTGTGGATGCTGTTGCTGGCTGCCTTCCCAGCATCCATTTCCTCTCTCATTTCCTAATTAGATCCTGATTTGTTCTGCAACTAGCCCTTCCCTAACCCTACAGGGGCAGCCAGATTACTTATGAAGCAAATTGGTGCATGGGATTCTCTTGCCCACTGTCACTCAATTGAAAGATTTTCATGACCATGGCTCAGAGAGACGGAGGTTAAGGACACATGTGCCAGGATTGGAGGAATTGATTCTCCTGTTCTGTCATGCTGGGTGAGAACAAAGAGGCACACAGACCCAAGTGCCACTGGCAGCCACCTTAGGATCTCAGGGAAATCGCCCTCAGCATGGCACCCATGCTGAGGATGCCTGAGCAGAGGGACAGGGAGACTTGGGTCCTAGATGCTATCACCGAGCTGCTGGATTTGCCTACCTGCCTCTAGGTGTCTTGTAGTATGAAACAAGACATTTTCTTAATTCCAAATTCAGGGTAAGCTAGAATTACGCTTACACTCGGAAAAATCCTAATCAATCTAAGGACTATTATTATTCGCATTTTACTAATAAAGAAACAGAAGATTAAGAGACTAGTTAATGTACCCAAAGTTATATAGTTAGTAAACAGTTTAAAATTCCAGGATAATTTAACTCCAAAGTCCAAACTCTGAATTGTTCTTATATATAGGTTCTCACAGTAATATGCAGAAATTTTACAATTCACCTTCATTGAAGGGAAGAAAAATAAATCAAGATTGTGCTCCAAGAACTCAGAGGACAGATTGTTTTGCAGAATGGATTATTTACAAAAATTACTTTAAAGTTTAAATCTTCCACTTTACTTTTTTTTATTTACTTTTTTTTTTAAATTTCTTTCTCCAGACCCCTCCTCAACATTTAGCACAAGTTTAGGCACAAAGTAGGCACTAAATGTGTGCTTATCAAATGGCACCAGCACAGAACGGTGGCTCCAGTAAGGACCCTCAGGTTTCCAGACCCTTTCCTGCATCACAGTAAGTACCTAGAACTCTAGCATGCAGAGATATTGATGTCAAAGTCTGTCTAGTCAATAGCATGAAGAAAATAATCCCCTTTTAGCAGCAGCAAACTTTTCACAGTCAATCACTGATGTTTAGGTTAGAGCCCAAGAGCTGAGGGGGCCCTTGATAATTTCATAGGCATAGACATACAAGAGGGGCTCTTCAATAGCTGCTCTTCTCTGCCAGGTACCAGGAGCTTTTGCATAAACCCAGCATCCTGACATTGTCCTTTGTTTGAAAACCCAAATTCCTGATCTAACTGCTCTGTCTTTACTAAACCTGACCCTACTCTCTGCTGTCCCAACAACCACTGGGATTCACCTCACTACTTATCTTTCCAAGCCCCTCCTTGCCACTTCATCATGGCTCACGTTCCCTTCCCTGTGCCTCAGGGCCTTGGCTTGTCACTTGACCACATGTCTGTCTCTGCCCAAGGCACCTTAGTTTACCTGGATAAAACCATTCCCAGAAGACTGCCTGAGAGATGACATGGTGCAGGTGTTAAGACTATTACCTCTGGAGCCAGATACCATGGCTCCATCACTTACAATGTGAGCTATTTTGGACATGCCACCCAATTTCTTTGTATCTTACTGTCCTCATCTAAGATGGGAAAGGTAATAGTTCCTACCCCATAGAGCGGTAATGTGCACTGGGTCACAACGTAATGAATGAGGTGCATGGCACCGATGGGCACTATTGATGTGATGCATCGCCTGCACAGCCGCACACGGCGGTCCTGACTTTCAGGTAGCGAGCAGTTAATGCATGATCTTATTATAATGAGGGAATGCAGTCTCTAAAAGCCTTGATTATAAAAATTACAAAACTGTGGGAGGCACAGACAGGCTTCCTAAGCTAACAAATCTGGTATTAAATGTGCAGGAGATGAAAACAGTTACATCTTTAATATGAATTCCAATGTTTATTCATTTCTCTAACAATTGTGTATTGAGTCAGATAACAGTCAAAAACATTTATGGTATTTGGAGAGTAAGAAAGGTTCCCATCTGAGCCTCAGTACTCCTGAACAAGTAAAGACAGATTTGCTGTTTTGCAAGTAAGAAACAAAGTCTGGAGAGGCTGGTGAACCTTGACAGTGGTCACCGGTGGGTCTGATACTGAAATTGGGGTCCCATGGCCAATAGGCTGTAGGACCTTTTACAGAGGGCAGACTCCTCCAGTGGACTCCAACTAAGGGAGGAGTGCTCTCAGGAGAAAACAGGCCTGGTTGGGAAGCTGCCAGCAGGTCTGTGGATGCTGAAGCCTCACTCCCTACTCCTTTGGTCTCTGCAGCTGAGGTTGCATCAGGAAGCTATGGCTTCCAACCACTTGAGGCAACTTATTAAATGAGCTCCCCCAGAAGATTCCCTGAACTTTTTCCACCTGCACATTCAAAGGATGATGCAAGGAGTAACAACCCTCTTTATAACTGAGCCATCTGGTCCACTCAACACTTCTTTGGTATAATTCATGAAGATTGTTTTTTTTGTTGTTTGTTTTTTAAGGGCTCAGCATCATTATAAAGAAATATTGTTCCCAGAGGATCCACTAATCTGGGAAATCACTGAAACTTTCAACTGGAAATACCTCTAATAATTCACTTTATTATGACTCTGCCTATCACCAGAATGAATTTTCTTGATTATCTGGAATTGTCTCTAAAGTGAGACAATTTCCCCATCAGCGTAGACAGCCTACCCTGTATTATTTCATGGCAGGCTTTATTTGCATTCACAGTGAGTTTAAAACTTGGAGTAGTTTGATGAGATTAATATGAGGTGTCTCTTCAAAAGTTGAGTGGTATAACAATTTAGCAAAGCCTCTACTATGTGAAATGAAATATTAACTTCACAAACACAGTGACAGATTAGAATATCACTTGCCTCCAAGGCGATTACAGCTTCTGGTCACACATTACTACCCACCCTGGGAAATGTGTGAGCCCCTCTCTCCATCACCCCCAGCAGGTATTCACCGAGCACCTGCTTGTATCCCATATTACCCTGAGAGATCTGAGACACAATCCCTGGCCTTAAGAAACTGACACACTAGCAGAATTAACTGATGATTAAAATGGCATGCAACTAAGAGGCAAAATAATGACAGTGACACCAAGAGGTATTGAGAAAAGAAGACAGGGTGTCTAAAGAAGGGGCTTCATGGAAAAGAAATGAAACAATTGCAAGAGTATGGGCACTGTTCACCAAGTGTCTACTTGTACTAGCATTATGGTAGGCACCTGAAATATGCTACTGAATTTGGACTTGATCACAATTCTATGAGATACATCCAGGGCTCACCTAAGCTCAAACAGCTGTCATTGTTGGCACTGGCATGTTCTTGGTTCCCCTCTAGGACTCGAGATTAGGAGTTCCTACCTCTCAGGCAGGATGAGGTCCCATTCCTCATGCCACCTTCCTGTGCTGGCTTCCCTCCTTCACCCCACTGCTCACACTGAATGGCAATCATATGCTAATGTCTATCCCCAACTGGGCTGCAAAGAGCGTGGCTGGGTTTCATTTATCACGGTACCTCTGGCACCTAGCACAGAGCCCAACGCACAGCCGGCACTCAGCAGATGCCTACCAAATGAGTGAATGAGTTTAAAGACTCCAAGTTCCTTTAGAATCAAAACAAGGGTAAATGCACTCTCTTCTGAAAGCCTATCCCATTTCTCCTTCCACTGAGCTTTCCTCTCTCTGATCAATTGCCTTGGAGAGACAGAAACCATCTGGGAGCAGAGGCCACACACTCTCCACCCTTAATGCTGCCTAATCTCTACCCTGACCCTGTACAATGTAAGCCCATAGCTCCTGCTCTGGAAGCTGATTATAACAGGAGGGATGTGATCTTGCTAAAAGACACCAGCTCTGATTTAGAACTTCTGCTCAGACAGAAAGGCATTTGGGTCCTCCTGGAAGGCAAATTGCTAGAGGGAGCCCCACATTCAAGTAACAGCTAGGATACTTAAACCTTTTAATCTTCCTTTACTAGTTGAAAACCAGTTTTCAACTAAAGGATCCGAGCAAGGAAACAAGGGAAGGTCTCAATTCGGCCCACGTGGAAGGCAAAAAAGCCACAGTAGTAAGAGGATAATAGCATCCACATGAACAAATAAACATTTTCATAATTTGCTTACTAATTAAAATAGCAAATACAATCAAATTCAATTAACATGGATTGGTCTGTGGGGCTTTAAATCAGAGAAGCCTGGTTGATTGCTCTGGAGTCATTAATTAGGGCTGACACAGTTTCTTCTAAGTAAATCCTCTTGGCATATGCCTTTCCCAATTACAAGACTCGTGATTGCCTGGTAGATCGCAGGTGTTATGTATAAATGGACTTTTGGAAGGGCCTATTTCAAGGGTTTCCCATCATTTGACACACAGTTTTATTTATTTAGGTCACAGATTGCTTCCCCAGCTTCCAAATCTGGTTGGTGCATGTGGAGATTCCGAGCTCTGAGCAAGATCCAGGGATGTGGGTGAAAGCCATCCTCCCAACCTTCACCCCTTCCCTCATCAGCAGTGCTTTATTTCTGCCCCTTGCCAGCAAGCACCCACAACTTTCAGGACACTCTAATAATTGCCTTGGCATAGGCTGGAAAGTAATCTAACTCTCTCAATGGAAGTAAGATCACAAAAACTTAATGCAACCATGGGATCCCTCAGAGTATTTTCTCTGGTGCTTGCTTTGTGCCAGAGACTGTTCATGAATGAAACTATGGGGCCCGCCCTTCCCTAAGGGATGGTGGTTTCCTTCCTTTGGGGAGACAGACATTTACATAGATAGTTACTCCAATGTCCCCAGGAGCCAGGCCGCCACAAAACCAAGAAACTGGCCTGATGAAGGTAAAATAGGGAGGGGTGGGAACCATGGTGAAGAGCACAAGCTCCTTAAGGGAGTGTCCTGTGTCCTCTACTAGACTCAAAATGATGATTGGGTCAATGTTCCCAGATGTTCCATGTTTACTCAAAGATTAGAAATCCACATTCGTATGCAAAAGCCCCTATTTTTTGTTATTGTTTATTTCATGTTTTGAAGGAAAAAAACACCGGATATTTCAGGGTATCATGGGGACAGAGGAGAACATCTAATGCTACCACTCCAGAAGTCCCATGAGGCCTCTAGGGGAGTGACACAGGGGTGGGGTCTTGACAGTTAGCAGCTCTCATCCAGAATAAGGAGCAGGACGGGTAGGAGGCACAAGAAAGAACGCATGCAGAGTCATGGGTTCACAGGGATAACCTACTGTCTTTCCTGTCCCAGGTATCTTGGCATTTAAACCAGGATGATAGAAACAAGTCCAAGGTAGCAAGTAAGGGAGGCGACAGACATGTCAGGAGGCCTGGGGTCTTTCATGTGAGAGAGTGCTTGGCTTTGAATAAAACCCATGATATTTTCTCTTTACCCAACATTTTTCCTAGGAGCTTGGCTGTGAGGATAGTTATTTAATATCTCAAATAGAACACAGAAATAAGAAAAAAAATCACCTTATGGTATTGTTGTGATGATTCCACGAGACAGGGAAATGTCCAGGGCCTGCCATGTACTAATGTTTGCTCTGCAAGTGGTGGGGGGTTTCCTGCTGTCAAAACCCCCAGTCATCCAAAGCACACCACTTCCTTGAACCACTCTAGTCCCTGGGCCTTGTGGCCAGCAGACGACTGGTACTGGAGCAGGTCAAAGGGGGCAACCCCAGAAAGTGGGAACTGTTCCTGTTTTTTCACTTTGACCTGCCCTCAATATTCCCAGACTGGAAGATGTCACTTTCCCACAGGCCTGAGGCAGTAGCAGAAAAACTTGACAGTGCATTTGCTATGATTTGGAGATCAGCGCACCGCGCTTTGTGTCATAGTCGTTATGATGTCTGGACTTTTTACCCATGACACACTTCGCTTTGTGAGTATAGAAATAGCCTTTGAGTAGCTGGTGTAGATGCACCGGGAAGCTGTAAAAGCTTCACTGTCAATCTCTGCATCGTTTCACTCTTGGAATCATTATGCCCCTTTGCTACAACTTTATAACCCATTTGTGCATCTTCCAAAGCAGTGACCGCAACTACCACCTCCTCTAGGCACTCTCAGCTCTATTCTACTCTCGGCCTCTCTCAGCAGTAATTTGTCATATAATTCAAAATGACACTGCACTCCACTGAACTGCCATCTCTTCTATGGAGCCTTTCGTGAGGGCCCTCCCTCGGCGGAAAAAAATTCCTACCCTTTTGGCCTCCTGTCAGGGCACCTGAGCTGCATGGGGAGTTGCAGAAGCTATGGACCTTGGAGTTAGAAAGCCCTGAGTCTTGGTTTCCGTTTCTGCAAAAGGAACTAATACTCTAATTTGCAGGGTTATTATGACGATCAAGCAAATGAAATATAGGACATCTGACATGGGGAGGGGTTCAATGAAGAGCTGTAAAACAATTTGTTCTACTTGATGATGGGTTTTTTCTTTTCTTTTCTTTTTCTTTTTTTGGCTTTTCTACCGAAGCAGGAGTTTCTGGATCGTAGACGCGGTGTCTGATTCATCCATCTTTATATCCCCAGTATCCAGCACCATGAATGGCACATTATTTGATTCAGTGAATGTAATTGCCTGAACTTTTGCCCCACCGGAATCCTTGCACTGCTTCCTTAAAATGTTTTCTTATGTTCAAAAAAATTAACAAATATACCAATAACACAAAATAGAAATTGTTTAGGATTAGGTCAAAGACCTTTGCAGACAAGCTAACAAACAATCCAATTGCTGAAAATGTCAACCCTTTAAAGGTTTTGCTCTCAATTTTCAGAACAAATGCAAATTTCCATCTCTCTTTCTCCCATGTAACCATTGTCAGACTCAAAAACCCAGGCAAACTAAATTATGTTTCTCTGAAAACCTCCAATTTTTTCCTCAACTTCAATTAATTACAATTTCATTGTGGTTTTACAGAGTTCACTTCACTGCTGATTGCAACACACTGGCTTATCCTGGCTCCTAACAATGCCAACAACATGACAGAATAAGAGACCCAGAGGTCTCCAGCTCGCATATTTCTCATTATTTTAAAAGAAGACCTAGACTTTCCCGCATGCTTCTGATGCAGAACCGTTACTTCACACATGCTCACAGCTCAAATTCTACAGAAAGAGTTGTAGCCTAAAGGTGATAACCATGGCTGTCAAAGCTGTTTGTATATTTCCTTGGGGAAAAACTACTTGAAAGAAAAAGGAAGAGAGAAAAGATTCCTCACATGCGATAATGATAGAAGAGGTCGGGGACCCAGTGCTGACAAGTGAATGGCCACGCAGCAGCTCTTCAAACCAGCCATCGGCAAGGAAGGCCACGCTGTGGAGAACCCACGCACCTCAGAAGGGAAGAAGTCACTCAGTTTGGTGTAACTGGGATTCCGATTTGTAGAGTTAAGCCCACCTAAGATCTCAAACCAATTACTTGTTAGAAAAACTAGCACAGAGCAAATAGCTACTGGAAGGAGGTCTTAGATAAATCTCCTGGCCCTCTCATTAAAAATAAACATCTGCATGGCTTCCAAGCATTTGGAGAAGACATCCCTATACGCAGGAGAGAAAGGGAAAGCACTCTGAGTCTGGATGAACTGCAGAAAACAGAACCAGGCTTATTTGGATTACCTCTAATTAAGGGACTCTAATGAGAATTGAAGAACACTGACGACACACATGTAGGAAGTAACTGGAACAATCTTCATAATTAGAGAGGCAACTCAAGATAAGGTTTCTCATTCCCTGGGTGCTTTGTTAGCAAAAGTTTGTTCCTCCATCTACTCATCCACCCAGAGTCCAGGATCTGGGGTCAAGTGCCTGGGTAGAAATCCTGGTCACACTCACCGTGTGACTGGGGCAATTTGGTCAACTCCCCATGTCTCATGTCTCACTTTCCTCCTCAGGAGAATGGAGATGATGAAAACAGCACTTATCTCATGGGGTTGTCATGAAGATTATATAAGTTATCATATATAAAACTCTCAGAATAGTGCCTTAAACATAATAAATATCATAAACCTGGCTGGGTGCAGTGACTCATGCCTGTAATTGCAGCACTTTGGGAGGCAGAGCAGATCACTTGAGGTCAGAAGTTTAAGACCAGCCTGGCCAACATGGTGAAATCCCATCTCTATCAAATATATATATATGTATATAAAATTAGCTGGGCATGGTGGCACACATCCATAATTCCAGCTACTAGGGAGGCTGAGGCAAAAGAATAGCTTGAACCCAGGAGACAGAGGTTACAGTGAGCCAAGATAACGCAGTGAGCCAAGATCACACCACTGCACTCCAGCCTGGGTGACAAAGACTCTGTCTCAAAAAAATAAAAAATAAGTATCAGCAGGTGGCTCACACCTATAATCCCAGCACTTTGGGAGGCCAAGGAGGGAAGATCACGAGGTCAGGAGATGGAGACCATCCTGGCTGTGGTGAAACCCCATCTCTATTAAAATACAGAAAATTAGCCAGGTGTGGTGTTGCACGCCTGTAGTCCCAGCTACTCAGGAGGCTGAGGCACAGGAATCGCTTGCACCCAGGAGATGGAGGTTGCAGTGAGCCGAGATGGCGCCACTATACTCCAGCCTGGTGACAGAACAAGACTCCATCTCAAAAATAAATAAATAAATAAATATAAACCTTAGCTGATATTATTATTCTTATCAACACACCCATCCATCATCTATTCATTCAAATATCATTTACTAGGTATTTTCAATGTTCCCAATCCTGGGCTAGGCAAATCTGGCGATACTAACCTGAATTCAGAGGCCTCCTACTATTTTCAAAATGGAGACTCTATTGACTCATGGCCAAATCTGGCTCACCTATTCCTTTCTCTCTCTACTGTGGTGGCACCGGCTTTCCTCAGCTTCTCTGACTAGCCATGCCTCACTCTTCCTCCACAGGCCCTTTGCATAGCCTGTTCCTTCAGCCTGGGATGCCCTGGAATGGCAGAGTCAATGTCTGCTTTTGTTTGTTCTTGAACCTGCAGCACCTAACACAGAGGCTGGTTTGTACTAGGTACACAATTAATATTCATTGAGTAATGAATAAATTAAATTTTTAAAATTAATATATAAGACAGTGAATAACAATAGACAATATTTAATGCCTGCTTTATGCCAGACACTGTTCTAAGCACTTTACATGTATTATCTCATAATAATTCCATCGTGAATGGAATGAAATAGAATGCAATAGAGTGGAGGAGAGAGGAGTGGAGTGAGTTAGAAAAAAGTCATATAGAATAGGATAGGATAGATGATTTTAGCTTAGGTCTACGAGGGAGGGAGATCTGTAAACAAACCACTATAATCAGTGAGTTAAACTGATTATATGACTCAGGAGAGCAGAGGGCACGAGACAACCCAGAAATACCACCCTGACTGCTTGCAGGCGATGAGGGTCCCACAGAGGTGAACAAATTACTGAAACGAGGGCTGAAGGGTTGTCTGTGAGAAATGGGTGGTGCCCTTCCAGAAGGAATAGCAGCTAAAAGCACCAAGGCCTGGGAAGCTTGGGAAACCAAAGCAGCACGTGAGCCTGGGCCAGAGGGGACACGCTGGGCAGAGGTATGATGGGGGCTGGGGAGATTGGTGGGGCCAGTCAAATGTCTGGGCAGGGGGCACCTATGGCCAGTGTGGGTGCTCACTGAAGTCTTTAAAGTGACAGTCAGGTTTATGGTTTATAAAAATAACTCTGGCTGTAGCAGTTACTGGGGAGAAAAGTTGGGAGACTGCTCTAGTAGCCTAGGGGATGTGTTCAGATCTGAGCTCCCGCAGTCTTAGAGAAGAAAGGACAAATTAAAAGGAGGAGATGGAAGAGGAAAAGCAGGAAAGGGAAACCAGGGAAGGCCAGAACCCCATGACCAGATCTCCCTTGGGTTTATATAGGAGGACAGGGCAGAAGCGCTCCTAGCAGGATGACTAGGGGACAAGCAGCCACAGTGATGTCAGTCAGTCCTGAGAAAACTCTGAGGCTTCGGTCCTAGAAGAATTGGGTATATGTGTTTTTGTGTGTAGAGTAGAGTGCGAAGAAGAGCGCAGAGCCCAGGCCTGAGAGATCGGGAGTTCAGGGCCAATGCCAAACCAGGATGCAGACACAGGACATGAAGGCCCCACAGAATAGGGAAGGCAAAGTGCTAAGGAAATACTTAGTCATGGGGGAATCATTTCTGGTAGGGCACGTGGGGGTGACTCTTGTGGCTGTCTGGTTCTTTTAGCTGTGACCTGAAGACCTGAAGCCTTTGCCTAGCCGCCTTGTTAACTGAGGGACTCTGCTGTGCCCAGGTCTGCTGGAATCCCCAGGTCCTGCTTGTGACAACACTTGCCCTCCATGACACTGTGATATCATTGGTAAGACTAGCCCCACTACTTCACTCCCAGAGCCCTCTGGGGTACCTGCCTCCTTTTCCTCTTCAGATACCTCCCAGCCTGGAAAATCTGACCCCACCTCTCACCAGCCTTACCTGGGACCATCTCCTGGGGAAGCTCAGCAGGTAGGCCAGATATCTTCCTGTCACCTGCATGCCCCAAGCATCTTGCCACTTCTGGTCCTTCACTGCCCTCCCATCTGCATCTCCTACTTGGTCCTCCTCAGAGAAACTTTCCCTTGGATGCCAGCTAGGCCAGGACCCCAGTGACATGATCCCAGGACTCCAGTGACATGTTCCCAGGACACTATATGTCTACTTTGTCTCACTTGTCAAGATTGTAATTTAAATAATTATTTGTTTAATTATGTGCTTAATGTCTGACTCTCCTCCCTGGCTGTAAGTTCTATGAGAGCAGGGACCAGAGAAAACAGAGTCAAGCACACAGCATGTGCTCAATAAATATTTGTTAATTAAACAAATGAATGAACAACTGATGGTACCACGGCTTAAAGATTACACAGCCAGTAAAATGTTGAATCAGGACTCAAATCACCTATTCTATGTAGGTTTCAGGACAGTCCAGTTAGGAAATGATTCTTAATGGAGAATTTGCCCTTGGATTTCCATTAGAGTTGTCCTTAGGGAGGCAGCAGAATGAGGGAAGATGGAAAGGGATTCTAACACGTCAACAAACTGCAGTTTTCTCAGAATACTGGATGACTTAGCATAAAACTGGAGTGAAGATTGTGCTTCTGAAATGTTAAACATTGTTTAATAATTTGGCACTGTACGATGAGAGGTTTCTGTCAACATTGAACATGCAGACTCCAGCTGGCTGAGAAATGAGCAGGGGTGGTTTTGAAAAATTCACCAGTTCTCTCGGGGAAGGCCAGCTAATCTGATTTTAATGCCTCACACAATGCTTCGGAACCGCAGTCATTCACTTCAAAATGTGCTTGCTAGAATTAACTAGGTAGATGCTCCCAAAGGAGATGCAGACTCCTCCATAAACACTACACATTTATTTATCAGGACATAGAGTGCATTCCAGGAGGGATTGTAAAGGTTGTGTAACAATCGAAGTCATTTATGGAGAGCCTACTATGCACGGGCTTCTCACCCATGCTACCTTCCTTGGTATTGAATGCCACCTTCTGAACTGGTGCCCCTTAAACCTACACTGTGCTGAAGCAACTTGCCTGGACATCAACATCTAACATGAACTAGAGAAGGCCTGGGAATCTGAGGCCCTCTGGCCCTGAAGCCTGTACTCATTCTCTGGTTCCATTTTGCCTGGTTCCTGAGTAGATACTGGTACTGTCAGTGTTCCAGAATGGAAGGATCTGTAGCCTTCCATAGATGCCAAGAGCCAATTTTGCAGTGGCCAGACATTCCAGCACACTTTCCCCTAAGGCTCAACATTCAGCAAACATTCAGCAAATGGAGGTGGGGTCTGTCATGCAGTGGGGAGGTGCTGTGTTTCATCCTTCACATTCATGAGCCAACTTCACATTATTGAGGCCGACTGTTCTGCCTGTAAGGACTATATCTACAGACCCCGTTAAAAGGATACTCTCACAGATTTCACCATACAACCTTAACTGTTAAATGTAAACATTTAAATGAAATGTGGTGGTGTTAATTGGTTTGGTGTTGCTCTATTTTTAATGTACCAGAAGCCTTGAGTAGAAATGACTCAGACTCCTCTACTCACATGAATGGTAGAAGAAAGCAGAAAATTCACAAGTTAGGGTACATTTTAGGGAAGCTGATTTCAAGAAGACACAGGGATTATTAAGAAAAGATAAAGAGGAAGAAACAACAAACCAATTGAAAAATTCAATCAATATACATTTAATAGATACCCTCTATGTGCCCTATCTGAAAAAATGCATAGTCCGGTGGACATGACTCAGTACCATCTCCAAAGTTATTAAGATTTTTCAGCACTTACTACATGCCATGTACTTTACGCTGAATCCTGAGAGGAATACTTAGAGGTTATCAGATCAACCTTTTTTTATTTGTGTAGAGTGAGGAAGTGAGACATGGACACGAGAATTGTCAGCAGCATAGTTGATGCCCCCGCTCTGCGAAAGGGCTCAGAAAAGCACAGGAGCAGGAGTGCCCAGGAGGAAGGGCAAGGAGGACAGGAGGAGGCCAGCACAAGCTTGCAAGGTATGCAGCAGGGAACTAGAGAGGGTTTGGAAATGTCCCACATGGTAAGGGACTCTGAGTTACTCATTGTATTAGTCCATTTTCATGCTGCTGATAAAGACAAACCAACACTGGGCAATTTACAAAAGAAAGAGGTTTAATGGACTTACAGTTCCACGTGGCTGGGGAATCCTCACAATCATGGTGGAAGGCAAGGAGGAGCAAGTCACATCTTACATGGATGGCAGCAGGCAAAGAGAGAGAGCTTGTGCAGGGAAACTCCCCCTTATAAAGCCATCAGATTTCATGAGACTTAATCACTATCTCGAGAACAGCATGGGAAAGACCTGCTCCCACTGGATCCCTCCCACAACATGTGGGAATTCAAGATGAGATTTTGATGGGGACACAGTGAAACCGTGTCACTCATGTAGACATAATAGAGAAGAAAAAAATAAAAAGAATTTAAAAAAAAGACAAAAATGGATCCCAGAACACCAGAACTCTGATGGGGATGAAACAAACTGCCTTGAGTAAGTAGAAAACCACTTCAGTGGCAGAGTCATAAATTTTCTGGAAAAGCCACATGATGTGGGTGCTGAGATCAGAGACTCAAAACAGCAATAGAATCCTGTGTTTGGAACACACAGCGTGAACCAGGCAAAACCAGCTCTTTCAGACCGTGAAGAGTAGGAAAAAGAACAAGGCTGTGAAGCAGCTACTTGGTGGCAGGTATTGTTCTTACTACATTCATTTCCTCTAATTCTCAAGTCCTACAGATCAGGAGATCAGTCTGCCTTTGACTTTCACTTTACTGAGGTTCAACCTGGGACTGAGAGTTTTAATAACTTACCCAAGACCACAACGTAGTGTAGCTAGGATCAGCTGGCCATAAAACCTGAGTTTTTTTCTAAACATACTGCTGTCCTCTTAGAATTATGATGCTGTGGGGAGGAATTACATCTTCTAATGAAGGAGGTAATGGTGGGTGTTTATAACTAAAGGAAACAATAAGGAGAGATTCTTCATGGCATGTGATTCACTGGGTGGCAGACTATTGATGAGTGCACGGTGTGCACAGAACTCCCAGGCACTTTGTGTTTAACACGGGTGGAAGCCCTGTGGGAACAAAGGGGGTGCACAGAATGTGTACTGTGAGTATATTTGGCAAGGGCAATCTGGAAGACACTGGACCCTGAAGGATGTATAGGATCTGGATATGTGTAGAAAGGAAGGTACATACCCAAGACGGTGTAGGGAGCATAGTGTGAGCAACTGACTGGTGGGGGGATGACTATAGTATCCATGGTCTGTTCTTAGAGTAAAGAGATGGAGATTTCAAAATGCCATTCCTTGACTGATTGTAAAAGTAACACATGTTCACTGCAAAAATACTTGGAAAGAGAGGTAAGCATAATGAAATAATTAAAAAGTTATCTATCATTATGATGCTGTGAGGAGGAATTACATCTGCCAGACTTCGTTTTGTGCACGCTGAAAAAAACCCATATTCATGATCAGACTGTACATGCCTCACTTTTTTTTTTAAACTAAGCAAAATATCGGGAGTATTTTGTTTTCTTAAAATATTTTTCAAGAGTAAATTTCCATGGTTGCACAGTGCTCTGTTAAGGGCCTCTTAAGTTCTTCTTTGTCCTGTAAATGTGTCAGTCTGTCCTGGAAGGTAAGGACTGTGGCTGTCCAGGATGGAAAGGTGAGTTCACCAAGGCATCCCTGGGTTCTTCTTGGTACCAAATGCCCTGGTGAGCTTCTCATTTCTGCCTGAGCATGTTCTGCTTCCTCTCACCATGTGCTTCCTCTCACCATGTGATCTTGCTGGGGTGATGTAAAGGGAACAGAAGAGTCTGCTTTCCTTTTGGAGGTTAGAGATTTGAAATGTCTTCACCCCTACCACACTATACACACAGCTACCTAAGGTGTTTAGAAGACATTATCTAGTGGGAATGGAGTTCAAAGGGATCTGTCTTCAGTTTCTGAAAGTATTAAGAGATGTGATTTCTAATTTAGGTCCTTATTAGAAAGACCATGAACAGGCTATTTTTATATATCATATATACTATACAAATGAAGCCCTTTCTGACCCTGTCTTGTGTGGTGACAGCTTGAATCCATGTACAGGGTCCTCAGCAGAAAGTAGAGGCTACCCAGTGATTAGTACTAAAGTGGGAACAAGAGGAAGGGAGAGAGTATCACCATAGAGTGAGTGAGTGAGAGTGAGAGTGAGTGTGTGTGTGTGTGTGTGTGTGTGTGTGTGTGTGTGTGTGTGTGTGTCTGACAGCTATATCCTCCAGGGAGAAGCAAACTATCATGCATAGCTCACCTCTAACGTAACATTCAGGGCATTGGACAATTGCTGTAGGTTATTTTACTTTGGACTTACAAAAGTAGGTAAGTAAAAAATAATTTCCTACCTGAGGAAAAGAGAGTTTGAGCATTTGCCCAAGATGACACATCTAGTAAGGGGTAGGGTTGGGGTAGGGACTCAAATCAGGTTGGACCCAAAGCCAACTTGCTTTTCCCTACACACCTCTAACTCCTTGCACTGATTCAATGAGAAAAGATGCCTCCTCCCCATCTCCATCCCACCACACCCCTGGAGAGTCATGTTCAAAATCCAAACAGGGTGTAAAGGATTAAAGGCTTATGTCCCCCATATTCATATGGTGAAGCCCTAGCTCCCAATATGATGATATTTGGAAGTGGGGTCTTTGGGAGTTAGTTAGGCTTAGATGAGATCATCCAGGTGGGGTTGTTGTGATGGGAGTAAGGTCCTTATAAGAGGAGGAGGATAGATCAGAGCTTGCTCTCTCTGCTGATATGAACATCCAATAAGAAGACGGCCAACTGCAAACCAGGAAGAGAGCCCTCACCAGGAACTGAATCCGTTGGCATCTTGATGTTGGGCTTCCCAGTGGCTATAACTGTGAGAAATAAATTCCTATTGTTTAAACCACCCAGTCTGTTGTATTTTGTTATGGCTGTCCAAACTGACTAAGATGCAAGGACTTAGAGCTTCACCATCAAGCAAAAGACTTCAATTGGAACTGAATCCAGCACTTTAGATTATCAGTGATGGAAAAAGAAACATGAAGGACTTTTAGGTTAGCCACAGTTGTCGGAAAATTCAAAGAAATAAAGTTTCATGTAGTTACAGCCAGGAGCTATTTCATCTTCCCACTGTGAGTTTCAGAGATATCCACATAGCTCACATGTAGCTTTTTCTGAGTGTTACATACGTTGTCTCATTTAATCCATACTACTACCTAAATAAGCAGGTTTTCTGGTTGCCATTTCAAAGACAGAGGAAAGGAGACTCACAGAAAGAAGTAACTTGCTTAAAATCAGAGAAGAAGTGGCATTGCTGTGGACTTCATTTTCCCTAAAGTCCTAGGTTTTTAAAGTGCCAAAGCTGCTGGCCCTCCCCGGGAATATTGACCCCATGCAAGTCCAAAGAGAGATTCTTGGTCATGGCTGGTCTCCTCATGCATTTGGCCAGAGCAAGTTGCTGCCTTTTGGGATATGGGAGCACTGCCTACATCCTCCAGAGCCCCTGTTACTGGAGCCAGGTCACAGTAACTGAGGGTCAGGTTGGGACAACAAATGGTCCCTTCAGGCACAAATTTGCTCTGGAATGTTTTAGACATCTCTAGAAGCCAACATCATCTCCTTTTCCCCAAGTGACCTTCAGTTAGATATATTTTAAATTTTGGAAGTAAAATAATTTTCATAAACTGTAGAGACCTCTATGTTTGAAGGACATTATTGTAATTATGCTTGGAAAAAAAAAACTGGAATAATTTTGATATTATTTCTCTTCTACAAGTAAAAAACTGTGAGAGAAGCTAAATGACCTGTCAAGGATCACAAGGTTGGGCAGATGCAGAGCTGGGACTTGAGTCTGACCTTTCCATTGGATTCAAGTCAAAGAAGTACTAATTGAGCACCTACTGTGCACTCCAGCACTGTGCCAGGCATACAGGAGAAAAAGATACTGCATGTCCCAGAATGGGAGAGACCACATCTTGCCGTCTTCTGGTTCCTCAGGCCTTGTGGTATGCTTGGCACAAAATCAGCACGTAAGAAGTATCTGCTGAATGACTAAAATGGCTGAACTCAAAGATGTTCATGCTCTTGTTTCCTCTTGTGAACAGTTAGAACCTAAACTGCCTACCTGAGATCTGAATTCATCCAACAATGCCTTAGGTTTTCCTGTCATCATTTCCCCTGTATTCATATGCATCCCCAAGAAGATCGTATACTCTTCAAGGGCAGAGACCTTGATCTTGCTCTTGCCTATAATGCTGTATGCATCGCAGGACTGGACAGAGACAGAGAACTCAACAATGGCTGAGGGATCACGGTCCTGCCCCATCTTTGGGGCTAACATACTTTTAATTCACACACCAGAATGCCAGTCTTCATGTGGAAATCTGAGCCCACCTGGCTCCACACTGGGCTTACATCATCCTTTCCCACAAGCCACCTTTCCCTGTCCCCACCTCTCCCACCTGTCCTAGCAAAGTGGAGAATTCTTCTATTTGTTCTATACACTTGCCTCACTCCCCCAGCTGGACAATAGGCCCTTGTCAAGGCATCTTTTCCACACCTCCAACCATTCCAACCTTAGATCAGGGTTTCACGCATGGCAGGTACTCAATAAACTTGTGTTAAACACAGAAAACATTTTAGCCGCACGTTTGGCTTGTTTTCAGCCAAGGTTTTCCAGCCTCTGAGAGTAAATGCTTTGAAGACCATATTTTTCAAAGAGCTCCTACGCAAACCTAGAATTAATAAGCATCTAAATTACAAATCTCACCATGTAGAACAAATTGGATTTCTTTTCATTAATAGCAAGGAAGCAGAAAACAAGCCCAATCCCAAGGGAGCCAAATGAACACAGTTATTCACCATTTTCTCTCTCATTCTTTTTTTCTGCTCATAAACCCATCTTTATTCAATTATGTAGTTCATAAATATGGTCCCTGTATATCAGCACAGTTAACAAGTGGTCTCCAACGTTAGAGCCCTTTTGACAGCTCACCTGGCCTTGAAATAATAAAGTCACAGTTCTGTTTCTAGGATTCTTTTTGTTTTTAAAATGGAACAACAACAACAACAAACAAAAATTAGCAAAACCCAACCAAACCTCAAATGATCACAGTGTTCCAAATATTAAGATGCAGGTCGTCTAGTGGTTTTTTAATCAACTAGATGTCAATGTTGTTCTATATAACATCATAGAAGACACATTCGTAACAAAAACTAAAGTCCAATCAGTGCACAGAGTATTTTTATATCTGCCTTCTGAAAAATATATTTGCTTTAAAGAGAGGCCTGAGGTTTTTGTACCCTTCTGTGTAGTCTAATAGCAAAGACTCTTCCAAAAACATACTGTAATGGTTTGAAGAAATTCTACCTCTGTTCTGAGATTGCTGTGATACATTTCCCATTTGCTTGACATGTAGCTAGCTGGGCAGGAGGTAGGGATGGGCAGTTGCTGCTTGATAGACTCACAGCCTCCAGGAGGAGCACCTGGTCTCTCTGCCTATACAACAGAAGTCCCAGGCCTGGAAAGGTAACCAACTGTTTTGATTCCTATAATCAAAACAGCATGGTACTGGTACCAAAACAGAGATATAGACAAATGGAACAGAACAGAGGCCTTGGAGGCAACAAAACATATCTACAACCATCTGATCTTTGACAAACCTGATAAAAACAAGCAATGGGGAAAGGATTCCTCGTTTAATAAATGGTGTTGGGAAAACTGGCTAGCCATGTGCAGAAAGCAGAAACTGGACCCCTTCCTGACACCTTACACTAAAATTAACCCCAGATGGATTAAAGACTTAAACATAAGACCTAACACCATAAAAACCCTAGAAGAAAATCTAGGCAAAACCATTCGGGACATAGGCATAGGCAAAGACTTCATAACCAAAACACCAAAAGCATTGGCAACAAAAGCCAAAACAGACTAATGGGACCTAATCAAACTCCACAGCTTCTGCATGGCAAAAGAAACAGTCATTAGAGTGAATCAGAAACCAACAGAATGGGAAAAAATGTTTGCAGTTTACCCATCTGACAAAGGACTGATATCCAGAATTTACAAAGAATTAAAACAGATTTACAAGAAAAAAACAAACAAGCCATTCAAACGTGGGCGAAGGATATGAACAGGCACTATATAAAAGAAGACATACATGAGGCCAATAAACATATGAAAAAATGCTTATAATCACTGGTCATTAGAGAAATGCAAATCAAAACTATATTGAGATACCATCTCACGCCAGTTAGAATGGTGATCATTAAAAAATCTGGAGACAACAGATGCCGGAGAGGATGTGGAGAAATAGGAACACTTCTACACTGTTGGTGGGAGTGTAAATTAGTTCAACCATTGTGGAAGACAGTGTGGCGATTCCTCAAGGACCTAGAAATAGAAATTCCATTTGACCCAGCAATCCCATTACTGGATATATATCCAAAGGATTATAAATCATTCTACTATAAGGACACATGCACACGAATGTTCATTGCAGCACAGTTTACAATAGCAAAGACCTGGAACCAACCCAAATGCCCATTGATGATAGACTGGACAGGGAAAATGTGGCACATATACACCATGGAATATTATGCAGCCATCAAAAATGATGAGTTCGTGTCCTTTGTAGGGACATGGATGAACCTGGAAACCATCACTCTCAGCAAACTGACACAAGAACAGAAAATCAAACACCGCATGTTCTCACTCATAGGCAGGTGTTGAACAATGAGAACACATGGATACAGGGAGGGAAGCACTACACACTGGGGTGTGTTCAGGGGAAATAGGGGAGGGACAGTGGTGGGTGGGGAGTTGGGGAGAGATAGTATGGGAAGAAATGCCAAATATAGGTGAAGGGGAGGAAGGCAGCAAATCACACTGTCACGTGTGTACCTATGCAACAATCTTGCATGTTCTTCACATGTACCCCAAAACCTAAAATGCAATTAAAAACAAAAAAAATCAATTAAAAAAAAAAAGGTAACCAACTGTAAATCATTGAGCTTCTTTTCTCTAAAATAGAAATTGTCAAAGTATAGTCTAGGGAATCCTGGGGTCTGTGACCCTTTTGGGGCAAGAATCCATGAAGTCAAAACTATTTTTAACATTACAGGAAGATGTTATTTCCTGTTTTTACTTTTTTTTTTCTCATTGATGGATAGTGAAGTTTTATAAGAGCTACATGAGATATAATCTTGCAACAGAGAAAATGTAAAAGCACAAATAAGAATCCTGCTGTCTTCTATGAAGGTAGACACTAAAGAGATTTGCAATCATGTAAGGTAAGGTCACTCTTCTCTCTGTATTCACCTTGTTTTAGAAAATATAGTTAATTTTCATAAAATATGTGATTTATGTTAACATGTAATAGATTTGTTATTAATTTAAAAATACATTAAGTAAAATTTTTAAAATATCAGCTTTAACTTCTGATAAGATTAAGTATTAATAGCTATAACATTGTGATGTTAATTATATGTGTCAGGCTGACTGGGCCAAGGGGTACCCAGACTAAACATTATTTCTGGGTATACCTGTGGGATGTTTCTGGATAGCATTAATGAACTCACTAAAGTAGACTGTTCTCCCCAGTGTGGATGGGCATCATTCAATCTTTTGAGGGCCTGAATAGAGCAAAAGGCAGGAAAAGAGGAAATCACCATTTTGCTTCCTGCCTTCCTGCTTGAGCTGGGACATAGGTCTTCTCCTACCTTTGGACTGAGATTTAGACCATCAGCACCTCTGGTTTGCAGGTCTTTGGACTTGGAATGCAATTATACCACTGGCTTTTCTGGGTCTCCAGCTTGCAGGCAGCAGATAACAGGACTTCTCAGCATCCATAATTGTGTAAGCCGGTTCTCCACAGTAAATCTCTTTATGTATGCATATATATATCCTACTGGTGCTGCTTCTCTGGAGAACCCTGACTAATCCAAATCTGCTTTGAATAAGTTCTTTGTGGCCTTCAGTAATAATTTTTAAGAATGTAAAGGTATCCTGAGATGAAAGAGTATGAAAGCCACCGTTCTAGGACATCCATCAGCCTTTCATGGGCCCACCTAGCTCCTAGCTTCAGATCCACGTTCAAAATACCTCTGGGAACCTACCTCAGAGCCCCTGACACCACATGAACCCTGTGCTGGCCTCTGTAACAGCACCGACTACCCAGTAATAAACTCAAAAATTTTTCCTGTCTATATTTCCCAATGCCAACTCTCTGAGGCAGGGATGGGTGGTTTTCATCCCTGAATTCTCAATGCCAAAGAGAGGGCTTGGCACCCAAAAAGAATTTAGTACATGCTGAAGGAAGGAAGAAAGGCAAGAAGGAAGGAAGCAAGACAGGTGGGAGGCAGGCCCTGTAGGAATTTCGGTTGAAGGGAATTAATCAGCATCAAAGAACCAGCAAGGCCTGTAAAATTCCCAATCAAAGTTATTCACTGAGGGCCTAATCTCTGCCCAGCCCTGCATTAAGAACTTGATTCTTATACATTATTATGCTTAAAAATCCCTTGAGTTGTTTACTAAACTGCAGATTCTGGCATTCTATCCCCAGAGACAATTAAATAGCAAATCCTATACAGGTGGAGATTGGGAGATAGGCTGCCTTCTGGGCAACCGCTCCCAGTGAGGGAGCCAAGAGCTGTAGTTTCTGAGCAACAAGAGGAAACATTTTCAGCTTGTTCACAATTCAGAAGTTATTCTTTTCATCAAAAGGCAAGACTGTACACAAAACCATCATCACACGTGGCATTCTCCCAACCACTCAATAAAAACACTAGTATTACAGAAGAGGAAAAAGAAAATCTTCACTGAGAGCGCCAACATGCAAGTCTGAGTAACTCACACCAAGTTCTAGAAATGTACATGTCCATGCAAACTAAATTAGGAAGAAACTCGCTAGTGTGATAGAATATAGCTAACAAAGAAACCATATTTACTATGAACTTCAGGCAATGTTCTATGGAGGCTAAGATGTCTCTGAAAATCACTTTTCAATCTTATACAAGCAGCATCCTTCATGATGCAGAGCAAAGTGGAACCTAAGTCAATAGGCAAAGGTCAGTGACCAATACAAAGACATAGTAAGAGAAGACAATGAAGGGCTTCTAGACAGAATGAGGACAGAAACACTCCTCTACACCTGGCTGAAGGCTCTGCCACTACCATGATGAGCGAGAACTGCAGTTAACACAAATGCAACATTACGATTGGATTTAAATATGCCTTCTCCCTGTGAATATGCATGTAGACACATACAGACAGCATATGCATATTATAATTAAGAACACTGGTTTACTAAACTGAACAGAACTGACTATATATAATGTAGTTTCAATTATAAATGAACCTTAAAATATCTCTTTTTGGCTAAGGATATAGGTTTGGTTAGGGACAAGGGCTGGGAACCAGGGGTGCCCACATAATCACTCAAATTGAGATCTGATGAGTGAATGGTTGTCCAGGGTTACAGCACTTCCCTACCAAGACATGGCCTGTTCCTATTCTTTTGGGCCACATACTACAATAACTGAAAGTTGTGTAGGGGAGTAGTTTGGAAGGGCTTCCTTCAGGAAGGAGCACTTGATACTGGGCTGTTAGGAGCCAGGAGCACTTAGCCAAGTGGAGGGGGAAAGTGAGCACTGGAGAGCCCAGGTGACAGTGAGGCACAGTGGCCAAGGTACAGGGGGAGGAGGGTCAGGGACTGTGCTTCCTACAGGTCCACCACTGGGTGAGGCACTATTCAGAGTCTCTTCATTTGCAGCTGCAGCCCATGCCCAGATCTCAGATTCCCAAGTCCCCTAGCTTTATTCAGGTTGAAGGGCCTTCCTTGCCTCTTCAAATCCTTCTCATCCTTTGGTCCAGCTCTAATATCTTCTCACTCCCCATTCTGTCCAGGTGGGTTTCTATCCTCCTGCCTCTTCACTTCAGCTTTGTAGTTTATTTGCATTTCTTTTTACATCATGCTTTATATTATCATTCCTTGTAGGTTAATTACCCCCACTGCATCCACAATTGCTGCCCCACTGGGCAATGGGCTTTTTGAGGAAGTTATTGCCCTTTGCCTGACAAATAAATGTTTTGCTTTATGAATGAATGAACAATTAAATGAGTCTTATTGTGTGATCCTGGGCAAGTTACTTCCCCTCCTGGGCTTCAGCTTCCCCAGTGTTCTTAGGGGACAAACCCTGCTCACGCTGCCAGACATACTACAAGCAGCTTCCCTCGTGTCCTCAACATTTTTATCACAGACTACTGCAGCTATATGTTTAGTGCTTATCTCTTTCTCTAGACGGTGAGCACTTTGAAAGTCTACAGGCCAACATAAATTACGATTATTGTTATCATTACTATTGTTATTTCCTTCTGGTCTAATGGACACTCTATCCTAGATGTGTTTGAAGGACTTCACATAGATTATGGCCTTAAATACTTACAATAGTCCAATGAAGTATTACATGTGTTTTATAAATAAACTATATTAGGCCCATTTTACAGATAAGGAAACTGAAACTTACAGATATTAAGTGATTTGGCCAAAATCACACAGCTTCTATGTAGTCAGAAATTGTGTGCAGGCCTGTCTAAATCAGAACCAGAGCTTAAAATCACTGTTGTTGTTTTCTTTACAATATCCTACCTGTGGAGTACAATGCCTAGCACATAACCAAGGTTAGTAAATTGTTGATTTGAATGAATAAGTTATAATCCCTAACTTATGATACCTTGCCTAGCAATTTTTTGACCATTGTACAAAAGCAGTATACATTCAGTACATTCAACTTATGATGGGGTTACATCAGGTGACAATATTGTAAGTGTAAAATATATTTCCTACTTTCAATGGATTTATGAGGATAAAATCCCATGGCAAGTCGAGAAGCACCTGCATTAGGTTGAGCCATCATGATGGAAGTGGGAAGCCCACATATTGCCCACATAGGCTAAGGAAAATGTAATTTATGTAGAGTCACATAGCTTCCCTGAGCCTCAATTTCCTACTTTGTTAACTTGTCACAATGCTGTATGTTGAGGGTCAGCAGACCACATACAGTCCGCAGGCTGAATCTAGCCCTTTACCCATTTTCATCTGGACTGTGAGCCAAGAATGATTTTACATTTTTAATTCCAAATTTAGAAAAGGACTCTAGCATCTCAGGAGACCGGTTACTCAATTTTACCTCTTGGCCTACAAAGTTCGAAATGTTTACCTGGCCCTTTTCAGAAAAACCATTTGCCAATTCCTGCTGACTGTAGTGACTACTTCGCCAGCTCACTGTGAGAATCAAGTAAATGTGTTGGGTGGAAATTTTGTGAAAAGGAAGATGTAGTCACAAAGGCATTTATATTAATAATTATTTATATTAGTTTTATAATTTTGATGCCAGAGATGGCCATCTTCCCCAAAGTCCATTGCTCCCATTCTCAAGCAGTGGGCATGAGATTCTATGTCCTCCAACACCCAGAGTGGCTGTGCGATTTCTGTGCAAAATTGATTCTCGAGTTGATGTGGACAGCGGTTCAAGGATGGAGGCCGACTGAATAAACACCAAACTGGCTTAAAATACTTGGCGAACAAACACAGCAAATGGAGTCCAAATGTTTTTTAATCAAAAAAGTAGCCAGAAGTTAATTATTCTGAGCAATGCTCCTCCCATAGTGGAGGAGCTGGAGGGTCTGAATTTCACCTGAAGGAAGCTGGGCGCACTGTGGAATAGCTGCTGAAGTGCAGCGCTCCTCTGTCCGACCATCCACCTGGCAGAGGTGCAGAGGCTGCCTGCAGGGTAGGCCTGGCTGCTCCTGCTTAACCCCAGCTCACGCTTGTTCTTCCTCCTGGACCTCAGGTTCTCAACCTGTAAATTAACTTGTTCTTCCTTTCCTCTCTACCTAACAGGGAGGTTATAAGGAACCAACAGAAAAATGAATGTGACAGTATAACCTTTGCTATGATTAGAAATAGTAAAACACAGCCCTAAAGGGACAGATGGTAGGAACCAGAAACCTTAAAAACCTCTACAGAGGAAAGTAACTTAGCACATACACTTAAAAAATACTTGCATTGTATCTGATGAACAAAGAGGTGGAATCATCAATTTATAAAGAATTCTTACAAATCAGTAAGAAAATGATGAGCATTCCAATTAAAATAGGAGAGAGTATGAAATAGGCAATCTATGAATAAAATAACAAGTAAGCTGAGACTGTTTGAAAAGTTGCTCCACCTTACTAGTAATCAAAGAAATACCATTTCCTGTTAGGACAACATAGGTAAGGTGTGATAATGTCTGATGTGAGCAGAAGTATGAGGAAATTTTGAGAATACAAATTGGTTTAAATTTCCCAGAGGGCCATTTACCAGTATCTATCAACATTTTAGATCTACACAGCACATCTCCGATGAACTTTCCAACAGGATGGTTTTCAGATAACTGACATAGTGATTCTAGAGATCATCTTAAAGAATAAATATATGAGGACTTCCAGACAACTTCAGAACAGAAAGAGCAACGAGGAAGGAGGTTCCCCCTTCTAGACTCTGAGATAGTTAAAGCTATGAAGCTGTGGGCAGTAGATTTGAGAAAAGACACATTGGACAAGAGAATAGCATGAAGAGTTCATCAATAAATCCAGATATAAAGACCACATTGTACATCAGAGCAGGAGGGGTTTGAGAGGGCTAAGTAAACACATAAGAATTGGATTATAATAACAGTTCAGTTAAAAAAGCCTCAATTCTTAGGTATCCTCAGTTATTTCTCAAAGGTCTTTTAGCTGCTTAAAACTGGGATTTAAAATATTACAGGCATAAAAAAGGCTCTAAAGAGTAATGTAAGGAGCTTATAAGCCCTCCAGTCAACTTAAGAAATACTTTACTGATACATTTGAGGATTCCTTTGTCCCTCACTTCTGATCATATGACTCCTCCTTCTCCATCACCTCCAAAGGCAATGGTCATTCTGAGTATAGCCATTATTTCTGAGCATTTCTTTATACTTATATTTATACTTATCTCTAAGTGTATGTTTGTTTACATATTGGTAGATTTTAAATAAATGGCATCATACTTTACAAATTAAAAAAACAACTTGGGACAGTTGTATAACACTTCAGAGAAAAAAATAAAGCTAGAACTTTCTATAACTTTAAACGAAAATAAATTTCAGATGGATCAAAAATTTATATGTAAATAACACAAGTACATAAATACTGAACAAAAATGTGGACAAATATTTTTATAATTTTGAGGTAAGAAAGGCTGAAGCCCTTCTGTAAAGAAAAACCTACGATAAACAGACTGAAAGATAAATTTTAAAACTAGAGGAAATAGTTTATGTGATGGATAAAAGCCTACAATACCGACTATACAAGCTGATTTCAAAGCCATAAGGAAAAGTTCAGTATTTTCCACACATAAATGGGCAAAGAAAATATGTAATTTATGGAAAATATATGACTAGCCAATAAACATATGAAAATATGGTCATATGATCATACTTACTGCAAATAAAATGAATATAAAAAAGTAAGGTATTTCTTTTTCCTAGAAAATTGACAAAACAACTTGTATAAAACCAGATATTTCTATAAAATTTTACAGTGGGAAGGAAGGTATTATGGACTGAATATTTGTGTCCCCAATACCCCAAATTTGTATGTTGAGACCGTAACTCCCAATGTGACAGCATTTAGGAGGTGGGGCCTTTGGGAGGTAATTAGGTCATAAGGATAAAACCATGGAATTTGTGCCCTTTTAGACGAGAGCCAAGTGAGCTCTACCACCCTCTTTTGCCCATGAAAGAATACAAGAAGTCAGCAGCTTGCGACATGGAAGAGTGCCATCATCAGGACCCAAACATGCTGGCACTCTGACCTTGGACTTCCAGCCTCCAGAGCTGTGAAAAATGAGTATCTGTGTGTGTAAGTAACCCTGTATATGGTACGTTGTTATAGCAGCCTCAGCTGGCTAAGACAGAAGGAGAGAGGGGAAGAGAAAGAAAAAGAGTGTTCATAGATGGCAGGGGTTTGATACACTCACACACTGTGGGTAGGGAGGGAAATTGGTTTTCTAGGCTCATGAAGTTTGTTTCCCAACTGGCTAACAAAAAAAATTACATTGGGGAGACCATATAACTTGCCTTGTCCAATGAAATACGAGCGGAAGCTTTAAGAGCTGGGGAGCAATTTGTCACCTTTCATGATGATGTTGATCAGTGATGTTCTTAATGCTGAAGGTGACATCTGCCTGGGGCCTCCAGTGAAAAAGACTTGGAGCAAAACTCAGTGTAGGCATGTCGCATGAGGAAGAAATAAACCTTTGCTATTTTAATTCATGGAGAAATAAACCTTTCTATTTTAATCCACTGAGATTAACAGTTTAGCCCATCATGACTATTACCATTTCTAAATTTGTAATTACCCTATTAGGTTAGATTATTTCCCCTATTTGCCAGCCTGACAAGCTTGGGGTCCGAGAAGCTAGGTAACTTCACGGTCACATCACAGTGAATGAACAAATCAAGACTTTCGATTTCATAGAAACCATACTCTATTTGCTACAACATGCTGTAATCCAAGACTCATATGTTAAAAGGTATCTTAGAGATCCCTCAGTCTAATTGCCCCTTTGGAAGATGAATAAATGGGTCCCCAGAGTCAGTGCTTTCCATGGAGTGCAGAGCAAACGTGAGTTTCCTTTTAGTATTATACTCTTCCCATGGTTTGCATTTTAGTCTTTGGTTCTGAAAACTCTAGAGCTTTCACAAAATTGAGGAAAGGTATATATAGATGGAATAGAGAGAATACAGCGTAGACAAAGGAGAGGGAGAATTCGGCTCTCAGCCAGAAAAGAGCCAATCAGGAGCCGGTTCAAGACGTCAGAGGTGCCCATCAATGCTTGGACCCAACAAGCCCAGAATCGAATTGTCAGCGTGCCTCAGCCTCACTTCTCCTGAGGTTTCTGTCACTTAGTAAATGGTATCAACATCTTCTCCATCTCTCAGGATAACATCCTTGGGACTCTCTCAACTCATCCTTTTCCTCATCTACTCCATTATCAAAGCTCTAGGGACTCTCCTGCCTAAATATCTCTTAATTTCATCCTTTCCACCTCTCACACTCAGGCCATCATCATGGACATTCAGCTCAGCTCAGTCCAAGTGCCTTTTCTCTGGCATATCCAGTGTTAAGCTTTGTGATACGTGTATGAGGAAGACCCCTGCTACTGACTAGCTTGCCCACGGCCTACCCATGAGGAAGGGGAAGAGCTCTGTAGCTGCGAAGACAATGCTCTTACCTGGAGAGGAAGTAGAAATGACCAGAGCATGCTCAAGGTAGGCCTACTAAGGAAAGTGCCATCCCCACTCCCTGCTGCCCACTGAGTGCTCTCCCCTCCTCCATCACTCTGCATCCCTCAGTCTACGCTAAGAGTTCACCTGCTTATCAACCCAATGAACCACCTTCAATACCTCTTCCAAGTCCACTCCTCCCAAGAATCCCTAATTATGTGATGGCCCTGCAGATTCAGCTTGTACAAATGTGCTGGGAATGCTGTTGTTAATGAGAAGGGACAAATCAAGCTTGATTCCAGTTCTCTTTGCTAGGCCTCTCCATCAATGTGCCACTCTGGTTCTCAGCTCTAATACTGTTTATCTCACATCTACTCTTAAGCCCATGGGGACAGTTTACTAACTGGTTGGCGTGACTCCACGCCAACCACCAACCAGAGACTCAGTCTTATTGTCTTCATAAATGACTAAGCCCTCTTGTAGTCTTCCAAAGTGGAAAACTGTGGCTTCTTCAGTCATCAACTATTTGGAAAGTTCCTTGTGATTTTTAAAGCACAGGCACACACATTACCTCATGTAGTTCTAGCAGCCCTGTGAGGGCTATCTTGCTACGCTCACCCTCATTTGGCAAATGATAAAATTGAGCCTGAGAGAGGTTAAGTAACTTGCTTAATGTCACTTGACTAATAAAGGTTGCAAGGTAAATTTACAGCCAAGTCTTCTGACTGTGCAACTTGCATGATTCTCTTCTCTATGCAGTAGTTCTAACAGGCACTCTGAAGTGCTGGGGTAACTAGAGATTAATGTTGCAGCTTATGGGTAAGGGTATCAATTTGTTTATTCTTTGACAAAGATTTGCTGAGGAATGAGTCCATCACTTTGTGAGTCACTCACGACACAGCAGTGTTCAAGGCAGATAATGTTCCTGCACACTGGGGGGCTCTATTTCAGTAGGGAAGACAGAAAAAACAAAAAAAAACAAAAACAAATATTGTCGACGTAGTTAACTGGGTGAATCAGAGAAGGCCTAATTGAGGAGGAGATATTTTGGGCAGGATATTTGTAACAGGAAGGAAGCGGCTGACAGCCATGGGAAGAATGAGGCAAAAGCTTCCAGGAGGAGGAGCAGCACGTGCAAGGATCCAGCCCGTTGGAGGAATGGAGAGAGTACAGAGGGTCTGGGTGTCCTGAGCAAGGAAAGGGGTGGAAAGAGGAGTGCTTGGGAGGCGTGTTTTAGACAGGGCATGGGAGTTTTATAGGCCGTGGAGGGAGGCATTGTTTTTAACTGTAAAGACATTGAGAAGTATTTGAATTGAATTAAGGAGGGGAGAAAGATGATCTAGATTTTGCTTTAAAAAGATCCTCCAGCTTAGAGTAGAGAGTACATTGAGAAAGGGTGAGGTGGAGTAGGGAGACCAGTTAGGAGGCTCATGTGGTCTTCCAGGTGGGATGGAGATGGAGAGGACACACCCATTTGAGACAGGTTTTTAAGCTGTGGCTGGTGAGACTTGTGTGGTGGAGAGAATGGGCAGAGAGGAATCAAGGCTGATTTTGAGTTGGAGTGGTTGGAAGCTTATCTTTTTAGACATGACTGAGGGACAATCATTTGAGGTGCGAGGAGGCAGCAAAGTTCTCCTTTTGGTATTGGATTAAGGTGCTTGAGATGGTGAAGTGGAGATGCCAAGCAGATGTGGAATATGCAAGACTGGAGTTCATGAGAGGTCTCGTGTGGGGATGGGGGACGTTGCCAGCATATGGATGGGCCAGAGGATAATTTTGGAGAAAAGGGTAGAAACAATGAATAAAAGACTTTATTATTTGGCTGTCTGGTGGAAGAAGAGGAGGCAGCAAAGACAACTGAAAGTCTGAGCAACAATGGAATCACACAATGCAGGAGAGACAGGCCTTTCAAAGGGGAGGGGCAGCCCGCATTGCTGAGTGATGGGAGGGGTCCAGCAGGGAGTGGGTGGGGAAGCACTTATCTGATTTAGAATCTCCTCATTTACTGGTGACCTTGACAAAGGCAATTTCAGTTACATATTAGGAAGGGAGGACAAACTGGAGGGGAGAGAGAGTAATAAAGTGAGGAGGTGGGGCCATGAGTACACAAGGCACTGGAGAGTAATAACCGCTAACATACAGTGAAAGCTCATCTCGGACCAGGCCCTTTCATATGCTTTACATGAATTCATGGATCCATGTCCACTTTTTGATAACCCCATGAAACAACTAATATTAGTCCCCTTTTAAAGAAAAAAATTCTCTGGGGTTCAAGATGAGTAATATTTTGCTGAGAAGGATGGTAGGGATTTTGGGATGTAGCTGAAGGTTATGTGAAGAAAAGAGAGGGATTTAAATTTGCTGCTATTGTTTTTAATATCAGGTAGTTGGCCCTGTTTGTGTACTGATGGAAGTGATCTGGGAGAGAGCCATGTGAAATGAGGGCATCATTGCAAATCAGGTGAAAAATTAGCCCTGAAAGGCATGAGGAGCTGTTATCTGCTAGCATCAATTTTCACAAAGCGTGGGGTCAGGTCATCAGATAGAGGAGTAGCAGCTAAAGGTGGCTTGAGGACCAAGGAGGAAGTGTGGATCATGATACTTATGCTTACACATTGAGTTATCCATGCTGTGCTCCAAAGTTACCAGTCAACCAGTACTCGAGGATCGCAACCAGGACTCTGGAGGATCGCAGCCAGGGAAAAGCCTTTCCTTGTCAGTCACCTGTTGGTTGTATTATGCTTGGTGCATTTGTGTGTAATTCACTCCATAGACTGAACTTCTCAGAAGACATGAAGATGTTCTCTTTTTCCTTACCTCCTCCTTTTCCTCATTTGTAGAAATCTCTTCTCCTGTCAGCCAATCCCACCTCAAAGGGCACCCTATGTAAGAGGCATGAATTGGTCTTCCAGAGTCCACATCAATGAACCCGTTCCTAATGCTTGAGCACATTGTGGTCTCCTCCCGCTGTATTAATGCCCCAGTGGATGGGAAGCTCCCTGGAGGCAGAGCTCTGTCTTTTTTGTTACCTTTTAAACTCCCTTTATTTCCAGTCCCTCCATCCCTCACCCCAGGGCTCAGTGCTGTCTGTGCCTGACTCAGGGAAACTATTCACTAAACTGACTGTGAGATGAACTCAATCGCATTCCAAACCAGGCTCAAAGGCTTCATCAAAATGGGTGTTCTGAGATAACTCCAGAATCCATCATCTTAAAAATGCAGAAAGATAATGACAATCTTTTCTGATGCCTATTAGCAAAATCAGAGCACTAAAGGGACTTTTGATCCTTATTTCTCTACCTTTTACATAAAGTCTAGTTTTAAAAGCCTTGAAAATGGCTGCTCAGCATCTAGTAGGCTGCTCAAAGAGACTTCTGAGACTCTTTACATGCCACATAAGCCCTGTTTCTTATCTGAAAACACAATTTCATCTGACTCAATACGAAAATTTGTCATCATTTAACATACATGAGAATCCTTATAAAATCTTCTATATTAGGTTTTTAAACCTTGTCTAATATTTAGGAAACATATCTCTGAGATCATCGGCAGGGCTATATTTTTGTTTCATGATCAAGTTGGTAGAAATGCGATTTTAGAAAAGCTAAAGATGTACCTTTTTGTGCATGCATGCGTTCATTCATTTCTTCATTCATTCAACAAACATTAAGTCTCCCATTGTTTTAATGATGAAAGGATGTGCAGGTTTGGTAAAGTGTTTGGCCTCGATTCTGGAGGCAATGAGGAGCCATGAAAGGGTGAGAGACCCAATTAATGTTGTGTCACAGATGGGATTATGATATAGAATTAGGCTATGGTCCTGTCACTGTTCTTTTAACTTCAGTTTTTGACCAGTGTCAAAGAGAGACTAACTAGGTACCAAAAAGAAAGACTTCAATTTTTAAAAAATACAACTCAGTGGATTTTGGTAGGGGGGAATACAGCTCCTTCCCCATCCCTCAAAAACAAAAAAACAAAAAAACATATGAAATTGGGCTTAGATCCAGGCTGACTGAGTTTGAATTCCAGCACCTCCACTCTCCAGCTGTGTGACCTTGGACAAATAACAGAACCTCTGCCTCAATTTCCCTGTCTATATAATAGGGGTAATAATGCAGCTTATCTCAGAATTTTGAAGATTACAAGATTGGATACAGGTAAAAACCTTGGAACCATGCCTAGCATGCAGTAATCAGTCACATTAGCTATAATGGGGTTACTTTGTTGTGTAAATAACATGTACCATTCTCAAGGAGCAGTCAGTGAAGATTCCAGAGGATTCCAACACAGTGTAATCAGTGCAGCATTGGAGCAGCAGCCCCTGACCCAAGTGAAGAGGAACAGGGCACAGGGGATCACGGAGGAGTGTCTGGGGAGGCTGCCCAGAAGAGGGGATTGGGAGGTGGGTATGAAGGATGGGTAAAAGGAGTCCCCCTCCCTCAGGAGGCTGTGGAGAATACCACAGGCTGCTATGAATCAGGTGAATTTTCTCACTTATAGATTAATTCATTTAGTTCCCCAGCCTGGCTCACAGTCATTTTCATGTAAATCCCTCAGAAGGTGTTAATGGGACCTTCCATAGCAATGATAATAGTATCATAAGACATAATTAGTCACGGGTGTTGGTGGGAAGCAGGGGATGCTAACTGGGTGTGGTGAGAAGAAGGAAAATCAAAACAATTGATCAGCATTTCCTCAAGCCAATATACAAACCTCAGAAATGATGTCTTGGACTTGGGAATCTGAATTCTGCTAAAATACTGGGGGAATCAAAGTGGCTCAATTAGCTGCACTTTTTCTCAGGCAGCACTGCCGAAGGCTCTTTCTAAAACATCTGGGAAACAGTGTTTAGTGATTGCAATAGAATCCTCTTGCAACAGCTGGATATCTAAGAAGATTCCAGGGCATCAGTGTGAAAGGAATGTCCGGGAGGAGAGTGGGCAGCATACTCCTTCAGCATATAACCCAGAGCAGACACTTATTCCCTCCACGTCTTTCTTTTTTCTTCCTCCTGTCTTTTCTTCCTTCCTTCCACTTTTCTTCCCACCCTACTTTCTTACTTTCATAAATTTTACTTCTATTTATGATATAAATTTACTTCTATTTATGATATATTTAAAACATGTCAATGATCAGACATTCAAAGATAACAATTGGTATACATCTGGAAGGTCAGTTGCTCACACCCATTTCTGACCCATTTCCTGTTCTGCTGAGGTTGCTTTAGAAATGAAGGCTATGTGTCATCTATCAAGAAGGAAATCATTTGACATCAGTTGGTTGAGTTAAAAATTTGAGCTAAAATTATCCTGATAAGCATATGGTAGAATCCTTTCCCAATCCAAACCCATTTTGAAAGATGAGCAACTCAGTCCTCTGGGATTTTGAAGTGTTATTTGTCTCCTCAGTTTCTCTCTCTTTCCTGAGCACTGGGGCACGCTTTCAGATAATGATTTTTGAGAGACACAAAGTAAATGGCACAATGATTTGGGGTTCAGATAGACCTATGTTAGGATTCTGGCTCTGCCCATCACTCAGAAGCTGTGTGACTCTGGGTAAGTCACTGAATATCTCTGATCCTCAGTTCAGAATTTGTAAAATGGTAATCAGTACCTATATCACTAGACTGTTTGAGAGAATTATGTGAATTGACATATACAAATTATTCCATTTTCCTTAGAAAAATAAACTATGTTCTTTTCTTAACTTCCCTATTCTTATGGTATTTCATTACATTAACTGGCCAACCTTTTACAAAAATTTTACAACTTTAGTGAGATATAATTAAAGTAGAAGAAATGGCACATATTTAAAGTGTACATTTTTGACCAATTTGGGCATGTGTATATACAGTGAAATTCACCACCACAATCAAGATAACAAGAATTCTTCTTTCCCCCAAATGCCTTCTCCTGTCCCCGTATAATCCACCCTTCCCTGTAGTTCCATGACCAAACACTGATCGGCTTTCTGTCTTGAGAGATGAGTTTGCGTTTTCTAGAATTTCATATAAATGAAACCATATGGGATGTACACTCTTTTTGTTGCATGACTTCTTTCGCTCATAATGATTTTGAGATTCATCCATGTTGTGTGTATCAATAGTTTACTGCTTTCTATTACTGATTCATATTTTCATACCTGGATTTTTTCAAGTTATTCAGGCATCCCTTCAGAAATCAGACAATCTCCTTTAAAAATCAGGAAGCTTGGCTGGGCACGGTGGCTCACGCCTGTAATCCCAGCACTTTGGGAGGCCAAGGTGGGTGGATCATGAGGTCAAGAGATCGAGACCATCCCGATCAACATGGTGAAACCTCGTCTGTACTAAAAATACAAAAAACTTAGCTGGGCATGGTGGCGCATGCCTGTAGTCCCACCTACTCAGGAGGCTGAGGCAGGAGAATTGCTTGAACCCAGGAGGTGGAGGTTGCAGTGAGCCGAGATCACGTCATTGCACTCCATCCTGGGTAACAAGAGCGAAACTCCTTCTCAAAAAAAAAAAAAAAAAAATAAGGAAGCTAGACAGATCTTACTGTTTCTAATCCTCAGAAACCTTTGGCACTATTACATTCTACTTCAATGCATGATGCTGACTCCTGAGCTGGACTCTTAAAGCCTTTCATTATTTGCTCATGGACTGAGCCAACCTGTTTTCCTTCTGCTGACCAGCTTGATTCCTCACTTCAGCCTGTCACCTGCACTTTCCAGGACCTCTCCAGCTTCTGAGCTTCTGTTCATGTCCTGGAACATCATTGCTTACCTCCCACTCCTACAAAGTCCACCCATCCCTCTAGTCCACTGCCTGCACTACCTCCTCCAGGACCCCACTACTCCTCCAGCTCCTATCCAGGGCTGTCTTCCCAGAATATATGTCTCACAACACAGCATGTGAAGCAGAACAGGCTCCTCCTTTCTTCAAGGAAAAGCCTCTGACTGCCAGCTCCCTGTCACACTCTGAGCTGAGTGCCAGGAATGAGAGAGACGAGAAACATGGTTCCTGTCCTCAAGGTGCTTATACTCCAAGGCTGAGGAGGGAGGCAGACAGGCATACATCATACCTATCTGTACATACTGAGTAGAGGGTGGAGAAAGAATGTACACATACAACTGTCTGCCACAGGAGAGCTGAAAACAGACATCATCAAACCATTCTTTCTCCTCAATTTGTCAGGGACATCACTGGAGTGGGGAGCAAGCCTTATGCACCTCTTGTCTGCCCCCTCCCTATCAAACATCTACACAGGACTGAGGACAATCAATGAATATTTAATTGATTTGTAGAGGAGAAGTAGTCCAAAGAGTTTCCCCAGATCTCCTTGAAAACAGCATACCAATCAATGAAAGAAAACCACAGCCAGGTATGAATAAAAGTCCCAGTGCACAACTCTGACCCATGGTCTATTCCACAGGCTATTGGGGTGGCCTCCATTTTAATCAGGACCTGGACAGAGGGGCTGCTTCCTTTACTGGGCGGCAGTTGTGGACCACAGTTGCTCAGAAATTGGGGATACAGTCAAAGGTCTTGTTCCAGGGGCCACCTTGACCCTCTGCTATTGGTGAAGTAGCTCATCTTAGAGGCTAACACTAAAGTTTCACAGGTATTACAACACTCCCACATTGTCACAAACACCCTGGAGGCCAGCAGGGCTGTGCCTGAACAGTCCATTTCAAAACTGCTAAGACTCAGGTCATGGTAATAGGATGTCTCTTGCCCTCCAACTAGAGTGATCTACTTGTCACAGTTTGTCCAGGACTATTCCAGTTTTGACACCAAGAGCCTCATGTCTTGGAAAGCCCTCCAGTCCTGGGCAAATCTGGGTGATTCATTATTCTAGCTACAACTTATATCCTCTGGCCTACCCTCTATTTCAGACCGGAAGTTCTTGATATGTGGTCACTTGACCAGCAGCATTGGCATCAAGAGAACTTGTTAGAAATGTAAATATTCAGGCCACCACAGGCCCAGTGAATTAGAAACCCTAGAAATGGCAATCAACAAACTGCGTTCAACAAGACTTCTGGGAGATCTGAGTGCTGGCTCATGTTTGAAAACCACTGTTCTAGCCATACCTCTTGCTGCCAGCTTTACGCAGGAGTATCCCATCAGCTCCTGCTTCTGCTGCACCCCAAACTCCCACATGGCAACTCCTTCTCTAATGCAGCAGTGGGGTGTGTCTGTAGAATCAACCTGCATCCAGGCAGGCCGACCTGAAGTGTGAGGACGTAACACTCTCTTAAGCAACAGGAGCTGGTGCCGGTAGATAATGGATACCCTCTTCCACCTTTCCGGCAGGCAACTTGAAAGCCTGATCTACACACATGCTGTCTGTTTCAGTGGTCCATACGGGTACATACAAGTATTCAAATAATTAAAATTAATGTGATAAAGGAGCCACATTTCAAGTACCTACTAGTCACATGTAGCTAGTAGATACAATATTGAACAGCACAGAGAACACTCCCAACACTGCAGAAAGTTCTACTGGACAGAGTTGTTCCACATGGCTTCTCGGAAGAACCCAGGGAAACTGATCTCCACTTGCCCAGTGACCAGCTCCAGGATGCCCTTTTGTACTGGCTTTTCCTCTTTCCCCGATTTCCTCTACCCAGTCGCCCAATCCTATTTCCTGCAATAAACCTGCATGCAAGCCTTTGTCTCAGGCTTGGTTTTCCTGCAGTAGGGGTGAGAGGCAGGGGTTGGCAGGCTAGATGAGAGAGTTCTCAGGAAGGGCTGGAGAGAGACAAAGCCCCCACTGACTCCTAGCCTCTGACACTGGTCCTAACTCTGTCCATCCTCCAGTCTCCAGTGTCAGAACGAGCAGGTGGGACATGCAGAGGTTTCTGCCAACCCAGCAAATGCAGGCTTTTGACAGAGGGAGTCTTCACACTGACAAGTGTAATTTGAAGACTGACAGAGAACAAAGGCTTTGGAAGGTGTTGTTTCACTCAGAGGTTTGCATTGACTTCGAGAGAGGATTTGTGCTGCTGTAGCTTTTCTTTCCACAGAAAATTGGCACCTGAGGCTGAGCACATCCTGACAGAGTAGCTCTTGAGCTAGGAAATCCACAATGCAACATAGACCTGATTCAAGGACTTGATCCCTGCAACCACCTGCAGTTTGTGAATAAAGTGACTTTCTTAGGAAAAAGAGTCTCTCTTACATTTTCTTTGAGACTCCAGGAACATTATATATGTGGAACACCTCTACAATTGGCTGTTCTACCTTAAAGACTAATTAACGGTGATGGTGTTTTGACATCTTTTCAATTCAGTTCAGTTTAATGAGTAATTATGGCAGGCCCAGCACTGTGATTTTTAGTCCAGCAATAAATTAGAAGCTCCATTTTTTCTTTCATTTTTAAAAAAACAACAGAATTTAGATTTTTAAATATATGAAATTCTTTATTTTGATAAACTCCTACCTGGATTTCACATGTCATTGCTCTATCTTTGGAATAAAGGTTTATATCAACAGTAACTATCTTGCTGCCTTCTCTTAAAATAATAACTGTTCTTTTGGATGACAATTTTATTTGATCAATAATTGCATCAATTCCTGCCAAAAGCACATACTAGCTGCTCAAGGTGAAATTTACCAGCTTCCAGTTTTTAATTAGCCTGCTTCTCCTTTACAGTTAGAGCTTCTAACAGAGAATCAGAGCAAAGTAACTCACTGAAGAAAAGCAAGTCATGCAGAAAATGCCAATATCAATTTCCTAAACAAGTCATAACTTAAATACCACACACCCAGTTCCTGGCCCTAAGCTTTAAAGGGAAAAGCAATCAAAGAAACTGATTGGGCAGAGAACATTATGAATTAATAAGAGAAGTTAAAAGGAAAAAAGAGTGCATTAAATAAATTGAAAAAACAAATTCCACTGAGGCTTGATATTTTCAATCTGAGGAGGAAAGGCTTTTCTGTTTGGACTCATCCGTCCTTGTCCATAACTGAACAACACTTAGCATATAATATTCAAGGCCCTGAGATGTGGGAAGGAAAATATGCTATGGAGGCAGGAGAAAAAGTCAAGGGTACAAGTCTGGCTTTACCATCATTTGGGTGACTTTGTGCCCATCCCCTAACCCCATGAGAAATCCATATTCCCCCTTTTTAAAACAAGGGTAATGCAATAAGCTTTACGGTCCGTACAGGCTGACTTTACAGGATAAAAGGGAGACATGAGTCACCTGTTCTGGTGCACAAACATGATTGCACAGGTGTGCTAGTGTGTGCAGGTGTGTGCACAGCCTGAAAAAGTACAATGACTTTGGTCCTCAGAAAAATGAAGGAAATAACAAATACCAAATTCCATGTGATTAATATGTATGGAAAATTTGGTTAGAGGGGCACATAGGGCTTCACTGAACTAGTGATGCTTTATTTACTAAGCCGAGTGACAGGAAAACAAGGTTTGCCATGTTAGTCTCTAGAACTTGTATATTATAAAATATTTCTTTTTATTATTTTTTTAAATAGAGATTCGAAAAAGATAAATTTCTGCTTACAATAGGAAAATAGGAACTCTGAACAACACGATTTAGGGATCGGACTTCATCCCCAGCTCCACTGAGCAGCCCCTGGATGTCACTGGTGAGAAACAACAGCTCAATTTTAGCAGAGAAAGCAATCTTGAGGAGCCACCTTTCCTCTGGAAATAGCAGTTCAAGGGATATTTTGCGATGGAACAGTCCCTTGCTCAGCTTAGCCAGAATGGGTTGCAAGTGTCAAAACTCCAGATACTCTCATGAATTTTAAAATAGTACACATACTGTACAACAGCACAGTGAGAGAAATCTGAGTCCTTTTTGAATTGAGACCTAGTTTCAAAACTCAGTTTCTCTGGCCACCAGATCTGGCACCTTTGGAAAATCACCGGGCCACGCTATAAGTTGGTTTTCTTGGTTTACACAGGATAATAGAACCCTCCAAGAAGATCGCACATGATGTGACAAATATGGGAGGAATGCTTGAACCAAAAAACAAGAAAAGCCACAGACAAGTTTCTTTGGTTTATAGAGTGTTTTAAAAATATTGAATTAGCTGCCAATATTTTCAACTTGAGAGATTTCACAGAAAGTTCTTATTTTCAGCTTATTGGAGAATCTGAAGCTCTGCCTCACCAGGTCTTTGTTCCATACGCAGCAGTAAACCCCAGCGAGCGGTGGTGGCTGTTCTCTGGACACCTCATGCTCTCAGGCACACTCCAGACCCTCCAGGCCCACTCAAACATGGTGCCACCTCCGTGCACCGGCGCCACTTGGGATTGAGCCTCCTTTTGTGAGGCTTAAAGGGAATGTGGGTTAAAAACCAAGTTTAGCAGTTCATCTCCATCAAATTGTGCCTCCCTGAGGAGTTGAGAGTGGAATTCCAAGAAGCATCAAAACCAAGCTATTTTGTAAGAATGAACCATTCAGAGCTGGGTCATTGACTGAACAGAACATGTAAGCAGCGTAAGGAGAGATATAGTGTAAGTACGCAGAACACCTTATAAGTAGAACATCATGTAAGTGTACCTCATAGGTTCAAGGTACATATCTACCCTACACACACACACACACACACACACACACACACACACACACACACAGAGTTTTGGGTTGGTATGTCTAGTGCCCAAAATAAAGTCACTATTAAATTTTATTTCATTTGGATTAGTGTGGCCAATTGCCTGACTCCTTCAGGAAATGTCTCTGCCCCTGCGCCCTGGTCCTCTTTGGACCAGTTAGCTAATCTGATGGAGCAGCTAAAGCAACTTGTGCCTGGAGGGCAGGTAGTTGAGTGAGGCGGACAGCACCCTTAAGGCTGGACTTTCATTGGTTTTGTGGGATTTTCAGGTTTCTCTCTCTCTCTCTCTCTCTGACAGTTTAATTGCTAATTTCAATCAGAGGACTCGCTCTAAAATTATCCACTCCCCACCTCTGATCTCAAAACTTGCTGCTTCTAATCAGCTGTGGGTTGAAGAATAGACACAAAGATTTTTTCAATCCATCAAATCTCAATGAGTGGACTATGAATGAGATCCTGGAAATATCTCTCAGAGTATATTAGGCAATTAAGTAACTGGAAGGGCTTTTTTCCCTTGGTCCATGTGTTTCTGGATTAAGAGACACAGGCAAAGCAGCAGTGACCACTGAACTCAGTCCTGTTCCACTGTAAGTGAGGAGCCATCGGGATACACTTTCCCAGGTACCAGCTGCCCCATCGGTGATGAGATCAGGGTTAGCTAATATTTTGTTTTGCTTTTGTTTTCATTTCTGAAAGAGCTGCAAAGTCCATGAGCTTATTGAGGGTAGGAACACTCCTTTCCGATATCTCCCACCATACCTGCCACATCTTAGACACTACCTAAGTATCTATTAAAATGAAAAGAATTTGTTTATATTATGTTCTAGGGCTCACTGAAAGAGCTTTTAATAGGTAACGATGTGCCATCTCTCCTACTGGGAGGCTGTCACACACACAGACTCACAGGGACTCACACTTACACTTAGACCTGAAGATTTGAAAGGAAACTTTGAGATACTCAACCATGGCTACTCTTCTCTTTAAGACATCCAGGACAGATGTTGCTAATTATGTGAATCATGCTATTTTTTTCTTACTGATCCTGGATCCTACCTCAAATCCTCCTCAATACAGCACCCTGGGAAGATTTCACCACTAATCTGAATTGAATTTTGGATAAAGGTTATTTGCCATCCCAGATTCAATTTAGTGTACAAAAGTCCTTGTTTTACAAAGGGCCATGCTGACCCCAGACGAGTTCTCCAGGTTCCTTTGAAGTAGCCCTGCCTCTCCCACCTTCCCCCATGCCCTGTGTACCGACCACTTGGCTGGTGCGTCACTGCACGTGACGTAAAGCCAGCCTGCTCCATGGCCCCATCTTGCATCATGGCACATTGCAAGAAGCTCTAGTTCTACAACCAAGCAACTGAGCAGAAATTCAAGCTTCAAGGGGGAGTTCATTCACAATGCATAGCAAAACATCCTTATCATTCCTTATCTTTCTCAGTTCCTCATAGGCATGGCAGCTCTTCCCATTACTTTCCTCACTGTCCAAACTGAAAAATTCTCCTCAAACCAGCCCTAGCTGCCTCTTGCTGCCCTTTCTCCTTCTACCTTCTGGATATCTCCTACTCTCCTCTACCAGTATATGCCTATTTCAATGCAAATAAATCCAGCCAGACTTTCTTCCCTTCCATTTTCCCACTTACTTATTACCATGATTCTGCACAAAAAAAAAGACCCAGGACCCAAAATGACAGAGTCAGCATTGTCCTAATGGGGCAGGAGTAAGGGGGGGGGACACGGATATTGAAATGGTAATATTTACTTCTTTTTGCACACATATTATTATGATGTAAGACTCAGGAATCTCAGAATGTAGTCTACTTTGCACATTTCTTCTCCCTTGCCTAAAACTCCCTTTATTTCAGAGAGGACATGAATATTTCAGTTTGATGCTCCCACTCTTCGCTGAGTTTCTCTTGTCTGGCTCAGGCGCCACACTAGGGCTGCAGGCACAGAGTCGAACAAAGCAGGGCCCCTGACTAAGGGAGGAAATGGACTGGGTGGGGACTGACAACAGAGTGGAGCGAGCCACCAAGGGACGGCCTCAGCTGCCAGGTGGTGGCTTATTGTGCTCCTGCAAGGTCATGCTAGGCTCTGGGACAGACCGGCTGGATGCTGATGGGTGTGGAAACCCCAGGGCAGCCTAAGAGGTCTCATTCTCCATGATTGTCATCTTGGACAAGGCTATTTTGAAGGAACAAAGAAATGCCAATAGGGAACTATTGGCCCATTTATTTCTTCCTTTATTTTTTTTCATTTGGCAGTAACTTTACTGATAGGTGCCAGGGACACAGAGACATATAAGGTGGGCTGCTGACCTTGAGGGGCTCACATCCACTGCAACTAAGCAGATGTCACCTGCTTTCCAGATTTCTCCCTGTTAGGGCCTGAGCAGAGACAGAGCTGCATTACTGCAGTGATCAGAAATGCAGATTACATCAGGGTGGTCACTTGGCAGAGCAAATTGGGGGTTTCAAGAACATAGCCACCTGCTCATAGCCACCACTGACAGTTCCTTCCTCCTCCATTTGCCTCCTAGCTCAATGCAACACCTTCTGGCAGCATACCTCAGACTGTCTTTTTTTTTTTTTTTTTCAATGAATCAAGGTCTGCAGCACCTTCAGTTTATGGGCCTGAACTATATCGCCAGAAGGATCCTTGGTCACACAGCACCCACCTGACCACTGTCCAGATGTCCTGAATTCTGGTGCTGAGCCACAGAACCCTCAACAGCCAGTGGGAACTCTGCCTGCAGCCCAGGGCTTTCCTCTATCTTCACAAGGAAGCGCTCTCTCAGTAGATACCTGAATAGAGGAGCCCTGCATAGGACGAGCACAGAGTACATAGGAGCCAATGGGCATGGATCTCACAGGCATAATGTTGAGGGAAAGAAGCCAGGCACAAATGCACCTGCTGCCTGATTCTATTTATATATGGTTCTAGAGTAGGCAAAGCTGGGCAACGGTGATACAAATCAGAAAAAGGGAGGCCAGGTATGGTGGCTCATGCCTGTAATCCCAGAATTTGGGGAGGCTGAGGCAGAAGGATTGCTCGAGCTCAAGAGTCAAGACCAGTCCGGGAAACATAGTGAGACCCTGTGTCTAGAAAAAATTAAAAAATTAGCCAGGCATGGTGGCAAGCACCTGTAGTCCCAGCTACCCAGGAGGATGAGGTGGGCAGATCACTTCAGCCCAGGAGGTAGAGGCAGCAGTGAGCTGTGGCTGTACCACTGCACTCCAGCTGGGAAGAAGAGTGAGACGCTGTCTCTATAAAACAAAACACCTTCAGGAGTCACTGTGTTGGGTGAGTTAGACAAGCTTGTTTTAGTCTATTCCAGTCAACAGACAGTCCCTAGCACTAATCTGTGCCATCATCCTCTTCAGGGCTGGCCCAGGGGATGGAGTGAAGCTGCATGGTGCCCATCCTTGCAGCATACGTGGTCTGCTGGTGACACAGCCTTGTAAGCTGAATCATAAAAGGAGACCGGCAGGAAGAGGGCTAGAGTTAGTGGAAGGCTAAATTCTGAAGGGTGAGCAGCCATGAGCCTGGGAAAAGGAGAGAAGGTGCTTCACAGGCAAAGGGGCAGCCCGAGAGAAGCTGTGAAGAGTAGTGGGGGCCTGCTCACTCGCAGTGTGGTGCCTGGAGAATAATAGCAAAAAGCGCTGGGAAAGGAGGCCAGAGAAGAGGCGGGGCCCTGTATGAGGACCATGCGTACCTCAGGATAACACTGAGGACCAGCTGGGTCTGCCCCTACTTCTTTCACCTCATTAATTCAGGCCACAATTGTCCAGGCATCTATGACTTACTGTAATCCAATTTAGAGTGCTCAGTCCTGAATACAAAGTACACGGGGAAGTTTAGGCATGAGCCCCCTCAGACCACTCTGATCCTGCCTGCACACCGATTCTGCGGGCCTGGGACAGGTCGAGGGGCAGCTGGGTCTTCAGTGGGGTGAGCCTCTGACTGACAGCTGGTTTTTAAGGAGAATATCTCTAGGCATTGGCAGAAAGAACCTGGGCTGCCTGTTTAAGATGCAGGTTAATCCCTCCTCTGAAAGCACTGCTGTCACGGCCAGCAAAGAATTATTACTTGTCTACATGTATTGTTTATTTCCTCTTTCAATAAAGCCTTACAGAACACGGATATTCCTTCATTTCCATTTCTATTAATTGTGGTGTCTTTGAGGTGAATAATAAGACTGTGTAATCAATAGTGATGATGGAACCACCCAGTGCAAACAACATCTCCTCCACTCTCTCTCCCACAGCATCTACCTGCTTTATTAAGTGGTGAAGTATATTATTTTTTTTAAATGCACCAGTAGGGGAAACAAATCTACAAATAATTATTTTAAAGAATTAATCGTTGGTATAATTCAATTATGCAGCATGAAGTGTGGAAAAGTTCTCTTAATTACAACAGAATTGAATAGAACATTCTTCAGCCTTAACCTTGTTATTTTTCAAGGTGAGTTATTGCTAAGTAAATTCTAGGATGGCTTTCAACAGCCACTCTATGTAGCAGTCATCTGCAGAACTATTCAGAAGGAATCTGTCTCAGGCCCGACGCAACTGGAGATTGCTGGAGGATAAACAGGTAACTGGAGGTAGCATATGAAAAGCAAGGAGCATGGGCTCCCAGGCTGGGCAGACCACCCCAGCAGAAACAAAACCAGGGACCTTGGGGGAAGCAACTCAACTCCTCAGACCTGTAATTCATGTCATCATCCCCTCCTTGAAGAGTCCAGAGACAATGAAATGGTTTAGCCTATACAAAGCACCTCAGAAAGTACAGGTACTCATAACAGATATTATCATATCCTCTCAGCCCACGTCTGCAACTGCACGGACTGTTCCTGTGTATGCTGACGGCTTCTTACCTCCAGGGCCTGACGCTCCCTGATTCTCTGCCCACAGGCTTTCTTCGGTGCCATAATAGCTTGTGAGAGGCAGCCCAGAAGTGCTGACCTCTAGAGATCACACTCAACTAATGAGGAATAGAAGTCCACAAATACTCGGACTTCCCCATCCTTTGGTACACATTCTATGTGATGCTGGAGACCAATCACACCAGTTTTCGAGGGACTGACAGGATTCCCAGGACATGAGACCTTTGATGCTAAATGGTCAGTCTGGGCAGAGCAGGATAGTAAGTCACCCTAATTATACCTCAGAGGGTTCCCAGTCAAATGAAGCCCACATGCCCACAGCAGTAACTGCTTCATGACTGCACCATTGGTTGGCTTTTCTCCTTTCCCTGTCTTGTGTTCTCCTGTGTGAGAGCTTCCTGGGGTTACCTCCTACTTAAAACACCTGCATTCAATTCCTTGTTTCAGGAGAAAGCCAGATTCAGAGAGTACCTGGCCACATGGTGGCTGCCTTTCCTCTCCTCCTGCTCTTTATTCTAGATGCTTACCCATAACTGGGCTGTGAAGAGTATGGGCACTAAGGTGAGCCAGAAGGATACGGAAATGAAAACAGCAAAGGAAAGGCTGCCTTCTGGAAGTTAAATGGACTCTCAGGGCCTTCAAATTGGGCATGCCAAGGGGATACACATGCATCCTCAGTTACCTGTGAGTGGGCAAGGTGTTATCAGTTCGCTGCTTCCCCAGACACTAGTGCCAGCCTCCACTTTTCACATCTTCCACTGTTCCCACGCCCATGGAGCTATACTTCACGGGGAGAAGAAAGGTGAATTCTTTGGTCTCTGGGTGGAACTTGAAAGGCAGGTCTCTGCAGTTTGTATCCAGGTTCTCTATTCAACCCATGTTAAAGCCCAGGCAGCCAGACTTCCCTCCTTGCTGGTCACTAGTGCCCCAGTGCTGGTCACCTGGTCACTGCTTTTGTATCTGTGTTTATGCTGTGTCCCTGCTTGCGATCCTCCCTCAGCCTAAATCCTACCCTTCAAGACCAAGCATAAGCCTGTAATATCCAGGAAGCCTTCGCCAACCACCACAGTCCACATTGACCTCAGTCTTTCCATTCATTATCTGTACCCTTTTGTACTTACTCCCCATGGCGTGTGTAGTTACTCTGCTGCTTTCCTAGCTGGAGGTAAGTGTCAAGGGAGTGGGACCTGAGCACAGTGGTGTCAGCTGCACAGAGCACACAGCAGGAGCTCAGAACACACTTCTGCAGCGATGAACCAGCATGTGTATAGAGAGTAAGGTGACTTCTTAACTGGGGCTTCCTAGCAGAAGACACTGAGATGCAGGTTCTTGTAAATATGATTCATTAAGAAATCCTGGTTGGGTGGGTGACTCGTGCCTGTAATCCCAGCATTTTTGGAGGCCAAGGTGGGAGGATTGCTTGAAGCCAGGAGTTCAAGACCAGCCTGGGCAACATAGCAAGACCCCATGCCTACTACTACTACTATTACTACTACTACTAATAATAATTTTTAAAGCTGGGTGCCTGTAGTCCCAGCTACTCAGGAGGCTGAGGCAGGAAACCAGGAGGATCACTTCAGCCCAGGAGTTGAAGGCTGCAGTGAGCTCTGAGTATGCCACCATACTCCAGTGTGGGTGACAGAGTGAGACCTCATCACTTAAAAAAAAAATCCTCCCAAGGGATACCTGTAAGGAAGGGTTTTTGGGACAGGGAAAGGAGGAAGTCAAGCAAGGATGTGATTTGAGGTGGAGTCCTGTGGAAGGTGGCTTCAGCCTGGTTCTGCAGGGGAAATCTGGCATGTAAGTTAACCTCAGAATTGCCCTAATCTGAGGCAAGGAAGCTGGACTTCCATGCTCCTTCACTGGACAGTCATTGGTTAATGGCTGCCCCAGGGTGGGGTGCATAGATATCCAGACACCTCTGTCTCTCCAACCACAGACAAAGCAATTCCAGGATCCCAAAAGCTGTCTTCCAAAGAGGGGACTAGGTGCTGAAGACTGAGGACCAAAGCCACAGGAGCCCACCCTGTTCCCTGCCTCCATGCTTGCCAAAGTTGCTGTTTCACAGAAGCAAAGTGTCTGGCACACTTCCTGATTCCCAGCTTAAATTCTGACCCACTTCACTCTCTTTGTGATCTGTCCCTGTTGTTTGTCTCTCTGATCCTGTGACTCTTTTACCCCCGATAGCCTTTCCTCTTTCTTCACATCTGATGAGACCACTGCAACTTGAGCCAAGACCTCTGCTTACCTCCTTGTAGATAGATACTTCCCCTTCTCAAGATGCTACTTACACTAGTGCTGGGAAACTGCCCACTCTGCTCCCCATCCCAGGACCTGGTGGACAACATGCCTGAAGACCTGCCCTGTCTCAGTTCTCCCAGTGCCCTGCACGTCCAGGCTTTTCAGAGCAGGTCAGCATAACTCTTTCTGCCTTTTTGTTCTATTACTGTCTGAAGGTGCTGGCTCATGGTTGGCAGCTTTACAAAATAAAACAGGGCCAATTTAAACGAATAATTAACATCAAGATTAGCTGAATGGACAGAGCTGGGGTGTCTTCCATCAGACTTTGGGGAGCTGGTCCAGCCTCCCTCTCAAGCAGCAGGGGTTTGTTGTCAAGGTTGTCCTCAGTCAGAGCTCTTCCCAGGCACTGGGGATAAGCAATGCCAGAGCACTTTGTCACTGTGTTATACTTTCTTATCTAGGAAGGAGAGTGTTAACCTATGTGGCCTTTCCTTAGTAGATGTATGGTTCATTCTGACCCTCCCCTGAAGAGCACATGGGAGGAGCCAAAAGGCCCCAAGTCCTGTGTTGTAAGATCAATGTTACCAGGCCAAGCCTCCCAGGACACACACTGTCTTAGAGGTTATAATGGTACAGCAGGAGGCTGTTTCTGGCTCCTGCTCTGGAGCTGGGAGGAGGCTGAGCTGTAACCTTCGCTCAACATGTGTCACTTGAGGAAGATGATGGTCACATTCCTGTGGCTCTGTGAGTTCAACCATCAAACATCCCCTGTTGTTTTGTGAGCTGCTCCAGTCCTGTCTCCTTTGGAATTGAGCCAAGTGCCCCAAGAGTCACAGTAGGTAAGGACATTCTTAGTGATGTGAGCTGATCAACTACAAAATGCCTTCCTATGACTAAATTCTTAGGATTCAACTTTTTGAAGGCTTTCCCAGTGCTCTGACATCTGCCACCATGAGTCAGTAGAGTGGGTGAGTTACCCTGAGGAATTGCTCCTGTGGGCTTTCTGAGGAGGTCCTTGCTGGGTTTTAGAAGAGGACAATCAAGAACTAGCATCCATTTAGGCACCAAATCTATACCAGGCCTCGGGGCTCTGACGTGGTGGTTCACTTAACCATTCAATGGCTTGTACAGATGTTCTTCTGTACTTATTATCCATATTCATATGTGATATAGCAAAATATAATTTCTGAAGTCATCCTGAGGCCACATGTACCTGTGAAGCTTTCATTTCTTCAGCTCTAATACTGTTGTGAGAATCAACTGAACGTAACACGAGAAAAGCATCTTGCAGCATGGTGGATGATATACAAACATACATATATATATATATATATTTTTTACTTTAAGTTCCGAGATACATGTGCAGAGTGTGCAGGTTTGTTACGCAGGTATTCATGTGCCATGGTGGTTTGTTGCACCCATCAACCGTCATCTAGGTTTTAAGCCCCGCATGCATTAGGTATTTGTCCTAATGCTCTCCCTCCCCCACCCCCCATCCCCCGACAGGTTCTGGTGTGTGTTATAATAATGAATATTTTTAAGAGGAGGAAAATCAGTATATTTTCCAACTCACATGAATAAATGTTTTATTCCTGGGGTGAATCTGACTTCACAGGCAAAGTCACTTTTTAGGAAGTTTGCCCTCAAACAATGAAGAAGAGGCTTCCCTCACCTTGGATGCTTCTTTGTCAGACTCTGAATATATCAAATGAGCACTGAGTGAGAAAGGCAAAGAGGACATGGGGATGGGGGATCTGAAACCCAAATAACAATCGCTGTCTGCAGGAGCGACTTGCTTCACATTTTTCAAAACTGAGCCAGGACTGAAAGGAACAGTGTCAGTCACAACCTTCCTTAAAGATGTCATGATTTTCCCATCTAGTAACCAATACAATGAGATGTAAACTACTGAATATTAAAGTTCAAATAGTCATCCTAATTATTATAACCTTACTGATTGGCTACTGTATTCTAGGCACACCCTTTCCCATATAGAATCTATTTGTCTTCATATTTACCCCATGAAATACCAATTTCTGACCTTATTCATAGCATATGGCTACTGACTGCATGGTTACTCTGTGTCTAGTATAAAGAGGAAGAAACTGTGGCCATCAGTCAGAGATAACTTGTCCAAGACCATTCAGCTAGTTTTGGAAGAGCTAGGCTGTCAGCCTAGATCTAGCTCATTCAAAAACTGCTTATATTTCCCCCTCCAATATCCCAATATGATTTTCTAGGAATCTAGACATAAGCAAAATAAAAATAGAGAAGGCTGTCCTTTATCTGGCTTCTCTCCCACATCTCCCCTTCTTGACACACACGCACCAATTCCAGAATGGCAGAAATTTAACAGCATTCACTTTGAAAAACTGCCCTGGTAGCTGCTCTAAACACTGCTATTATCACAACTGAGAATAGTAAAGGAGGTTAGAGAATTCTGAATTGGGTTCCGTTTGTACTTCTATTATAGAAGCTCAGTGTTCATCTGTTTAGGTTAACACATTTTGCACATTAGCTGAGATCTTACGCATCCAGTGTCTGCATTATACAAGCACACGTAATGTGTGACTTTCACGAGCTTTTCTTATTTTTAAAACTAGTCGGGTCCAGAAGCAGCTTCATGTACTAATCAACATGTAGTCTTTTTGCTATTGCATGAATGTTTGCGTCCCTCTAAAATTCATGTGTTGAAAGCTAATCACTGAAGTTATGGTATTAGAAGGTGGGGCCATTGGGAAGTGATTAGCCCATAAGAGGGGGGACCTTCTGAATGGGATTAGTGTCCTTATAACAGAAAACCAAACACCACATGTTCTCAATCATAAGTGGGAGTTGAACAATGAGAACACATGGACACAGGGAAGGGAACATCCCACACCTGCAGGGGGTGGGGAGCTGTGGGGGGAATAGCATTAGGAGGAATACCTAATGTAGATGATGGGTTGATGGGTGTAGCAAACCACCATGGCACATGTATACCTATGTAATAAATCTGCACGTTCTGCACATGTATCGCAGAACTTAAAGTATAAAAAACAGGTCGGGCACGGTGGCTCATGCCTATAATCCCAGCACTTTGGGAGGCCGAGGTGGGTGGATCATGAGGTCAAGAGATTGAGGCCATCCTGGTCAACATGGTGAAACCCCGTCTCTACTAAAAGTACAAAAATTAGCTGGGCATGGTGGCGCGCGCCTGTAGTCCCAGCTACATGGGAGGCTGAGGCAGGAGAATTGCTTGAACCCAGGAGGCAGAGCTTGCAGTGAGCCGAGATCGCACCATTGCACTCCAGCCTGGGTAACAAGAGCGAAAGTCCGTCTCAAAAAAAAAAAAAGTATAAAAATTAATAACAGATGATGGAGAGGTTGCAGAGAAAAGGGAATGCTGATACACTACTGGTGGTAATGCAAATTAGTTCAGTCCTTGTGGAAGGCAGTTTGGCAATTTCTCACAGAACTGAAAATGGCATTACCATTTGACCCAGCAATCCCATTGCTGGGTGTCGGCCTAATGTATTACAAATCATTCTACCATAAAGACACCTGCATGCACATGTTCTCTGTAGCACTATTCACAATAGTAAAGACATGGAATCAACTTAAATGCCCTTTAGTAGTAGACTGGATAAAGACAATGTGGTATGAATACACCACGGAATACTATACAGTCATAAAAAAGAATGAGACCATGTCCTTTAGAACAACATGTATAGAACTGGAGGCCATTATTCTAAGCAAACTAACATGGGAACAGAAAGCCAAATATCACATATTCTCACTTATAAGTGAGAGCTAAACACTGAGAATACGTGGATGCAAAGAAGGGAACAACAGATACTGGGGCCCACTTAAGGATGGAGGGTGGGAGGAGGCAGAAAGCTGACAAACTACCTGTTGGGCACTATGCTTATTCCTTGGGTGATGAAATAATCTGCACACCAAACCCCTGTGACATGTAATTTACCTATATAACAAACCTGCACATATACCCCAGAACGTAAAATATACAGTCAAGAAATGCAAAAAAAGAAGAGGCCTGAGGGAGCTTGTTAGTCCCTTTTCTTCTTCCACCACATGAGGACACACAGCAGGTACCATCTATAAGAAATGGGTCCTCGGCTGGGCGTGGTGGCTCACGCCTGTAATTCTAGCACTTTGGGAGGCTGAGGCAGGTGGATCACGAGGTCAGGAGTTCAAGACTAGACTGGCCAACATAGTGAAACCCTGTCTCTACTAAAAAATACAAAAATTAGCTGGGCATGGTGGCTTGTGCCTGTAATCCCAGCTACTTGGGAGGCTGAGGTAGGAGAATTGCTTGAACCGGGACCCAGGGGGCGGAGGCTGTAGTGAGCCAAGGTCGTGCCACCGCTCTCCAGCCTGGGCTACAGAGTGAGACTCCATCTCAAGAAAAAAAAAAAATGGGCCCTCACCAGACACTGAAATGCTGGTACCTTGATCTTGGACTTTCTGGCCTGCAGAACCGTGAGAAATAAATTTCTGTTGTTATAAACAGATTATTTGCAGTGTATATATTACACTGGGGTAATCCCAGTGTACGGTAACAATGTTATCACAGCCAAACAGACTAAGACACCTTTCAGTGGCATAAGTAATTAGCCTGGAGGGGAGGCGGGCAAACAGAGGCACACCAAATAAACTGCCACTTGCCCTTTCCCGCTTGGACATGAGCTGGTATTTGGGCTTCTGCCATCTCACGTGTCTGGGACCCTGGTGAGCAGAGGTGACCTCCAAGAGATTTTGAGATGAATGATCACAGAACGCAATGGTGCTCTAAATCCATTCAATCGGGGGCAATGATGCACCAAGCCATCATCTGGTTGGTGAGCCAGTGCAAAGTGATTATGCGGCTCCCCGGGAAGGAAATCACCCAGAGAGGCTGCTAAAGAATTATCTAGCATGAGGATGTTTGGGAGTAATTCCTCTCAAATTACTTTGTTGCAAGACTATCCAAAGGTGCTAAATTGTCTCTGTTCTAAAATGAGAGGTCAAATGCAGACATCTTCCCAGGTCTGTTGGAGAAGCATGATGATGGGAAGGGAGCTGCAAGACCTCCCTTAGGGCCACAGACTGCTCTGGACTACAGGTGCTGGAGTTTTGCTACCAGCAACTAGGTAAAATTCATGCACTTTTCAAGAAAGAATAAAGCTCCAATAATTCTGTGGGTGTGAGGAAATTAGCTGGAAATGCTAAGTATCCCCATGGCTCTTGCCAATTCCTGGACCACAGTTTCCAATTGTAGATCCACAGACCTACAAGGTGAACCTGCCACCACCCTAGCACCCACAGCTCCCCATCCTCCTAACTATACACAATCAGGCCTCATATAGAGGATTCATGTTCTTACTGATCCAATGCATGAGTCATCTGGATGGGAGGCACTAGAGTTGCTGGCAGTTAACATGTGGTCTTCCATTCTTGGCTTGTTTCAGGCTTGCAAATTCTGCCCTAACAACCAGATGGTAGATACCTCCTATCCAGGGACCCTGTCTCATTTGTCATGAAAGTGTCTGACAAAGTGATTGACAAAGCTTCCTCTCTCCCACAGACATGCCCGGGCAGCTGAACCCATCCATGGTAGAGTAGGGTGGAACCCAGGCTCTGGGGCAAGATGCATATGGGTATGAGTCCACCTCCAGCCCAGGCTCTCACATATCACTTGACTTCTCTGAGTGTACATCTCCTCACCTGTGTTAGGCAGTTCCAAGTATCACAGGTGAGAGGCAATGAATGAGCAGCACTTAGTGGCCTCCAACTAATGGCGGCCATTGCATCCTCATTCACTATGAAATTTCTTCAGCATGTTCATTCATCAAAATGGGCTTAATAACATGAGCTACCTATATTGGCTTTGCGGCTTACATGTTTGGGGCCCAGCAAACATTGGCTCAAGAAACTGGCCTGCTTTTCCTCTCTCTTTTTCTGTCTCTACCATATCAGACCTCATAAAATCCCCACAAAACTTCTCTGAGATATGTGTAGTTATGACTGTCATCTATTTTACAAATGAGAAAACTGAACTTCAGAGAGAGGTTTTACAATTTTGGTGAGATCATGCAGCTAGTGACTGATGGAGTTGCGATTTGAAACTTGGAGTAACCCCTCTCTCTATTCTCCTTCAACATCCTCCGGGGTCAGAAGTACCCTGTAGGTGCAGCTTCGGAGCTACATTTCACACAGTCTCAACTTCCTGTAACACTTGGTATGGTCCCCCATGGGTTCAAGAACTAGGGCTATGCACACGGATTTAACTCAATAATAACAAAAACTTTTCTTTCCAGAAGGGGCTACTGTTTAATTACCTTCAGTTCTACCAACATGCCACAGGCTTGGCCCTCTCTGTCCCACATTTGTCTTGACCATTAGATTTCCATTAATTAATATCAAGTTTAATCTTCTTTGATTATAAACATTGATTGTCACTGAGCTCTCAGCCATCCCTGCCAGCAGGTATGTATCTGAGTTCCAGAACACTTAGGCACCATCATGCCAGGAGAAAGGTGAAAAGAAACATTAAGCTGGGTTTATGGTCAATTTAATTAATGCAAATGTTCAGTTCAGTTCATTTGGCTCAATAATGTTTTCCAATAAAGCCACTGGGGACAAACACTTCTTGATTGTTTATTTTCTGTGTCCTCTTAAAGAAAATCCTTTTTGCAAGAAACTAAGCAAGGTACCGCCCAAAGGATACTATTAAGTTCTAACTTGTATCCATGGAAAATCTTCCTCTTGACTAAAATTCTGAAAACAAGGGGTCTCTCAGTAAATAAGGAGTAAGTCTGTGGATTGGTGGGGCTGATGGTAAAAGGTAGGTGTGGGAGAAGGAAGGAAGGCAAGAGGCACTACGGAAAGTTAACTCACCAGAAGATTTATTAAAGACTTCCCTGATAAATTAATGGACAAATCTCTACTGTATAATATTTAACTTCTGCGTAGAGCCTCCTGGGGCCCGGAACACCACTACCTACATTATCTCATTTGCTTGCTGCTCCCAGCAATCAAGTGAGGTGCACTTTACGGTTTCTATCCTGTACATAGAGGAAATGAGACTCTGAGAGGGCAAGTGGGTTGTATAAGGTTCTACAGCATCAAAGCCAAGACACAGACTATATACTGCCACTTGCCCACTGCCGCAGGCACACCATGTACAGTTGTGCAGGTTGCACCCTACACAAGGGCACTGGAAACTCTTGTGCTTCATGGGCTAAGTCAACACTGTGGCTGGATGTTGATTCAGCCAGGAAGGAAAATGGAGCCTATTCTAATTTGCACAATGTCACCTCTGTTTGTCAAGCCATATTTTTGTGAGTGATGTTTGCCTGGCAGAGGCATCATTTCTAATTTGCCCCAGAGTGCCACTTGAAGGCTCACAGTGCCCAGTCCTGCCTGCCCACCCGCTTGCCCATCAGATCTATTACAGCACGCATGACACTATAAAGTGCATGTGTTTCTCCACAGACAAGTTCCTGCTCCAGATATTCCTGAACTTCCTCAGAGGAAAGACTGAGCTTTAGTCACCTCTATGTCCCCAGCCCAACAGGGGATTTGTAATGCTGGATGAATGACTGGCAAAAGAGCTGAGTGAACAAATGCATGCATACACATCTACTGCTCCTTTCTCTATGTACTCCGGGCCCCACCCTCTGCTGGGTGATTCCTTCCTCTTCTGAATGCCCAGAGTCCTTCTCAGCACCTTCTTCTTGGGTCTCAGAGTTATCTGTGCACTTATGAGACCACTCTTACTAGGCAGTAGGCTATGTGAGGGCGACCACTGGTTTGCACCAAGGACTCTCTTCACCTCCAAGCTCAGAGCTTGGCACTACACGTATTTCCCTCACTTTTTCTTCTGCCTCCAATTCATTCCTCATTTTATGTAGTCTGTGTTTAAGGACAAATGATAAGCTTATATAACAGGAGCTAATGGATGTCAATGTGGGTATAATTTCATTTCACAGAATCAGAGTCCAGGAATAGTTGTGCCTTCTAGGAATTCAGTCTTCCAGGAATTCTCTCTAGGCTTTTCTGCTCAGAGTTATATCCTTCCTATATCTCAGCCATATCAGTTTCCACCTTTCCAAGGCTCAGTGGAAATGTAATGCTGCAGTAGTAAAAAGATGGCAAAGCTCTCCCTCAGGCCAACCAAATTAGAAATCACCAAGGTTTTCTCCTTGTATTTTCAAAGATTTCCCTGACTCCTGGCTTGAGGCACAGAAAAACTTCTGAGCTTGTGTCTGAAAGAGGCAACACAGTGGTTTTAAACAGCCCGGCCCCTGAGAATAGAACTATATTCCTATTTGGCAAAAGATGTGTTCACCTATTTTCATATCCTTTCAGTAACTGCTATTGCCTGGATCTCCATGACCTGCAATGTTCCTTCAATACCCGTAGACTTTCATCCTGCCCTGAAACCTGGGGATCTGCAGCAGACCAAAGAATTGGAGTTTGTGGGCTGAGATTGTTAGACCAGGACAGAGACCCCTTACAGAGGAGTTTTAGAGAGTGGGCTTGCTCCAAAATCTCATTTATCTGTATTTACTCCTCAAGCTGCATTCTCCTCATTCTGCTTTTTAAGGAAAGATATGAGGCTTCAAATGAATGATAGGAACTCACAAAACCTTGTTGGGTTAAGAGGAGGGACCAATGTAGCATAACAAACAGGAAGATACACATTTTCTCCTGACTACATACTCCTCCTGGAAACCTGGGAGGAACATGGTCCATTCTTCACCCACCTAAGGATTCCCAGGTAGAACTGGTTTTCAAATCTTGCAGCTTTAATCCAGGAATAAAAAAACACAGGTCTCACTTGACCCATTTTTCTCTGCCAGCACTCATGGCAGACATTGCTAATAGATCGTGATCCTGTTCTCTACTGCACGAATTTCAGCCTTAGCATTCTTTCTAACGAGTTATTCCAGACAATAACAACCATAGTTGGTACCTAAAATACCATAGCTCTTTTTGTGCTTGCCATATAGCCAAGGACAAATTGCTGATTAACACCACGGCCAGGTGAGACAACCAACGGATCTATGACTTGGATCTCTATTTAAATTTACTGTGATAATGATCACTTAGACAAATCAATATCCTGTGTTTTCACCGTAGTCCAACAATAGTTTGTCTGACGTTTAATGCCTGGCATAAACAAGATGGATGAAACCGAAACATACCAGTGGAAATCCAGGCCCATTTTCATTTATTCAGTCTCAACTCAAGGCAGAACCTGTTTAACGCTAATGATGAGCTTTAGGAATAGATAGGTAAACAGAATACTAATAATGCATCTTTGAATAGCTCTCCAGTAGCTGAGAACTGGAAATGTCCTTTAAGCCTGCACATAATGTGGCTGTGAAGCAAGGCATTCCTTAAACTTAAAAAAAAGGGAAATCGGAAGATCCTATCTTAATTTTATAAGGACACCAAGAAAACCACTTATAAAAAACTACGCCCTTATAATGTTCCATGGGATTTCCAATGTTGTTTTACTTTATTTATTTCATTTTTCTGCTCATTTATACTTTTTATTGGTTTCATTCACCAATGTAAGTAAGAACTTTGGAGCTTCCACTCAAGGGATAGCATCTTCTCTGCATTCCCTCCAGCCATCAGGGTAAGCACAGGATAATGGGATGTGTGCCAATAGTTAGTACAGAGATCAGACACAGAATTTGGGGATGCACCCTCAGCAATCCAGCACCTCTGTTTCAGATGTTGAGCTATTGAAGGCTGTCAGGTACAGCACTGGCAGGTTTGTTAGGGCACCCATGAATCACAGTGGGTCTGTCCTTAGCTGACTGAGCTGAGGCCATGTAGTGCTGATGTCTGCACCAGCTACGACTACCCAGTGAGGGGCTGGGAGCCCTAGACCCTCATTTTCCCAGTGCAGGAATGCTTTCTGAATTTATCAGATCATACCACAAGAGGAAAACTCACACTGACACAAATGCCTCTATCTGCCTAATTTTTCTGGGCCGCCAGCCCTGAGTGTCCCTTTGATATGTAATATTCTTGCTGACTTACAAACTTTCCTCTTCAGAAGCTGTGTGTGGGAGTGGGAACAATGATGAAAATCTGTCCCTTACCTATGAAAACTTAGAGCACTGATGGTTTCACTTTTTTCAAGATGAAACTGGCTTTTATTTCATATTGGCAGCAGGAGAATCACTATTAAAAATCAATGCTGATGGAAAGTACATTGAAATTGCACTTAATCACACTCAGTGGGGATAGGCCATCAGAGTGATTACCTTCTTTGACAAAAGCTTGTTTTCTTGAAGGCTGGCTTCATGGGGCCCCTGAAAGCTCATGCACAGCTGTGGTTTAGAACTCTGATTCCAGGGAGTCATCTCTGAGCCTTCTCTCCTCTGCTGAGAAGTCTTTAGATCATGCCTTCTCTCTCCTATTACTGTTGAAGTCTCCAGAGGTGCGACTGGCTTTGGGGCTCCTCCTCTGGGCTTTCTCAGCCCCCCTGTGCATCGCCAGTAGAGAACACCTGCAACTTGGAATTGTTCTTGTCTGTTTCCACATCTGTCTCCCCACCCACAAAGGGCAGTGTAGATGCATGGTTGAAAGCCTGAGTAGCTTCACTGTTTGGGGCCCATTCCTGGTTCTTCCACATACCAACTGAATTCAGGCAAGTTATCTGAACTCAGTGACTTCCTCTAAAAAATGACAATAGTGGGCCGGGCACAGTGGCTCACACCTGTAATCTCAGCAATTTGGGAGGCCAAGGCAGGTGGATCACTTGAGGTCAGAGTTCAAGACCAGCTTGGCCAACACGGTGAAACCCCATCTCTACTGAAAATACAAAAATTAGCCAGGCATGGTGGCAGGTGCCTGTAATCCCAGGTACTAGGGAGGCTAAGGCAGGAGAATTGCTTGAACCCAGGGGGCAGAGGTTGCAGTGAGCTGAGATCCCAGCCTGGGCAACAAAGTGAGACTCCATCTCAAAACAATAATAGAATAAAATTAAATTAAATTAAAAAATAAATAAAAAATGACAATAGTAATAGTCCCTCCTCATAGAGTCATCCTGCAGATTAAATGAACTAAAGTGTGTAATGCACTACCATAATGGCCAGCACACACTCAATACTTCATGTGTTGGGCGTTGTGAGGGAGGGAGGGATGAAAAATTATGAGCTCTTGAATGTAGAGACCTTTGTACATCATTTCCGTAATCCCAGAATCTAGTCTAGCACAGAGAAAGCTCTCAACAAATGTGTGGGAAGCACACTTGTACTCTTAGATCTGCCCCACCGGCCTAATTCTCAACTAACAGTCATTGTTCAATGAAAGTCGCTTATTTTTTCAGCTGCCCTGAAAACCCCTGACTAATTCTCACTCTCCTCTCTCTGTCCAATGCTCCTGGGCCACTTACCAAAGAGGCTTGAGATTATCTCTTGCTGACAATGAAAGGCGATGTAAGTGAATCCTTCTCAAAGGAAATCATTATATAATAACCAGTTCTTACTATTTGCAGCAGTTATGATCTATAAAGATGCTGCAAATGCTGAATTAGCAAATACTGAACTATTGCTCCAAGGGAAATACAGGGTCAAGCGTCTTCAAGCCTCTGGTTATGACATTTTTGTCAATTGTTCATTATATACCTTGTTTTATGTCACTGTTGCATTATGTGTGTTACTGTTTAAAGACACCTTTATATATATAAAGTTGATTCATTAACATTGAACTCACAGCAACAGCACTGTAACTCATGCCTGAACTAAGCTGATCTGACACATGCTTTTCTCCAGAAGGCAAATCACAGCTTTCTTGTGCTTAGAAACACAAGACAGCGTTTCAGTACTATGCTTGGGAGGCCATTTTAAACAGCAAAATCAACAAAAAGTATAAAAGTATAAAACATGTGGCACTAAATAGACCATGAAAATGACATTTATTCACAGTATGACAGCTGGAAACAGAAAGTCAGAGCATCACCTTGTTTGACCTCAGCTGGGAACAAGCACATTGTTGGGTACCTCAAATTTTTCACCACTCTGCACATGTCCACAAATAATTGTAATAACACCACAAGTATTGATAGTGAGAGTACAGATAATTTTTAGTAAGTAGGCTAATTCACAAATATTTGCAAATAATGAACACTGTGTATGATTATACAATAGGGAATGAAAATATCAAGTATGGTACTTAAATGCCTGGAGGCCTTCAGCTCCAGATGTTTTTAGACTATCAGAGTTCAACTGTAAACTTTCTTTCAAGGATGTTTCTCCTTCCTGGAATTATCAGTGAGTAATCAATATGAACATTTTGTTGTTTTAAAAAGGATCCAATTTTATAGAAATTGAATACATAGATTGAGATAGTTGTTCTAAGTCGCTGGACACAAAGACATTTGTTTACTTGTAGCCGAACAAGAAAAGAGGAAGAGATGTAAGTTTTTTGGAGAGTATCTACTCTGTGGTACAAATAATAATTGATATTATGCATCTGTCTTATTAAATTTGATCAACCGATAATTAGGCTCCCTGTTTTTAACAGATAAAGCTACAAAGGCTCCATTGCTCAAAGCTCAGGACTCTCCTAGGGCAATACACCCCACAACCTGCCTGAGTGAGCAACCAGTGAACCCCCTGGGTGAGCCAGTGGCCAGCCTCCTCCACATCTCCCAGGTGGGTGCCTGTAACTCATTAGGGCCAATCCCACCATTCCACACGGCCCTGATTACATCAGCCCAAGTGACCCACCTCATCTCTTATCACCCTTACTAATCTCCATATATAGGTTCCATACGTTTCCCAACATGACCCAAGTTCCCATTCTCCCAAATCTTTACCCTGCTGTTTCTGCAACTGTGAGGTTTTGTCACAACTTTACCATCACATACCCTTCCCTTCTCTGAAAGGCCCATTCTTTTTCTTCCTCTGACTAAGCCGGGCTATCCTCTAAGAACACTACTACTTCCCTCGCAGTCTTCTCCTTAGAGAATGTTTTTTTGTTTGCTTGGTTTTTGGGTTTTTTTTTTTTGGGAGGAGGGTAAAGTACCTCAGGAACACTCCAAACCCTTTGTTCTTCCTTCTTTAAAAATCCTGGCTCATTTCGAGTTCATCAGACAAAGCTGTATAACTCACTATCCTCCTGTGTTTTCCCCACTGACCTCCAGGAATCCCTCTCCTCTGAAGAGGTCCGGTCCTGGCTTACCATTTTCCTTGCTGTACTTCTTACTGTTCCCATTCTTCATAATGTCAACATTCTACTGGAGAATCCATCCTACATCCCGGGCTCTTTCTTGACTCCACTTCCAGACCAAAAACCTTTACACTCATCATTTCCCAGTCACTCATTCTCATGGCCATATCAGAGAAAGGTCCTATCTTCCCTGACAACTGCACTACCTTCGTAATGCAGATACCAGTCAGTCTTCTCTTACCACACCGTCACCTGAACTTCCATTTCACTTTACTTAATAAAACAATTCCCACTAATCTATGGACCCCAAGAAACACATAATCCATTTATCTTTCCACTTTTCATTCCGTATCAACAATATTACTTCTTCACGTTCACTTTCAACCAGTTAGATTTCATAATTCATCATAAAAATAATTTCATTCCCAACATCTTTAACTTCCTTACACCCCTCTGTCTTTTGCCTCAGACCAAACAGCACCCATGGATAAGCCCTCTCTTGTGCCATGCCTGCACCTGGGCAGCTGAACATGCTGGGGAAGCCATTGGAAGCCATACTGACTGGCGTCCTATGTGTGGAACAAAACAATGTCTTCATTCTTCTGGAAGACCAGCCTCACCCCTCGCACGCCGAGCCCGATTGCCAGCCACCAGCCACTCTTGCTTCCATTTTATACTTTTTTTCATACTCTACTGAATCATTTCCAGCAGCACATAAACGTGCTTATAAACACGGTATATATAAACACAAAACCTTACCAAGGTTTTTACTGTAATCTCATTTCCAAAATCAAAAAACTAAGCTTCAGGAAAGTTAAAAAACTTACTAAGGCACACAGCTAATAGAACAGAATAGGACAACTCTGCAATCTGTACTTTTTATGGCATCATACTAATTAGGCTGGGGGTAAGACTGACCTTGAAATAAGTCTCAGTATCAATGAAAACTGGTAGATCAAGCTCCAAAAATATGTTGGTAGCTAAGATAAGACATAAAAAAAATGGAAGTGGGCATTAAGTAAACGAATGGTGGATGGTGGGAACCAGGTCTCCTACTGCTGGAGTGAGAGCTTACGGAGAAGCAAGAGAAGGTGGCCAGAGTGATCCATGTGGTCGTGCATTAGGGTACAAGACATCAGTACACACTCACGTTTGCTTATCATAGATACAGTTAGTTACACACACACACGATATGTAGATCTGTATATAACAGGTTAGTATACATAGTAAACACTTCTCACCTTGTCAACTGAGAGAGAATAGAAGCAATGATTCCCTAGTAGCAACAAGTACTACCACTCAGCTCTTGGTTTCTAATTCTAGTCTCCAATAAAAAGAGCCAGGGCTCCTTGGAGAAACAGTTTATTCTAGGGCTTGGGTAGGGAATACAGAAGATAAGCCTGGAGTATCTCACGGTGTCAAAAAATAAAGAAGTGTTCAGTAAAACCCAAAAGCCAAAAGACACTGATGGGGATATATCAAAGGGAAACAGGAGCCAAATAAAAGTGCCTCCTATGGCCACAGCTGTTAACTAAGCCACAGGGTAAATAAAGCAATACTGAATTATAACACAGAGTATTAAATAAATATCCATGAATCAATACTGACAAAAGCAAATGATTAAATATAGAAGGAAACGAAGAGCAGATGAATCTCTTGTGCAGAAGCATTACAAATAATTTATGTAAATATTCTTCCCTCAAAAAGGTAATGTATAACCCCCAAGAAGCTGTGGGCTATGTATAGTTACTCATTTCCAAAAACTGTGTTAAGAAAAGCACAGGGGGAAATGAGTATCTTTATGGCGAGGAAGCCTAACAAACACTTCCTGGGTCCGATGACCAAGTTTAACAGTAACAGTAATATGTTATGATGACGTTACATATCCTTTATTTGACATGATGAAAAGTGGTACTGCGCCCCTGTGTTTTTACTCTCAGTAACCTATAAACCAGTTTTTACCATGAGAAACACTATCAGATAAATTCCAGTAAGGGACATCCTACAAAACGCCTGATGGAGCAGTACTTCTCAAAACTGTCAGGGTCACCAAGAGAAGGCAAGTCTGAGAAACTGCTACAGCCAAGAGAAGCCTGAAGAGACAGGGCAATGACATGTGATATGGTATCCTAAGTGCGACCCTGGAACAGAAAAACGACATTAGATAAAAATTAATAAAATCTAAATAAACTATAGACTTCAGTGGATAATTATTAGTTTGTTAGTTGTAATTGATGTATCATACTACAGTAAGTTATTAATAGAAAAAACTGGATCTGGGGTATATAAAACCTGTACTGCCTTCTCAATTTTTCTGTAACTCTGAAATTGTTCTAAAAATAAAGTCTAAATCAATGTAATTTACCATATTAACAGACTAAAAATAAAAACCATTTGACTTTTTATATCTGATGTAGAAAAATAATTTGACAAAATCCAGTGCCCTCCTTTAGGAGCACTTGGGCTCTTAGAAAACTCTTAGGAAAGTAGAAATAGAAAAGGGATTCATCAAACTGATAAAGAGCATCTAGGAAAACCCACTTCTAATATCATACCCAATGGTCTAAGACACAGTGATGCTTCTGTTTCCTAAGATCAGGAAACAGGTAAGAATGTCTGCCCTCACCATTCTGTTTAACTCTGTTCTCAAGGTTCTGAAGATAGTGTAATATGGCAAGAAAAGAAATAAAAAACATTTTTATTTTTTATGGTGTACAGTATGATAGATATATTTTTTCTTTTTCGACTTTTATTTTAGGTTCTAGGGGTACATAGGCAGGTTTGTTACATGGGTAAATTGCATGTCGCTGAGATTTGGTATATGAATGATTTCATCACCCAGGCAGTGTGCATAGTACCAGACAGTTTTCCAACCCTCATCCTCCTTCCACCCTCTACCCTCAAGTAGGCTCCTGGTGTCTATCGTTCTCCTCTTCTTGTAAAAGATATTTATATTAAGCCAAAATACACAAATCTGTCTTTATTCATAGACCACCTGATCTATGAACAAATAATCCAGGCATATCCATACAATGGAATATTACTTATCATAAAAAAAATTAACTGACATATCCTACAACATGGATGAACCCCCAAATTATGATGCTTAGTGAAAGAAGCCAGAATTTATAGTGCATAATTGCATTTATATAAGATTTTGGAAAATAGAAAATAACCTATAGGGTCAGAAATCAGATCATTAGTTGCCAGTGGGGTAGATGGGGTTTGAAAGGGTGGGAGGAAAGGCTACGAAGAGGCAGGAGGAAACTGTTGGGGATATAGATGTGTCATCTTGATTGTGATGATAGTTTCATGGATTTGTGTAGGAATGCCAAAACTTATCAAATTGCATACTTTAAATATATGCAACTTTTTGTTTGTTTTTTGGAGATAGAGTCTCGCTCTGTCACCCAGACTGGAGTGCAATGGCACAATCTCAGCTCACTGCAACCTCTACCTCTTGGGTTTAAGCGATTCTCCTGCCTCAGCCTACCGAGTAGCTGGGATAACAGGTACCTGCCACCACACCTGGCTAATTTTTTTATTTTTAGTAGAGACGGCATTTCACCATGTTGGCCAGGCTGGTCTCAAACTCCTGACCTCACTCGCCTCCCAGAGTGCTAGGATTACAGGCATGAGCCACTGTGCCTGGCCCATGTATAGATTTTTATATCAATTATTCTTGATAAAGGTTTAAAGAAAAATATTAGTTTTGTCTTTTAAAGAATAAAAAAAAACACAACATGGAGGCTAAAAGTATAAAAAGAATTGATCCAAAAGTGAGAATCAAGAGCATGGCATAGACACCAAACTTGGAATGTTTTACTGCCAAAAACATGTCCATGTATGCTGTATCTGCTCCACATAAGCAGTAATGATGTCATATACATGATTTACATACAGGCATATATACATGATTTTCAACAATGAGAAAGTAGATATTGTAAACAGGTTTTAAAAACAAAGATAATTTCACAGATGTCTCTTCTTAAGTACACCTTGTCATCAGAGAGTATGTTATATGGCAAGTGTCTGACAATCGTATGGCAAGTGTCAGGATGATGGAAATTTACAACATATTGTTAAAACCCAAAGAGGTCTTGTGACCCATAAAACATGCTTCAAAGATATTAAGATGAAGTTTCCACAAAAGACATTAAAAGAGGGGAGAAAGATGAATAAGGAGGAAGTTATGGAATTTAACTGCAAGTAGAAAATGTATCCTTCCTTCGGCTTTGAGCAAATACATATCACAGCAGCGAATGGGAAGTGATAAACTTCCTTTCAAAAACGTGACTTCTCATTCTCATTGTGACACATTTACAGCTTTTCCAAGGATTTGACTAAAGAGAGCCAGAAGATGAAAAAGAAAAAGACAAATGAATTGGAAATGACCTTTTCCATTATCTATGGCCACATGGAGGAAATAATGCCTTCCCAAAGCTCGGCCATAGATTAGCTGTCAAATTAAAAACCTGTGTATAAATATTTGGCCCAAGCACAAAGTATTAAAGTAATTTCAGCTACATATGTCTATGAGAAAGTCAATGTTCACCTGGAATTAGCAAATTGGAAGATGGAAGTTTCCACAAAGGACCTCCTTTTCTTAATCATAAGGTCTGTTTAAATAACTTTACTAAAGGGAGCTTAGCACAATAAAAAGAGGCTGAAGAAGCTACGAAGAGAGAATGTATAAAAAAGAAAATTAAAAATGCCATTAAGCTTAGAAAAAAATGCTTGATCAATAAGGAATAACAAAAAACAGAGGTGAAACAATTTTGCCACCAAGGTAGAAAAAAATATATAATGACATTCAGTATTAGCAGGATTCTGTGAAACGAAATGTACCTGAATGCAGTTAATAGAAATGCAAAATGACAAATCTGAAAAGAATATATGTGAAGAGCCTTAAAGATGTTTATATCCTTTGACCCAGTTATTTGTCTATTGAGACATTATCTAAAGAATCTGAACTAGAGATGGATCTTTGAGCACAAAATATAATCATGACAATGCCATTTTTAATATTTATGTTTATATCAGCAAAGTTTAGAAACAATCTACATTGCCCGGCAGCAGCAAAATCGTTAATTAAATTATGACACATCTATATGTCAGAACAGTTTGCAGCCCTTAAAAACACATTTCCAAGACATTTTAATGACATAGAAATTCTTTAATATTATACAAAAAAATTATTGTGTGCATAGAATGTGATTTCATAGGGGATACAAACAAACACACACACACACACACACACACACACACACACACCGTGGAAAGAAATAGGCAAGGAATACTAATAGTGCTTACTGCTCTTTCCCAGTGAAAATACTGGTTATTTAAATTTTCTTCTTTACAAACAACTGAACAATAGTAAATTTAAGATAGAAGAGGATACTATCATGACATGTGGGATCCAATTTTTTTCTATCACTTTCTCCAAATACAAGACTTTTTTCACTACACAGACAGGCTGCATTACTGTTGCTAAGACTTTTTTCACTACACAGACAGGCTGCATTACTGTTGCTAAGACTTTTTTCACTACACAGACAGGCTGCATTACTGTTGCTTATGTCTTGTCCACTGAGTCACGATTTTCTACTTTTCACCTAAATACTGTTACTTATTAAAGCAATTTAATCTCCTAAATGATCGCCAGAGACTTTTCCACATGTAGCATGCACCAAGGGCTATTTATGGAACATACATTTAATTATTGTAGGGCCTTCATTAGCATAGAGCATATTTGCTTTACAAGTTTGAAACTGATCCTTAAGACGCCTTTTCAGTCATTCTAGTGAACACTGATTCGGTTTCATGAATAAGTTTGTTTTTTAAAAAATATTAAGTGCCCATTCTATGTATGCCTTTCTACACACACATTGCTCTCCTGTGTGTTAAGCTTGTCTTCCCAGCCAGACTTAAGAGTGTGAGGTCCAACTTCCAGCATGTAGCATAGAGTTAATATAGAGCAAACAAGTGCCTAGTGTGTGCTGGCTTGGAAAGACTACTACTTGAATCAGAATGCCAATTTAAAAAACAAACAAAAACCTCAATGCATTATAAACGTGCAATGGTTCTGATGATATTTTAGTTAATGACATTTATTGGGCTGTCTTTCTGTTGAACTGAATCAAACAGAAGTCTCAATCAGAAATTTTGTATCCTGGGGACAGCCCAGTTCAAAAAGGAAGGGCCATAAAACCTTGAGAAACACTCCTTTCCTAGAATATCAGGTCCAAAATATGTTCTTCTGGGATGTAAAGTAGGAATGACAGAGAATGGAAATATCAATCTGAAACTAATTCTGAAGGCTGCCAAGGTAAACAACTATTTTTGAGGTCCTACCCTGGGCCAGGCATAGCAATGGCACTTTCTCATATTATCTCATTAAATCTGCACAAATAACCCAGTGGGGTGGATGTGATGATACTCCTTTGATAAACCTCAGTGAAGTGAAGTATCAGACTTCCACTATGTGTTGGAACAGTCTGCAACCACTCAAAGACATATTTTCCACAGGGACTAGTTTGATCATGAATTAAAAAACAGAATTTCATAGTTTACTTTTTGAAGCAGTGTGACTCAAAAGGTCGTTTAAAGTCTAAATGTTAGGCAAACATCAAAGAGAGGCAGGTATCTGCATTTTGAAAGGAGGGCGCCCAATCTTTAGGAAAGCAGTGAGGTAAAGGATGAGAGGGGAGGCTGCATAGGTATCCTGAAGAAAGGCCTCTCTTGTTCTTCAGCTGACATACCCACTACTAACCTTGACCTGAAAATAGCTTTGTTATCTCACACTATCCATGATCCTCACATCAGAAAAATGTGGGGAAAGGGAATATTTGGATTGGCAGAGACATGACTTGTACACACAGAAATCAATTTGTTATATTCAGCATTTGAGGATCGTAGTATTCCAGAATGTCCTGGGTTATGTAGATAAAGACAATAATTTCGGTCTTCAAAGCTTGTGCTGGAGTTGAAAGAAGTGTCAGCACCCTAATTATAAGTCCAATTTCTAAGAATCAATAGGCACACGATCAACAAGTCCTAGACATTTCTGTGCCTACATTAAAAAAAAGTCCATTTTAGTAAAATTCTTTTTTTTCTAACTTTTATGTTAGGTTCAAGGGGTTTATGTGCAGGTTTGTTACATGGGTGAATTGTATGTCATGGGGCTTTGGTGTACAGATAATTTCGTTACTTATCGAGATAATAGCCTAATACCCAAAATGTTTTTCATTCCTCACTCTCCCCACACCCTCCAACCTCCAGTGGGTCCCAGTGTCTCTCATCACCTTCTTTGTGTCTATGTGTACTCAATACTCCCACTTACAAGTGAGAACATGCAGTGTTTGGTTTTCTGTTTCTGTATTAATTTGCTTAGAATAATGACCTCCAGCTTCATCCATGTTGCTGCAAAGGAAATCATTTGTTGTTTTTTGTGTGCTTTTTATTGAGACAGAGTCTCGCTCCATCACCAGGTGCGAGTGCAGTGGCGCAATCTCGGCTCACCCCAACCTCCGCCTTCCGGTTTCAAGCAATTCTCCTGCCTCAGCCTCCCGAGTAGCTGGGACTACAGGCACGTGCCACCAAGCCCAGCTAATTTTTGTATTTTTAGTAGATTTGTTGTTTTTTATAGCTGTGTAGTATTCCATGGTGTATATGTATCACATTTTCTTTATCTAATCCACTGTTGATGGGCATCTAGGTTGATCGCATGTCTTTGCTACAGTGAATAGTGCTGTGATGAACATACACATGCATGTGTGTTTATGGTAGAATGATTTATTTTCTTTTGAGTATATGCCCAGTAATGAGACTGATGGGTCAAATGTTAGTTCCATTTTAAGTTCTTTGAGAAATCTCCAAACTGCTTTCTACAGTGGCTGATCTAATTTACATTCCCACCAGCAGTGTGTAAGCATTCCTTCCTCTCTACAGTCTCACTAGCATCTGTTATTTTTTTTTTTACTTTTTAATAATAGCCATTCTGACTGGTGTGAGATGGTATCTCATTCTAGTTTTGATTTGCATTTCCCTAATAAGTGATCTTAAGCATTTTTCATATGCTTATTAGCCATATGTATATCTTCTTTTGAGAAGTGTCTGTTGATATCCTTTGCCCATTTTTAATGGTTTTTTTTTTTTTTTTTGCTTATGGATTTAAGTTCCTTATAGTTTCTGGATATTAGACTTTGGTTGGATGCACAGTTTGCAAATACTTTCTCCCATTTCATAGGCTGTCTGTTTTCTTGTGCTGTGTAGAAGCTCTTTAGTTTAATTAAGCCCCTCTTGTCAATTTTTGTTTTTGCTGTAATTGTTTTTTGAGTCTTCATTATGAAATTTTTTCCAGGACTGATGTCCTGAATGGCATTTCCTAGGTTTTATTCTAGGGTTTGTACAGTTTTAGGTTTTACATTTAAGTCTTTAATCCATCTTAAGTTGATTTTTATATACGGTAAAAGGGAGGAGTCCAGTTTCAATCTTCTGCATATGCATGCCTAGATTTTCTCACTGTAAACTGTAGATAACGGTCTCTGTCCTTCCCCATAGACAGAGACGGCAGAGATGAGGAGCACATGGGATATAGACACAGGCTCTTCATCAACTTAAAACTGCTAAAAATCTCAAAGTTTCTTCATCTATTTTAAATCATAGCCTTTGAAATTTTATAAATGACATGGTTCTGCTTCCCATAAAAATGTACAAATGCACATATGCAAATATACACACAACTACTTAGAGAGTTCATAGAATCCCTGAAGTCACAATGGAGCCTAGATTGCCTCATAAATTTGTTTGGGAAACTCTCCTAAAAGTCCTTTCTCTGGGGTGCAGGAACCCCTCACTTGTTTATGTGATGCTTTTTTTTTTTTTCTTGCAGGAAGCAAAGATTACTAACTTATTTCCTAACTTTTAAAGTTTGCAAGGATCTGCATCTCTTCTCAGATTATGTCATGATGTGCAATGAGAGTCAAGAACATGAGAAGTCTAAGTATTTTGTTAACAGTCTCTCCTTTCCTATATTATTTCTACAAAAGAACAGGGAAAAACGTGGCCGAATTCGGTAAGGGACCCACAATTTTTACTCCAAGGGAAGTTCCAAAGAAGGCAAAACATGATTCCCTAACCCCTGTGAAAAGTAAACCATTGACCCCAACAAAGGCTTCTCATGACTTCAAGCAAAGCCCTAACAGTTCACCCCCATCACCAAGCAGCCCATGGGAGCTCCAGAAGTGTCACTCAATCAAAGAATCCCATAAGTTGCAGAAGGATTAAATGGCAAGAACCATATCTGAATGGTACCGTAACTGCAAGGTAAAAAAAAAAAAGACCCAAACCTGTTGGTGGGTTCCTGTCTCCTGGGATCCTGAACTTTCCATTTCTTTATAATTAACAGAATTATGCCCAGATATGTCCCAGAGAAAGGAGCCAAGCCTGATTTTACAAATAAAGAAACAGCTCTTCCACTTTACCTTTCTGGCTGTGTTTTCTACCAGTGCACCCTTCCATGTCAGGAAAGGCTGGAATGCTGACATGTCAGGGACCCGTGCTTACACTTTCCCTGCCTGCACTGTGCTGTTTTTGGATTTTTAAAGTGGATTATAAAAGAGCAATTATACAAATTTGATTATATAATATCATAAACAAATGTAGCTGCTGCCAACACTAATTAAGGAACATCAGATTCCTCCGTGCCACATGCACAGTAGATGAAGTTCGGAGGAGTTGACAACAGGTTTCCTGGGAATGAAGAAAGCTCCTGTGGTCCACCCTCTGAGCCAAGGAAGAACCTGGCAGTGACTGCAGCAGGACCCAACATGCTGACCTTGACTAGCCCCTACCTTCCTCCTGCTTCTACCTGTGACCACGATTAGCTGACATAGTTCTTGCAGCTGTAACTGTGTAACCTAGAATCTGTCTCCTACTCTCTATCCCTCTACCTTGACCTTAATAGGGCTCCCACTGTCTATTGACTGGTGTACCTGGTCTACACAGGCAGCCAGATTGATTCCAGTGATCAGACTCACACAAATTTCAACAATCTTCTTAGGTACACATGCACATTTGGCTGATAGTGAGGTAGCATGGTGGGGAGGGGTGGGGATATCCAGAGATTGGCGTTAACTTAGCTGTTGTTCTGGTCACCCTGGCTTCTGCAGAGACACACTGGCCACACAGATCTAGCCGTCACTGGCTTTCATCACATGAGTTGGGTCATGGTGGAAGAGCTCACAGGCTTTCTCTGTTGTCTCACGTATCCTTTCAAGCCTCCAAGCTACTTTCCTTGAAAAACATAATTCATTCAATAAGATGCATCATGTGCCACACAGAACTAACTTGCTTGCACCTTAGGCACCTGCCCTTACAGGGTTGTGCTCTTTTCTCCTATGATCCTCTACATAGCTGTGCTTCTCAACTTTCATATGTGTCCAAATGAACCAGAGAGCTCGTTAACATGCATAACATTTTATAACTAAAAGAAGTAAGCCCAAGTATGTTTCAGAGAAGGGAGCTGAGCCTTATTTTGCAAATAAACAGCTCTTTCACATTATCTTTTTGGCTGTGTGTGTGTTGTTGTTGTTGTTTTAATCAGTTCACCCTTCTGTGTCAGGAAAGGCAGAGAGCTTGTTAACACGCTGGTTCTGATTCAGTAGGCTGAGATAGGGCTGAGATTCTGCATTTCTAGTAAGCCCCAGATAAGCTCCATGCTGCTAGTCTGTGGACCACACTTTGAGTACCAAACATCTCTGAGTGCTAATTCAGGACCTCCAACAAGGGAGGGCTGCTCAAAATCTTTATGTAGGATTTGAACTTAAGCCTTGAGTTTCACTGTGGACTTTGCTCCCTACTCTGACCCTTCAGTCCTTTTATCACTAATCTCTTCCCTCAATGCTCCCCTCACTTTCATTTCCAAACATTTCTTTATAAATAAAGTTCATGCCTCATTGTGTCACCCTCTTCCTTAAAATTCTCCAATGCCTCTCCATCATGCTTAGAAAACAAACTTCTTAATATGGCATTTATGGCTGGTTATATCCTAGGCCCTGTCTCCCTACAGCAGCCACCACATCAAACCCTGCAGTTCCCACTCGTGTCACAGCTGTCGCCTCCAGGCTTTAAGTACATTGCTCTGTGTTTTGAAACCTTCGCCTTCCAGCCTATCCCTTTCTTCCAGTCTCCACAGATTCCACTTCCTCACAACACTCAACCCGTTCTTTTGTCTCATCTGTCTACTTTTTTGTTCCCCTCATTGACAGAGTCCCATGAAGGCAGAAGCATGTCCTTATTATCATGTACATAATGTACCATTGGCAGCATGAAACATAGGCTTGGCTCAAAGGAAGTGCTAAACAAGGAAGGAAGGGAGGAAGAAGAAAGGGAAGGAAGGAAAAAGGGAAGGAAGGAAGGAAAGAAAGAAAGAAGGGAGGAAGGAAGGAAAGGAAAGAAGGGAGGAAGGAAGGAAAGAAGGGAGGAAGGGAGGAAGGAGAGAGGGAGGGAGGTAGGCAGGAAGGGAGGAAGGGAAGGAGGGAGGGAGGGGGAGGGAGGGGGAGGGAGGGGAGGAAGGAGGGAGGCCGACCAGACAGGAGTTGCCCTTACTGACTTTTCTTTTCTCCTGCCACTTCCTCAAAGAATCAGGTGTCAATTGCAGGCTAATGATAATATCTTCAAGCTTTATGAAACATTTTTAGCTCTTTTTGCCAAAGATTCAAAAAAAGGAAATTAGCGCTTCAGACTCTTAGTCACAAAACATGCATTTAATACCTAGGCAAATTACCAAAGTATAGAAACAGATGCTGAATAAATCATATAGGTCATAGCACTTTTGTAATAGAAGAAGACACTTGTGATTACTATTTTTCATACTTTTTTACAAATGGCAAACTCAGTGATTGCTTTGCCACAGAAGAGATGCCAAATTTCCATGCTGAGAACAATGAAGTCACTATTTGGCAATGTCACTCATTCATCCCTCCCTTCTCTCCACAAAGAAATAGAGATGTCTACAAGGCTAGACATGGAGCAAACCAGCTGGAAAAGATGTGGCTCTGGCCTTCAAGCCGTTCACAGAGGGAGCTACTCACTCACGGGTCCCACATGCGGGCAGCCAACATATGCTTGGCACAAATGGCATGGCATGGCCACATCCACCACATGGAAACCAGTCAGTGAGGAAAAGACCCTTCTCAGAATTGTGCTGCTTAAGAAATCCTTTATAATTCTGTGTTGTCACTTCTGGATTTATTAAAGGTCATACAAAAAGCAGTATCTTTTTTTGCCACCAAAAAAAAAAAAAAGCAAGCTTTGAATTAAGGCCTGCCTAAAACTACATTTCACATTAATGAAGACTATATTATTAAAATGGATTTTAATTTTACTGTTTTACTCTCGAGTTTGGGGAAAAAAATGATTAAAGAGAATGCTTTTCTCCCCTTGGGTAGATTTTCGCACCGATCTGGCCTAATTATCCCCGGCCGAAGGCTCATCCAATTGCAGCTGAATGCAGCTTGACTCTCCCAGTGTGGAGAAATGCCTGTCTGCTCCTCCAGGGGCTGAGGCACTTGCAGGGACCACAGCTCCGACACCACTCCAGGGAAGCCCCTCAAAAACAGCATTACATCTAATGATTATGTAAATTTGACTTCTAAAAAGTAATTGAAATAGACTGTTCACATTTTTCCCTATGAAAACTTCATGAAACATTAGTCCCAACCCCCAAAAGACATGGAGCCAAATAGTTGTGACTCTCACCTGTAGCCACTGGACATGGAAATTTTCTCCAGCTTATTCTCAAGCCATCTACCCCCATTTCACCATGAAGGTACAACATATTCTTTAGGAGGCCTTGAAGTAGTGTGGATTCCCAAAGACAGGACCATATCTGGCTTACTTTATTCCCAGATCCAAGTACACTGCACGGCACAGAGTGGGTACCAGTGAACCTGTGCTGAGTGACTCATAATCCACTCATAATCTTCCAGGACACACGTGCTGCACAAAAGGTTTGGTTGCTAAATAATGTCTATCTTCCTTGTACACTGCGTTGTAGTCTTGTATGGCTCTATCCCTCCAAAGAACAAATTATTCTTCAAGATTTTGCCTAATAAAAAATTAGTCAAGTATCTCTTGAAAAAGAGTATTTGCCGTTTCTTAAATTGGAATGACTTGTCCAGCATCCGAGGTCACATCCGAGGAAAGCACTTCTGAGCTTTCCCTGCCATCTGTAAAGCATAAACCAGGATGTATCTCTGCATTAGTGTTGATGCTGCCTCCCAGGTGTTGCCCTGCTGGGTGGGGGTCTTCGGTGAGCATTCTAAACTCATGCACTGTCAAGTTCTCTTGGTTGGGACCCATGAGTTTCGGTAGTTTCCAAGCATGGTAGGTGAAATGCCGATAGCTAAAATTCATCACATAATAGAGGAAAGAAAACAGCCTTGCCTATCAAACAGCCTAAAGGACAAACTAGCTCTTTCCTCATCAGTCCCCCAATCCTCCATTTTCTCATCTGTAAAATGGAGATAATAATTCCATAGGGTTACTAAAAGGGATAAAATGTGCAAACCACCTACGTTGTGCCTGGAATAGTCAGGTGCCCAATATGGAAGCCATTTCCTGCTATGCTCTTAGCTTAGGTCGCATCTGCTAGTTAGACCAGAATCTATAACCCTGACCTGCCCTCTTGTCATTTCCTCCTGAGAGCTCCAGCCCCCAAAGCAGCATGGTGCCAGATTAGTCCTCTGCAGAGCACGGGTCCAAACCACAACTCTGTCAGACTGCTCATAGTATCAGCTGGGCATGCTAATGTGAGCTGCAAGGCAACCACTCCAGCCAGAACATCTGCACGTGCCCATTTATCTTCAACTAGGCTCAGATCTTCAGCTGGAGTTGTTTGAATGAGAAATAACTTTAGGGACAGGACGGTCCCTCTCTGGGCCCTGTTTGTAGCAACAGCTTATAGAGGTAGGGCCCGACTTGTACCAAGCTGGCTGGTGTCTCGGACTCTCCGTGGCCTCAGGAGTCATAGGGATGTGCTCAGAAGCAGCAGAGGAGGAGTGGGAACTGTGACTGGGAACAAGAAAACAGAGACCTTGTAGACATCTCCTCCCTCCATGCTGCATCTCTCTTTAAATAGATAAGTCCCATGAATTTCCAATGTGTCAGTGCTAAGAGGTCCCCTAGAGATCATTTATTCCACTTCTCTCCTTTTAAAATTAGATAAATGAAAGCCCAATGAGAGAAAGTGATTTATCCAAGATCACATAGTTGCTTAGTGGGAAAATTGAGTTTGAAACCTGACTTGAAAATCTGTAGATTTTAGTTTCTTCTTTCTCTCTCTCTCTCTCTCTTTTTTTTTAAGACAGAGTCTCACTCTGTCGCTAAGCTAGAGTGCAATGGTGGTCTTGGCTCACTGCAACCTCTGCCTCCTGGGCTCAAGCAATTCTCCTGCCTCAGCCTCCCAAGTAGCTGGGACTACAGGCATGTGCCACCACACCCAGCTACTTTTTGTATTTTTAGTAGAGACAGGGTTTCACCATGTTGGCCAGGATGGTCTTGAACTCTTGACCTTGGGATCTGCCTGCCTCAGCCTCCCAAAGTTCTGGAATTACAAGAGTGAGGCACTGTGGAGGAATTCTATAAGGACCCTTCATTCATGCAGTGATCCTGCACCAGAGTGAACTGGTAAAGTTGTTATTACCAGGCCTTTTCCCCATGGATCTGTTATTAACTAATGAGTCCTTCAGCCTCGTCTTCATATCTGCAGGATGTCAGCTGCCCCCCTTCCAACTGTCAACGCATGTCTTCCTACCTAGGTGCACATCGCTGGAAGCTCCCAGAGTGAATCTTACACAAGGAAGTCCATCGAATGCATTCCGGCCCCCACATCCTCACTGTGGTCTCCTGCCCACAGGCCAATGGAGAAGGAGCCTTAGCCTCCTCTAGTGCTGCCCCAAACTGCTGCCACTTTCTCCTTTGGACTTGATGCTGCTGCCTCTCTGCAAAGCCAGGCATTTACTACCTGCAAGAATCAGGAGAAAGTTCCTTGTTCCTGATGGCGGCATTTCCTCATGAGGCCTCTAAACAGGGCATTTTGTGTCCACGCTTCAAAATGGCCCCTTTGGCTTTTCCTATACCCTATTATTCTGTGTGTGTCAAATCTGATGATCTGCCCAGGTAATGGACATAGTAAAATATTTCACATTGCCTGCTCCTCCCCTCAGAAATGCACAGACACGTCTTTGAAGATCCCATCCCACATACCCATTAATTCCTGCCCTCAGATGCCTGGGAGGCAGCAGGTCTGAAATGCGTTGGCATTTGGAACCACCTAGTACTCATACATCCTGCTGGATTAGAGAAGGGACCTCAACCCTGGCAGAATGTTAGCACCACCTCAGGGAGCTTTTAAGGACTCCTCGTGCCTGACCCAATCACAAACCAATTACATCAGCGTCTATGGGTGTGGCCTGGGAATCCAAATATTTGAAAAGCTCTGGAAGGCAGGAAAAGTGTTCACCTGTGGAGGTATTTATTAACTGGGGTGAGGGACGGGGGAGGCTTCCAGAGTGCTAGCTATGTTCCATGTCTCCATCTCTTGCCACATAAGGAGACAGAAGCTTTTTCTGGGGGGACTGTGAGGGGTGGAGGTTTCTTTACTGTTGCTGAGCCCCTATGCTGCTCACGGCTCTCAGATGGCTGCCTTTCTCACTCAAGTGCTACCCTCTTCAGAAGTATGAACAAACACACCCAAAACCATCAGGGGCCAGAGCTGCAGCAAAGTGAATAAATCACCTCATTTTATTTTACATTAGAGATCCAGGTGTTCTCTGTTCTCAGGCTGGTTTTTTAGATGAAAGAAGTCTGCTTAGTATGCTGGTTTGACATTGATAATTAGGCATCAAATGAAAGTGCCTTCACGTAAATGTAGTTCTGGGCACTATAAAGATGCCAGAGGCTTCCAAAGGTCCTCCCGCCTGTAGTGGGGCAAAAGAGGACCAACTCTCCTGTTTGCCTGGGACTAAAGGGTTTCCTGTGATGCAGCATTTTCAGAACACTAAAAAAGTCCCAAGAAAACCTGGATGAGCTTGTCATTTTACCAAAAATTAGATCATAATTGCTGCTAGTAGTTAGTTAGACTCTCAGGATGACCACAAAGAGACACAGGGTTAGGAACTGGAGCCCTGCGGTACAGACAGTGCTGATAACCACGTCAAGACCCCAAGGTCTATGTCAAGGGCCTTTCATGATCTTCAGCTCACTTCTCTGAAAACTAAAGCCCATCTCTCAATGGTGCCCATCCTCAGCGAGAAGAGGAGACATCATGAGCCCGTCAAGTGGGTGTGTTCTGCATCGTTTTCTGGAATCAGTCCGTAACTATGGCCCCCAGGTTTTGAGCACCAGGAATCCTGATTCACAATCCTCACAATGACTAACAAGAGCATTATTATTTCCATTTTAGTAGCCCTAGGATTCGGTCCCAAGTCCATCAATTCATAGCCCACATCCTTCCTACTGTGCTATGCTGCCTCTCATGAGCAAATGAGGAAGCCCTGCCCTGTAAGCAGTCCCACAAGGCGCTGCTAAAAACCCCCAACACTTCTGGAATTCCTTCACACACACACCCCTTGCCTTCCTACTTGCCCACATATGCCCCTCTTGCTCTATTCTCAGCTCTTAGACTGATTTATTAGTTTGACATTTTCCATTTTTATTGAAAAAATCTTTAATAAAATAAAAATATCACCAGTGTTAAGTGCACTTACTATGTGCTGGGCATTTTGCTATGTGTGTTACATTGTTTCACGAAATCCTCATTCTCTGAAATCAGTATCACGCCCATTGTGCAGGCGAGAAAATGCAGGCTTAGGAACATTAAATAACTGATCAAGTGTGTGCAGTTTCTAAGTGGTACTGCAAGGTTTCTGATTCACATGTGTCTGATTTCTTCACCTGGCTCAAACAGGAAGGAAGCAGAAAGGCCTCTAGAATGTTTCTTTGGACCCGTGATAGTAAAAGTTCCTCCAGTAGCAACTGCCTACTAAGAACCACAATCATTTCCCAGGAATATTCTCTGATTGAAGGGGCAGGAGATGCATTCAATTAACATTTCATGCGGAGCCCAAATTCATGACTCTCCTAGGGAAAATAATAAAATGTCACCTTAATCATAATTAAAATGATACTCAACTTTCATCTGATATGCATCTAAATCTATTTTAGTGTTATTAGTGTGGAAACAGATTCTCCATCAGTGTCATTCCTGGTTCATAAATAAGCTAAAGTAAAAGCAAAATAAATTTTAAGTTGGAAGTATCAATGTAAATGCATTTTTACGAGTTGTCTTATTTACAGTCACAGATTCACAGTTTATTGAGTACAAGCTTTAAAAAAAACCACACGTATCTATACAGCATAATAATAAGACTTTAAGAAAATATAAATATCAATGATACACATGTCCTAACTCAGAGCATGGGCCACACTCTAAGGCATTCTCCCTCAGTAAGTGGGAGCTCATGAAGTACAAAGCCACTGTAAATCCCTGAAGTCAGGAAGACTGGCACCTTTCTGATTCAGAGCAGGGCACTGTCCCAACTTCAGAGAAGGGGAAGATCTACTAATCGTGATCTAGGACATTCTCAACTCCAACATTTGTCAGTTGTTACATTTTGTGTGTGTGTGGTGGGGGATAACTCCATGGTCCTGGGGTCCCTGGGGCGTGGCAATGTGTGTATATCTCTTAAGCTGCTGACCATACTGTACCCTTCCCCATTCTTGTCACTATGGTAAATTCTTGTCACCATGGTAAATTGTGGAAAAAATTCCACAATCTTTTTTAGTCATCATCTAGGTTAAGGATTGCACACTCCTTTGTCTTTGCACCTTCCAACCCTTGTAAATTGATCACCTGTTCCATTTGTCTGCAGTTGGGAAACCACTTTATCTAAATGCCTGTCTCTCTTTCAAGCCCTTGTATTTCTTGGGGATGGTGCTTGGTTTCCTTCATTTCTGTATTCACCATGCCTAGCACAGTGCCTGGCACAGAAGCAGTCACCTGAACATATTCACTGAGTTAAATTAGGATTACATAACATTTATTTTACCCTGGAACTTACATCTATTTGTCTTTTTTATAGACATATGTTTATCTGGTTATTCATTCAGTAGGCATTCCTTCAATATCTACTAAGCCCCGAGGAATAATAGCTACGTGTAAAACACATTGCCAGCCCTGGAACACGTGACTGTGAAATTAGGAGACAAATGACACATGCCAGAACAATTAGATCAGAGTATCCCAAAGCATCTTCTGGGAAATCAAGACTCTCTAAAGAGGAGGATCTGTGGTGTGGGGGCGAAGGAGGGAAGCTTGGGGTACTATCCACACCTCCACTTCTCACAGGGGCACCTGCATGTTAGCACACCTAAGGTCTGAGGGGTCTGTGGCAAGATATGCCATGGCATTTTCAAACCTTGACATTTCACACTTTACTAAGCTATAGAACTTCTAAAAATTATAAAGTAAAATTCACATTTTTTTGGAGTGCTACAGAGAACAAACTGCAATAAACATCAAACTAGAACTACAAACTTAGTAAAATATTAACACAAATGCAGTATAACACAACAGGGTGTTAACACAAATGAAAAGGGAATCTGTTTGGAAAGGGGTTCAATAGGATGACCTCTCCTTTGGTTAAGTGAGGACTTCGTCTTGGAGAAAGGTCATTTTCTTACTGCAGTTAAATTTGCATCAATAAATTTTTATTAAGTAGCTATTACGTATGTGCTGGGCATGAACTTAGGAGCTAGGGTTTCAAAGATGAACCAGACACTGAATCAAGTATAAAGGCTGAGCCTGGTGCTCTGAGTGTGTGAGTGTAATGTGCACATGCACACACACTAAGACAGGGACCCTTCCCACAAACATCATGGCCACCTAGTTGGATGTAGACTGGAGGAGGGAAAGGGGAGATGGCATTTCTTGAAGGTTGTGGGGTGGGTCCCATACTACATAATGTCCTGAAAGGCAGTGATGTCAGTTTGGCCTCACACCACAGTAATTCCCTTCTAGCTTACTATCACATCACAAAACCCAGCCTCACGCTATCACGTAGCCACTCTCTGCACCCATTCCATTCCCTGCCAAATGGGTCAGATGGTGTAGTCCCGGAGGGTCACATCCAGATGCAAGCAGTACAAGGAGAACTCTGGCAGATTGCTACATAACCCTGGCTTGACAGCTCTGCTCCTGTTAGCCACAGCTGAATTCAGATGCAAGCACTTCTTTCCTTAGCACTCAGCACAGCCAGCCTTCCTGTCTACTTTCCCTCTGGCACTTCTGTCAAACAGATACAACTCCAGACAGGGGGACCACAGAATGGGCAGGTGTGTGGCTATAGGTCTTGGTTGTACAAAGAGGGGCCAGGTATACTCTGTGTTTTACCAGGCCTGGCTGCAGTCTGACATGCACTGACTGTGTAGTGTCTCTCTTGGCCTGTTTTCTCACCTGTGTAACTCAGGGAGATAAACTCTAAGCGTGTGCTTCTCAGATATTAATGTGTTAATAAATCACCTAGAGATTATACAATATCAGTGCAGTAGATCTGGGGACCTGATCTGCATTTCTAGCCCGCTTCCGAGTGATGCTGATGCTGCTAGCCCATGGACTTCACTTTGACAAGCAGGACTCTAAGCTCTCCTTCCTCTCTCAGAGTCTACAGTGTCCAAGTTTTCAGCCTAGTACAGTGGAGATCTTTAACTGCATGCCTCAGCAGTCAAGCCCAAGTGTGGCACTTTCACTATGTACAGCCACATGGACATCCACACAACATGCCCTCCATGCCCTCCTTTGCAGTTGTGTACACACAGGTGCACATGCACGGGCCCTCCCTCTTCTTTCCCACATTCCCCCAAACTTCCATTCATTTACTAAACCACAAGCAAAACACAGTACGTAACCCAGATGTCTCAGGACACTAAGACCCCTTTATAAAGATCTACTTATGGCGAGACCCACTACTGACTTATTTACCCATCAATGGCTTCCTTTCTGAAGTCTGGATAAAAATACTGAGTCTCAAATTAGCCCTTGGAGAGTGAGTAATCATATCCCAACTTGGGAAGGGAGGGCCAAAGCCTATTTCTGTCCCTTTCCGTTACCAGCGGGCTTTACTGGTACTCCACTCTGCCCTGATAGGAGAGGGTGAACTGTGAAACTTGAGAAGGCCTTTATTCCCAGGGTATGGTTTGGAAAGTGGGATTCGACTTACACAATTAGTAATCATATGCTTCCGGGGTTCAGGAAAGAAAAAAAGTGGCATGGGCTGCAGTAGCTCGGCAAGACTCCGAGCTTAACAGTGAGTCAGGAACAAGGAACAGCAGCAGGTGTGGATAAAAGTGAACACACAGGAAGTGCAGTAGTCATGAGCATGTGTGTGGCTCCTGTATATGAGTCCCAAATGAGGGCAACACGGGGCAGCTCAGGCCCTTCCTCCAGGGCAAGGCCGTAATGCTGCAGCATTCCTAGGGATGCAACCTTTGGGGAGTGAGCGCTTATCCTCTACAGGCCATTGGGCAGCAAGGACTCCGTCAGGCCCCATTGCCTCCATGCATGCCAGACACAGACATCCTGGGGAATGGGAATCATGTCCTCTCATAAAGCACAGAGTCCCATGAGCTCTTGCTTTGGGTAAGTGCTCTCATGGGAAGGCGATGGCTGAGTGTCAAAACCCTTGAGGTCCATAAAACCCTGTAGTTCCCAACCAAGTGGAAGAGTGGGGGTGCAGGCTGTGCCTGTCTTATGTTGGAAATGGTTAACTTCCTTGGGCTCTGAGAGGCTGAACTCAGAGAATGGAGGCTCAAGATGTGGCATACCAAGCCTCCAGAATGACTCTTAAAGTAAAAAATACCCTCAGAAGGAAGACTTATGGCCACCTTTTCCAATATTATATTTCAAATGTGTTTTCTTCATATTTTTGCTTGTGTGTCTCAAAGACAGGTTTTCATGGAAAGTATTGGAGATGCATTTAACAATGGTGACATGGTTTCTGTTAGTCTTTCTCAAGTAAACCCTCATTAATTCCTGAAATGGCCAAGTTTCTTCTATTTTTATGTATTTATAAAATACTGTGGCCAAGTGCAGTGGCTCACCCCTGTAACCCAGCACTTTGGTAGTTGAAGGTGGGTGAATCACTTGAGGTTAGGAGTTCGAGGGCAGCCTGGCCAACATGGTAAAACCCCATCTCTACCAAAAGTATAAAAATTAGCCAGACATGGTGGCAGGCACCTGTAATCCAGCTACTCTGGAGGCTGAAGCAGGAGAATTGCTTGAACCTGGGAGGTGGAGGTTGCAATGAGCCAGGATCACACCATTGCACTCTAGCCTGGGTGACAAAATGAGACTCCATGTCAAAAAAAAAAAATACGCATAGGTTCTCTGTAGCACATAAGGCAACTGGATTAAATAACCTGTGTGCCTGTTGAAGACCTATTTTTCTTCCTCACAGGAAGACTCCAAGGATTCCATTTGTTTTGTTCATTAATACATCCCCAGCCTCTAGCACAATCTTTGGTACACAAGTGCCTAAGCAAAATGTGTTAAATGAAGGAATAAATGAATATATAGTCAAATCAGTTGTGCCCAAGAGTCTGGGAACCTAGAATCAGAGGCAAGAGGTCTAGGAACAGGTAAAAGACGTCAGTCAAGATTAGAGCGAAGTGCAGAGTTAGCTCCTTCACGTCACTCTGAATAAACATTCAGTTCTTACACGTTTGTTCTCCATGATCAGATCTTCATGAGGGGCCTGGACCACAGACCAAGGTCAGTGGACTCATGGGACATTGAGTCCCCTCTCCTCTCCCTCATCCATCGTGGATACTAAGATTTAAGTCCTCACAACACTTTCTCACTGAACATGGACTTACCCTTAGACTATTGGACAAGAGAACATTCCTAGTAGTTGCTGCTAATTGATTAGAGATGATAGGCAATAAGAAACCTATTTACCATCCTGACCATGGGCAGCAGGGATGGGTAGGTACAATTTGACAAAATGGGTATAAGTCATGCCATGAGATGGCACTCTTAGTATTCTTTTCTTTGAGATTTTGCTCTTTTTCTAAAAATATTAAGAACAGAACACATAGAACCAAAACTACAAGTCATGATTTCATGCATTATCATCTTCCATGTCTGTCACTTTGTCAACAGTTACAGTCCTCATCTCCCGAGATCCTGGTACATTACAACCTGGTGATGGTGGGCACATGCCACTTCCCACCCTCAGCCTCCTAGTTGGTGGCGAGCATGCCATCCAGGAAGAGAAAGGCTTTGTCATGGAGAGGGGATATAGAGGCAGGGACCCTAGTAGAGCCATGTAAAAATTTGGCTGCTTCTTTTACCCCAGCTACAGAACACCTTTTACCCGTGATCAGTCTTCATCGCTTCAATCTCTCAAAGTTAGCTTGTTCCTGTCTCTCATCCTCCCTGACTCCCTATTCTGCTGCTTTGCCAAGAGTAAGGTCAAGGATCACCTACCTTTAGCAAAGTCCTCACCCCTTGGCTTGTGGGAAGTGTATTAGCATCATGGCAGTAAGAGTGCCATCCACGTGTGTATCGCTTTACACCTGTATAAATGTTACCTCATCTGCCCTCTCAACAAACCTGTTAAGGTGGTATTATCGCATGGTCATCATCTGATGAGTAAATGAGCCTCAGGGAAGGTTATAACTTGCCAAAGGTCACATAGCTGGTAAATATTACAGCTAGGTAAGGGGCTCAAATCTTCTGTTTCCAAATGTCATTCTCCTTTCACAATACCCTGCAATTTCCTGTGACTACTTTTCTGTTCATGTAACTAGCTCAGTATGTAACTTATGGTAGTATTCTATAGAAATATATATTATATATAAAATGTCATTTATATATTTACCTGTGTATGTGCCCACCATCACCAGGTTGTAATGTACCAGCATCTCGGGAGATGAGGACTGTAACTGTTGACAAAGTGACAGACATGGAAGATGATAATGCACGAAATCATGACTTGTAGTTTTGGTTCTATGTGTTCTGTTCTTAATATTTTTAGAAAAAGAGCAAAATCTCAAAGAAAAGAATACTAAGAGTGCCATCTTATGGCATGACTTATACCCATTTTGTCAAATGTGCCTACCCATCCCTGCTGCCCATGGTCAGGATGGTAAATAGGTTTACATTTATACACACACACATATGTATAAACGCATATATATACACACACATATACAATGTGTATTTTTTCATATTTTGTCATCATTGAAATCATGTTGTATTTTACAGTCAATGACATCTCACAGTCTCTGGTTTGGCTATAGTCATGATGTAGTTGTAATTGACAATGCATATGCATCAAAATTTGCAGAATGACTTTTAGCACTTGGAGAAAGTCCTGGATACAAAAATGGAGCACTTTTTAGAAAATGTAATGCTCTTGCTGACACAGAGGATGACATTGTGTGGAAAAACTTGGACAATTCTGAATTGCAAATGATTAGAAAATTCAGTCTTTGAATGAGGAGCTGATTTGGGAACATTTCAAACGTTTAATTGTGTCTATATTATATTATCATTTTTAAGTGTGCATAAGAGTGATATGATTTATTCATTTTAAAAACTCTTAAATATAAAGTAAAAATTCTAAACATTAAGAAAGCATTGCGTCAGTTTAGTTAGCTATTTTTTTCTTTCCTAATGGTTCATAAAATGACAATTTGCTGATATTGCTTTTATAAATAGAGCTCACATATGTAGTATGTGTATGTATTCATATGTGTATGTATTTGTACGTATGTGTGTGTCTATTCTGCAACTCTAACAAAAACAAGCTGCAGGTCTGGACTGAATCAAAAGCAGAGTTAACTCATTTTGCTTTCCATACCACCAAGCACTCTATACTGTCCTCACAGTCAGTATCTGGGGATATTGGCAGCAAAAACTAGGGTTACTGAAGCCTTCCTGCAACCCAGATGTGGCAGAAAATTGCTGGGATAAAAGACGAGATAAAAAGTACATTTGAAAAAAGTACAGAAATATTATTTCCATGTGTCACTTGTATTTTCCTCCAAATGAACGCCTTCAATTCAGCTGAGCAATCTAACTTCCCTTTTAGAATCATATCCATTGTATATTACACCATCAATGCTGAACTAAAACTCTGGAATTCAAATCTCTTCTTGCCTTAATCATTCTATTATTTCAATGCATCACAAATTTCTTTGTAGCCAAATCCAAGGCTCTGAGGCATTCTTGAAATAGTCTTTTTAAAGCTGACATTTTAAAATCACCATTAACTCAAATTAAAATGGTTTTGACATGGTGTTCTGAGAAGGCACAGTGCTTAATAGCAAACACTTCTCATGTATTAAGCAGGATTAGTCATTCTAATTCTAAAAAGATCTCATAATGAGTATGCTGCAATAGATGTTTTAAAAGTTGGGCCAAATTTCCTTCTTTTTTTATTTTAATGTCATGAAACATAAAAAAAGTTCTACTTCTGAAAATGAAGAGAAATCTCTGATTACCAATTATAAAATGAGATGCAGAAAAAATGGATGAGGTTCAGACTTATTTTTTTTTTTTCCTAGTAGAACTAAAATAAATCAAGAATGATTGCTTCTGGAAAGTATAGATTTTTTATTTTTCTGTTCTGTGCAGGAAATGTTCCTAAAATAGAAAATAGAGAACTTTACCTAGCTCAAAACCATGCATAATTCAGTGTAGAGAGTGAACCATAATCTCTTTACACTGTTTGGGTAAATGGTTTGTGCTCCAAAAACAGGAATTTTCCAGATAGCACTGAAAAGTCGGATTATATTTCTATTCAATACAAATATCTGTCAGAAGTAGAGGCTCTGGGAATCTATCCTGTGGCCCCAAAGGGTCAGAAGAAATGTCTTCTGTTCTCAGATGTAATATAGGATGAAAATATAGTATTGGAGTTAATGCCTTAGAAAGCATCCATGATTATCTCTGAACACAAAGATAAGCAGAATTGACCTGTCCCTTTAAATACTGAAGAGATTGCTGTGCAAACATGTTGATGCCCTTGCTCTGTAATTGGAAATTACCAAATTGTTAAGACTTTGACTTGATTTATAGAAATGTTTTTGAGACAGCAGAGCCTAAAGTTGAAGATTATGACTTCAGATTCCTGGGTAATTGTTAACTGTGCAAGCTTGGGCAAATTATTCAATCTCTCTGCCTCACTTTCACCATCTGTAAAATAAATATAAAAATAGTATCTAATAGGACTTCCACTTCACACTATGATGGAATAATAGAAACTTCCTCCCTTAAAAACAAAACAAAACAAAACAAAAAAACCAGAACACTGGAAAAATTTATTAAACTGGCTTTCAGATATTGTACAACAGGTAGCACAAAATAATGATCTCTGAAAGAACAGAAATAAATCAGGTAAATGTTATGTGCCAGCTTACTGCCCAGCAAGAGTTTCCAGGCTGCAGTACAAAGAAAGAGTACCCAGACAAACTCAGCAGTTTCCCTGCATTAGTAAGTCACATTATGGAGTTCAGGAAGGTTAAGGAAGTTATTACGTGTGGGAAAGAGTATAAGAGAGGAAGGAGACACATAGAGAGACAAACTTGGAGATCTCCAGAAAGTTTTCCTCAAGTCTTTGAGCACTGATCAGAAGACGTGCATGAGAAAACTACCAAGGCTGAGGAAAAGCTACTAAAAAGGAGCTGGCAGAATAATCCCTAGAGTTCTCACAGTGCTAGAGATAGTTTGTCTTCCCACCAGCCAGTGAGGAAAAACCTTGTAATGTATGAGGCATGGAGTATTGCCTCAGTAGTGGGAACAAATTATCCCTGGAAAACAGCTGATCTGATCCCACCTAAAAATGTTTAAAAACAAGTCTTGAAAAACTCAAACTGTTTCCAAATAATTTAAATGCATTTCAGAACAAAGTACAAAATTATTTCAAGGAATGCAAAAAAATCTACCAACTAAACAACATAAAGTTCATTATGTCCAGAATCCAATAAAAAATTATTTGGCAATCAAAGAGGCAAGAAAATGTGACTCATAGTAAGGAGAAGAAACAGTTCATAGAAATAGACCCAGAAGTGACACAGATAACGTAATTAATAGATAAGAATATTAAAACATTATAAATATACTCCATATGTTCCAGAAAGAAGAGAAAAAAGAAAGCATGAGAAGGAAAGCTAGTGAAAGATACACACACACACACACACACACATACCCACACACACTATATATATACACTTGCACACATATACACACACTATATAATATGTAACACGTAATACAACTTCTAAAATGAACAAAAAGAACATTGAGATTAAAAATACACTGGATCAGATTAAAAACAGATTAGATACTATAGGAGAAAGAGTGATGAACTTGAAGACACAGCAACAGAAACTTTACAAAATGAAATAGAGAAAAAGACAACTGAAAAATTAAATTAATAGAGCATTAGTGAGCTATAGGAGAGGAAGACAAGCAGCCTAACACACATATAACTGGAGCCTTAAAAAACAGGAGCAGGAGCAGAAAATCCACTTGAAGAAATAATTATTCAAAATTTAGCAAATTTGATGAAAATCATAAACCAAAAAGAAGCTCAATGAGCCTGAAGTGAAAGAAATGACAAAAACACAAAGTACATCATAATCAACTGGCTGAAAACAAATATTAGAGAGTGAAAGCTTTAAATTAGCCAGAAAAATGCAAATTATACATAAACTAAGATTGACAGCAGACTTCTCAGACTTTCCATCAGAAACAACAAACAATACAAGTCAGAAAACAGTAAACAACATCCTTAAAGTATAGTTAAAAAAATAGGAGTTAACTCTTAGGACTGTATTCAGGTTTAAAAAAGGCAATTGTTCTTTAAAAATTTTTACAATGGCACAAAGAAGTTGATAGATTTTTAAAAATAAAGTCATAGAGTTTCCCAAGGGATACAAGAAATTTAGGTGTGTGTAGAGGTCCTAAGAAATCAACAAATCCAAATCTGTGATTTTACAGAGTTGTTACTTGAGGCTCAGAATAGGGCTAACACTTGCTCAGGGACACACAATGAGTTACAGGCAGGAACCCATGGGTCCTCTTGACAGACCGTCTGCCACAGTCACCATCCATGACCAACCATCCTATTTTCTCCAGCTTTATTCCCACTGCTGTTCTTTACTACTACCTCCTTTCCAAATCTTTTGCTTTTGCTAAGCAATGTATTCATCTTCATTTTCTTCCTTTCAGCAAATAAACTGCCCTCATCTTCTCTCATCAGGTCCCCACTACCACCTACTCCTACAATGATAAGGCATTTATCTACTCAGTAGGAGAGTGTTTATGAAGGCTGGGGATGTTCTAGGGCTTCCCTCTTACCCCCACCTCTCCTAGATTCATTGGCTGCATAACTCTGGTGGAATCTGCTGGTACAGACAAGGTACACAGCAAAAGTTTCTCACCGGAGAATAGTGGTACAGTAAGCCAGAAGAAGACCAGACTCAGTCATAGCAAATCAGAAAGCTAATTAAAGCCACTCAGACCCACAGGAGGATCCCCAGAGCTGCACACAACTGGACACAGCTTAGGTCCTGGTTTATCAGTTAATACCATTATCACCAAGCATGTGCTTAAATTTCTACAGAGACCACTCTGCTTCCATAGCCAGCAGCACTCGAGCTTTCTTCTATGGCTATCCTTTTTCTTGGAGGGCTACATGGCTGACCCGGAAAGTCTTCATGGAAAGGAAAGGGTAATAAAGGTGTCATGAACTGTTAGGGCCCTCATCTGGCCTTTAGGGGCCAATAACAGGTAGCAAATTTACTATCCGAGGCAATGTACATTAATCAGTTCATTGTACCCAGCTATGAACAAAAAGCCATGTGCTAAAAGCATGGAGGACACAATGAATATATTTTGAAACTTCAATGTACTAGAAACATCTGTCATATTATAGTTAATCCTCACAACCACCTTGAACGATAAATATTTTATAAATATAAACATTTTATGGTTGAGGACACAGAGGCTCAGAGAGGCTGAATGACACAAACAGAAGCCCAAGGAGGTAAGTCTCATGTCCAGCGAAGCCACTCTTTCTGCAGTTGTGTGAGCTCTAGGAAAGAAGAGAGCTCTGTGGGTGGTGGCCATAGTGACTGGGTGGCTTCTGCAGGAGATGGAGCTGCTACAGGATCTTAAGAGACAGGCAGAGAGGAGGAACAAGAGAATGCAAGCTTGGGAGAGCTGCATGGATAAAGCAATGGTCCAAGAACAACCCGGGCAGCACACAGAGCAGTGAGGAGACCCGCCAATGGGGACAGAAGACTGACTGACATCAGAGCAAGTGAAATAGGTAGAGCCACAGTTCTGATCTTCTCATGTAGGCACTGGGATATACCGAATGTTTCGCGAAGAGGAATAGTGTGAAGGAAAGAAAGCTAGAATTAGGAATCTGGCTGTGATAGGGAATTTCTTGTCATGGTACTAGCACACAGGCAAATAAGACCACAACAGAGGACATGTATTAAGCATTTAAAAATAAACCAAACACTGTGATAAAAGCTTGACATGACCTATCTACTCTCCACCATGATCTTGGTAGTTAGATGTTACTTTCATTGACCACATTTTACAGAAGGGAAAACAGAGACCCTAAGAGTTAAGTTTTCCACCTTGTTCCAGTTCACACCATTGGTAAGCACTGAGCCAAATTTAGGCACAGGCAGTGAGATTCCAGAGCCTACCCTCAATGGCCTGGCAACTCACAGTGTGGTCTAGAGAGCAGCGGCGGCAGCAGCAGCAGCATCACCTGCAAGCAGTGTTATTTGTATTTGAAGATCTTTTCCTTAATGAATATGAAAGTACTTACAAAAATATAAAGCATTATCAAAGAAAAAGTATTAGAAATGCCTTTCAGCCATGGAAATTGGATTTGTGACCGTGACCCTTTCTTGGGTGATGCCTTGCATATTTGAATCTCAGCAACACAGGGCTGAATGGGCCCAGATGCTCATGAATGAAGCTCTAGAGCAGGTGTCAGCAACCTAGTTTTTGTTAAAGGACGAAGAATAAATATTTTGGGCCTTGCAGGCCATATGGTCTCTGTTATGACTACTTAACTCTGCCACTGTAGCATGAAAAAAGTTATAAACAATATATAAATCTACGAGTGTGGTTTTGTTCCAATAAAACTTTATGAAAACAGGTGGTAAGCTGCATTTCAGAGGAGGGCAAGGAAGCTTTGGATCCTGGGCATCTGGGATTAACACAAGCTTTAACAGAGTCAGGAAGAGTATGAAACCATTTGTGGCAGGGAAAACTTTGCTCATTCACATCAAATTCTTGTTAGATGGGCTCTTTGGAGTAGAAGGAAATGTCATCTAACATATACAATTAATTTTTATGTGTTCATCTTTATTGAATGACTACTATATGGCAGGTAAGATAAATATAGGATAAATAATGAAGTATTCCTTTTCTCATAGAGTTCGTAGCTCAAGGAGGAAGGAAGCTAGAGCCAAACCAGTGTAGTGCTTTGTGGAATGGAGCTAGCCATGGGGCGCTGCATGAGCATGGAGGAGACACCTTATACAGACCAGAATCCGGGGATCAGGAGCAGCTCATAGAAAGGAGGTCAGCCTCTGTTGAGTCTGAAGATTGGCAAGTATGGATGGAGTCAACCAAGTGACGTGGAGCAGAGTGAGCAATGCATAATGACTAGAGGCTGGAGGAAACACAGGCAGTTAAAGCAATACAAGTGCAGACCAGAGACTTGAGTCTGAGAAGGGAAAGTGGGGTGCTGGGGCGAGGGAGAATCTAGGGTTGGAGTATCAAAGACAAAACACATTTACCCTCTCTGAAGGAGCGGAGCCCCATTCTTAGGGTAATTGGGTACACTAAAGCTTTCCAAACCGTCAAGAAATTACATCTGCATTTCTCTTTTTAAAACCTGGAAAGCTTGGTACTAAGGTTTTCTCCATGGAAAATGAATGAAGTGAGGGGAGGCAGGGCACAATGGAGGGGAGGTCAGTCAGGAAGCTCTGGCAGTCACTCAGGAAATAGCTGGTATTCTAAACTAAGCTAGTGACACAGATCAGAGAGGGGGGTAGTATTAGAAAGAATTGTGGAAGTAGGACTGATCAATATTGAGAAATCAATGGTGAAGATAATTAAAGAAGACACTTAAGTTTCTGGCTGAGTAACTGGGTCGGTATTGGCACCATTCATTGCAATATTCAATACAAGAAGGTCAGGTTTGGAGGACAAGTAAGGAGTACAGTCTTGGACACACTGACTTTGAGTGTCTGTGGAACAGAAGAAACCAGTAAGTAGGTACATGGGACTAGAATCTTAGCAGGGAGATCTGGGCAGGAGGTAGGGATTTGCAACATCAGCCTGTAGGAACTGCAATCAAAGTCATGGGATCACATGGATAAGATCATACAAAGAGATCATGGGGAAGAAGAGCAGAGGGTCCAAGCGGATCTCTGGGGAGAGATGAGCAGAGTAGAGGAACCATGAGAAGAAAGGAAAAGGGGACCCATGAGGAGGGAAGGAGGATTAGGAGAGTGACATAACAATCATTGTCAAACATGGCTCATAGATAATCTCATGTGATACATTCAATAGCTCCATGGCTAGATCCAGTTATTCTAATTTTACAGATAAGGGAACTGGAGCTCATTGGGATACAGCAATCTGACATCTGACCAGGTTTGCAGCACCAGTAAGTTTTGAAGGTGGAACTGAACCATTTATTTGCTTTTTTATTTTAAGCCTATGTATTTCAATCTCACAAGCTATATCACAGGTTTCAAGAACAAAATTGGTATCTAACATTTATTTAGTATGTACTGTGTTGTAGACACTGTTGCAGACATTTTAAATACTTTTGCTCATTCAATCCTCACACTGACCCAAATATATATAGTACCCATTATCTAGTACCATTATTTCCTCATTTTTCAAACAAGGAGAATAAGGCACAACAAACTCACCCAAGGTCACACAGCTAGAAAGTGACAGACATGGAATTTAAAGAGAGAAGATCTGGCTGCCAAGTCTGTGCTCCTAACTACTACACTGCACAGCTCACCTGAAATCCTTCATTAAGCAAAGGCTAGTCAAGTGACTATCATATATCAGGCTTTATGTAAGGTGTTGCAATTCAAAAATGATCTAAAACATCACAGTTCTTACTCAAATGGATCTTACAGTTCAGTGCCTTCTATAATTGATTCCCCATCTTATCTAGGAAAGATAACAATGACGAGATAATGGAGCAAGGTGACATTGTAGAGGAGACTTGAACTAGGAACCGGTTGGGAGGAATACAGGCCTGTATCAAGTGTCTCAGTGTGGAGTACATTTCCACGCCTGAGATGAGCTAGAATGGGCAACCCAATTTAAGGGAACAGTCACTGTGTATTTTAGACTTGCCTTGACCTGAATTTGTCTCCCCTTGTGTGTTTTCCTGTAGAAGGTATTTTTGTGATGGTTCATTCTAATTCACTGCTCATGAAACAGTCTGCATTTTTTTAAATCTTAAAGGATTTTTCATTCTCCTTTTTGTGACAGAAATAGACCTAGACATTTATAACTTAGAGGGTTGGGATTTATGGAGTCATGGAGCTCCTGTAGTAGATGATGAGGGAGAACACTGACAGCTCTGGAGCCAGGAATAGGGAAGAGTATGTCTGTTTCAGTTAGAAAGGGCTCTGGGGTTACATGATGAATAGTGGGAGCCCCCCCAAAGAAGCTGAGACCTCCCTTGCTTCCTAATAATCGTTCCCTCTACCTCTGGATGATACTTTTCTCACCATGAGATTTGACTGTTATGGTGATGAGAAAGGTTGGAATTGGGGGAGGGGCTTTAAAAAGATGTTTCATTGTGCAGAAATAGTTGGCTTATACTAAGGTAATTATTATCTTGTTTAAAAGCCAAGTTTGAGACCTCTCATTGCCTTCAGGAACTGCCAGGGTGACCTCACATTGCCAGTGAAGCCTCCTGAGAGCCTACAAGTTTTTTTGTCCTTACACTGCTACCCAAGACTCCAGGGAAGCCAAAATATAATGAGGGAGTGGTTTAGGAGGGATTCTCTGCATCGATATTAGCTTAGTATCATCTGTAGGGTTCATATGATGTACAAAGGTGTTTTCTTAAATGGCTGTGCCAGTCAGTTCAGGCTGGTATAACAAAGTACCATAAACTGGGTGACTTATAAGCAGCATCAATTTACTTCTCAGTTTTGGAGTCTGGGAAGTCTAAGATTAAAACACTAGCAGATTTGCTGTCTGGGAAGAGTTAACTTTTAGGTTCATGGATGGTCTCTTTTCATTGTGTCTGACAAGGTGGAAAGGATGGGAGTCTCTCTGGGGTCTCTTTGATAAAGGCACTAATCCCATTTATGAGGGCTCTGCTCTGATGGACTAATTACTTCCCAAAAGCTTCACCTCCTAATACTGGGGTATTTGGGTTTTAGGATTTCAATATATAAATTTTGAAAAAACAAATATTCAGAATATACAGGCTATATTTACTATTTGAAGCTTGCTTCAAGCACTAGACTAGCTTTACTCATTGAGTAAATTATAGGCAGGTCTAAAATACCCACTGGTTTGACATATTTCTTTGCTCTTATGCTGCTACCCATCTGACCACACAACACTGCCACAGAAAACATTCTCAACAAGTACACTTGCCTCACAACACTGCAATCAGTATGTCATGTCCCATACATCAGCAACCATGCCAAAACGGCCTCTCTCCCTTGCTTGCTGCAGCCTGATATTTCATCAGGATCCCGTCTATCCATCCACCCTAATCGTCTGTTGGCTGTGCATTTGCTTTCCAAGCCTTACCCTGATCGGGGGGCGGGGGTGGGGGGGTGGGGGGTGAATCAGATAGATCTCTCAAGCAGCTCACAGGCTACTACAGAAGAAAGATGGAAATGCAATAATTTCAATATACTGTGAGAGATTCTATAATGGTTGTACTTAACCAAAAAAATAAAGTGGGCTACTACATCACATCCTGCTCAGAGGGACAATCAGGAGACACTGAGAGTATGAGAAGACTAGCCGGCTGGAAGCTCAACATCTCCTTAGGGCAGGAAGGAACCTTCATGGTTACTACTTAACATTTCAGAGAGCAGGAGCTTCATTTGCCTTTGCAAGAGAGGATCTTGACAGGAAAAAGACTGGAAAACTGGGTCTGAAGCAGCCCCAGAGGAATGTATGGAGAAGGTGAGAGTGGGAATAGGGTTTTAAGCCTATCAGAGTGAGCAGGGCAGCTTTCCCCTTCCTCCTTCACTCACTCAGGTGCCTATTTCCTTGCCTGCCTGAATGGGTTTTAGCTCTTCTGAATAACCACAGGAGGAGAATCAGTTCAGTTTGCGCTTTGTTAAGTGGAAGATGTAGAGATGTGAGGCCCAGAGCCCTGGGATGGAGAAAAAGGAAAAGCAGGGCAGGAGGCCGGGGAGGTGGATCATGTGGTGTCCCCTGAAATGTGGGTATGTGGCATCCCAGACCCCATAGCAGCTCCAACCTCTAAGTGACCAGTTTGGAACAGAGATAGTGAGTGGAACAGTGGACTGCTGCTGGATTTTATTACTTTGCTAATGAAGCATTGGTATAATCACTGTTGAGAAATACTTGGAACTCAGTTTGGCTGAATGCCTTATATATACATTTTCAAGTATACATCATGAGCTCCTGGTTTCTTCTTTATAGCTTTAGCTCCAGGGAATCCTGGATAGGGATGGGCGACTAGTTCTCCTTCCTGGGGCTATCTAGACTCCTCCACTCCTGGAACTCATGCCCATGCTCATGGATCTGCTCTGCAGGTCATCGAACCTAGTTCTATGGTGGGGCTCAGGTTCCTTTGGCTCTTGGGAAGACCAGGAGAATCCCTAGTTTCTCACCTCAGAGGACTCATACATCATCTTTCTCTGCTCCATGCCAAGGACCAAATGGTCAACTTTAATCTCTAGCTGATATGGTTTGGCTGTGTCCCTACCCCATCTCATCTTGAATTTCCATGTGTTGTGAGAGGGACCCACTGGGGGATGATTGAATTAGGGGATGGGCCTTTCCTGCTCTCTTCTTGTGATAGTGAATGAGTCTTATGAGATCTGATGGTTTTAAAAACAGGAGTTTCCCAGCACAAACTCTCTTTGCCTGCCGCCATCCACATAAGACATGACTTGCTCCTCCTTGCCTGCCATCATGATTGTGAGGCTTCCCCAGCCACATGGAACTGTAAGCCCAATTAAACTTCTTTCTTTTGTAAATTGTCCAGTCTCTGGTATGTCTTTATTAGCAGTGCAAAAATGAACTAATACAGTAAATTGGTACAAGAGTGGGTATTGCTGAAAAGGTACCCAAAATGTGCAAGTGACTTTGGAACCGATTAACAGGCAGAGGTTAGAATCGTTTGGAAGGCTCAGAAGAAGACAGGAAACTGTGAGAAAGTTTGGAACTTTCTAGAGACTTGTGGAATGGCTTTGCCCAAAATGCTGATAGTGATATGGACTGCAAGGTCTAGGCCAAGGTGGTCTCAGATGAAGACAAGGAACTGAGAACTGGAGCAAAGGTGACTCTTGTTATGTTTTAGCAAAGACACTGGCAGCATTTTGCCCCACCCTAGAGACTTGTGGAACTTTTAACTGGAGAGAGACAATTTAGGTTATCTTGCAGAAGAAATTTCTAGGCAGCAGAGAATTCAAGATATGACTTGGGTGCTACTAAAGGCATTCAGTTTTATAAGAGAAGGAGAGCATAAAAGTTCAGAAAATGTGCAGCCTGACAATGAGATAGAAAAAAAAATCCCATTTTTTTGAGGAGAAATTTAAGCTGGCTGCAGAAATTTGCATAAGTAACAAGGAGCCAAATGTTAATCCCCAAGACAATGGGGAAAATGTCTCCAGGGCATGTGACAGACATTTGTTGCAACCCCTCCCATTACAGGCCTGGAGGTTTAGGAGGAAAAAATGGTTTTGTGGGCCAGGCCCAGGGTACTTATGTTGTGCATAGTCTAGGGACTTGGTGCTCTGCGTCCCAGCCACTCCAGCTGTGACTAAAAGGGGCCAAGCTACAGCTCAGGCTGTTGATTCAGAAGGTGGAAGCCCCAAGCCTTGGCAGCTTCCATGTGATGTTTAGTCTGTGAGTGCACCAAAGTTAAAAACTAGGGTTTGGTACCCTCTGTCTAGACTTCAGAAGATGTATGGAAACACCTGGATGGCCAGGCAGAAGTTTAGTGCAGGGGTGGGGCCCTTGTTGAGAATCTTTGCTAGGGCAGTGCAGAAAGAAATGTGGGGTCAAAGCCCCCACACAGAGTCCCCACTGGGGCACTCCCGAGTGGAGCCGTGAGAAGAGGGCCACTGTCCTCCCAACCCCACAATGGTAGATCCACTGAGAGTTTGCACCATGCACCTGGAAAAGCTACAGACACTCAACACCAGCCTGTGAGGACAGCTAGGAGGGAAGCTATACCCTGAAAAGCCATGGTGGTGGAGGTGCCCAAGACCATGGAAACCGACTTCATGCACCAGCATGACCTGGATGTGAGACATGGAGTCAAAGGAGATTATTTTGGAACTTTAAGATTTGACTGCCCTGCTGAATTTCAGACTTGCATGGGGCCTGTAGCCCCTTTGTTTTGGCCAATTTCTCTTATTTGGAAGGACTGTATTCATCCAATGCCAGTACTTCCATTGTATCTAGGAAGTAACTAGCTTGCTTTTGATTTTACAGGCTCATAGGTAGAAGGGACTTGCCCTGTCTCAAATGAGACTTTGGACTATAGACTTTTGAGTTAATGCTGAAATAAGTTAAGAATCTGGCCAGCACTTTGGGAGGCCGAGGCGGGAAGATCACGAGGTCAAGAGATCGAGACCATCCTGGTCAACATGGTGAAACCCCGTCTTTACTAAAAATACAAAAAATTAGCTGGGCATAGTGGCATGTGCCTGTAATCCTAGCTACTCAGGAGGCTGAGGCAGGAGATTTGCCTGAACCCAGGAGGCGGAGGTTGCGGTGAGCCGAGATCGTGCCATTGCACTCCAGCCTGGGTAACAAGAGCGAAACTCCATCTCAAAAAAAAAAAGAAAAAAAAAAAAAAGAATCTGGGGACTGTTGGGAAGGCACGATTGGTTTTAAAATGTGAAGACATGAGATTTGGGAGGGACAGGGGTAGAATGATACGGTTTGGCTATGTTCCCACACAAATCTCATTTTGAATTCCCAGGTGTCATGAGAGGGACCTTGTCAGAGGTGACTGACTTATGGGGAAAGGTCTTTCCTGAGCTGTTCTTGTGACAGTGAATGAGTCTCACAAGATCTGGTTTTAAAAATGGGAGTTTCCTTGTAAAAACTCTCTCTTCTTCCTTCCATGTAAGACATGACTTGCTCCTCCTTGCCTTCCGCCATGATTATGGGGCTTCCTCAGCCACATGGAACTGCAAGTCCAGAATTTCTGTTGTAAATTTTCCAGACTTGGGTATGTCTTTATCAGCAGCATGAAAACGGACTGATATACCAGCACTGCATAGTTTAGGTTCCGTTCCCTTATCTAGTCCCTGTTAGGCAATTATTCACATTTCTAACATCTTTTTTTTCTAATATTTTACTGTAAAAATTTTCAAACATGGAGAAAAAATAATTCTATAATACCCATATAACACTTTATCCCATATCTATCCATCTATCTAGCTGTTAATCCACCTTATTACCTGACATTTTCAAATTAGGTTTTTAAAAATTATAGATTTATACCCAGTTGTAAAAAATAATACAGAGAAATCCTATGTATCTTTTACTCAGCTTTTCTCAGTGGTAACATCTTGCAAACCTGCAGCTCAATATCACAACCAAGACACTGATGTTGATACAGTCAAGATGCAGAACATTTTCATTACCACCAGGACCTCTCACGTGACCCTTTTATGGCCATATCTACTTCCCTCCCATCGTCACCCTCTCTTTAACCTCTGGCACCACTAAATGTTCTCCGTTTCTGTGGTTATTTTAAGAATGTAATATAAATGGAATCATGCAGCATGTATGTAGCCTTTTGGGATTGGCTTTTTTCTTTCAGTGTAATTCTCTGGAGATTCACCCAAGTGGTTATATGTATCAACAGTTAATTCCCAAGGTTGTTTCCAAGGTATTTTCACACCTAGGAAAGCTATTCACAAGCTTGTGTTGATATCACCCAATAAAATCCCCAGCAATATTATAGAAGGGAACATATTCTTTTGGAGTCTTTCCTTTAAAAAAAAATTAACTTACGGAGATTTTGACACTTGGTGGTTACTGGCCAAAAACATTTTGAAAAATTTCCAGCATAATTTTTGTATGTGTCTGTTTGAGAAGGGAATAAAAATGATGTCAGTGTCCAGGCCAGCCACAGTGGCTCACACCTGTAATCCCAACACTTTGGGAGGCTCAGGCGGGTGGATCACAAGGCCAGCAGCTCGAAAACATCCTGGCCAACATGGTGAAACCCCAACTCTATTAAAAATACAAAAATTAGCCAGTTTGCGGTGGCACACACCTGTAGTCCCAGCTACTCTGGAGGCTGAGGCAGGAGAATCATTTGAACCCAGCAGGTAGAGGTTGCAGTGAGCTGAGATCGCACCACTTCACTCCAACCTGGGAGACAAGAGTGAAACTCCTTCTCAAAAAAAAAAGTGTTGATGTTCATCTTGCACGAAATATCTGAACTTTAGGCTGCACTAAAATGATAAATTGTCTCTGTAATAAGACATGAGCAATTAAACAAGCAAGAGAAACAATTCATGTAGCTTGAGTCAGATAAAAGCAGTGCAAATGAAGTAATGTAATCACACTCTAGGAGCCAGAGGAGGGGATATGTGCCCAGGAAAGGTAACTGGTTGATACTTCCTTTTATAACATATAAAGGAAGTGGAATTTAATTTGCAAACAGCAGTCTTTATGAATCAGTTTGGAGTTTATTCCAAACAGGGCAAACACCAGTCAGAGATTTATGAAATTCTCTGCACAAGGATGGAAGTTTAGCATTTCACAGGAAAGACTCCCAGGGAGTCGGAATGTGGCAGATGCCCAGTGGGACTGGTGTCTCTCTGACCATCATCTGGAAAGGCAGACCAGCCACAGGACAGGAGTCCTTCTTTGCAGAGATAACAGAGCCCTTCTCATAAAGCAGCAAGTGGGTGAAGGGTGGAGAGTCTTCCCAGAGCTCTGTGATTGGTGTGAGCCTATGCTCCAGAGCTGGGAGGCTGCTGAGCCAGAGGGCTGGGACTGATGCTCCTTTGTGAGTTGTTACTGAATTCACACACTATGCAACCTGGACAGACCCAGAATAGACATGTTGGAGGGCTGGCGGGCACACTTGCTGGTGGAGTAGGGAAAGCCCCTTTCTATGGCTGCAATTCCTTTGGCTGCTTGGGTTAGGTAAAAACAACCTGGTATTTCACTTTATATTTTGGACTTGCTTTTCTACTAATTTCTAGCTCACTATTTTCCTTCATGTGCTTCTAAGAACACAGGTCAATGGGAGTCTAACAGGAATTAGCAAACAAGTTTTGTGGTTATATAAGTTTGGGGAATAGTGGATTAATCAATGCTAAATGAGTGTCTTTATGAAGGACTGCTTGCTTAGATCCTTTGACACAGGACTGTGCACAGAAGGTCTATATTATTATGAGCAACACTATATGGTTACAATGACTGACTATATGATTATAATAAAAATTTTTATAACCTATTTGACCAGGGCACCTGATTTCTTGTGATGCTTCAACAAGACTACAGTTCTGTGGATCACACTTTGAGGACTCTGATCTGCTTGCTTCATGTCTATAAAGCTGGCATACACATGAACACAGAACATAAACTCCATGCTGGCAGGGCTTCTCATCATGTTCCCTGATGTGTCTTCACTGTCTAGGACAGTCCCTGTTCATGGTAGCTACTCAATAAATGCCAGCTTAATGACTAAAACATAATAGACAGAATTCTAGAGTTCCAGAAACTGTAAACATTTTCTGTCATTATTTCATTTGACTTTCAAAATGATCCTGAGAACTCAGTTCTATCGTTACTCTCTTCTGTAGATGAGAAAACGGAGAATTACAGTGGTCAAGTGATTTGCCGTTGGTCACACAAATACAAGGAGGCCAGGCTGGGGCTTGAATCCAGATTATATGACTGCAAAGCCCATGCTGGTAACGGTTCCACTTTATTGCTTCTAGGAAGTAATGAATAAATAAATACATGAATTCAAAGCTCATCCAGGGACCACTCACTATACTGTAAGGGAATTAGCCCAAGTAACCTCACCAAAATATCTCACTTCCCAGAGCTAATTCACCTTCTGATGCAGCCTTCTAGAGTGCTCCAGAGATGAAACACATGTCTAGACCCTTCTTCACTACAGAGGATGGCGCACACACTCCTGAGGGAACTGCAGCATCACCAAGAACACGAGTCACCTGAAATGCTTGACTTGATCCTCATTTAGTTACATGTGAATCATCTGAAAAAGTTGACACTAAGCACTGTAGCATTTGGAATACACATTGCAGAGTGGGGATCAGGAGTATGAAGGTCTTTGAAGCAATGAAGTGATTGCTATGGTTTACAAAAAGGAAGTTAGTAGTATTTATTTTAGCACAGTAGATGGTGGCACAAGAAACAGCATCACAAGCTCTCAATATTCCTAGCATGTCTGTGAGAGACATCCACCTGGCATTGCAGAAGAAAGAAAATAACAAAACTGCCTAGAAAAGTGAATGATGATAGGGTAAAGAGGCAGGTGCAAAGAAGCATTCTAGGATCCTTCTTTGGAAACTGGAAGTGCATCTCTTGGAGCATGCAGAATGAGTGCGCCAGCACTCGAGGACCTCCTTCACTTCACTCCAAGGGCTGACAACAAGCTCCAGGCCCCACGAGGGGCTGGCCCAGGTGCTGGGAGGTGGCTGCTTTGCATTGGAGGCCCTCTCAACAAAGACTTAGCTAGGCATGGCCCTGCCTTGAGGAAAAGCAGTCATTTCTGGTGTTAAGATGCCTGTGCAGCACGAATAAACTCTTGCTGTTATTAGGGTGGCACCACAGTCATAACCAACTTTTCTTTTCTAGATGATGATTTTTCCTTTGATTTGTATTTGAGCCAAAGATGGAGACTTGATGATAGCTCCAGGTAAGATGTCACTTCTGGCCCAAGTGAATAGGGCCATCTGGGTGAGTGAGAAAGACGTTCTTAGTCAGTATTACCTCAATTCAGCATGGCAAATTGTTAAGAAGACAAGCTTTCAAACCAGATTGCCTGAGTTTGATTCTTAACTCTGCCACCCACTATGTTTGCTTTGAGTATGTTATATTTCTGGGTCTCAGTTTCCCCCTATCTACAAGTGGAATAAAAATGAAGGCATTTATTACTTGAGATTATGGCAAGGATAAAAAGATAGAAAGATATAAGGCATTTAGGTATAAGGCCTGGCATAGCAGTTTTTGTTTGTGTTTTTTTTGTTTTCTTATTTTTTTTTTTTTTTGAGACAGAGTCTCCCTCTGTCACCCAGGCTGGAGTGTAGTAGTGCTATCTCAGCTCACTGCAACCTCTGCCTCCTGGGTTCAACTGATTCTCCTACCTCAGCCTCCTGAGTAGCTGGGATTCGGATAAAAGGCACATGCCACCACACCTGGCTATTTTTTGTGTGTTTTTAGTAGAGATGGGGTTTCACCATGTTGGTCAGGCTGGTCTCGAACTCCTGACCTTGTGATCCACCTGCCTCGACCTTCCAAAGTGCTGGGATTACAGGTATGAGCCACCGCACCTGGCCCTTAAATTTCTAATTTCTATGGCTACATAGTAGGTATATATATTTATAGGTCACATGAGATATTTTGATACAGGCATACAATATGTAATAATCACATCAGGGTAATGGGGTATCCTTTGTGTTACAAACAATCCAATTATAATTTTCATTACTTTAAGATGTACAATTATTTTTTACTATAGTCACCCTGCTGAGCTAGCAAATACTAGGTTCTATTCATTCTTTTTTTTTTTTTTTTGAGACGGAGTTTCACTCTTGTTACCCAGGCTAGAGTGCAATGGCGCGATCTCGGCTCACTGCAACTTCCGCCTCCTGGGTTCAGGCAATTCTCCTGCCTCAGCCTCCTGAGTAGCTGGGATTACAGGCGCGTGCCACCATGCCCAGCGAATTTTTTGTCTTTTTAGTAGAGACGGGGTTTCACCATGTTGACCAGGATGGTCTCGATCTCTTCACCTCGTGATCCACCCGCCTCAGCCTCCCAAAGTGCTGGGATTACAGGCGTGAGCCACCGCGCCCGGCCCTCTATTCATTCTTTCTTAAGTTTTTTATTTTTAATTTTTGTAGCTACATAGTAAATATATATATATATATATATTTACAGGTTTCATGAGATGTTTTGACACAAGCATGCAATACATAATAATCACATAATGGAAAATGAGATGTCCATCCCTCAAGCACATCGTTTGTGTAATTAATAATCCAGTTATATTATTTTAGTTATTTAAAATATACAATTAAGTTATTGACTATAGTTGCTCTGTTGTGCTATCAAATACTAGGTCTTATTGATTCTTTCTAAGAATTCTTTTGTACTATCTCCACCTCCCTTCCACCCTCACCCCTCACTACCCTTCCCAGCCTCTTATAACCATTCTTCTCTATCTCCATGAGTTATTTCAATTTTTAGTTCTTACTAACAAGTGAGAACGTGGAATGTTTGTCTTTCTGTGCCTGGCTTGTTTCATTTAATATAATGATCTCCAGCTCCATCCATGTTATTCCAAACGGCAGGATCTCATTCTTTTTATGGCTGACTCATACTCCGTTTCGTGTATGTGCTGCATTTTCTTTATCCATTCATCTGTCAGTGGACATTTAGGTTGCTTCCAAATCTTGGCTATTGTGAATAGCACCACAATAAACATGGCAATACATACATCTCTTTGATATACTGATTTCCTATGTTTCGGGAATATATCCAGTAGCTGGATTGCTGCGTCATATGGTAGCTCTATTTTTAATTTTTTCAGGAACCTCCAAACTGTTCTCCATAGTAGTTGTACTAATTTACATTCACACCAATAACATACAAGGATTGCCTTTTCTCCACATCCTCACCTGTCTTTTGGATATAAGTCATTTTATGGAGGGTGAGATGCTATCTCATTGTAGTTTTGATTTGCATTTCTCTGATGATCAATAACATTGAGTGCCTTTTCATAAATCTGTTTGCCATTTATATGCCTTCCTTTGAGAAATGTCATATCTTCTGCCCATTTTTAAATCTGATTACTAGATTTGTTTCCATAGAGTCATCTGAGCTCCTTATATATTCTGGTTATTTATCCTCTTGTCATATGGATAGTTTACAAACAACTCTCCCATTCTGTGAGTTGTATCTGTTAACTGCCACGATTGCTAGTCCCGGTCTACATTTCATTATCCAAAGTCGATGTGTTCCAGAAGTCACTTTTTTTTTTTTTTTAGAATTTAAAAAAGTAACATGATGCATGCAATTTATATTATGTAGCACCCCCTGAAGAGTTGAGGGCAACACCCCATAATCAAAAATATTATTTCTGTGTCTAAACATAGAAACATTCACATTGAGATAAATAACTTTTTCACCAAATAAGTTTTGGCATTAAACTTAGAAAAACACTTTCTGTTTTCAGAGTTTTTTGAAGTTTGGATAAAAGATTGCTGATTTGTCTCACCGATACCCCTGCAATGGGTTGCTTTGTCTATACTGGAGAAGATGTCTTCTCTACTTGGGTCCCCTGAGCTTTGTTCCTGGCTGACTGTAGGGGTGTGTTTCCAGTAGCAGAATGTTTCTGCCCAGATCTTGCCCATGAGTCTCCAGAGAGCCTCCCAGCTGAGCCCGAGAATGATGGGTAGCCCATGGAAGTCAGGGCCCCAGTTGCAACATCTATTAATGCAGATAATGTTTAACTCATCAGCTAGCTGAGGAACCAAGGACACAGTATAAGCAAAAGCACTGGGAACACAGTCCTGGGCATACAGAGGCATCTGTGAGTTTCACTCTTTTCCTTCTCTGCATGGAAACTGCCCTATCCATATCACAAATCAGCACAAAATGATATTCAATCTTCTGTTTTTTCTTTTCACTAAGTTCATGGATGTTTGCTTTTGGATTTTTAATTAGATAGAAAGCATCATGGAAGCAGGTGCCAATTTACTCATGTATCCTCAGCACTTGAAGACGTTTCTATTGATTGAATGGAAATGTCTCTTGGCGAATGTGCCTCTGAATGCATCCAGAATCTCCTTCATGAGTTATTAAGGTAGTAATAATCAACATGGGGGATGTGCTTGCTATGCTGCCCAGGCAAGGATCCTGGTTCCAAAGCTAAAGGCATGTAGACCAACTTAAGACTGAAAGTGGAAACTATAAACCAACCATGGGGCTCAGGTGGGAAGACGACAGGCCAAATTTCAAATAATGGTCTTAAGAATGTCCACAGTTCTATTATCCTTGGAACTTGCACTTTCTGCCCCCACCAGCGTTACAGGCTAGTGATCAAATACATCACAATACTGACATATATAGGATTGAGGTCATCATGCCACGGCACTGGAAGATGGGTGATCTCCACCAGGGGACACTGTGAGCAGAAGAGACTACAGACCTTGAGACGTCCACCAACCGGTGACAGCCCAATTTGCACTAGTGCTGACACTGAACACATTTGATTGCTTTGTCTAGGCATTATTTTGCTGACTGCAGGAAAAGCGTTAGAGGCAGCATAGCACAGCAGTTCGGAGTGCAGCATCCAGAGCCCGACTGTCTGGATTTGAAGCCAGGCTCTGCCATTTATGGTTGTTGACAGTATAATCTAAGCCAGTTCTTCCATTTCTCCATCTGGAAAATGGGGATATTCCTCCTGGGAGTCAAGTGATATAGAATGAAGAAATATGGCCAAAGCTCTTCAAACAGTACAGAAAACAGAGAGAGTCCTAAGTAAGAGGTAGGTATGAGAGCCATGCAGCTGTGCCCCCCTATCTGACGTAGCACTTCCACGGAGAGGTGACAACACCGAACAAAAGGCTTGGAAGGAGCAACACCTCTAAGAAAGTGCCTACTTGGGGACTTACCTTGCCAAGTGGGTATGCAGGAGGCCCTGCTGCCTCCAATGCCACAGCTGAATCTGCAGCCTGGAAGGGCTGGGTGCAATCACTGAGAAAGCGTAGCAGTGGAGGGGAGGCTTCCCACTGTGTTTACCAGTCTCTAGGACAGAGCAAGATAGGCTCACTCTGAATGATTAGCAGCAACCACAAAACATTAAAAATACATCAAGAAGAAGAACTCTGAAACAAGATCGTTCCCAGATAAAATGCCACCTTGTTTTCTTAAGGAGCTTTGAATTCTCTGAATTAAGGAACTGTGGTTTGAAAGGTTACCTGCGGGAAATCTGGAGCTTTTAAAGCCCTGGGCTTTAATTAAAACTCACTCACGCGCAACTAATGTGTGAGCACAGAGGTCCCCTGCTTGCTCTCAGGGAAGGCAGGTCAGAGAAGGTCTCTGATAAGATGAGAAACTTTAAAGTCCTTGGCTGCACATGTGAGGGCCTTCACTACTGTTTATGGAAAGCTATGATCTCCACTCTTCAGAAACAAATGCAGCAGGCACACATGTCTCCAACATTCCTCAGTTCATGCATCCTGGTTGCTTGTGTGCTCCCAAATTGAGCAGGGTGTGGATGGCATTGACGCCCTAGTTGCATTAAATTCCCAATTATTAAAAAGAAAACAAAACAGCTTCATGTGATACCTATAACAATCTTGTGTAGGAATCAGACACCACCATCTGGAGTTTCCTCTCCATCCACGTTAAGTTTCCCTCTGCTCTCTCTCTACCCCCTTTTAATCCTGCCTCACGTGACCACATTCGTGAAAGCTGCTTCTATATTCTTGACCTCCTGGGGGATTCCACATACTCTGCTATTAGAAACAAATCCAAGTCATCATTTCCCTCAACAAATTCTGTCCCAAACACCAACTTTGCTCCAGGTTTCATGGAGTTTTAGTTATTTTATAAAGCTGCCACCTATCTTGAAATCTTCTTGAGGAGAAAGTCCCTGAGAGTTAAATTGGTCCAAAGCTATGCTTGCTTGACCTACTCAGTATTTTAAAAAAATTTGAACTATTTGATGATATGCAAAAATCAGGAAGTTTTTTTAAATGCATCTACTTAGTTAGGTTCCTCTTGAAAATTAGACTATCTAGCAACAGGGGTCAACATTCCAAGAATGCCGTGATCGACCGGGTGCCGCTTTTAATGACAACCTGCTGTATCACTTTCTTTCACTTCCTGCTTCGTCCTGGGATGGATCTTTTCAGTTCAAGGAGTAAGGATAAGTGAGCAAAAGTTTTTTAGTGCCTGGATTATGGTGGGAACGCCACCCAAGATCCCAAACAGCTTTGCAACTAAGGGATAGGTGAAGTCACATCTCTACTTGCATAGCAGAGAGATTAATACAAGCAAAACAAAAGCACATGCAGTGGCTCAGGAGAGTTTTATTTCTAAATACCAGAATCTCTCAGCTAATAAAGCTGATCATTTTCTTACAATAATTGGGAAATTTCTGCTGACAGGAGCTTAATAACGTAAAATGATATGTTTTAAAAAATGATAGCCATTACATTTTCTCATCAACATTTAGTTTTGTTTTACTTCCTGAGCTCCATCCTTTTGATGAATTCTTGGAAAATAACCAACAGGTCCTATGCCTGGTCATCTTGCTGCTGGGGCTCATAAATGAATCAGTTCATGTATATTGACTCATCAAATTAAGGTTTTGAGAGGGGGGATACAGTTCATTTCAGGGCCACATGAATTGATAATGTGCTTCTGAGCTGAAGGAAATTAGGTTTGGTTTCTTCCTTCTTTTCTGCTGTAGAGAACCTTTAAAATATAAAGTCATAACTTCCAAGCTTTCTCTGCACTTGACATTTTTTGAATAGTTTCATTTTTCTTGCCCAACAACAGTGTTCTGGTTTTCTAAGGCAAATATGTCCCCCTTTGCTCTAGAAGCACCTGACTGTGAGAAAACCAAAGGGAAAGGAAGGATATTAAAAGAAATGTGTCATATGTGCCACAAATCCTAGGACCTCAACCCTTTCTCAAGACAGCAACTATTTCTATTTCCCCCAGACCTTGAAAAGGTACAGAGACTATCATAATCATAGTATAGGACAAAGATTATTTTGCTTAATACATTTTCCTATTTTTGTCATTTACACAGTAATTAACAAAACTTTTTTATATGGTGACTATTGAATGATAACCAGTTTCTCCTGGATCTCAGAAAACCATGGAGCAGGTGTCGTTGTGGGTTGAATAAAGATAAATCATTCTAATAAAAGTTAGTTCTTGGGGCAGGCTACAGCTCCTTGGGCAACCGTTCAGGACCATAGGTGCTTAGTTACCTTGTCAAATTCTTCTTGGTCAGAAAAAACTTCCCCAACCATGGCACAGAATTGCTTCTAGTAGAGTAAAATAATAACCTGTGCTTTTAAAAATAAACTGTTCTCTAAGGATGTGAAAACTACACTGGTAGATGTAACCGACCCTCAGATACAGCCAGAGCAAGCTCCTAGGGAAACTGTGGAGCAGAAGATTTGGGCTTGAGCATCCTCTCCTTTCACAAGAATGTGGCAGTTAAGAAACTGCACCCTGGAGTCACATCACTGGAATTCAGATTCTACCTTGTCCATTTCACCAGTGTGATCTTGGCCAAGTTACTTCACTTCTCTGTACCACTGTTCCTTCATCTGTAAAATGGGTATAATAACCGTATCTACTGCATTTTTTGTTTTTGTTTTTTTTTTTTTAATAAGGATTAAATGACTTAGCATATGTAAGGCATTTATAACAGAGCCTGGCCTGTAACTAAATGTGTCAGATTATCTGTGGGACCTCCTTTCACTGCAGTTGCCCAGGTTTTCCTGACTGGTTTCATCTGAGCATATTCTTCCTACTTCACATCCATTACCACCAAAATCTAATATCTGTATGAAACTTGGAAGTTTACAAAATGCTTTTGAACTTTACATCTCATATAATCTTCATATCTTCTCTTAGCATTATTTCCATTCTGTCTGATTTTGGACAACCGGGCACCATTTTCTCTTCTCTATGCTTTCCCTTAAATTACAGGGTTTCAACACCCAAGAACCAGATTTGCTAGCATTCTAACCAGCAACTGACAGGTTTTGTTTTTTAATTTTTGTAAGACTAACGGCAAAGAGGCATCTCATGTGAGACCCCTGCTCTAATTCCCTCTATGAGATCCCTTTTTGTTTGAAATACCTAGCATTTCCACTTTCTTAATAAAACCCAACTAATACACCTACTTTATATTAAATAATACATATTGAGTACTCATTGTATGTCAAGCACTGTTTTAAGCATTTTACATAAACTAACATATTGAATCTATAGCAATGCAGTTTGAAAGGTAGCACAATACTATGATTTTTTAAAGATAAGGAAGCTGAAGCACAGGGAGGGTAAGTTACTTGTGCACGATCATTGCTATATTCCATTGACTCTCCCCACCTACCGAATGTTTATTACATGCCTAGCACTGTGCTAAATTCTTAGCAAGGAGCCTCAGGTTTCTCCAAGGTTACATGGCTAGTCCAAAGCCAAGTAGGATTTCTCATTCCTTTCCAACTCCCTATCCAATGCCTTTTTCTCCAAAACCTCTGCACAGAGACAACTATCATGGGAAAAAGGACAGATAAATTGCTACAGTTAAAGCGTGTTTGAATGTGAACAAGTTATCTGCCTCCTGTTTTATATGCTCTTTACATTTTACCAAAGAAACTGTTTTATTCCAAAGAATGAGCCTGTCATATCCCATGATGCCCAGGGATAGTTGGGTTTTGCCACATAAAACACAAGTAAGGGGAACTAGGTGGAGAGAAGGATTAAAGAGAAGGAGGAAGGGAAGGCATATAGTGGAAGAGGGGCCAAGAGAGGAGTAAGAAAAAAGGCCAAGGCAAGCAGATGAAGAGGAGAGAAAGAAAGCAAAGCCACAGGCTTTTTCTCTTGTCAAAACTACCAGTTATACATCTGAGTAAAGGCAGAAAAGACAATCTTCCCACCTCTGATTTCTACCAGGAGATCAGGTTCTCTCATGGCAGGGAGTAAGTGCAGTTACTACAGTATTCATCCCCTTGCCCTAGATTTACCTATAATGCATAATCCATTAGTCAGATGGTTGCTTGATAAAAATTTGATGCATTGTGATTAACGTGCATATAATAGTCTAATTTTATTATGTTGTATAAAGACTTTAAAAATATATGGTGCCTGTGCTTTTCCAAAGTGTAAGAAAACAGATAAGGTTTCAGACGGTCAAAGAAAGATTGCTTTCATTAAATTATGCTGTTATTGAATTTCTTCCCCTGTGCTGTATTTTCCCTCTTCTCAAAGCTGTCTGCCACATAAGCAATGACTTGGTGTGGAAATTTCCCCTAGATCTCTGGAAGCAATCCTTGAAGACACTATTTAAATAATTAGGAGATTCTTTACTGAAAGTCTGCAAGTAGCGAAGATGTGTTAGAAGGATGGGAAAGCTAGTTAGTGTTGTGACTAGGCTACTTGGCTACTTGGAGATGATGCACGCTCTGGCTCTAGTCCCTGGGACATTTTGAAGCTGAAGAATACTGATCACCTACTCATGCTAGGTTCTTTAAAAACCCCTCCAAAGTGGACCTTTTTTTTTTTTTTTTTTTTTTTTTGAGATGGAGTCTTGCTCTTGCTGTGAGGCCCAGGCTGGATTGCAACGGCATGATCTCGGCTCTCTGCAACCTCCACCTCCCTGGTTTAAGCAATTCTCCTGTCCCAGCCTCCTGAGTAGCTGGGACTATAGGCATGCACCACCACACCCAGTGGCCAGCCTAGTTTCAAACTCCTGACCTCAAGTGATCTACCTGCTTTGGCCTCCCAAAGTGCTGGGATTACAGGCATGAGCCACCATGCCTGGCCTATTTTCTTTTTTTTATAGATAAGAAAATTGAGGCTTAGATAACCCTACCTAACACAGAGCTAGTAGAGTTGACTTGGGGATACCTCAGACTCACTGCTCTTTATTTCAGAGTAGAACTATAAACTAAGCTACTGGGCCAATTGAACTTTTCTGATCACTGAATCTTGAATGGATTAGCTCAAGGATAGAAATTAAACTTGAGTGTTCAACCTCCTACAGGGCCTATAAGCTCCCTCTGCTCTCATATCCCTCCAGCAAATCCTCTTCTACTTTAGTCAGCTTTGGTCATTTCTGTTGCTTACAACTCTGTATCTGACTGATACAGAGCAGTGATGGATTTGAGTCCCAATCTTACTGAAGCCAATACACAAGGCCATGTTGACCTTCTGCAAAGAAAAGTGAGACTCCACCACCTTGTTAACCCCTTACTAACCAAGGGGCCCCGAATTCTCCCCATCACAAGGTCAGACCTAGAATAGATGAATGAGGGTAAAACCAGGCATCCTCCTAAATGCAGCACAGAGGAGAGGACCTTGGCCACCAATTGCTACTCCTTAGCACAGCATTCCTGCTCTGCCTTTTGGGGCAGCTCTGGGCCTGTATGTCTGCCCAGGCCTATGGGCCATGTGCTCCTCACTTTACTCTGCTAAGAATCAGCAGTAAGGGCTGTACTCTCAGCTTCCTTAGGGCTGGCTCCCCCAACAGGTCATGCCAAGCAATAGGGAGGTGGAGGGGTTATGCCATCTGTGACCTATGCTTACTGGTATTGTCCAGGAGCTCTCAGGATCTTTTTTTTGTGTGTGTAAGGTAATGAGGACAGAGTCACTCTGTCACCCAGGCTGAAGTACAGTGGCACGATCTCGACTCACTTCAACCTCCGCCTCCTGGATTCAAGCGATTCTGCTCCCTCGGCCTCCCTAGTAGCTGGGACTACAGGTGTGTGCCACCACACCCAGCTAATTTTGTTTTTTTCTTTTGAGACAGAGTCTTGCTCTGTCACACAGGCTGGAGTACAGTGGCATAATCTCAGCTCACTTCAACCACTGCCTCCCCAGTTCAAACAATTCTCTGCCTCAGCCTCCTGAATAGCTGGCATTACAGGCACCTGCCACCATGCCCGGCTAATTTTTGTATTTCTAGTAGAGACAGGGTTTTGCCATGTTTGCCAGGTCAAACTCCTGACCCTCAGGTGATCCACCCACCTAAGCCTCCCAAAGTGCTGGGATTACAGGCATGAGCCACTATGCCTGGCAATTTTTGTATTTTTAATAAAGATGGGGTTTCACCATGTTGGCTAAGATGGTCTCCATCTCTTGACCTCGTGATCCACCCACCTCAGCCTCCCAGAGTGTTGGGATTACAGGCTTGAGCCACCGCACCCGGCCAGGATCTTCTTATTGCTTTCCTACCCCTGCCTAGTCCTGCATCCCAGGAAAACTATCTTTACCACAGGGCGTCCCAGTGCCCATTCCCAGTCTGATTCAAACCTACTTAAGTGTCCCGCATTTTCTTTTCTTAGGGCCTGATGCTATGCAGATAACAGACGTCATTAATAGAAGTATAGTTGCTAGATTGAGGGAGATGATAATCCTAAAGTGTCTGGGGCTGGCTGGGCCATAAGTAGTATGCTGCATTCCATTATTCTATCGTAAGAGTGAGACTTTAAGACAGAGTTTAGCAAACGGAGTGCATGCAGGAAGGTGCCTTGATGCGCATGGGGTCTACAAAACAAGTCATAAAGGGTTTGGCACAGGATTAAGAAGAATGGTTAGTGGGAGTCACGACAGTGTCCTTCACGCATTGGGAGGGCCACCAGGAGAGGGGGAGGAGGGATACGTAGTGGTTGAGGTTCCAAAGCACAGTGCTAAGAAAGAAGAGTGGGAGTTAAGGAGGAGATTTTGGTTTAATGTAGAAACACATGTCCTAATTCAGGCTTCCTTCTCTGGTACTGAGTATCTGTTCCTTTAAATCGCCAAGCAGTAGTAGGTGACACTACTGGAGGAATTCCAGGCTCTAGGGGAAGATCAGATCATACATTTCTCAAAGTTTCTCTCTCTTGAAGAGTCCAGGATTACATTGGACTTAAATGTTGATGGACAGTACGGGAGTAACTAAATCAACTGTTCAAACCATGCTCCAAAATCTTGATGGCCCCTAAAAAACATGAATTAGAGCTACGGGTGCTAACACAGGGCCAAGTTTGCAATGCATTATAAATTTGAAAAAGCAAGCTGCATATAGATATTTCCATATCATATCACATATTTTCTTTGGGTAATATGTGGGTATATGAAAACAAATGTGCAAACACACCACACATGACACACACACACACACATACACACACACAACACACACATTACAGAAAATAACACTAAATCTAGGAAAGGATCCTGGGACTGAAGGTGGTAGTCAGAGAGGAGTTAAACTTCATCTGCTCTTTCTTTTCTTCCTTTTTTGTTTAAACAAGGAGAACATATTCATATTTACTTCTGGTATTAAAAATGAAAGGAAAAGTGCTAATGGCTATGAAGTTATTTGAAGTTTAATTGCTTGATGATTGGTTCACTTATTCACCAATACCCATCAGGCTCCTCCTGGGAGTCAGACACTCTGTAAGGAGATAGGGTGTGGTGGGAAGATAGACTTCACCTTCCATCAAGGAGCTTATGGTAGAGGGCCAGCAGTCACAACAGGGAATGAAGGACACCGTGAGAAGGCACACAGCTCAGCATGGGGCACCAGGGTGGGTGTCCAGAGCCTGAAGGTGGAGGCCTGGTGGATCTTACGGTGGGAGATTAGAATTTCAGGCATAAGCAACAGTATGTGGCAAGATCTAGAGTGAACAGAACATGGCCTATTTGAGAAAATCAAATGAGTTTGTTAGAGCTACTGGAAGGTAGGAGGACTTGTAAAAGGTGAAGCAAAAGATATAGGAGCATGCAGAAAATAAAGGGCCTTATGGGCCAGGTTACAGACTTTAGACTTTAGCCGGAAAGCAGAGGACAGCCATTGAAGAATTGTAACCCAACGAGACTAAGCAGTCTCAGGGTAGCTAAAGGAGATTTCTGGGCTGAGAGGTTTTGGGTTGTTCTCCGAACACAGCCTATAAGCATTCTACTTACAAATACATAGTCTTGATTTCAAAGAGGTACAACAGAATCAACTGGTAATTATCTATATGCAGATTAATTACCTTGTGGATTACCAGTGGCAAATGAAAAATGTTATCCCAAACCGAGTTTTCATTCTTGCACAGGACACTGATGGCTGCCTTTCTATCATCAGTCACCAGCTCCCCTAGGACTGTAAACTCATTTTAACACTGGACAGAGCCAACACAAATCCAGAAGGTAAATCTTTGTTAAAAATGACAAACATAATGCACCGGATAGCCGAGTGTAAATGACTGCTCATTCAGGAAATGCCCACAGCAAGCAACTGCTGTGTTCCCGAGGAACTGAACTATCGTGACTTGGATTCAGTGGAGCCACCATTTGTTGCAAATGGATTTGAATTTTGGCCCCTCATGAGATTCATGATGTTTGGAAGATTACTTAATCCCTGTGCATTCATTGCTTCATATGATGTATTATATGGAAGGTTCAGGGAAAATCTGTGCAGGTTTAGAGACAAAAGTCAGTAGGCATGCTGAGAGCCGAAAACTAAACACAGTCAAAACTACACTTAAAAACAAACAAAGAAAAACAAAAACAAAAAACCTTAGCACCTCATTAAACTGTGAGCACTAGGCCCTTGGAAGCCCAAAAGCAGCATCCATTTATTTATTTCCTTCTTTTTTTTTTTCCATCTTTTACTGATTCACTGGAGGTTAAAGTCTAGTTTGAAGGGCTAGGGAAGAAATGGTCAAATAGAGTAAGGGGTGGGTTATGTAGGTTTCTTCCTATTTAAATATTGTTTCATTCAAGTAAGTTATATGTGCATTATAATTCGATTTCACTTTAGTACTGAAAGCATTACAACTACCTAGAGTCTTTTATTACAGATGATTAAATGAATATGTTTATGTACACATACATATATTCATAAATACACATATATATTCATATATATGCACACATATATAGGTAATTCACACACACACACACATACATGCTATATAGTACATGTGTGTATATATATAGCATGTGTGTGTGTGTGTATGCGTGTGTGTGAATTACCAAACATGTATCAGGTAGTTTAGGCCTCTCCTTATGTCTACTGGTCATGGATAATTCAGAACTGATTACTCATCCCTGTCGACCATTCACCCTAGAAGGAATGTTAAATATTAGAGCTCCGAAGTTCCTTTAAAATGATATAATCTGAAGATCTTATTTCATAAGGAGGAAACTGAGGCCAGGAAGGGGAATGGTCTATCAGGGGCACCCTGCTAGTAAGCACAGAGGTGGCATGGTCTCTACTCTCCTGACAGCCAGTCCAGAGCCCCTTCCATTTCACTATACTGACCGTCCAAAGGAGCCGGAGCTGGGCTCTGTCTGTCTAATGGATGAGACACCTTCTCCCACCATGCACACCAACCACAAGCCTACAAAATCTTTCTTTAAAATCATGCTCACAATTATATAGTAAGCAGAATTCTCTGTGTACTGCCGATGGAATACTTGAGAAGAGGGAGAGCTATGAATTGAAGACCCAAAGCTTCCTAGGATGCTGAGGAAATGCTGAGTTATCCTCAGATTCGGGGCTATTTAGGTGATTGTTACTACCCTTTCCCTTATCCAAATCCCACCTAAAGAGTTATAGTTAGGTTCATTCTGTAGATTTCTGTAGCAACCTTCCTCCTCCTTCAAACCTACTGCATGAACAAGGTCCGCCAAGATCTACCCAAGATGAAATGTCCAGGAAAGTAGCATTCTGTCTCAGGGATGGTGCAAAGACTGGTCCAGACACAGTGTGGGTTCACTGCAATAAAATATCCAACCAAGAGAGAAGCAGCTTGATGTTTCCTTAAGCATCTGTGGCCTTAGCTCAGACATATAATTTTACTCAGTATAACAAGAGAAAACCAAAAATTGCTCTCAAACTTGAAGAGTCTGTATCTCAGTTGGGAATGTCTTTCTCCCGCAGGGTGTGTATCATGTGGGTTGAGTGGCTCATTGGTGACAAACACCTGCCTTAAAGTGTGTGCTGCTTCCAGATGTTTCTTAGCATCCAGATGTACAGCCTGCCTCAGCTGCTGCTACTTCTATCAAGTTGAACACTGTCTGTTTCATGAATTTCATCCTTGAAAACATAATATGATCATTCATGGGATGTGAGAATTGGCGGTTCTACTAAGCATAAGTGAAGGGTTTTAGAGTCAGGCAAACTGAAGGTAAAATCCTGGCCCTTCCCTAACACAAACAGCAAGTTCTTTGTGCCTCGATTCCTTATTTGTGAAGTCAAGACAACAGCAGCAACCTCACAGAGTCATCACACAGATGAAATGATGCACAGAAGTTTCTTAATAAATGTGGGTCATGTGACAGGTCATGGAATGACAGAATGAAGAGTAGATTTTCTCAGAGGAGGCAGGGAAGCTTCTGTCTTGTCCAACACTGTTAACAACCTTAGCACTTTGCACATGGCAAGAGCTCAATAAACATGAGTAAGGGAGTGAATGCATGAGCACCTGAATGGCCTCTGATTTGCAGCCCTGTAAGTGCTTAGAGAAGTCCTTGAAATCTAAGCTTGCAGTGTGAACTAGATTGAGTCTCCAACACACTTCAGAGTTGAACTACTGAAAAGCCCTCTTCTGTCACCACCTGAACTGAATTCAGTCCCTTTCATCATGCCAGCCTCTTTATGTCACCTGTCCTCTCCAGTTTCTAGCCCAAGGGAGTGAGTGGTATACAGGCGGGTGTAACTTCTTGACACGCAGTATCAGTGTGCTCTGCATACTTAGCTCAGGGAACTGTAGGTTCAGGCAGCAGTACAGACAGTGCTGGGTTTCAGCAGTGCCTTGAAAAACTCCTGACTAGCAGCAGCTTACACAGCCTGCCTCAACACCCCATGCAAGCACGTATAAAACTATAGGGTGAACCTTCACTCCCCAACGCACCAAAATCTGTCCCCGGCAGTTAACCTACTTCCAGAATTGAGAGGAGAGTGCTATCTCGTACTGATGAAATGGAAATGGAAAAAAAAAAAAATCCCTCTATGGCCACCAAAGCTACAGCTGAAAGAAAGAGAACCCACTGACCTGAAAACATGAAGGATCAGAGTCCATTCATTCCTTGTCTTTCCTGGATCCAGAAATGCAAAGGCAATGCCTACCCAAATACTGAGCTGTCTCTTTTCTATTGAAGGGAGTCTAGTTTGAGTGTCCAGAGTGCTACTCCCTGCATTGTCTCCAGTTCTCCCCAAACTGCTACTGACAATCACAATGTATATCCTGATTCTTGGAGTCCCCGGGTTTAAAACATCTGAGAGCCAGATGAGTGTGAAGTAGATGGAACGGTAGTGATTTTTTCTTAAATAAATAAATTGTTCTTATAGAGAGAATGGTGGCAAAGATGTGAAGACACTTGGTCCTACTTCACAATAGGAATTGCCGTTTTCTATATACACTGGATCTTTTCAGACTGTGAAAGAGCCAGACAGTGATGGTGGTGGTGGGTGGAGGCATTAACATTTACCAAGCTCTTCCTCTGTATCAGGCATGGTTACGGCACTATGTAAGTATTGACTCCCTTTATTCTCCCATCTACCCTAAAAATGCAGAGAAAACTCACATGGTCTTTAAGTGGCAGAACAGCATTAAAAACAACAAATAACATGAAAAAAAAAAACAGAGAATGAACTAAAAGAGATTAGTAAAATAAAAAGGATTGGGACAGAATCCCATAACGTAACCTTAGAATTAAAATTTGCATTGGTGGCGCACAGGTGCAGAATAAACACTGGAAAACTGAGTCAGGGATGCAAAAAGTAGTATGTCTAAGAAGGCAGGAAAACACCAGAGTAATGAACAACAGTGTCAGAACACATCATACGCACAGAGGACAGAGATTCTAAGCGTTATTTAGATTTTTAAAGAATGAAATCAGTAAACAAAGATACAGTGAATTCCCCTTGGCTAAAATAAACAAAAATTAATCATAATTGTAAGATTAAAAGAGCTCATTGTATTGCATAAAAGAGACAAAGTTAGTGAAAAGTATTTTCTCCTAAATACAATCAGCTAAATTTACTAAATTGAGGATTAATAAATATTTTTGAGACAGCAAACTGTTTCTATTAAAAAGAAATTACATTTCAGCCTCCAACCCTACATCAGAACAAATTTTAGTAGATTAAAGAGTTATCTTGAAAATGAGCCATGTATAACCTTGGAAATAACTCTATTAGCATTGTTTGGATTTTTGGTTGGAGAACCTTTGTTTTTGCTTAGAGCAAAATGTCATAAAAATTACAAAACATGAATAGATTAGACTAATACAGTTTAAAATTTATATCCTAAACAACCTAATCAAAATTTAAAAGCACAAAACAGAAATATTTTTACAAATAATCTGGCAGACAATGGGTTAACATTAAAAAGAAGTTAGACATTTTTACATTTTAACAGGGAAGCAATAATTACTGTAATTATAAATACATATGAATATTAAACTTACAAAACAAGAAACTCATACACCCCATAACCAATGAAATGCAAAATAGAAAGCAGCAGCAACTTTACTTGTCAAACTGGCAAAACAGCAGAGAAGCAGATCCTTTCTTAACTGCTAGTAAGCCAGTTTCTTTTTCAGAACCAGTTCTGCACTGGGTAGCAATAACATTAACAATGTACACATTTGACCCAGCAGTTCAAATCCTAGGTATTTACCCTATGCAACAATCAAACAAGTGCATCAAGATGTACACAGCAGGATTTTCAACAGGCACAGGATATTCTATTTACCCTGTTCACAGCTGGTCATAATTATTTTAAAACTACCATCAATACAAATCCTCACAGGCGTTTTGAACTTCTGAATTTGTGAAGCATGTTCACAAATGTCATCTTATTTAATTTTTAAAACAACTACCTGAGGAAAGCATTATTATTATTATCCCCATTTAAAGACACTGAAAGTTTAGTCTGAGTTAAAGGTCACAGAAAGTTTTCTCTGATGTCTGAAATTATGCCATTAAGACTGAAAATATAATGGTAGAACAAGAATGGTGAATCTTTAGACCAACTCCTTTCTCTTGCAAATTAATGAATTGGCATTTAGAGAGGGGAAGTTTCCTACTAAGGTTTACATGGTGATTCTGGACACTTCTTCTCTTGTACTTACTGTAACATACAAACAGTCTCAGAACGACTTCATGGACTTAGTCTCAAAGCTCTTCTCTTTGCTGTTTGTTAGCTTATTAGGTAAAATACAGGCACCTCAGAAGCTGGAAATGGGACATGTGATGGACTGGCTCTGATGGAGAAGTTGGAAGTTAAGGAAGATCTGAAGAAAGGTGTTGGAATCTCCCTGATGTCCCCATAGGGCTCTGGGTACCTGGTAAGCACCTTAATAGGTAAAAGGAGGACTACAGGAAAAAGAAGGAACCAATACCAAATGCTTAATGTGCCACTCAGGCCAGGGCAAGTTCTGATCCCTCATGGGAGTAGGAATTCCCAGCTCAGGCAGGTGGCCAGAGCTGCCCTCTGGATTCTGCATCTGCACACCAGGTGTCTATTGGCTTCTGGGCATTTTCTGTAAGGACCCTGGACAGCACTTCGAGCACACTCAAAAGGAAAAAGCCCATCAGACTCTCTCTAACCAGAGATTCTAACAAGGCAAGTACAAATGTCTCCCTGGAGAGTTTGTGGGAAGCTTCACTGGGAGATTTTAAACCTGGCCTCAGCCTCTCTCCTTGGCTGCTTTGAATCCATTTGGCAGCACATTTATCAGATACTTCATTATTTAAAAGAGGAAGCCCTGAAGAGTTGGTTTGGGGAGCTAATTTAGGTCTGGAAGATAATAGCCAGTGTTTGGTTTTCACATGTCAGGTGTCCTCATATTTGATAAGAGCAGACGGGTATTAACAAAGCCAGAGCCCGCCTGGAGCACTTCAAGCTCATTTCCTGCTGGCTGGGGCTGCGATTTCTTGATCGGTTCCTTTAGGGCCACTTTGCCAAATCCCTGATCTGCCACTCTACCTTAGCCTCTGCCTTGGCCTCTGCCCCCAAGCTAGGGGAGGCTGAGCTGAGGAGCTCTGCAGGGCCAGCCTAATCTATAAAAGACGTGTCCATCTCTCCATGCCTCTGCCTCCTGCTGAGACCAGGTCTGCACTCTGGAGAAGGAGCAGCTCTCCCTCTGGGCTGCATCCTGCATCTCTTAAACTCCCTTGACTCCAGTGCCAGATAATACATCCTCCCAACTTCATGAACAGACTAATTGGGAGTTGTTTACAGCTCTAGATCTCAGCAGTAGTATTTCTGCAGGCAGCAGTTTGTTACTTATTAAAGCAAATGTTCTGAAGTCTGTGAATGATTTTCCTTTCCTTTTTTTTAAATGCATGGATTCAAGGTTATATCTTTAATAAAATCCCTCACTCCTGTGCTTTTTGGTATAAAGAGCTCCTGTGCTTTTTGGAAATAGAGAAGATGGAGCTCCCAGCCCTCAGGGGCACAGTGCATTCTCCTGTGAGTGCACATAGGAGCTCCATCCACCCTGTGTAGCAGCCTGGGAATGACAGGTGGGGACTGCTGGTCTGGTGCTTCACGAGCCATGGCTGTCTGCTTGACCAGGGAGTAAAAGCTCCTTAGGGCAGCAACCCTGCATATCGCCCTTTGGCCTCCAGCCTCAGACATGGTGCCTGCACACAATAGGGGCTCAATCATCATAGAGTGGTGGAAGGCAGTGTTTTGACAGATGAGCTCATCGACTAAATAAGACCTGTAATTGTGAACATGCATAGAAGGTGGCTGTGCATGGGGTCAGGCCCAAACAGCAACTGTACCCAGGCCTCAATCCTCCTCACCTCCTCTGGGTCTTTCCTAATTTTATCTGCTCTCCAACCTCAGTTTACTATCTCACCCATATCTCCACCTTTTGTGACCCATGTAGCATCTGGAAATTGTCTTTCTCTAAACTCCTACTTCAAGGTGTGTTTAACTTAATCCTTGAACGTGTATCACATGTTCAGGTGCTTCAGGCACATCTGTTTTGCCTTCTTATCGACACTGTGCAAGCCTCATAGGCAGGCATCACACCTTCTGCCTCTGTTGCATATGTGTCTTGCTTCTATCACAAAGGACTCTATGTGAGGTCAATATGCATTTGAATTCAGTTGAACCACATGTAAGTATAATGAAAAAGAAATAAAACTCATAGGATTTGGTTGTTAGATCCCAGCAAACACCTTTGGATGCTGTGTGATCTTTGGCAAGTTACTTAACCTATCTGAGTTTTGATTTCCTCAACTTGAAGATTCAAATAATAGGTCTTACCTCTTCCTGGATGGAACAAGGGCCACAACTTACAGAAAATGCCTCTTTTCATAAGCCTCCCTCTTCCACTCTGACCTACCTCCCCACACCCCCTCCTGACTCCCCCACTCCCTCTCCTACTCGAGCCCTGTAAGAATCCTTAACAAATCAACGGTGTCATGCGGCCCATCAAGTATTGTTCTTAGGGATTGACTCTGACTCCCCAATGGCCTCACATAGCCAGAATTGGGGACAAATGGATCTGATAATTATAACCTTCACCGCAGTCTGGCTTCCTATAGGGGCAGTCACCAGGGGAATACGACCACAGGCAAGGGGAAGAACCTCAAGAAGGCTCACGTTACCCTTCAGTTGAGAGAAGGTTACCCTCAGCATACCCAGTTTCCCCAGGCAGGGACATTTGGGCATATTGGAGTGACAGGCACAATTACCTTTAGTTCCAGAGCCTACCTGCCACTCTTAAGTTTTGTCCTTGACAGTAAAGTCTTTATTTTACAATCAACTAATCCAGGGATTTGCCTTTCCCCAAATTAACACAAAACAAACACATACACGTGTGAGTAATTCCAATAGCTAATCTACTGAGAAGTGATTATGTAGCAGATACTAGGTATTTTACATGTATCCCCTCATTAATACTCCCCTCAAGGATGTAGGGTAGGTACTGCAATGAACTTCACTCTACAAATGATGAGCTAAGGCACAGAGAAAGGGTAACTCATGCAAGTTTGGAGAGAAAGGGACGGACGATAAGCCATGAAGTCCGGCATCAGTCTCAGCTTCTAGGTAGTGCCCTGCCCTGCCTCTCTAGGCCAAAACGTCTTTTTGGATGGCCCCAAATAAAAACAGCTACCACTTATGCACACCTGCCACATGCCATATGCTATTTCAGATACTATTTCTACCTTCCAGAAAGACAGATTAAAGATTTGAAAAGTTAAATGACTTATTCAGGATCACCCAGGTAGAAAATGGTGAAGCATGAATTCAAAGCTGAGTCTTTCTAACATGCCACACTGCATCCCAAAAGATACTTTTCCTTTGAAAATGGGGGACAGAAAGAAAGAGGAGATCTAGGGAGATTAATTGCAAGAGGATATCTTCTCAAGGGGTGGCCCTAGCTGCCTCCTCCTAACCAAGACCCTGGAGACACACGTTTCTCCAGCAACTTTTCCTAGCTGCCTCCTCCTAACCAAGAGACACATTTCTCCAGCAACTTTGTTTCCTCCTCTGGCATCTGCCAATTAGACAGAACCCTGGGGGTTATTTCCTTACCATACTCCAGGTTCCACCTTGAGTAAAATCTTTGCAGCCTCTCCCTCCTCTCCCTCCTCTTCCTCCTCCTCCTCCTGTGGTTGTTCCTACCACCACTCATTACCATCCCTGGAATCTCTCCAAAACAAGCACTGCCAGAAGAAGCCATTGTCTTGTCAGCAAAGTCCATTAAGGCTGTCAGGCTCCCTAACAAATCAATCAGGCACCAGGAGGCCTTTCAAAATGATATCATTCGCCATTCAGGCAGAAACAAATAACTATCCCAGGTGACTGGCAGAGGCATGGGCCATGCGCCAAATTGCACCGTGGTCTCAGGAAAAGAGCTACCATTTTCTACCAACAAATGGCACAGGGTGTGCATATTTCTCCCATCTTAAAAAACAAACAAACAAAAATCCATACCTTCTCTTGACCCCCTCCTGCCTCATCAGCCAGCATCCTACCTCTTTGTTCTCCTTTGCAGTCATGTTCCTAAAAATGGAGCGAGTCCCGACTCACGGTCACCTTTTTATATCCTCCCATTTTCTACTGACCAAGTCCAATTAGATTTTTGTTCACCCTTCCCCAAAACTATACTCTTCAAGGTCATCCATGACCTCCAGGTTGCTACATGCTATGATCCTTTCTCAGTCCTAATCTTACTTAGCAGCAGCACTTGATCCCTCCCTACCTTTGTCAGAGTACACTTAAGGCTATCGTAATCAACTCCCAAATCTCAATGCCTTAAAATAACAAAGGTTTCTCACCCATGACACATTCCAATTTGGGAGGGGAGGGTACTACTCCATGCAGACATTCATGGTCCTGATCCTCCCACCTGGGGGTTCCGCTACTACTGAGGGCTATGGGGTCCTCCAGTGCTCAAATCGTGCGGGAGATTTCACTGGCTAGGCCAGGAGGTGGCACAGATCACTTCCACCTACATTGCACTGTCCAGAACTCAGTCACATGGATGGACCCAACTTCAAGGGAGAATAAGAAATGTAGTCTAGTTACATGCTTAGGGAAAGGACGGACCTGTTGTGTGGGCACCTCACCAGTCTCTTCCATGCTCCTTCTACACTGTCTTTACTTTGCTTCTGCTCGCTTGTCTCTCTTGGTTCCCTTCTAACACACTGGCCATCTGTTCTATCTCCTTTTCTCATCCTACCTCTTCACCTGAACATCTGAGTGTCCTGTGGCCTAAAAGACTAGCTGTCAACCAACTGTACTAAATGTATTTCTGCAGTCAGACTTTTCTCCCAACCTCCAGGCTTGGGCATCCAACTGCCCCCTTCATATCTCCACTTGGAAGCTAGAAGGCTCAGCAGACAAGACGTTCTGAAGTGAATGTCTGGTCATCCTTCCCCAGCCTACTCCACCCGCACCCTTCCTCCAACTCATCAATGACACCTCCAGCCTTCCAGTTGTTTAGGTCCCAAATCCTATAGGCATTTTAGGCTTCTTTGTTTCTCTCACACCTCAGAGCGTATCAGGAAATCCGGTTAGCTCAGCCTTCCGAACATATCCACCTGCAATCCCACTACTTCTCACCTGCTGATGTAAGCCACTGGCACTCTCGGCTGTGTTACTGCAGTAGCCTCCTAACTGGTCTCCCTCACACTGCTCTCAAGCTCCATGACCTATTCTCAACATCTGAGCAGAGAGGTCCTATCACAGTGTAAGTCAGGTCACATTACTCTTCTGCTCACACTCCTGCTGTGGCTCCCATTTTACAAAGGAAAAGCCTATGTTCTGACCATGGCCCACAGCCCTGCTTGATCCGCCCACCTCTAACACCTCTCTACCTCCAGCCTTTCCCTGAATAGCCAGGCCTTGGCAATGGCGGTTGCCTCGCTGAAAACAACCGAGCCACGTAGCACAGGGGCATCCCCTCACTTCCTTCAAAACTTTGCTCAATATCATCGTCACAGTCAAGCAAACCCCAACACTCAATCTGCCCTTTCTTCTTCTATGTTTTCAGGTTGTTTTCCCTTTTTATTTTGTATCTACACATCACTTTATATCTATACACACACACGCCTATGTACACACACACACATGCCCATACATGTGTGTGCATATAATTTGCTATGTCTGTTATTTATCGTCTGTGTTTCACTCCCATCCCTGCTGGGATATAAGCTTCACCAGGGCAGAGAACACTTTTTTGGCTCACTAACTTTCTAGAACAGAGCTTAGCATACAGTAGGTACTTAATACATATTTTTAAAATATACAGTTAGTATTTTGCACCACTTGAAGTTATACAACATTCACAGTTACTCTCTCGGTGGCTAAGATACGCTGCTTTGATTCCCCATGACTCTATTCCGATCATGCCATTCTAAACTCTTCCTGGCTCCTCACTAAGTACAGATCCCAGCCGTCAGGGAACGTCTTCTGCATTTTTGTCCCAACGCTCTTCCCTCACTGTGCTCCTGCTTCCCCCACATGAGACCTGTGTGCCAGGCAAAGTGACTGCACAGCTGCTACCTTGACAAGACCCCGTTTTCCTCCCCTCTGTGTCTCTGCTTCTGGCTTTCCTGCTCTTTTTAATGCAGCCCCTGGGACCCAGTCATCTTTCAATGGCTATTTCAAGAATCACTTCCCACAAGAAAGCCTATTCTGATGTCCCCAATTGAACAGACACCAAACCAGTCTGTAAACCCCACAGTGCTCTCGTGTATCTGTCTCACGTCAGCTTCCTCCTCTGAATAAAACTTCTGAAGGCAGTGCCTTTGTCATGTTCATCTCAAGCAATGAGTATAGGGCTTTCTGCTCATTTGTCTAGATTTTTATTTAACAGACAGTTCTGTTCTGTGCTAGGATTGGGGACCTAAAGGTAAACAGGTCAACCTCCCTGACTTCAACAAGCCCACAGTTGGGAGAGGAGTTACCAAGATAAACAACCAGTTTCAAGCTTATGCTATCAAGGTCCTTTGAGTGATACGTCAACTTGGATAGGGAGGGGGTGTACTGGGGAAGGCTTAGCACAGGAGGTGATACCTGAGCCAAGACCCAAAGAAAGAGCAGGTGTTTAAAAGAAGAGACAGGTCAGGGAGGAGAGGTGTTCAAGAGTAAAGACCAGTGAGGCACTCAATAAAATGTGTTAAATCCAATTAGATCATTGAGAAATGTTCTGTCTTTGATGCTCTTTCAAATGTTTGATTATATATACACAATGTCTTAATGAGATTGAGGAAAAACTCTGGTGCCTTAGGACCAGAAAGTTTTAACTTAATAACAGGATTTTGCTTGTCAATATAGCCTTATTAACACTTCCTGATACTTTCACATCTATATTTTTTTCACAACTCTCCTGTAGCTATAAAGAGCATACTATTAGCATTGCCATTTCACAGATTTAGAAATAAACTTAAAAATGTATGGCTTGTTGACCACTGACTGACAGGCACACTAACTCTGTTTTCAAACACAGGCTCTTTTTGGGGGTCATTACATGGAGTCTAAGATAGGGTTATTGAAATGACTTAGGGGCTCCATAAATCCCCTGAAATTTATGTAAAATACTCCAAGAATTTTTTAGGGCACTAAGTTCTATATCTTTCATTATATTTCAAAAAAATTATTTTAAAATATATACAAACTACTGCATGTTATATCATATCATAACCAAGGACCCTAAGAAGAAAAGAAATCTTGGCTTTCACAACCTTGATCAAGGTCAAAGCATGTCACATAGATTATTTTATTTAATCTGGTTCATAATAGCCCCTGGTTCATAATAGCCCCTGCCTAGAACAAAGTGTCCAGGGAAAGAAACATGGGAGGAGACATGCAATACAGACTCCTAAATCTGAACTGCCTTTGTGTTTGGACTAAAGGCCCTGTAGAAGGTACCCAGAGAGCCACCAGCTCCTCCAACCCTGGTATAAATATAACGCCCCCTAGCCAGAATCTGAACTCTATTTGTGCACAGTATTTGGGTTCAGTGTCACTAAATTTAAAAGACCTTTGCAATTTTCAAACACCCACTGTCTGGCTTGGATTAAATGTCATTAAAGTCTAATTAAGTGATTATGAGCGACAAACGCTGAGTCCACCTGATGGCCAGGTGCACTTACTCAGTTTGTTCATCTCAGTGGTTCCCACACTTTGGAGAACATCAGATTCAACTGGGGTGCTTATTAGCTGTATAGCTATCCAGAACTCACCCCAGGTCCACCAACCTCATTTTTGGGAAGGCCAGCTGTATCAGTAAGTGTTGAAAATCTGGGGTAGAAAGAGGTTGAAAGAAAAAAATTTGCAGAGTATCCCTATCATCCTTGATGATAGAACCAGGTGGGCAGTGGACCGGGCAGTTCCTAGTTTGATAAGCACCCCTGATGATTCTTACCACCAGAGAGGATTTTTCTGGGAAGCACTAACCTCTTTAGTGGCTTCCAAATTTGGCCCTGCATCAGAAATGCCTACAAGGTTGCAAACCACTTCTGACTAGGTCCACTCCAGACCTACTAAATTAACTTTTTTTTTTTAAGGGGTGAAGCCCAAGAATATGTTTAGAAAGCTTCTCAGGTGATTCTGATGGTCAGAAAAGGATATCAATGACAGGTAAAGGGTTATTCTGATGAAGAAAGCCTATATACATGTTTACCAAGATTTTTTCTCATTTCTTCCTCAAAAGAGCCCTGACCATCCCCAGTCACCCCCCATCAGCCAGTGTTCCTTTGCCGAAGGAGGGAGAAAAGGTCTGATGCAATATTCTGCCTACTTACGAGATGAAGAAACTCACATATGGAAGGACTGGCCTGAGACTAGACTGATTTTCCACCTTCTGGCCCTGTCACTCTTGTGAGGTCTTGAGAGAAAGGCTCAGAGTTAGTATCTCCATGGAATATGAGAAAATAGTTTCCCCACACTGGGGCTCTAATCTGGGCCTTGGAGAATCCTACCTGGGAATTAGAATCAGACCTCCCTAGATGCTGAGAGCCAGGCAAGTAAACTAGAGGGATAAAATTTCATTCCTACCTATGTTAGTGCCCTGGGATTGTTTAGACAGGGAATTGCTGGCCATAACTCATAGGCTAAATATAGGCACTTTGTTTTTTAGAGCCTGTAGACTAAGAATAGTTTTCATATTTTTAAATGGTTATATTTTAAATGGTTAGATTAAGTACCTACATAATAACCTAAATGTTGCCTGTTGACCTGCAGAGCCTAAAATATTTATTATTAGACCCACTAGGAAAAAGTTTACTGACCCCTGTTTATAGGATTAAATAAAATAATCTATGTGACATGCTTGGCATATGTGTACTACCTGCTCTTATCGTTCCAAAAGCTTTTAGGAGCTGAGAACATTCCCTGGCTGACAGCCAGCAACAAAGCTGGGACCTTGTCCCTCAGACAATAAAGACCTGAATTCTACCAACAGCTGGTGAGCCTGGAGGAGGACCCTAAGCTCCAGAGGAGAGCGCAGCCCGGCCAATGCCTTGCCTGCAGCTGGTGAGACTCCGAAGAGAGGGCCCAGTCATGCTGCGCCCAGTCTCCTATGCATAAAAATTGTGAGATGATAAATAGGTACTATTTTAAGCCACTAAATGTGTGATACTTTGTTACGCAGCAAGACAAAACTCATACAGGTGCCCCAAAGGCGCCAACACACCACGAAGTACGCAGCTGGACTGTGGAGACGCAATCATCGCCTGGTTCAAAATGGCAACTTAATTACAACAAGAAGTTAAAATTTAACAGCACCATCAACTACAACCCAGATACAGTATGATATGAACACATTTTTCCTATTGCAGAATGTGTGAAGTGTCTATATATATTTATTGATGCCTTCTAAAACCTTTCCATTACTTTTGCTTGAGGCATTGGTACAATTCATAAGAACCTTCAAGACCACTTCAAGAGCCACAAATAAAATTCTACAATTGCCCAGGATCCACAAGGTAATAAAGCCAGAAATACCTCAGAGATCATCCAGTAAAAGAGTCTGGCCCTTTGTTTTACACATGAAAAAACTGAGCATTACAGAGAGGAAATAATTTTTCCAAGGATCCATTCTGAGCTAGATGCAGAATAGAAACTAAAACTCAGGACTCCTGCCTTCTGAACCAGGGTGTCTCAACCTCAACCCTATTGACATTTTGAGCCAGATCATTCTTTTTTTTTTTTTTTTTAACATGGAGTCTCTGTCACCAGGCTGGAGTACAGCAGTGCAATCTCGGCTCACTGCAACCTCCACCTTCTGAGTTCAAGTAATTCCCCTGCCTCAGTCTCCTGAGTAGCTGGGACTACAGGCATGCACCACCATGCCCGTCTAATTTTTTGTATTTTTAGTAGGGATGGGGTTTCACCATGTTGGTCAGAATGGTCTCCACTCCTGACCTCATGATCTGTCCACCTCTGCCTCCCAAAGTGCTGGGATTACAGGTGTGAGCCACCGCACCTGGCCAAGACAATTCTTTGGTGTGGGGCGATCTTGTATATTGTAGGACGTTTGGTTGCAACCTTGGCCTCTACCCACTAGATGTCATAGCAACCTATAATCTCCCATTAAGACAACCAAACAGCATCTCTGGACATTGTTGACTAGCTTGTGAAGGGTAAAAGGCGAAAGATCACTCTCAGTTGACAACCAGCAATCAGAACAATGAATAATGCCAATCTCTGTGAACTGCACTCTTACATTTACCTGACTCTGTGATTTCAGCAAGTTACTTAACCTCTCTGGGCCTGAGTTTCCTTATTTTTTTTATTTTTTTTTTTGAGACAGAGTTTCGCTCTTGTTACGCAGGCTGGAGTGCAATGGCGCTATCTCGGCTCACTGCAACCTCCGCCTCCTGGGTTCAGGCAATTCTCCTGCCTCAGCCTCCGGAGTAGCTGGGATTACAGGCACACGCCACCATGCCCAGCTAATTTTTTGTATTTTTAGTAGAGACGGGGTTTCACCATGTTGACCAGGATAGTCTCGATCTCTTGACCTTGTGATCCACCTGCCTCGGCCTCCCAAAGTGCTGGGATTACAGGCGTGAGCCACCGCGCCTGGCCTGAGTTTCCTTATTCTTAAAACAACAACAACAACAAATAATAGTGCCACTTTTACAAGCTCATGTGATTGGTAAATATAAAACAGAAAATTTACACATATTAATGATTGCATTTACATTCACATATATGTATAGACTCCCAGTACAGGGCCAGGCACACAGTAGACTGGAAGTGGTTATGAGTTTTATTAGTTTTAGAAGATGCAATGGCCTGACATCAGGGTCCAGGCTGTTGATATCCAGCAAGCTCTTTCTCCTCTCTGCAATCTTCTGTAAATGCCACTGAGCAATCATTTCATAGTGAGGACAACTACCTTGGCAGCAGTGAGCCGAGACTGTGGCCTTCTCACATTTGGAGGAAAGAGGGAGTGCTTGCAAGCCAGGCAGGGTTGTATTTGCCCATACTGGAAACAAACTATGTGCTATTTGTTTGTTTTTGTCATGTCTTTTAAACTTCCTTATCTCCAGCTGCAGGATTCTGCCAAGTAAAATTCAATTAGTATATATCATCCTTTTCCTAGCTGAATTAAGTCAACTGCTTTCATTGCCGAAATTCATAAAAAATGTGGAATTGCCAAAGACCTCTGAAAATTTCAAGATTTGGGGACAGAAAAGGTCCAGATGCAAGGGGAGGAGAGAAGTAATGTTTTTCATAATAAAAAAAATCATGTTGCTATTGTGATCACAGTGCTATATGAATATAAACAGAATCTTCAATTCTGGGGTTTTCAAACTTTGGCATCCCCATGAAACCTGTGTGTGAAGAAGTCTAATACGGTACAACAGATGAGAGTGGGACAGATGTATCTGTTCTGGCTGCCTCTGTTTCCACCTCCACTGTGGATGTTTATGCTGGTTGTAATTACAGGGGACTCCAAGACACATAGGCATCTTTGGAGCCAGCAAAAATTATCTCATATCCACCCTGATGACCAGCAGGGGTCAAAGGAATGTGGGCTGGAGAGTTTATGGGACCATCCCTGACTTGTCCCCTGGAAATGGCAAGTAATACCCATTCCATTCTAGCCTCTCCTAGCAACCCTGGTTTGATCACGCTGAGACAACTGCCTCTGCCTTCACTCCCATTTCCAGAACCTGCACAGGAATGATAACTCGTGGCCAAATCCTACATGTGCATCTCAGCCCTCCTGTTTCCTGGACTTTCATTAGTGTGATTTGGATTTTTCTCCCTGCCTTTCTCTATCACGAGATTTGGGAAAGCTCTGCCATCTCTGACAATGGCCAGCTGCCAGGACAGGATGCCTTCAAGTCAGAACCTGATGTAGCTAAAAGGCACCTGTTTTTTCTCTTTCAGCTGTCATTGGAGCTAGTGTGGCTGTCCCCAGGCATTCTTCTTGGGCAACACAAAAGATGCCTTTGGATTCTTGAGAAAAATCCACCTAGGACTAACTATCAGAAAGATGCCCCAGCTAGGGAGCTGCCCATCATTGCATCTGTTTCTGAAACCTCTTCTCCATCAGCATCCACTATAGAAGGGCATGTTTCATTTCTTTATTCATGTAAGCTCCATAGTGAGAAGGCCTTATCTGTCTCATTCATTACTATAGTTTACATGCAATAGGTAATGGTTTCTTACGAATGAATGAATGTGGGAGAGAAAAAGCATCCATCTTTGAGGTGTAAAAACCTTCAAGTGTACCCAATCCACAGTCCTTTATCCTGTATTGCCTAGGTAACTTCAACTAAAATTCACAAGCTGGTTTCCTGGGGTCAAATATAGTCAGCAGTATTGTTTAATCTGTAAACTCTTTGTCTACATGATGCTTTACAGATAAAATTGAATTACTTTTTAACATATACTTGGAAATTCAACACAAAACTGTGGATTTCTGACTTCTTCTGGGAATGACAAGATCTGGCTGCCTTGGGCTTACCTTTCCAGATTTAAAAAAAGCGATTTTTTTTTCTCATAGTTGTCCTTTATAATAATAAATTAGCTTTATTTTCTTAACTATTCTTCCCACTAAGTAAAACTAAAACCCTGGATATAACATAAAACAAACATAAGAAGATTCTGAGTGCTGGGGAGAAAAAGGCAGACCACCTAGGGACCTTGAAACCCAAGAAATGATACAGTGGTGAGTTCTTTAGGTTTTCTTTTTACCTCGTACATCTAAAACTTGGAGCTGAAGGAGACAGCAACTCAGAAATGACAGCTGGTACAGAGAGGAACCAAAAGAGCCCCAAGAAGAGGCTGCTCTCTCTAAACAAAGAGCTAGGAAAATTGCAGCATAGCAAGACAGAAAACCTTCAGACAACAGATGGTCTACTTAGATAAACACTGCATTAAGAATTGTAGCGTTACTCCTACCCAGGTCAGCAAAGACTGAGTAGAAAGCCTAGATGTCCACTCTGATAGGGCTATAATGAGGTGTTCTGACACCCAGCTAGAAAAAATGTCAGAGAAGTGAAGAAGGAAGCTGGAACTTTCATCCCCAGTGGCCAGCAATGAGGACCCTCCTGTAAAGAAACAAGGAACCTCCTATAGACCACGAGAGGTCTGTATGTCCACCCCCAAGGGCAATGATGAGGAGCCCTATCCTCTCCTTACTGCAGTTGTATCAGGACTAATTGAGGAGTCAGGACTTTCACCATTGCTCAGTTTTGTTTTTTTTTTTTTTTTTTTTTTTTTGAGGCGGAGTTTCGCTCTTGTTACCCAGGCTGGAGTGCAATGGCGCGATCACGGCTCACTGCAACCTCCGCTTCCTGGGTTCAGGCAATTCTCCTGCCTCAGCCTCCTGAGTAGCTGGGATTACAGGCACGCGCCACCATGCCCAGCTAATTAATAAACCCACTTTCACTGCAGTGTCACTAGAGACCATATGAGAAGCTGGAACTTCCACTGTTACCCAGCAGTAATGAGGTGATACTCCTTAGGTGTCAATAAAGGTCAAGTAGAGGACCTGGAATTCTACCTCTAATTAGCAATAAGGACGTGATGCTCCCATTGCTGAAGCAATGTCAGAAAAAGCCAACCAAAACAGAAAGTGTAAGTAAGACCCAGAGTCTCAGTGCATAAAACAAAATTGCCGGGATTTCAATAGAAAAATTACTCATTACTTCAAGAACCAGGAAAAAAAAAATCAACTGATCAAAAAAATTTTTTGGCCAGGCGTGGTGGCTCATGCCTGTAATGCCAGCACTTTGGTTGGCTGAGGCAGGCAGATCACGAGGCCAAGAGATTGAGACTATCCTGGCCAACATGGTAAAACCCTGGCTCTACTAAAAATACAAAAATTAGCTGGGCTTGGTGGTGCATGCCTGTAGTCCCAGCTACTCCGGAGACTGAGGCAGAAGTGCTTGAACCCGGGAGGTGGAGGTTGCAGTGAGCCGAGGTTGCACCACTGCACTCCAGCCTGGAGCCTAGAGACAGAGCGAGACTGTCTCAAAAAAAAATTAATTATTTCTTTAAATCAGTAGATGCCACTGAGAAAAACAGAGATATTTCAATCATCTAACTACTATAGACTGAATGTTTATGTTCCCCCACTTCTTCGTTCATATGTTGAAACCTAATCTCCAATGTGATTTATTTCAAGGTGGGGACTTTGAGAGGTGCTTAGGTCATGAGGTAAAAGCCCATATGAATGGAATAAGTGCCCTTAATAAAGCAACTCCAGAGAGCTTCCTCATCCCTTCCACCATATGAGAACACAGTGAGAAGATGACCTTCTATAAATCAGGAGGTGGGCCCTCACCAGACAGCAACTCTGACAGCATCTTGATCTTGGACTTCTCAGCCTCCAGACTATAAAAAATAAATTTCTGTTGTTCATTACCCACCTAGGATACGGTATTCTGTTCTAACACCCTAAATAGACAAAGACATTGATGAAGATTTTTAAGTAGCCATAATAAAAATGCATGTATGGTCAATTATAAACACACATGAATCAAAAGAAAAAGTAGAAAGCTGAAGCAAAGTAGTAGAAAATTCCAGCAAATAAATAAAAAAATATAAAGAACCAAATGGACACTTTGGAACTGCACAATAAAATAACCTAAGTAGAAAGCTCAGTGCATGGGCTTGTCAGTAGAATGGAAGAAATAATCAGTGCACAGAAAAAGAGAAAAATAGGGATACCTAATCTGAGCAACAGAGAAAAATTACTTACAAAATACAGAGCATTAGGAACCTATGGGACTGTAACAAAATATCTAACATTCATGTCATTGGGGTCCTAAAGAAGAGGAAAAAAAAAGAAGTGCTACCAAAGAAAATACTTAAAAACTGCTAAAAACTTTCCATATTTGGCAAAAGACACAAACCTATAGATTCAAGAAGTTGGGCAAACACCAAACAGAATATACTCAAATAAGTTCATGAAAAGATGTCATAATTAAACTGAAAATGAAAGACATAAAAAAGTTAAAAATCAGCCAGAATGGCACCTTATCTACAGTAAAACAAACAAAAAACTGAATGAGAGTATATTTCTCAGCAGAAAACAAAAAGGCTAGAAGGAAGGATACAATATTTTTCAGGTGCTAAAAGAAAATAATTTTCAACTGATCATTCTATACCCAGCAAAAGTATCCCTCAAGAATGAAAGGAAAATCAAGACATTCTAAAAAGAAGAAAAAGAAAAGGAATTTGTCACCAGCAGGACTATTCTTAAAGAATGGTTAAATTAAGTGTTCAAAACCAAAAGAAAATCATAAAAAAAGAAACCTTGGAACATCAGAAAAAAAGAAAGAACAAGATAAGTCAAAATAATGGTAAAAACAAAAGCCCTTCCTTCTCAAGTTTTTAAAAATCACATTTTACATTTTAAGCAAAAAGTATAACACTCTTTGATATGGCTGTAGGCATATATAGAAGAGATATTTAAGACAATTATAAACAGAGGAGGAAGAAGTGATGTAAAGGTTCCCATACATCTTTTGAACTGATACAATAACAATACTGATAGACTATAAGTTATGTAGAATACCTAGATCAACTACTCCAAAAAAAAGTCATACAAAAAAATACACACAAAAATCTATAGTTACATCAATATGGAGTTCTAAAATGTGTTCAACAGACAAGAAAGAAGGAAAACAGAGCCCCTCCCCCAAACACACACACAAAACAATAGAAAACACAAAAACAATAAAATGACAGATCTAAACCCTACCATATCAATAATTATGTTAAATGTAAATGATCTAAATACAACAATGAGAAGGCAGATCTTAGCAGAGTAGATTGAAAAACATGACCCAATACGCTAACAAAAAATTTACTTCAAATACAACAGAGGCAGTTTAAAAGTAAAACAAAAAAAAATTGAGAAAAGAAGAATATATCATGCAAACAACAAGCAGAGGAAAGCAGAGTGGCTACGTTAATAACAGATAAAGCAAATTTCAAAGTAAAAAAAATTACTGGACACAGAGAATGACATTGTATAATGATTAAAGGGTCAGTTCACACATAAGAATCAGCAATTCTAAATGTGTCTGAACTAAATAACAGAACTGCAAAATATGGGAAGCAAAAACTGATAGAACTAAAAGGAGAAATAAACAAGTGCATAATTATAAGACTTCAATATCCATCCCTCAGTAATTCATAGAACTAGTCAGAAAATTAGCCCAGGAAACATAAAAGTTCAACATCAAATAACAGGATGTAATTGACATTTATGGAACCAAACAAGAGTAGAATATGCATTTGTAGTAAGTGCCCACAGAATACATACTGAGATAGACTACATACTGGAATATGAAGTAAACCTGAAAAAAAAATGAAATCATACAAAGTATGCTCTCTGACCACAATGGAATTAAGCTGGAAATCAGTAACAGAGAGATAACAGGAAAATCTCCAAACATTTAGCAACTTTGCAACATACCTCTAAACACATGGGCCAAAAGGGAATTCTCAGTGAAAATAAGCTAGTACATTGAACTGAATAAAAGTACAACACATTAAAATTTGCAGGATACACCTAAAGCAGTGATGAGAGGAAAATTTATAACATTAAAAGGAAACATCTCAAATCATTAATCAAAGCTCCCACCTTAAACATCTAAGTAGAGAAGCAAAATAAACACATACAAGTAGAATGAAGGAAATAACACAGAAAAGCAATAAAGAAAATCAATATAAGAAGCATTTCTTTGAAAAGGTTTATAAAATTGGTAAATCAGCAACAAATATGAAATAGTGAAAATATAAGTTATCTATATAAGGAGCAAACTAGCAGATATCATTACAGATCTGCAGATAACAAAAGGATACTACAAACAATACTGCAAATAACTACATAAAGTTGTCACACATGAATTTGTCAACTTAGACAAAATGGATAGATTCTTTGAAAAACAGAACATACTACAACCCATTTAATATAAGATAGACAATGTGAAGAGCTCTGCAACTATGAAGGAAATTGAATTAATAATTTAAAAACTCCTCTAAAAGCACTGTCACAGAGAATTCCACTCAGGAATTTTAACAAACATGTAATGAAAAATTAAAACCAATTCTACACAATCTCTTCCAGAAAATAGGAGGGGAAACTTCCCAATTCATTTTATGAAGTACTATTAACCTGACATAAACTAGACAACGACAATACAAAGAAAACTACAGACTAATATTCCTCATGAATAGGGATAAAAAAATTATCACTAAAACATTAGCACACAGAATTCAGCAACCTATAAAAATAATTATATACCACAATTAAGTAGAATTTAGTTTAAGGATGTGAGATCAATTAAACATTTGAAAATCAATCAGTGTTATTAACAAAGGAAAGAGAAAAATTACATATTCATACTGATGGATGCAGGAAATAACTATTTGACAAAATCAATACCTATTTATATTTTTTAAAAAACCTCACAGAAACCCCAAAATAAAGAACTACCTCAACTTGAAAAAGAGCATTTACCAAACCTCTACAGGTAACATATTTACTAGTGAAAGAGACTGATTATGCTTTCCCTTGAGACTGGGAACAAGACAAAGATATCTTCTCTCATCACTTCTGTTCAATATCATCCTGGAAGTTCTAGTCAGTACAAAGACAATAAAAAGGAAATAAAACCCAAAGGATCAGAAAAGAAGACATAAAACTTCCAAACTGCACAACCTGATTGTCTCTATAGGAAGTCCCAAGAAATCTACCAAAAAGAAAAATCCTAGAACTATTAAGTAAATTCAGCAAGGTTGCATAACATAAAACATAGAACCGTATACATAAAAACACAATTGTATGTCTATATGTTGGCAATAAAAGCAAATGCAACACGATTAAAAATACAATACTATTTACAGTCACTCAAAAAATGAAATACGTGTAAATATTAGAAAGTATGTGCAGGAATATATATAATTAAAACTATAAAGCACTAATGAAAGAAATAAAAGAAATATAAACACATGTAGAAAGAGAACATGCTCATGCACTGGAAGACACGATGAGGTAAGATGTCAACTCTCCTAAAGTTGCTGTACATGTTTAACTCAGTACCTATCCAAATCCCTGCAGATTTTTTTTTTTTTTTTGTAGCTACAGATAAGGTTATTCTAAAACTTTTTGGTAACGTAAAAGAAATAGAATAAAAGTTAAAAAAAAAATAAATTGAGAGTAATCCATTTACACAATTTCAAGACTTACATAGCCACAGTAATCAAGACTATGTAATTTTGGTGGAGCCACTGACACAAAGATTAATGGACAAGAGAAGAGAATCTAGAAATAGGCCCATACAACTATGCCTGCTATGCTCTGAATGTGTGTGCCCTCCCAGCAAATACGTTGAACCCTAATAATCCAGGTTATAGTATTAGGAGGTGTGGCCTTTAGAAGGTGATTAAGTCATGAGGGCAGAGCCCTCATAACTAAAATTAGGTACCTTATAAAACAGGCCCCAGAAAGCTCCCCCTTTCTACCCTGTGAGGACTTAGCTAGAAGGTGACATGCATTTAGGAAAAAGAAGCCCCTCAGCAGAAATCAACAATGCTGGTATCCTGATCCTGAGTTTCCCAGGCTCCAGGATGGTAAGAAATACATTTGTTTCTTATAAGTTACTCAGGCTATCGTATTTTGTTATGGCAGCTTCAATGGACTCAAACGACATCCAGCTGATTTTTGACTGGGGTGGAATTCAAAGGCGGAAAGATAAACTTCTCAACAAATGGATGAGGGAGGAATTAGACATCCATAGACGAAAAATTAAAAAAAAAAAAAAAAAAAGGAGTCTCAACCTAACTGTACAGGTTTTACTTTATACAAAAGTGTTTTACCTTATATAAAAATTAACTTAAAATATTTCCAAAGCACATATCTGACAAAGGATTCATATTTAGAATATGTAAATAATTCTCAAAACTCAACTGTAAGAATATAAATAACAAAAATCCTAATCCAATCATAAATTGAACAAAAGACATTTCATGGAAGAAGATATACATGTGGCAAATAAGTACATGCAAAGACATTTGACATCATCAGCCATTAGGGAAACGCAAATTAAAACCACAAAGAGATAACACTACAAACACACCTAAATGACTAAATGAAAAAACAGTGACAAGATCAAATGCTGGTGAGGATGCAGAGAAACGGTATCACTTACACACTGCTGGTAGGAAAAGTAAAATGCTACAGCTGGAATACAGTTCAGCAGTTTCTCAAAAAACTAAACATGCAACTACTACATGACCCAGCAACTGTACTCCTTACGTGTCTCCCAGAAAAATGAAGAGTTATGTTCACACGAAAGCTTTTACATAAATGTTTACAGCAGCTTTATTCATAATAGCCCTAAATTGGTAATAATCCAGATGTCCTTCTGTGAAGGAATGGTTAAAAAAGAACTGTGGTATATCCATACTAGGGACTACTACTCAATAATAAAAAGGATAGACTATTCATACAGACAACAACTTAGATGAATTTCCAGAAAACGATGTTAAGAGGGAAAAAAGCCAATGCTAAAAGGTTGCTTACTGTATGATTCCATTCATATCATACATTTAAAAGGACTAAGTTACTGAATGAGAACAGATAAGTGGTTGCCAAGTGTTAAGGAGAGGTGGGTGGGAGCGGGTGGGAGGAGGTGAGAGGGGGTGGGAGGGAGTGGGTGTGGCCACAAAAGGGCACTGTGGGATCCCTGTGGTGACAGAGATGCTCTGTATCTTGTCTGTACTAATATCGATATTTTGGTTTTGTTCCAACATCAGTATTTTGGTTGTGATATTTTACCATAGCTTTGCATGATATTATCACTGGGGAAAGTGAATAAAGTATACACATAATCTCTCTGTATGTCTTACAACTGCATATGGATCTAAAATTCCCTCAAAATAAAGAATTTAATTTTTTAAAAAACAACCTTCTTAAAAAATAATCACCCAATGCTGGGTAACATCAGTCCCTTTCCTTGTTCTGTTTCCACCACAGGCCCCTCTAGTCCAGACTTCCCCTAGCCAGGCCTCTTCCTTCATTGGCTACCTTAAGCATGTGCGTAGTGATCTGGGAAGCACACCAGCTGGGGTGCCATTGCTCCTAAGTAACAAGAGGGCCACCAGGAGTTGGCATTAACCTCTGCAGGGTGCAATGTAAGCATCAGGCTGAGACACGCCCCTCTCTCCCTACCACCATGCTTCTTAGTGGTAGGCTGTAAGCCACTCACTCCTTTCCAATTCAAGTCAACAAATGCTTACTGATGACTTCTAAGCTAGCTGGTGTGCTAGAACATAAGGATAAACAAGTCTGCTCTGGTGTGGGGAGCAGACATTGAAATAGATTGCATTGAAAGTGCTGCAGAATTAGGCACTGAGCCCAGGAGCAAACATGCCAAAAGCATAAAGGCTGAAAGGTCGGCTTAGGCATGTAACATAACAATCTGTCATTCCTTCATTCAACAAACTGTAACTGAGCACCTACTTAGTGCTCAGCACTAGATTCAGACACTACCACTTAAGACCAGTGAGAAGGCAGGCTCATGAAGAGACAAGTACACTCCACTGTGGCAAATGCTGGGGCAGAGGATTAGAACTGCAGGAGCTGTGGTCATGAGGATGGATGCCACGAGAATGCTACTCAAGAAAGAAGAATCCACTTCACACGAGATCAGTGCTGATATCAAGTCCTGGATGGGGCAGATGTGAGACTTTGATATGGAGCAGGTGGAATTCTATGGCTCTCAGCACTCCCCTGCTGTCTGACTGCACCACATTGGGTTGCATTTGGCTCAGTGCCCTCTTTGTAAATCAAGCTGATGCATTTATAGTCATGTCTGATGAACTGAATGTGGGCATGAGAGGAGGAGTGAGTGGATAGACACAGTGGAAACTAGATGGGAGGCAGGAATAGCAGCTCTTGAGAGAGAAGAAAAGCACTACACATGAGAAACAATTGAGAAGGCACAGGTGAGAATCAGCAGCAGAGACTTGAGTGGAAGTTTACCAACCATGGGACAGCTCAGGTCTGTATTTGAATCCATCACTCAGACCTAAAACCTCAGAGCATCAAGCCTTCTCTGACAAGGAAAGACTGTGAGATTATAGAAAGAACAGTATCACTAAGAGTTCAAACAGCATCTCTGATGGAGCTCCTGAGCAAGAGTGTGCCAGAAGAGAAAGGCCTTTTCCTCCCCCTTGGCTGGAGAGAGAGGCGATTAAGGCGGGACAGCATGACCCAGGGGCATGTCAGCATCAGGGTGGGCTGCTGAGGACAGTGTGGAAGTAATAAGCATCCAGAGGCAGGCAGTGATCACCAAGAGGCAGAGGCTGAGAGAGCATCCATCCCAGTGGTATGGCCAGCCTGCCACATGTGAGGCTGGTGTGGAGCCTCATCTCAGACAGAGCAGCACAGGCAGCCTCAGTGCAGATAGGAACAGCAGCCAAGAGGAACGGCCCAAGGAGTGACAGAGGGGCAGGCTGCAGTGAGTGTTATAACTGGTGTCTCATCTCTTTAGGGAGTTCAAGAGAGGCACAAAAAACAGAAAGGCCAAGGCCATGCAAGGGATTTGGGGACAAAGAGAAGAGTTTCTCCTTATAATCCACAGCCTGGCAGAGTTAGAAAAAAAGCCTTTTGCTAACGTGCCCTCACTTCCCCATTTTTTTTGTAATTCCATGCTCTTCGAAATTTGCTATTGGTATCATTAATGTGCAGAAACACTGGAGTTCACCTTTCCATTAAAAAAAATGCACAAATTGTATTTCAATGAAGTCACAGCCATCCAAGTCAACCATTGCAAATGATGTCACTTACCATGGCACAGCACTGTAACTTAGATAAATAATAATAATTTTGAAAGTTTGTAGATCATATTGAACTTGGCTTAATAGGCCCTCTCTTCAAACCTCTGAAAGGATGGCTCATAAAGAAGTAATTAGTTTATATAGACTATCAAGGTTCATGGGGGACAGCTGGCCTTTGATGCCTCGTCTGTGATTACAGTCAGCTACAAGATAATAAAATCAAGCTCTGAAATCATGCCAAGGTATTCAGTGATCTCACTCTGGACACTCTGCCAAGCAGAATGAACTATAAATGCCTGGTTGTACTCCTGTTCTTTGGTTTGTGATCTCAAACAAGTCTGAGACATTTAGGATTTTCAGAGGCCCCAAATTCCCATTAAAGTAAAACTATTAACCTTAAAAATTCATGTTCATAATGAATATTCGTGGTGGACTCCAATTCCGGGCCTATTCAATATGGCCACTGTAGTAAGCCACAGAAATGGCTTCTGGAGGAAGAATTTGAACTGGTATTAACTTGTCTAAGCTTGGTTATTAAATAGTCCAATTACTGATCATAGAAGCTGGTTCTCAATAGCACTGAATTTGCTGTGATGATTGCCAGTTATGTCTTTTAAAAGACAATTCCCTCAATGTTTTCAAATTCTCCTTTCTATGCTGCTATCTTATCTGAGCTCTCTTGGGCCCTTCATTCTTCTGCAGCTTGAATGATGCCCCATGTCCCCTTAACACAATAAATTATATAACAGGTGGTTTTCATTAGGCCTCTTTGGTTTCCAAGGATAGAGACATACTTACTCACCCATCTCAAGAGACATATTGGGTAAAAGTGCAGCAACAAATATGATTTTGTGGAAATTCAGGATCAATATGATACCAGGACCACTCAGGAACTGAGGCTACTGTTCCCTTCAGGGACCACGCACTCCCTTCCCTCCGGGCACATCTGCTGATCTCTTGGGACCACTGTCTTCCTCTCACTCTGCTGATAGGGTACTCCTAACTGCAGTTTGAGTGTGTTATGGAAGCTTCATCTGCAACAGTTGCCCCTTTTCCCACACGCTTCCCACCATCCCCATCTGCCCTGCACCCCCATTGCTTTAACCTCTCAGCACTCAGAGGAAGCTAATTGGACTATTTGATCTTTTCAATCCAGGTAGCAAGTTAGGTCGCAACTTGGGTCAGGTGTCCACCCCAGGTCCAATCACAGCTGGTCAGGTGGGCTGGGTCATGGGGCTTGGAATCCGACCACTGGGGCAGTGAGCAGGGAAAACACCATCACATGCTTGCATCATAACTTGTCAATGAAGCATGCCATTGATTTAGAGTCCCAGATATCCCAGAATGTCTTTAAGCTTGGAGCTTGTTGGGTCTTCTAAAGCATTCTTCCAACAGAAAAAAAGAAACCTGGTTGGAGGTTTTGTTCTTTTTGGTTTTCCTGATTCATTGTATAAAGAGCCCTAACTTTGGAGTTCCAGGTTTGAATCACTGTCATGCACTGAGGCTGGACAGAGTCAGCCACTGAGGTAAAGATGAATGAAACGAAGAATTTTCTTAGGGACTGAGCCCAGGATCCTGAACTCAGGAGGATCCTGCAGACTCCTGCCAGGTCCACTGGACTTGGGATGTAGCAGAATCAAATGATGATGAAAGAGGAGAGTGGTTAACAGGGAGCAGTAGGGAACAATGGATGGGGAGCCCCTTTTAAAGGAGCAGAATCACTCTCACAATGGGGGTACCTGGCAACATTTTTCCAGCAGGATATCAGAATTGCCATGGGCCATACCTGTGGTAGCTATGTGCCTCCCATTCTTCTCCTCTTTGAGTGGGGATTTTACTGAGTTTTTCTTCCCTTGGTGTCTATGTGTGGGAAGAAAATTAGTCATTTTTGCTTATCGGCCTCTGATCAAGAGGAGCTGCAACCAGTTCTGATAAGAATCATAAAATATTGATCTTTAAGCCAGATGCCATATTGGATACAATTTTGGGGGCAGGGGGCAAGATAGGGGTAAGCATGTTTCGCATGAAATAGGGGTGTGAATAATTGTGACTTACAGTTGAGCTCTGATACAATGACTGCATCGATGACCCTACACCCCATGCCCTTTAGTAGCCCACACCTGCACCGACTCGGGGTTTGGCCCTGGGACTTGCTTTAGCCAGTGGGACGATGACATAGTTTGTCTCTGTGTCTCTGCCAGAATCTAATTTCAAATCATAATCCCCAAGTGTCAAGGGAGGGACCTAATGGGAGCAGACTGGCTCATGGGGGTGGTTTCCCCCATCCTGTTCTGAGTGAGTTCGCAGTGAAAATGGATTAACAGAGACAGTAACAAACTTCTCATAAGTAGCTGCTTGCTAAAGTGCTTTCACATTTTTGCACTTTAAGGAAGGTGCTCAGGCTAACCTGCTGGAAGAACACATGGAGGAGAACAGTGTCATCCCAGCCAAAGTCACACTACAGATCAGCCAGCCTACAGTGTACCCACTACTAACAGGCTGTAGAGACATGAACAAGCCCAGCTGAGATCAGCTGAGCCTGCCTCAGATGAGCAGAGCTGACCAATAAGCAGGTAGACTCATAAGAAAGGAGTAATGGTTGTTGTTTGATGCTCCTAAGTTTTGGGGTGATTGTTGCACAGCAATACTTGGAGACATCTGGGCTGAAATTACAACTGCACCATTACTACTGTGTTATTGGCAAATTACATAATCTGACTTAACATCAGTCTCTCCTATAAAATAATAATGTCTATTTCAGAGGATTGCTGTTAAAATTATGATATAGTGTGTGTAAAATAGTCCCTGGTGTGTATAAACATTAGCTAATTTTCAGTGCTGTTGTGTACAAGTTGTTTTCTGTAAAACAATGTATCGCCTGGGGACAAGTAGGGGCAGAAATCCACCTCTTTCTCTACTTGCCAAGCCATGTGCTCTGGAGTGAGATAGTGTCCATCTGTAAGAAGGGGCACCTGTTTCTAATTTGCACAGTTAGTATATGGGCTGGCATCAGATCTGCTATTATTGACTTCATTATTCATTTTTCATCTTTAGTATAGTATTGTCATTAACTCAAAGCCCCTGAAAACTTGACATGTCTACATTAAAATGCTTCTCTCAAGCTATCTCCTAGTGCCAGTGCTCAAGTGTTCTAACCTGAAACTCCACATTCTCCAGTTAGGTTGAACAACTCACTCTGGTTTATGAGGACCTTCCTGGTTTCAGCACTAAAAGTCACACATCCTGGGAATCCTTCCTTTCCAAGCAAATCAAGACAGTCTGTCTCCCTGGGTGTCCTCTTTCAACCTAGTGAGGGAAAATGGCCCCAAAGTATCCACTGACTGTTCCCTTAACATTAGTTTGGCCTAAAGCAGGATCTAGCCACAGCCTTCTCATTGAGAAAGTCCAAAAGCTCTGGGTAAGGGTCACTGGTACATGGGTGAAACAGGCCTTGCTGACCCCATCCCTCACCTTCTACCGTCAATCAGACCAAGAAACCCATGGTCCCTGCTGTATTTACCTGGGACCTTTTACCCTCTTCTTGGCTGACTGAAACCTGCCCCTGTCCTCCTTCCTCTGCACTCTTGCTCTTATTCCCTCCTCCAGCCGTCTCCCCTTGGGGCATCCTCTTCGGCTTTCCTCCATGGCCTTCACACCCTCAGAGCCTGCCTCTGACCACTCAACACAGGAGGAGCTGTGTGTGCCCATCCTCACAGGTCCCCAGCTGCTGCCAGTAAACTCCTTCCAATCAGGATACCATGGACAGAACTGGTGCACCTAGGTTGAGCATGGAATATGATGGAGAAGCACAAAATAGAATCTTGCAGATGAGAGGCAGTAGCCCAGATGGCAGATTCCAGATAGGTCTGAAGCTGAGTTTCTGCAGGGAGGGTGATGAACTGACCTTTGGCTGAAGCCACATGACTGCTCAGGAAGCAACGTGGGATGCCAGGGGACACCCTGTCTTCTGGTCCTCAGGAACAGCCCCTAAACAAACCAGCTTGGAATGCAAAGGCACATCTCCTGTGAGACTGAGGTGGATGGCATCCTGTGCTGCGAGGTTCGAGCTCAGAGAGCTGTGAGGCAGGACAGACAGAAGATGACTGGGTCCTGTGACCATGATCCTGAAGGCGCTGGATGGGGGAGTGAGGTCCTGATGTGGTTATTCCACAATATCCCACATGGTTCTCACAGATCTTTCATCACTTCTGCTGCTTCCATAAACTGCATAAATACTAGTTTACTTACCATTTGTTTTTCTCATTTGGTGTTTTTATAAACTCTAGTGCATTTGTTTTAAAAGAGAATGACTAAAATGAAAAGCCAGCAATCCTTGCCTTGAATAGAGAATAACCTAAATAAAATACAACAGAATGTTATTAAAATTCTAGCCTGATGTTGTTGCTTACTGAACGCTCAGTGATAGAACTTGCTCCCTCTTTGTCAAAAAGAGAGACTAGCAAGTATTTGAGCGGTGCTGAGGATGTCTTGGACCTCCCAAGCTGTACCTTTCTCCTGGACATGATCAGAAAGAAAACTTAAAGGGGAATGACTTACTCAGCATGGGATTCAGCACTCTTTGACGCTAAGTCTGGGTATCGCGTAAATCTTGCACTTCCAATGACGTAAGTCCTATATACTGGAAAATTGACAGAGGAGAAAGAAGCAGGACTTGGCATCTAAGAGTATGGAATTGTGTGGCAGGGCTGATCCAACCTGGCTAGGTAAGCTTGAGCAGTTTGTGAAATTTCTCTAAGTCTCCACGTCCCCATTTGCAAAATGGAATCATAATAGCTGACCTACCTGTTCCACAAGGTTGGTAAGGTTTGGATTTGTGTGTGTGTGTGTGTGTGTGTGTGTGTGTGTGTGTGTGTGTGTAATAATAGGACACATGGTTTGCAACACTCTGAAACTGTATCTTGCAACTAACATTACTCCATAGGGATACATTATAGGTAGAATATAACAAAATTTATTCTCAACTGATACTCATTTATAGAATTCTGCACAATCTTCAAACTACTTTCTCTTACATTATCTAACTGATTGTCCCTACACCATTACACTACCCAACAATCTAGGCAGCATAGCTTGATAGTACAAATGGGTGGTCAAGCCTTAGAACAAACTCAAAACTTTTCTTTTTAAAAAATTAGCATCACAGATTATAATTGCACCATTGTAATCAACCCAAAATGAATCAAACACTTGTGGCTTATTGATAATAATACAAATTTCGATTACTCTGATTACCCTCATTATTACCATTGCTATGATTATCACAACTATGATTTCCCCCAGTGAGAGTTCTAGGCACTTTGCATTAGTATCTTACTTAGCCCACATATTAACACCAGGAGTGGGTACTATGATTATCCCCATTTTAAATTTAAGGAAACTGCCCCTCAGAGTAGTTCATACAGCTAATAAGCGGCAGAGCCTATGTGAGTTTGGGCCAAAGCCTGTGATCATTCACACCCCCTGCCTTCCCTTCTCTCCATAAGACACATGGCTATCCCAAGCACGTGGGAGAGGCTTTGCCAAGGGCCTCTCCCAATCCCTGCGGGAGGGTCTTTGCCGTCAGGCACCTATAGGGCCTGATGCATGAAGAAGGCCCTGAGGCAGGTCCAAAGATAAGGAGGCAGATAGACTGGCAGACCCTCAACAAAAGGACAAACAGAGTTAACCATGTATGAAAGAGCATTCCCGCTGCAACCAGCACTGTAACCAGCTAATCAAACCAGGCCAAATCACGTCCCAGGCAATTTTCTGGGCAGCCCTCAGAGAGTCACCCAGCCTGAGAAGTCAGCCAATTATGCCTGATCATTCTCTGCAGACCTGTCCTTATAAAAGACAAGTCCAGACTGGCCCAATGTAGACAAATGAGCAGTTCTATCATCTCTGAAAGGCAATCTAATTCCCTTCAAATTTAAAAGTCTCTACAGTTTCCTAACAGGCCTCAGTGGGGCACAGGTAGAAATTAATAAGTTCACAGTGTGCCCAGCTTGCTTTCATTATCATTTTTTGCCAGGCAGTGGACAGGATTTTCAGTGTTACTCAAGGATTTTTTTCTGTATCTGATTCTCTAAGAAGGTCAAATCTACAGAGCTCAGACACTGAGTTGAGAATTGAGTCAAGTCTAATGGACTTGACTCAAGTCTGAGGGAGGTTTCATTGACTCAACATCGGCACTTTACTAATCAGGTGGGGCAGGGATCAAAAGGCAGTATCACAGGGAAAAAGAACTCAGAGTAAGTGCTGAGAAGCCCTAGCTCTAGATTCAGTCCCAGGCTGGCCTGTTCTGGGATGCTGGGCAAGTTGCTTAGCCTCTCTGAGTTAGTTATTTCTCTGCAAAACTGGCAGGGAGGAGGGTATGGAATAGGAAACTCAAATTTATTAAACTTCTCCTATATCTTGAAACATTGCAAGATGTCTCATAGACACTCTTTAAATTTCATCAAAACAACAAACAGCCCTGGAAAGCTTATATTATTTTACAGATGACAGTAAAGCTACTACTAACTCACACCATTAGAATGAACCTTATGAGGGCCATGGACTGAGGGGTTTGGGTGGCTTGAAGGCAATTGCAAACTCATAGAACTTTTCTGGTAAGCAATTTTACATGTTTCACAACCTGTAAAATGCTTGGCCAGTTAACTACAATTCTGGAAATCCATCCAAACAACAGAATCTGAAATGTGGACACATGTTATAATAAAAGAGAATTGAAAATAGACATGTTGCCAATCAAACAGAGAATGGTAAACTCTAGAACATTCATTAAGTAGGAAATCATGTAGCCATTTAAAAAGTTGAAGAAAAATATGCAATAAAATGGCAAATTTTCATTACTTTAATGGGAAAAAATACGTTATAGTATTCAAAATGAGGTATAATAACGTTTTCTTGAGATAGGGTCTTGCTCTGGAGTGCAATGGCACAATCTCGGTTCACTGCAGCCTCAACTTCCTAGGCTCAGTTGATCCTCCTACCTGAGCCTCCTGAGTAGATGGAAATATAGGTACATGCCAACACACCCAGCTAAGTACTATTAATTATCATTATTATTATTTTGCAGAGACAAGATCTTACCATGTTTCCCAGGCTGGTCTCAAACTCCTGGGCTCAAGCAATCCTCCCTGCCTCAGCTTCCCAAAGTGCTGGGCTACCAGCATGAAGGTTAAAAAAAAAAAAAAAAAGGTAGAAAAATGACAAGAAGGAAATATGGGCCGGGCGCGGTGGCTCACGCCTGTAATCCCAGCACTTTGGGAGGCCGAGGTGGGTGGATCATGAGGTCAAGAGATCGAGACCATCCCGGTCAACATGGTGAAACCCCGTCTCTACTAAAAATACAAAAAATTAGCTGGGCATGGTGGCGCGTGCCTGTAATCCCAGCTACTCAGGAGGCTGAGGCAGGAGAATTGCTTGAACCCAGGAGGCGGAGGTTGTGGTGAGCCGAGATCGCGCCATTGCACTCCAGCCTGGGTAACAAGAGCGAAACTCCGTCTCAAAAAAAAAAAAAAAAGAAGGAAATATACTAAAATGCTAAAAGAGTCTCTCTGGGGTTATAAAAACATATACCTCATTCTTTTTCTTTGTGTTTCACTATGTTATCCACAGTTTCTACAATAAATACTTATCTCATATACCTCACTTGTTATTGTTGTGATCAGGAGATCTACCACAAAAGCTATTTTAAATCCCTGAATTTTGCACTTACATACAAAAGGCAATCATATTTATTTAAATGAAAATCACCTGAAATCATATATGATTCTAAATGATACATTGGCAGAATCTATGTGTAGAACATTTTTCTTAAAAAAATTAAAGGGGGAGACAGGTAAGAGAAATAAGACAGAGCACAAATGGTATGGATGGAACTCTCTTCCACAAAGCTTATAACAACTTCTGGGCTAAATGGGAAATAAAGACCACTGGGAAAGGGGTGGAAAAACTGACATACAATACAAGGGAAGTTGATAAGGGAGAGCTAAAAGCTTCAGTTGACTTCGAGGAGTGATGGAGTTGGCAGATATGAATTTTTCAATTTTATGAGAATGATAGGGATCTGAAATAAATCTTCAGTATTTTCTTTTTAAGACAAATGTTTTAAAATAAATGCCTGCAGCATGGATGGATGGCTGGTGCCTTGTGTCCTGTCTTAGAGCTGATCATAAATAACACTGAGAAAAATAGCTCTGGCTATTCTAAAAAGCACCTTTATTTTTTACCTCTAAGAGCTTGGAGGATTATATTTTGATGCATTAAGCTAGATTTTTTTTTAAGGCAGCTGCAAATAACAGAAGTATAGAAGTTGTCTTTAAATGGAAATAACTACTTAAGAGCTTGGCTTAGAAACAAACTATGGTTTCCAGAAGTGCTGAACAGTTGTGGGTGCATCTAATGGTCAGAATACAAATTCAAGTTTAAAGGCATTTGATGGGTTTATAACTTAAGGAAATCTTTTGGTGAGTCTTCAGATGAAACATTTAATTATTCTGCAGCTCTATAACCAACAAACTTAAATAACCTTTCGTAAATTCAAACTTTCAAATATCTGACTCGTTTGAGGTTTTTTTTTTTTTTATTCTGGTCTGTACATTAGAGAGCTTATGACTTTACTGTAGAACAGTTTTTTCAATGACTTCAGTTTCCCTTTCGCAATTTTACATTAAAGGACATTAAAGAACAGGACGTTAAAGGCAGACATACAAACAATCAGACATATTGCTCATCTTTTAAAGTGCCAGCCTCAGCACACTGCAATGACTTCATGTCATCTGATTACTTCCTGTTTGTCATTTATTTTCTGCCATATTTGAAAGAGGGGTCACATGTTCAGATGGAAGGGTGAATGAGAGGATCTGCTTGGTGGAAGGACCTCTGCATATAGGCTCTGAGGGAAGGGGCTGAGGGAAGCCAGGGGCTCACGCTCAGGGGAAAAAGAAAAGCCACACTCAGCTCTGTATTTCAGATCTGATTTATCAAGATAAACTATAATCCTGCATTTTTATGCTAAATCTCCCAAGTTTTCAATGTTGTTTCTATTTATGTTTTGCTATCACCTAGAACAGAGTGCAGTTGATACAATCATAGTTCAGAGCAATCATCTAAAACTCCTTGAGTCAAGTGATCCTCCTGCCTCAGCTTCCTGAGAAACTACGACTAGGCATGCACCACCATGCCCAGCTAATTATTATTGCTATTATTTTATTTTGTAAAGATGGTTCTGATTATGTTGCCCAGCCTAGTCTTGAACTTCTGGCCTCAAATGATTCTCCTGCCTCAGCCTCCCAAAGTGCTGGGGTTACAGACAAGAGCCACTACATCTGGCATCTATTTTTTTAACTGCATAATAAACTGAGCACTTCTATGACCCAAACATTTTTACTAATATTTATTTAAAAATCTCATTTCCAGGGATCGCTAAGAATTGCCAACTAAGCCCAATACCATCATCAGCTAATCCAAGAAAGAAATGTGTTGGAGTCTTCCTAGACTGGCAAAGAAGGTCTAGGGAAGATACTTCATCTTTTGTGGCAAAGACTGCAAGGAGTTTATACTTCTAACTGGCATTTGGTAGAACTGGGACTCTGAGAGTGATTGGGAAATGTATGGAAATACCTCAATTCTAAACACCACGGAAGGTCTACATAAAACAAAGCTTTCTTCTGGGAGTAAAGAGCATCTCCTTCACTCTTTGCAAGAATGCTTATGGGTTTATCTTAATTTCCCCATTTAACCCACCTTCTCACTCCATACTTTATAATATTCTGTAATAAAAGATGTCTTCACAGAGCTTATCTCTTAGAGGTGCAGAACCCCCTTTTCTTTGCCCAAGTAGCTCAGAATGTAGCAGACAAACAGTAAGAAAAAATAGACTTCATTATGGTGAAAACCTCAGCCTGGCACCCATCTATCATAAAGCAATCTTCTAGAAATCTTGAAAACCTTCATTAAATTTCCTGTCTTTCTCTTGACAGTTACAAAATGTTAACAATATTACTCTTGATGCAGGCATCTTTGGAAACCCTTTGTCTAATCCCTCCTTCCACCACCATCACCAGTCCCTTCTTTTCATCAAAATCCATGGAAGCATGAGACATAGCTGAGTTCCTCACTCACCCCTCCTAGGGCCTATCCCTTGAAGAGGATCCAAGGAGGAAGCGGAGGTAGCCTTGATGATAGTGAGAGGCTCTCTAGCCACAAGACTGGGAGGGAAATATGGCACTGTCTGGGGATTCCTCCTCCAAAGATACACCCACTTGGAAGCTCAAGGACAAGACCCTGTGCCACTCTTAGCAGATGTTTCCTGGTCTTTCTCTCCCTTTTCTCTTGCCAGTTTACCAAGCTACCAAGTTCATCAATTATATGTGGGTAGTAGGAACAATAGGTCATCTCTCTATGGGTAAAATTCCCCTAAGACCCTTACTAGTCCAACTTCTCCAACTCCACAGGCCACTTCAGCAATTTACCACCCCTTAGAAGAAAAAGAAACAAAGGTCTCGCATTGGAGGCAAGATGAAGGAAAAAAAAAAAAAAAGGAGAACCAGAATCCCCCCCAGAAAAAAGAAGAGGCATATAGCTTTAACATCACAGGCTGATCTAGAGATGCACAGGGTGGTGACAATAGCTATAAAGCCATATCCTGGGCTTTGCAGAGGTTTCACAGCACATCTTCAAAGCGAGCCAAGCCCAGCCATACAAAGCATAATCTTACCTGCAAAAGGAACTGGTGCATCTTTATCCAGGGCTACCAGTGGTGGATCCAAAATGACTGTGTCATTATTCTCAGTTATGACCCCATGATACGAAGTCTCGATCCATGGCTTGTGCTTATTGACTAGAAAATAGGAAAACAAAACCAAACAAAGAGGATCACTATTTGAATAACCAACCCATAATACTGCATTATTAAGACTGTGTATTTGCCCACTCATAGGCTCTTATCCAACAATCCCATGAGAGACATGGAGCATGATAATCCCATTTTAAACTCAGAAAAGCTTCAGAGAAGGGCAGGGAGAGGTTCAACCACTTGGAAGGTGAGGGACAGCAGTGACTCTCAAACATTGTTTTGCCTCTAAGACCATGGGTCCTTCACCTCACCAAAATCTCATTATTTGTATTTCTGGATGCCCAATATAGATAGACATTATTGAGAACTGATTGAAAGCTTTAATTCTCTAATGCTACCGTCTATTAATAGATAATATTTCAGAGCTAAAGTCCTTTATCAATCAATAAACTAGCAGTTACTGCTATTTATGCTGGGGTTTCTGACCTCAACTGAATCTGATCCATCATTAGAAGTTACTGCATTTTATATATACACGCAAACACATACACATGTATAAATATCATTATATCTGTAACAATACAACAGATATTTGAGTATTTTCTGATCATTTAAAGACTATCTCAGTGGTCTAAATAATCTAGCAACTTAAGTTGTTCTTCAGTAATTTGACTAGCTGAATTAAATATTAACCAATGAACAATTAATACACTTAAAATACACATCAGTATGTTATAGGTTGAACTGTGTCCTGCACATAAAGAAATACATTGAAATCCTAACATCTCAGAATGTGAATGTGTTGGGAGGTGGAATCTCTACCGGGGTTAATCAAGTTTTTTTTTTTGAGACGGAGTTTCGCTCTTGTTACCCAAGCTAGAGTGCAATGGCGCGATCTCGGCTCACTGCAACCTCCGCCTCCTGGGTTCAGGCAATTCTCCTGCCTCAGCCTCCTGAGTAGCTGGGATTACAGGCACGCGCCACCATGCCCAGCTAATTTTTTATATTTTTAGTAGAAGTGGGGTTTTACCATGTTGACTAGGATGGTCTCGATCTCTTGACCTCGTGATCCACCCGCCTCAGCCTCCCAAAGTGCTGGGATTACAGGCGTGAGCCAGTTAATCAAGTTTTAAAACGTCATTTGGATGGCTCCTCATCCAATATGATTGGTCTACTCATGTAAAGGGAAAGTTGTGGCACAAATACAGGCATACTGAGTGAATCTCATGTGAAGGTGGGGTTGTGCAGCCCCAGGCCAAGGATCTACAGGAAGCCAGGAGAGAATCCTGGGACAGAGCCTTTCCTAGAGCCTTTGGAAGGAATCTCGTTCTACCAACACCTTAGTTTCTTATTTCTGGCATCCATAAGTGTGAGACAGTAAGTTTGTGTTATTCGCAGATACCCAGTGACATGGCTTGGCTCTGTGTCCCCACCCAACTCTCATCTTGAATCGTACTCCCATAATTCCCATGTTATGGGAGGGACCCGGTGGTAGTTAATTGAATCATGGGAGTGGTTTCCCCCATACTGTTCTCATGGTTCTAAGTCCCAGAAGATCTGATGGTTTTCTCAGGGGTTTCTACTTTTGTATTTTTCTCATTTTCTCTTTGCCCACTGTCACCCATGTGAGACAGGATGGTAAGATGTCCAATTAAACCTCTTTCTTTTGTAAATTGCCCAGTCTGTGGTATGCCTTTAGAGCAGCATGAAAATGGACTAATACAGTAAATTGGTACCAATAGAGTGTGGCGTTGCTGAAAAGATATCCAAAAGGTGGAAATGACTTTGGAACTGGGTAACAGGCAGAGATTGGAACAGTTTGGAAGGCTCAGAAGAAGAAAGGAAAATGTGAGAAAGTTTGGAACTTCCTAGAGGCTTGTTGAATGGCTTTGCCCAAAATGCTGACAGCGATATGGCCAACAAGGTCTAGGCTGAGGTGGTCTTAGATGGAGAAGAGGAACTTGTTGGGAACTGGAGCAAAGGTGACTCGACTCTTGTCATAATTTAGCAAAGAGACTGGCAGCATTTTGCCCCTGCCCTAGAGACCTGTGAGACTTTGAACTCAAGAGAGATGAGTTAGGGTATGTGGTGGAAGAAATTTTTAAAAGCAGCAAAGTATTCGAGAGGTGACTTGGGTGCTGTTAAAAGCATTCAGTTTTAAAAGGGCAACAGAGCAGAAAAGTTTAAAAAATGTGCAGCCTGACAGTGGGCTAGAAAAAAAAAATCCCAATTTTCTGAAGAGAAATTCTAGCCAGCTGTAGAAATTTGCATAAGTAACAAGGAGCCCAGTGTTAATCCCCAAGACAATGGGGAAAATGTCTCCAGTACATGTCAGAGACATTTGTGGCAGCCCCTTCCATCACAGGCCAGTGGGCCTAGGAGGAAAATGTGGTTTCGTGGGCTGGGCCCCTGAGCTGTGTGCAGCCTAGGGACTTGGTGCTCTACATCCCAGCTGCTCCAGCCATGGCTGAAGGGGGCCAACATGGAGCTCAGGCTACAGCTTCAGATTGCTTAGGCTTCCAGCCTTGGCAGCTTTCACATAGTATTGAGCCTACAGTGCACAGAGTCAAGAATTGAGGTTTGGGAACCTCCATCTGGATTTCAGAACAGGTACAGAAATGACTGAATGTCCAGGCAGAAGTTTTCTGCAGGGGAGGGGCTCTCATGGAGAACCCCTGCTATGGCAGTGAAGAAGGGAAATGTGGGCTCAGAGCCCCCACACAGAGTCCCTACTGGGGTACCGCCTAGTGGAGCTGTGAGAAGGCCACTGTCTTCCAGGCCTCAGAATGCTAGATCCACTGACAGCTTGTACCGTGTGCCTGGAAAAGGGGCAGACACTCAACACCAGCCCATGAAAGCAGCTGGGAGGGAGCTTGTACCCTGCAAAACCACAAGGGTGGAGTTGCCCAAAACCATGGGAACCAACCTTTTGCATCAGCATGACCTGGATGTGAGACATGGAGTCAAAGGATATCACTTTGGAACTTTAAGATTTGACAGCCACACTGGATTTTGGACTTGCACAGGCCCTATAGCCCTTTTGTTTTGGACAATTTCTCCCATTGGGAATGACTGTATTTACCCAACGTCTCTACCCGCATTGTATCTAGGAAATAACTAGCTTGCTTTTGATTTTACAAGCTCATAGGCAGAGGGGACTTGCCTTGTCTCAGATGACACTCTGGACTGTGGACTTTTGATTAATGCTGAAATGAGTTAAGACTTTAGGTGACTGTTGGGAAGACATGATTGTTTTTGAATGTGAGGACACGAGATTTGGCAGGGGCCAGGGGCAGAATGATATGGTTTGGCTGTGTCCCCATCCAAATCTCATTTTGAATTGTACTCCCATAATTCTCACATGTTGTGGGAAGGAGCCCGTGGGAGATAACTGAATCATGAGGGAAGTTTCTCCCATACTGTTCTCATGGTAGTAAGTCTCACAAGATCTGATAGTTTTATCAGAGGTTTCTGTTTGCGTATTCCTTATTCTCTTTGCCTCCTGCCATCCATGTAAGACAGGGCTTGATCTTTCTTGCCTTCCACCATGATTGTGGGGCTTCCCCAGCCATGTGGAACTGTAAGTCTAATTAAACCTCCTTCTTTTGTAAATTGCCCAGTCTTCAGTATATCTTTATCAGCAGCAAGAAAATGGACAAATATACCCAGTATGTGGTATTCTGTTCCAGCAGCCCTAGCAAATGAATACAGTATACTTATATCAGCAGGTACTAATGAAGGGTAGAGAACTGAAATAAGACTGTGCCAGGATTTGGTATAATATTCCTATGTGAGAACCTCATCTGTTGAAAACCTAGTTCTTGCCAATTCCTTCCCTTTGTATGTCTTGTTTGATTGGTTCTGGCCCAACCCACTCCTATCTGGACAGCTGCAGGGGCCTCCTGACTGGTCTCTCTGTTGGAAGTCTTGTGCTACGCCAGTCTATTCTGCACACTGGTATCAAGAGCGATCTTTCTAAAACGTTACTCTGATTACTCAACTGTGAGATGCTTGGTTCTTCTTTTTTAGTACCCCCCATACCCTCAACAGAAGTCTGGATATAGAGTAGGTACATTACAATCAAAATAGCAGGTTAGAGAGGAGACCAGAATAATCAAACTTGTTCTGATGCCAAGCCTCATGCCCTGCTTCATAGTTTAAAAGGTGTGGTCACATATCCAGTGCTTCCCACAACATCCTGTGAGGTAGGCATGATCATTATAAAGAAAATAAACTACCTCCACAAGGTGTAACTTTCCCAAGGCGATTATATGGTTAAAAATTAATAGGTGGGAAAACCAGAAACTCATCAGTTTGTGATATATGAAAAGTGCATGCACACACACATAATATATATATAATGCACATTATACTGTATGTAATATACTGTATATATTACATTACAAATTTTTTAGTAGCTACAGCAAAGTGAGAGCTTATAGAATTGAGAGCAGCTCTGAAGCAGTGGCTCCTGTCCCTTCCCACTTCATCATCCTTATCCAGAATCAGTGGCAGACTCAACCAGGGCCACCATTTTGCTCCTTCTCACCCATTCCACAGCAATCACAAACTAACTGAAAAGCAGTCTAATGAGGCAGGGACATGTCCTTGTTATTCTCAGGTCCTGGCCCCTGAAACCCATTTTTACAGATTGGACCATGCCCAGGGCAGAGAGAAGCTCTGGCCACTGCAGGTGTGAACTGGGCAGTAGGCACATCCATCCTCACATTTTGGCATTCAGACCAATGCTTCATTATGGACCCTGGAAGAATTACAACCACCCTGGGCTGTCCCCACACTCCTTTGCTCTTTTATTAGCCATCAACACAAATGCAATGTAAATAATTTGCAGCTGTTGAGGAAACAATTAAATCTTTTTTCCCCTTAATTAAACCTAGGGGCCTATTCATTAGAACTGTGTACAGAGCATACGCCAGGAACTCACTCAGTGTTTCAGATTCATTGTGCCTATCTAAATGGTCTAAATTAGATAGGCTCAGTGGCAGACAATGAAATCTAAAGTTGCAGTTCTTGGTTTTAGCACTGACTTAGCCAATTCTAGCTGGTCCTCTGTGAATCCGGTGGCCTCTCAGAGTTTCAATTCCCACAACTGTAAAGCGCTGATGATGATGCCACTTACAGTATTGTTCTGTCATTCATGTGTCCTGTGCTAGACACACAACTGCTGCTTTTTCATTACTCAGACTCACCACCCTGCTCTCTGGGCAGTGACAGTGTTGGCAGGAGAGGTGATTTATAGACCAACTTTAAAGCTGAGGTTTTTCCCTCATTAGGAAATGGGCTGACTTCCTTCTATGCACAAGTCTGCCTTTCTTTACTTCTCTCCATCACGACTTCAGTTAGTTGGGTACCTGTCACATATTAGGCATTTTACATACATACATTCATTAATCCTCACAACAAACCCATTAGGTAATACTTTCTCATTTTGTGGGTAACTGAAGCTTAGAGGGATTTAGTGAGATTTCAATTTGGATAATAAGAATGCTATCATCCCCCAAATTTTCTCCCTTGTCTCCCACATTCTAACTACTCTCACATCTATCAGGATTTTTGCTTTGTCAAGATTGATTCATAAACAAAATTGCCTTCTGTCCTTTATAGATCAAATCATCAGGGTTACAAACCAATAACTTTAATTTACATTAATTTGACTATGAAGATGTACAATAATTACTTTCTTAGTTTTCAAATGGTCGTTTCAAGGACAACATTACTTTCATCCAGATCAACTGGATTCTTTATTTTTTACTCCATCATAGAGCTGAATCATGCTCCATCTTAGCTTGGATCACATTTGGAAACAGCCTTCTTTGTATATTTTTGTTTCTTGAATTTAATGATTACCTTTTTATTTCTATTGAGTAATGAAACATAAAATTCTTCTCTGAGCTCAATTATGTTACAGTTTTTAAACCATCCCATCTATTACTCATTCTTCACTTGTAAAATGGAGATACTTATTTCTCAGGAATGTTGTGAAATTGCAAGAAATGATGTAAGCGAACACAGTACCCAGGAGCAGAGTAGGCATTCAAATACTCATAACTCCCCCTACCCAATCTCATGATCCTGGGTGGCTAAGGCGTACCCTTGCACTCTCAGAAATATTTACCCCAGCTTCATCCATTCAATAAATATTAATGGGGTATCTAAAATCTACAGAAAACATACCAAGCATTGAGATAAAAATGAGAAGTCCTTTAAAAAGCATCTGACAGAATTCAGTATTTATAATTAAAACTATTAGCAAATGAAAAATAGAAGACAACTTTCTTAACCAGATAAAGAACTTCTACAAAAACCTATAGCTAGTATCATACATAATTGTGAAAGAATAAATGCTTTCCTTCCAACAGCAGTTAGAATACAAGGATGTCCACTTTCACCACTTCTATTCACATTGTACTATAGGTTATAGCCAGTGCAATAAGGCAAGAAAAAAATATTAAATTGGAAATGAAAAAATAAAATAGTCATTATTCACAGGGAACACAATCATCAATGTAAAAATTCTATGGAATCAAAAACGCTATTAGAACTAATAAGAGAGTTTAGGAAGGTCAGAAGATAGAAAGTCACTATTAAAAAAATCAATATGGTATTTCAATGTAGAAACAAACAACTGGCAATTTCGATTTTAAAATACTGTTAGAATAGAATCAAAAACATGAAAAACTTAGCAATAAGTTTCAGAAAATATATGCAGGAGTTGATACACTGGAAACCCTGATGCTGCAGAAAGAATTCAAAGATCTGGAGAGGTTTTAATGGAGCAATACACAGTGCTTATTATTTGACAGATTCTATATATTTAAGATGTAAATTTTCCTCAAAATTGATTTATATGTATTTAATGTAACTCCAACAAAAATACCTGCAGGATTTTTTTTTAAAGGATAAGCTAATTCTAAGATGTATGTATAAATGAAAAAGACTTGAAATAACCAAAACAATTTTGGAAAAAAGAACAAAGTTGAAGGGCTTATACTACCTGATTTTGAAACTTGCTGCAAACCTACCTAATCAAAACAGTGTGATGTTGATATAAAGATAGATATATCCATCAACAGAAAGAAGAAAGAGTCCAGAAATAGACACTAACATATGACCAATTCATTTCTGACAAACATTTTAAGATAATTAAATGGGGAGGACAATAGTTAAGTGCTGCTAGAAAAAAGAGTATCTATAAGCAAAAAATAAACTCCAGTCCTACTGCATACAATAAACACAAATGACCCCTCTCTACAGGGGTCATAGTTCTGAATGTAGAAGTTAAAATCATAAAACCTTTAAAATAAAACCATACAAGAAAATCTTAGCATCCTTGGGTTAGGTGTATTAGAAGGAACCAAAAAAAAAAAAAAAAAAAAAGCACGCCCCATAAAAGATAAAATTGTTAACATCAAACTTTATAAAAATGATAAGCTCTTTTTTTTTTGACAAACACTAAAAAAAATTTATAAGCTACAGACTAGGAGGAAATATTTGTAAAACATTTCATAAAGGTCTTGTAACCAAAATACATAAATAATTCTTTCAATTAAATCAGACAATCTGAATTCCAAAAAGCAAAAACTGAACAACCTGTCACCAAAATATATATAAACAGCAAATTAGAGCATAAAAAGATGTTCAACATCAATACTCATTAAGGGTATGTAAATTAAAGCCACAATGGGATATCACCACATCACCACTGAAATGGCTAAAATAAAACTGACAATATCAAGTTCTGATAAAGATGTAAAGCAACTGGAACTTTTAGACATTGTTGGTAAGAATGTAAGAATAATACAGTCGCTTTGCAAAACAGCTTAGCAGTTTCTTTTTTTTTTTTTTTTTTTTTTTTTTTTTTGAGACGGAGTTTCGCTCTTGATACCCAGGCTGGAGTGCAATGGCGCGATCTCGGCTCACCGCAACCTCCACCTCCTGGGTTCAGGCAATTCTCCTGCCTCAGCCTCCTGAGTAGCTGGGATTACAGGCACGCGCCACCATGCCCAGCTAATTTTTTTTGTATTAGTAGAGACGGGGTTTCACCATGTTGACCAGGATGGTCTCGATCTCTTGACCTCGTGATCCACCCGCCTCGGCCTCCCAAAGTGCTGGGATTACAGGCTTGAGCCACCGCGCCCGGCCCCAGCAGTTTCTTATAAAATGACTCAGCAATTCTATTCCTAGGATTTACGCAAGAGTAATGAAAACGTAAATTACACGAAAAGACTTGTATAGAAATGATCACAGAATCTTTATTCAGAATACTTAGTGCCAAACTGGTAACTAAAATGGCCATCAACTAGCAAATGGATAAACAAATTACAGTCTATCTAGATAATGGACACCCACTCAACAATATAAGAACAACTACTGATCCATATTACAATAGATGAGTCACCAAAGCATTTCACTGGTGAAATGAAGTGAAAGAAGTCAGACCAAAAAGACTGCATGTTATTTGATGCCATTCATATGACATTTTAGAAAACACAAAGATATAGGGACAGATAACAACAAATCAGTAAAGGCTAGGGCTTGGGGTGGGGTGGGATTTGATTGTAAAGGGGAACAAGGGAATATTCTGGTATGATGGAACCATTCTGTATCTTGAATGTAGTGGCGGTTACACTTCTGCATGTGTGTGTTTCTCAAAACTTATCCAACCTCACACTTAAAGAGGTGAATCTTAAACATAAGACCTAACACCATAAAAACCCTAGAAGGAAACCTAGGCAAAACCATTCAGGACATAGGCGTAGGCAAGGACTTTATGACCAAAACACCAAAAGCATTGGCAACAAAAGCCAAAATAGACAAATGAGACCTAATCAAACTCCACAGCTTCTGCACGGCAAAAGAAACAGTCAATAGAGTGAATCGGCAACCAACAGAATGGGAAAAAATTTTTGCAGCCTACCCATCTGACAAAGGGCTGATATCCAGAATTTACAATGAACTAAAACAGATTTACAAGAAAAAAACAAACAAGCCCATTCAAAAATGGGCGAAGGATATGAACAGATACTTTACAAAAGAAGACATACATGAGGCCAACAAGCATATGAAAAAATGCTCATCATCACTGGTCATTGAGATACCATCTCACACCAGTTAGAATGGTGATCATTAAAAAATCTGGAGACAACAGATGCTGGAGAGGATGTGGAGAAATAAGAACACTTTTACACTGTTGGTGGAAGTGTAAATTAGTTCAACCATTGTGGAAGGCAGTGTGGCGATTCCTCAAGGACCTAGAAATAGAAATTCCATTTGACCCAGCAATCCCATTACTGGGTATATATCCAAAGGATTATAAATCGTTCTACTATAAGGACACATGCACACGAATGTTCACTGCAGCACAGTTTACAATAGCAAAGACCTGGAACCAACCCAAATGCCCATCGATGATAGACTGGACAGGAAAAATGTGGCACATATACACCATGGAATATTATGCAGCCATCAAAAACGATGAGTTCACGTCCTTTGTAGGGACATGGATGAACCTGGAAACCATCATTCTCAGCAAACTGACACAAGAACACAAAATCAAACATCACATGTTCTCACTCATGGACGGGTGTTGAACAATGGGAACACATGGACACAGGGAGGGGAGCACTATACACCGGGGTCTGTTGGGGGGGAGTGGGGGGGGGACAGCGCGGGGTGGGGAGTTGGGGAGAGATAGCATGGGGAGAAATGCCAAATATAGGTGAAGGGGAGGAAGGCAGCAAATCACACTGCCACGTATGCACCTATGCAACAACCTTGCATGTTTTTCACATGTACCCCAAACCTAAAATAAAATAAAATAAAAAAGAGGTGAATCTTATTCTGTCTGTGTTAATTATGCCCCAATACATGTAAGGCAAGAACAAAGTCCTAGTCCTCAAAGAACTCTCAGACTAGACGGGAAAGCAGTATGGTAAGAGGAAGGTGGGATGAAGACAAGCAGAGTCCTGTGGAAAAAGAGAAGAGAAGTGCTACCTGTCAAGGGAACCTAGGATTACTTCCTGAAGAAAGTCAATTCTAAGTCATGAGCAGCAGAAATTCAGCAGGCATAAAGGATGTGGAGGGCTCCAGGCCGAAGAACGTGGATGGGCAAAGGCCCAATGGTAAAAGCATTCAATATATCTTGGGGGAAATGTAACTAGTTTGGCTTAGCTGTAGAACAAAGTTTGAGGGAGCAAAGCCAGCCATAGTGCTGGACTGAGACAGCATTCACATTACCCAGTGCTTATTGGCATGTACAGAAGTCATCCAGGAGCTATTTCCAAATCCTGGCTTCATGGGATGCTGGAGAACCATCTCCTTTCCAGAAAGAAGTAGTGGCTATTAATGCCTGTGGCTTGGCTGTTATTCCTTATTTAATCTGTTCCATACCCTGATATTTCCTCCCTGAACAAAATGCTTTGTCTTTTTGTTCCAATAGCTCGAGGTTAGTCAGCTCACGCCGTGCTTCATTTGAATGTAACTTCCGAAGAACTAAGTTTTTATCAGTTCTTGACAAGATAACATCCCTGTTTTCGGCACCTCCCTTCTGGAGGCTGAGCTGTGCCCCTTTAGGACTACTTCTTCCCTCTTTCTTGTCTATTTTCCATGATGTTTCGGCATTTAGAAAATGCCTGTGTCTTTGCACTCATGCAGAGGAAATACCAGTGTGATATTTCTGCTCCATTTACACAGAAATTAGGTCTTGCCACCCAATGTGCCTTTAACCAGAGCACAGATGCATTCTCCAGGAAAAAACCTCAGCTCTCTTCTCTTTGCTTCCACAGCAAAAAAAAAAAAAAAAAAAAAAAAAGTGTATTAATGCTATATCCAAGCAGCAGGGCCAAATGGCTGATGATTTACCTTTTGAATCTTTACACTTTCATCCTAGAGTTGACCTTTCTGGCTACCCCTTGATCTTTAGAACTCCAATACTGCTCCCTAGTTAAAAGTATGAGTAAAAAACATGCTTTACTGATTGCAAAATGCTCTGGCAAGATTAACTATACTCTGGTAAATCTATTATTCCAAAGGCTGGTCTTTTGCCTGCCATGCTCAGCTTCCCTTTCTGACCTGATCTCCTAATAGAACTGCTTAGACCAAGGTGGATACTAGACCCATAGGGAAATTGATGGGTGGAGTAGGCCAATTTATTGGACCTTGAAACTTTCATTTCATAGGCCTAGAAACTAGAGCTCGTTTGGTAATGGGGACTTGAAATCTTGAGATGAAAGTTAATAGAGAGTTGGGGCTAGCATTCATGCAATCAGCACTCAAGAGTTTACGGAGAGTAGAAAATCCATTTAAATCAGAGAAAGCCAACTTCCAGGAGATACATGGTTTGAGAGTAAATAGGCAGAGAAGAAATGGACCCCAAGCGGCTGTAGGCAACACAGAGGCTGTTCTCCACTCCTATTTTCTAGCCCATCCCCTGTGCACCTTTCACAGGCTCAGCCTTCTGTGGGGTGTCTGAGGTTACCAAGTGAAGCCTTTCAACAGTTCTTCTCCTCTAACTTTTTAAAAACTGTACTAGTTTATCTGTTCTTGTAATAAAATGATTCCTAACTATAACTGTTATAATAGCATTTTGAAAAGTATTTTTATTCTTAGCTTCAGTCAGGCTGGGATAGGATCCCTGTCTAGGCAAATGTGATCCTGCCTTTCTCCTACTAGGATACTAGGCTAGGAAGCTGTCCTGCCCTCCACTAGGAGATTAGATGAGACTACCCAAGGCCTGAAGCTCCCTAGGTTATCCACACCTTTCTTGTCACTGTGCTGTGCCCAGTGACACCTGTGCCCACACTCCTTACTCCTGTCCATTCATTCTTGCAGATTCAACTCACTCCCCTCCCCCAGTTGCCCTCCTGTTCCTCTGTCACCCTGTACTGTCTGCTCTCATGTCACAGGTCTACTGCATCGCCATTGGCTCTTTCCTCATTCCTCTTTTATGAGGCCCCTTGAGGGGGAGGCAGAATCCTGATCACGACGATGACTACAGTCCCTAACACAGTGCCCAGCATATAGTGAGTCACTGGTAAATGAGGGGAGCACACCTTTTCCTTGCCAGCATCTCCAATACCTGAAGCAATCAGCAGTACTTTGATTCCAATGAGTAGGCATTCCTATATCATGCAAATAGAAGGAGGACATGCCTCCCAAATCTTATGGTGACATTTGCCATCACTTAATTAGTGACAACCTATATCACTTGCTAGAGGTACCAATTAGAGAGTTTCAAATACGAATCCCATGTGTGTGACTCATACATGAAGAATATCCACAGATGAGATTACATTTCACTATTTTAATTGGGTTGAAAAAGTGTTTGAAGAAAAGACAGCTGAGTCATTAATTCTTAACTGCTTGATAGGCTCTTTCAGTGGGGGCAGAATATTGCTTTCCTTCCTTCCTCACTTCTTTCCTACTTTCCATCAGTCCATCCAGCCATCAGCCCACCCATCTACCTATCTACCCAGCTACCTGGCCATCTGTCCACTCACCATATCTATTTTCTTCTTTCTTTCCAACTATTATTTTCTACTCATAAATACTCAATTGTCTAGAGTATAGACATTCTTAAAGACTTTACCTAGTTTCTCCAGCCTGGGGATGATCTATATGCCAATCTCCCATTGGGTAGTGACATGTGGGCTAGGAAAAACTGTACACTTGGGTACCATGTGAGATTTATGAAACTGAAATTCCAAGTTGTCTCTACACAAGCCATCTGGATCAAGCCAATTGGCCAAAGTTCACCCTAAGACAGAACCTGAGGATCAGTGTAAGGGGTACTGCACTTAATGTTGAAGTGCTGCCATGACACACCAGCAGGATATCTTAGCCAAGTGTTTCAAACTTCCCATGCCTCCACTCTCCTTTATAAAATTGAGGTAATACCAATTCTGCAAGGTTTTTGAGAGGAAGATAAAATAAGACTCTAAGTTAAAGCTGACTCAATGGTGACTAGCACGTTATAGGTTGCCAAAGGCTTTCACTTCTGCACCTCGGTATCTACAGGCTGGAATCAGGACCCACACAGGACTTAGCATGCCCATAACCCAACTAATCCATTGGTAGGATGAAGACCTAACAGAACCCTAGGCTTAACTTCCAGGGGCTGGGAAAATTAGATTAAGTCTATGAAGAAGGTCAGGAGCCATGCAGAAAAAGATCATTTAGAATAAAAAGAGGCAAAGAAAAAAGGACTGTGATTGTTTAATGCTCACATTCACTTGCTAGAGCCAGCTCATTTTTTACAAAATATTTTACCTACTGAATGTTATTGGACTGAAGTGTGCATTAAATTGTTATATCTCTAATTCTCCAAGATTGTTATTACTTCAGTATCTCATACTTCATTGCATTTTAAACATCTTTAACCCCCAAAACAGTCCTTAACTTACTTTGTAATTCATGCTAATAAACGTAATTGTCTAAAACTTTCTGTAATTGCCATTGACAAACCAGAATCATTAACAGAGCTAATCAGAAGCTGCCACTCCTGAGGGCCTACTATGTGCCAGCCTTTACAGTCATGATCTCATTAAGTTCTCACAAGCACCCCTGCAGGATGGCAAAATTGGCTCCACTTTGTGGATGAAGAAACAGATTCAGAGAGCTTCAGAAACTCATACAAACAAGACCATGGCTCCTAGACAGAAGAACTGACATTTCCTCCCTGGTTGGTCATCCTTCTCCCCACAAGAAGTCAGTGCAGTGGCACACATTCAGTTCCATCTCCTGTGGGTCAAACTGTGGACCAAGTGTTCAGTAGGGTACCAGGAGGCAATATAGCCAAGACTAAAGCGAACTGGGGAATGAATAGTCAGAGCTCACCAGAGAAACAGAACCAGTACTACATAACAATCTCTCTAAATCCATATACCTCTACATCTCTGTGTGTGTGTGTGTGTGTGTGTGTGTGTGTGTGTGTGTGTGTGTGGAGAGATAAGGAGACATACAGAGAGAATTTTAAATAATTGGCTCATACATTTGTAGGGTTAGCAAATTTGAGACCTGTAGGGCTGGCCTGCAGGCTGAAAACCCAGACAGAAGTTGATGCTCCAATCTTGAGGCAAGTTTCTTCTTTTCTGAGAAACCACCGTTTATGCTCTCAAAGCTCCTCAACTGATTGAAAGAGGCTCACCCATGTTAGTGAGAGTAATGTCCTTTACTTAAAGTCAACTGATTGTAGATCTTAAGCACATCTATTAAATACCTTCACGGCAATATCTAGACTGATGTTTGATTAAATGACTGGGTACTACAGCCCAGACAATTTGACATATCACAAACTAATCATCACATTTGATGAAGAATTTTTTAGACTTTTGTATTCAAATTGAGTGAGAATATTTGATGGGAGAGTATAAATTTCTCTTAAGCTCAGAAATGCCATACTTTTGTTTCTCTACTGGTAAGCCAAAAAATAAAACCCTTGTGGCTTACGCTATCTACTTTGTTCTAGAAGGTAGCAAATGCATGATACATTTTTATTGCAAATTCCATTTCATGCCTTAGATTCCAAGATGTCCAGAACGATGGATGGCAATTATCTGGTTTACAGTATATTCACTGCAAAATGCTTGCCTGCTTCTCCATGCTTCAGAAAAAAAGCACAGCAGGCCAATTTCCCTTCTTATTTATGTGAACTGTTATCTGCATTTCTCCAGCTCGGACTCCTACTTGAGAAGGTACAGGGTATAAGAAATGGAGGACAGGCAAAAAGTCTCCAAGCAGCCCGGTGTGCCCTGGCCAAATACACAATTATAACAAAGTTGGAAGCCCAGTACCCTAGGTCATCCTCACGATTATCAGCCTAACAGAGAAGATGGTTTTATTTGCATCCACATGTCTGCACTCCTGCCTGCTCAGTTCAGCTCAGTTCAGGTAGTCCCTGACAGGGACTCTGACCCTCCCCTACTCTTCCACCCCTAAATACATAACCAGGACCAAATTAAGTCCCTCTCCTTGTCCTCCCAGAGCCTCTGCTTATCTCTAGCATAGCAAGAACTATATTGGAATGTAAATATTGTTTTGTTCCTTTTCTCTACCAGATGGTGGAGAAAGATGCTGGGTTTTTTATGTCTATATCCCTAACCCAGCACAAAAGTTCTCAAAATATGGCCAGGAACCCTTGGGGGGTCTCTGATACCCTTTCAGGGTTTCACAAGGTCAAAATTATGTTTATAAAAGGGCTAAGATAGTATTTGCTTTCTTTGCTTTTATTCTCTCTGGAGCAGTTTTCCAGAGGTTATAAGCTGATATAAAAATCCAGCTGTCTTCTATTAAGCCAGACATTAAAGATATTTGCAAAAATATAAAACAATGAGACTCTTCTCACTATTTTTAAAAATTCTCATTAACAGTTATTTTTAATAAAAAGTATGTTATTTTGGTCAATATGTGAGGAGTTTAATTTTAACTGAATTAATAGATACATGTTTTTAAATTTTGTCAGTTTAAATTGCTAATGCAATAAATAGCACCAGGTATAACCTACAAACCTAAAGCTCTTTGGGTTTGTTAATAATATTTAAGAATGCTAACATGTTCAGAGGCCAAAAGTTTAATGTATGGCTTGTCAAAGGACTTGAAACAACTGCTCAGGTAGGAAACTGTGTGAGTGTAAGTGGAGGGACAGAGTGGGGAGAGAAGGGACAGTAGGAAGAAAGAGAAAGAAAGAACACCTGAAGTCATCAAGGCAAGACTTGCATAATCAGTTCTTAGATTTAACTCAATTAGAGAGAGTTGATCAATGTAGTGACAAGATCAGTTCTTCTTCTGGTTCTGGTTGTGCAGGAAAAATAACTTGTTGACTGGATCGGCTGCACATCAATTGTTGTGATACTATGTAGGTAACAGAGCCTCTGATTCTTTTGGAAAAAGGAAGGGGAGTATCTTCTCTTGTTATACGAACTTGAGTGCACGTTGTCAGGAGAATAATTGTCTGAAACTACAGTCTTTATATCTTTTGCAACCTGGCTGAAGAAACTGCCATAAAAATAAACAAACTTTATAAATCATATCTGTAAAAGGCATCAGAGGTTAAAAGTGTTGTGATGAATTTCTGAAATACATTTAGACTCTGAATTTTTGAAGTGTTTAGGAGGCAACTATTGTGTCTCAAGAATAATCATGATCTTGGTGGTTTTAAAGGGTAACTCCACTGTTGAAGGTGTCAATTTCTCCTAGCGGTAGATAGAACAAGTATTTGCCAGCTGGAGGAGTCTCTCAAGGCCTACGGCATCCTTCCCAAAATTGATAACCGAGACCTTTGCTCTTACTAGAACTAATCCTGAGGTCTGGCACATGTTAGGTGCTCTCTATATGTTAAAAGATCACTAATGAATGAATAAGCTTTGATTCCTTGTGTTAATTGTCTGGACAAAGACTAACACACAGTGATTTCTCCTCTATAATAAATTATCTTAACCTAAGAAAGCAAATAGTATCTTAGTACTTTTATGAAAATAATGTCTATCTTGTGGATGGACCCTTGAAAGGGACTCAGGGACTCCCCACTGAGAGTTCCTGGCTATATTTTGAAAACTATTGTGATACGTTAGGGATATAGACATAAAAGACCCAGCACCTTTCTCTACCATGTAATAGAGATTAGGACCTACTTCTTTCTGAACAACTTTTGGTTGACCAAGATAATATTGGTTTTCTCATACACCAATACTTCTAGAGTAATCAGACAAGGAAGAAACAAGGAAAAGGAAAACAAAGAGGATGAATAGACAGTGTAAATAAAAGAAATTGGCAGACAGTAAACACCGGCCTAGAACAGTTCAGCATGGGATGAGAAAAATGCTATGGAATTCCATGAAATTGAGAATGTCTCAGGAGAAAAGCCATTCCTGAGTCATAAAATCAGATTTACACCGGCGGTGAAAAATCCATACATATTATATGCAAAAAGCACATAAATTTACTAACAATGAACTCATTTATGGTTAGGAGAGTGTAAAAAATTCTTATGAGCATGACAAATGCAATTAATTGCGCAGGGCTCACCATATTGAATTTAAGATGGATGTCATGTCACTGGTGGTGTTCTATTGGATATTCTGTATGTTAGTGAAAATGGAGATTTACAAAAACAGTTATGCATTAATTCTAAATATTATTTCCTTAAATCTTTTTATTTTTTAGAATTTCAACTTTTATTTTCGGTACACAGGGTATATGTGCAGGTGCGCTACATGGGTATATTGCATGATGCTAAGGCTTAGGATTCAGATCCTGCCACCAGGTTAGTGAACATAGTACTCACTAGGCAGGTTTTCAACATACACCCTCTCTCCATACTTTCCCCTTCTAGTAGTCCACAGGATCCATTGTTTCCATCTTTATGTCCCTGAGTACCCAATGATCTTGTACCCAAAGCTTCCACTTGTGAGATCATACAGTATTTCATTTTCTATTCCTGCATTAATTTGTTTAGGATAACAGCCTTCAGCTGCATTCATGTTGCTGCAAAGGATATAATATGGTTCTTTTTTATAGTTTCATAGTATTCCATGGTATATAGGTACCACATTTCCTTTATCCAATCTGTTGATAGGCAACTAGGTTGATTCCATATCTTTGCTATTGTTGATAGTGCTGTAATGAACATACAAGTGTGTGTCTTTTTGGTAGAAGGATTTGTTTTCATTTGAATATATGCCTAGAAATGGGATTGCTGGGTCGAATGATGCTTCTGTTTTAAATTCTCTGAGAAATTTTAAAATTGCTTTCCACAGTGGCTGAACTAATTTACATTACCACCAACAATGTATAAGCATCCCCTTTTCACCACACCTTTACTAGCCTCTGTTTTTAGGTTTGTTAATACTAGCCACTGTGACTGCTGTGAGATGATATCCCACTGTGATTTTGATTTGCATTCCTCTGATTAATGATGATGAACATTTTTTCATATGTCTGTTGGTTGCTTGTATATCTTCTTTTGAGAAGTGTCTGTTCATATCCTTGGTCTGTTTTTTAATGGGGATGTTTTTTGCTGTTAAATTATTAAGTTCCTTATAGATTCTGGGTATTAGGCCTTTGTTGGATGCATAGTTTGGAAATATTTTCTTACATTTTGTAGGATATCTGTTTATTCTGTTGATAGTTTCTTTTGCTGTGCAAAAGCTCCTTAATTATGTCCCATCTGTCAATTTTTATTTTTATCGCAACTGCTTTTGGGAACTTAGCCAAAAATTCTTCAGCAATGCTAATGTCAAGAAGAGTATTTCCTAGGTTTTCTTCTAGGATTTTTATAGTTTGAGGCTTCACATTTAAATCTTTAATCCACTTTGAGTTAATTTTTGCACATGGTGAAAGGTAGGGGTCCAGTTTCATTTTTCTGCATATGACTAGCCAATTATCCCAGCATCATTTATTGAATAGGGAGTTCCTTCCCCCATTGCTTATTTTTGACTATTTTGCTGAAGATCAGATGGCTTTATCTGTGTGGCTTTATATCCAGGTTCTCGATTCTGTTCTATTGGTCTATGTGTCTGTTTTTGTTCCAGTACCATGCTGTTTTGGTTACTGCAGCCTTATAGCATAGTTTGAAGTCAGGTAGTGTGATGTTTTCCCCTTAGGACTGATTTGGTTATTCAGGCTGTTTTTTGGTTCCATATGAATTTTAGAGTAGTTTTTTCCCAATTCTATGAAAAATAACATTGGTAGTTTGGTAGTGTTATAAATTGCTTTCAGCAATATGGCCATTTTAACAATATTTATTCTTCCAATCCATGAGCATGGAATGTTTTTCTATTTGTGTTGTCTATGATTTCTTTCAGCAGTGTTTTGTAGTTCTCCTTCTAGAGATTTTTCACCTCCCTGATGAGCTGTATTCTTAGGTATTTCCATTTTTCCATGGCTAGTGTAAATGAGATAGTGTTTTTGACTTTCAGCTTGAAATGTTATTAGTATAGAAATTCTACTGACTTCTGTACAGTGATTTTGTATCATGGAAAAAGTCATTTATCAGTTCTAGGAGCCTTTTGACAGAGTTTTTAGTTTTTTCCTGGTATATAATCATATCATCAGTGAAGAGAGAGTTTGACTTCTTCTTTTCCTATTTGGGTGCATTTCTTTCTCTTACCTGATTGCTCTGGATTGGACTTCCAGTACTCTGTTGCATAAGAGTGGTAAGGGTGAGCATCCTTAGTTTGTTCCAGTTCTCAAGGGGAATGCTCCCAGCTTTTGCCCATTCTGTGTGATTTTGGCTGTGGGTTTGTCTTAGATGGGCCATATTGTTTTGCCTAGTCTTTTGAGGGTTTTTGTTGTGAAGAGACATTGGATTTTATTGAAAGCTTTTTCTGTATCTATTAAAATAAAGATGGTTTTTATTTTTAATATAAAAATATTGAATGGTTTTTGCTTTTAATTCTGTTTATGTGATGAATCACATTTATTGATTTGTGTATGTTGAACCAGCCTTGCATCCAGGAATAAAACTTACTTGATCATGGCGTATTAACTTTGATGTTCTACTGGATTAAACCCAAAGCAAGTAGAAGAAAATGAATAAAATTAGAAAAGAACTGAATAAAATTGTGATGCAGAAATCCATACAATCAATGAAACCAATACTTTATTTTCTAAAAGAACAAACAAGATTGATAGACTGCTAACCAGATTAACAAAGAAATAAAAGAATATCCAATAAGTACAATCAGAAGTGACAAATGACATTACAAGTGATCCCACAGAAATACAAAGATCCTCAGAGACTATTAAGAACAACTCTATGCACACAAATTAGATAATCTGGAGGAAATGGATAAATTCCTGGAAACACACAACCTCCCAAGATTGAACCAGGAGGAACGTGGAAACCTGAACAGATCAATAACAAGTTCCAACATTGAATCTGTAATTTAACAAACCCACCAACCAAAAAAACCCCCGGACCAGATGGAGTCACAGCTGAATTCTACCAGACATATGAAGAACTGGTACCAATCCTACTGAAACTCTTCCAAAACATCGAGGAGGAGATCATCCCTAACTCATTCTTTGGAGACTGATAGGAAAATCTGGCAGAGACACATCAGAAAAAGAAACCTTTAGGCCAATATCCCTGCTAAACATAGATACAAAAATTCTCCACAAAATACCAGCACATCTTTTTCTTTAAAAAATAAAGATTAAATAGCTCTCAGCAGTGATGCTTCCCCTCATTGAGCATTTCTAGGAACCTAAACTACTTCACACTGTTATCCTCTATAAAGGGAAGGGGCAAGACTTTCCCTGTGGCCCAGCTGGTATCTGGTGGGATTAATCAGATTAAAAACAGCCTCCCCGCCTCCCCTACTCTGATATTAGCAGGGTGTGTTTGCCCAGGTCCTCTGAGAGGCAAACACCAAGACAGGATTCAACATGCAAGAATTTTATTAAGGAAAAATGCTTGCATGACGGAAATTAAGGAGGGAGCCAGAAAAGTCTGACAAAGAGGTCAGACCTTGATACAAGCGTAACCCCAGTGGAGGGGAGAGGAAGAAATAAACTGCCTCTTCCTAATAAGAGGTGGCACTTAAGGTAAAACTTATTTGCCATCCCTGTCCCAGGAGAAGTAGTGGACAGTGGGATCAAGGAGGAAAGAAAGGCAAAGAACACTATGCACCAAAATTCAGTAACTACGCTGAGGGAGGACAAAAGTAAGATCACTAAGATTGCTCCTAGGAAGCCTGGAAATAAATCTGTCTGAAGGGGAAAAAAATGAGAGAACGCATGGCTAAGGATATTAACATCAGCTGATTACTCTTATATCTTGGGCCTAAGTAGCTTAGAAATGGTTTTCAAAGCAGATGGTGATCTCAGTGCACTGAATTGTCATGACTGTCCTGGAATTTTGGAAGCCCTTGACTTACTGGTTTTTCCATGACATTGGAGGTCATTGATGAGGGAAGTTGGCTAAGAGTGGGCACTCAGCAAGTGTGCGATCAACCAGACTGAAGACATGTTTGCATCATGACGACGGGTATTATCTAGGATTTCCCAGTGCACCAAGCAAGCAGGATCATGGGTATACTCAGAGTAACCTAAACCTAGACGCTTGCTTTGGGAGAAAGGCAAGGCAAGGATTGTTCTGCCTTAGAATCTGAGTTACCTGCCCTTTTCTTAAATATGAGCCACTGATCAGATGTAATTTATTGTTCCCCTTCAAATATTCAAGAAATCCTTCACCTCTGACTGCCACTTTGGGACAGGAGCCAACTTTCTTCCCCAGACCTGCTCCTCAGCTCATGGGCACCAGCTCAGAAAATGGCACCACTATTGCTGCTCAAGCCAATATCCTAGGACACATCCTGATTTCTGCTTTTCTCTAACCATCAGTTCCTACACTACTATACATAATTTATCAGCAAGTTTTACCATTCCTACACCAACAAGTAAAACATAGAACTTCTCTTTCTCTACCTGCCAACATTCCATAACCAGCCGATACCACCTCCTGCCTTAGCCTCTGAAGAACCCTTTAGTTCGTCTATATCTCTTCACTCTAATCATCAGCAATCCCTTTCCACAGAGCTGCCACAGTAATAGCTTCACAAAGAAAGCGGGTCGTGGCAATTTCTGCTTAGACCGTCTCAAGACTGCGGATATGTGTCCCCACCCAAATCTCATGTTGAATTGTAATATCCATATGTCATGGGAGGGACCTGATGGGAGGTAACTGGATTACGTGGCAGTTTCCCCCATGCTGTTCTCATCACAGTGAGTTTTCAAGAGCTATGGATGTTTAAAAGTGTGGTACTCACTCCCTCTCCCTCTCCTTCCTCTCCCTCCTCTCCCCTCCTTTCTCTCTCTCTCTCTCTCTCTCTCCCCTGCTACCATGCAAGACATATTTTGCCTCCTGTTCACCTTCTGCCATGAAGGTAAGTTTCCAGAGGCCTCCCTAACCAACTGTGTCAATTAACCTCTTTTCTTTGTAAATTACCCAGTCTCAGGTAGTCCTTTATAGCAGTGTGAAAATTCAGGTGACCAGCTTGATGTGGTGGCTCACATCTGTAATCCCAGCACTTCGGGAGGCCGAGGTGGGTGGATCACTAGGTCAGGAGTTTGAGACCAGCTGGCCAATATGGTGAAACCCTGTTTCCACTAAAAATGCAAAAAAAAAAAAAAAAAAAAAACACTAGCCGTGCATGGTGGCGTGCACCTATTGTCCCAACTACTCAGGAGGCTGAGGCAGGAGAATCGCTTGAACCCGGGAGGCAGGGGTTGCAGTGAGCCAAGACCGTGCCACAGCACTCCAGCCTGGGCAACAGAGCGAGACTTCCTCTCAAAAAAAAAAAAAAAGAAAGAATATCCAGCTGCCCACTACACTCAGAATAAAGTCCAAAGTATTTCTCATGGTTTCTTATACCCACTCCTGACTCATCTCCTACCACCTTCCCTCTCCCCCAGTCACACCGGTTTCCTTTTTATTCCTCAAATTCAGCAAGCTCAGGTCTTCCTTGGAGTATCTGCACTAGATATTCCCCCCTGCCAGAAGGCCAGAAATACTTTTCCCCGACACATGACTGGCTCCTTCTTATCATTCGCCCTCCACTCAGACCTCTGGTAACCCCTTCCTGAAGACCCCATCTGAAGGATCCTCCATCTGCCCCATAACTGATCCTCTCAAAATTTTATTCTTTTCATCACAATGATCACACCTAAAATTAAGCTTTGTAAGTCTCTACTGTCTTATTATTTGTCCTTGCCCCTTAGGAATGCAAGCCTTGAGAGCAAACATCTTTTCCCTTTTGGGCACCACTATTTCTCTGGAGCTTCGATAGTGTCTGGAAATGGCAGCTACCAATAAATATATGCTGAGTCAGTGAATGAGCTGGCATCCATCATGGCTGTCAGCGAGATCAGAAAAGCTTCTTGTAGAGCCCCTTTCTGACTCAGCTGGGCTCCCTCTGGAAGCTCTACTCCCACCACAGTGCTCTCTCTCACCTCCCATGGCTGCCCTTATAGCCCTCTCTTTCCTCTTCCCATTACCCCAAGGCCTTAGGTGGAACAAGATCAGATATTCTCCATGTCAAGGCTCTCATTATTGTGCAAAGAGAATTTGAGAAGTCCCAAGGCCCTTTACCCTCAAAAGGGATGAGAACTTTTAAAGAAGGAATTCAGAGGTGAGGTAACAATTTTGACAATGGCCCCTTGCGCCTTGATTTCCTTTTTAACAACCCTCCACCCCCACAACATACCTACAGGTGCACCCAGCCTTCATAGCTCGTTCAGCAGTTCAGCATCATTGACTGCCCTAGCTGGTAGAGAACAGCGAGCAGGGCCTGCCCCAACACTGGAGGGGAAGCCCTGCTCTGCACTGTTGCTGGGCAGAATGCCCAAAATAGAGCTCTCGCCAAATTCCCGCCACAAGGAGGTGGCTCCAGTCTTGAAGAGTTACATACTCAATAGGAAAGCAAGCTCATGTTTTCGTGTAGGAAAATTTGTTTTTTAATTGCCTGGCAGCCCCGTATATTACCAGTGCCAATGGGTGTACTTGTTCCTCCAGCCCTACATCTTTATAAAGCAGCCCCTGCCTACCCAGGCAAAAGAACTCAGAAGAGAGCTGAGAGAGGCTGTGCAGGGGCCATGTGCCAGGATCTCTCTCTCAACAGTGGAAATGGAAACCTCAACCCCTTCTCCACTGGAGTTTAACAAGCCCCACATCGTGCCCTGGTACACAGTTCCAAAATGTTCGTAAACCAAGCTGTGACACCACATAAACCAGGAAGGCACCCAAGCTCCACAGCCAATGAGGCTACAGTCGTGATTCCATTAGGAATGTTTGAGTTAAATTTAGTGCATGTAAAAACAGACTTTGGCTCCAGGGCCCATCCTCAGGGCTTGCACACAGCAAGTTCTTTAAGGATTTCTTGGATCATGAAGCATTTATGTCTTGGGTAAGTAGATTATCTCCAACTCCACTGAGCATGGAGCAGGAAAAATGCTATTTCCTATAGCACAAGGGAAGGGGAGTACCTGCAAAGCAGAAATTGTAATCTTTATGCTTAATTCTGAGATAGGGGTTAAGGAAAACAGTAGCTTTATTCCCTCTGGAAATAACTCCCATAACAGCTCCTACCCACAAATGAGACTGCAGTAATAGAATGTGAGCACCAATGGCCCAGCACACAGTGTAGTCCCCAGCAACAATTTTATATAACAAATATTTATTTACTAATTATTGGGTTGGGTGAGACTATGCCAGGTATTGGAGGGTCACCACTAGGAATTATACTAATTGCCCAATTATACTACATAATTACATTAATAATTATACTTCATATACTTGCTAAGGAGAAGTACAGGATCCTTCAAGAATACATGTCAAGGGGAAGTGACCTAATTGGGAGTATTAGAGGGATCACCCTTCAAAAATGACAGGTGAACTGAGAAGCACTGAAGAATGTTCCAGAAAGAGAGAACGGCATGGGAAAAAGAGAGGGAGAAAAAGTCACTGGTCCATTAGAGAAAGAATCATAAAGAGATGATCTAGTGTGTGAGACAAGAGAGACAAGGGATGGCTCTGCCTGGAAAAGCTCCCAAGGACAGCAGAACAGAATTCAGGGCTCTACCTATGTAATTTATTAATGTACATGTTAATAAAATAAATTTTTAGTAACAATACATTAATTAATAGTTAATCTAACAGATGTAATTTTGTAGAAACTTCAGAGGAAGGGGAGGGTCAAAGATGAATTAATTCATCTTTACAGGCTTCCAGGAGTCAGGGGCTGGGCCTCAGCTGGGTCTTGTGCTATAGTCTGGGTGGGCAGAGAAGCAAAGGAAGGTGAAAAACCTGGACATCCCCCTAGACTCTTCCCTTCTTTCATCAGTCAGCTCATCTCTCAGCACATCTGCTTATTGCTCCTTATAAGAATGTATCTTTTCTGAGTCAGCTTTCTATCCCGACTGCTTAGGCCAAGTCCCCATCATTGCCTTGGGAACAGTGGGTCTGAGGTAAACAGCTACCTATTTACCTTCAAGGGCAAATAGGTAGCTACTCACACAGTAGGTGTCTGATAAATGCTTAGGCACATTTAGCTATTTGGCCTTAGACCAGACACAGCAATATGTCCATTTCTGGACAAGTCATTAATAGACATAAATAGCTTCAGGAGGATGGGGCAAGGTGGCTCACCCCTGTAATCCCAGCACTTTGGGAGGCTGAGGCGGGTGGATCACGACGTCAAGAGATTGAGACAATCCTGGCCAACATGGTGAAACCCTGTCTTTACTAAAAATATAAAAATTAGCTGGGCATGGTGGTGCGCGCCTGTAATCCCAGCTACTTGGGAGGCTGAGGCAGGAGAATCACTTGAACCCAGGAGGCTGAGGTTGCAGTGAGCCGAGATCATGCCACTGCACTCCAGCCTGGCAACAGATCGAGACTCCATCTTAAAAAACAAAACAAAACAAAAAAACCTTTAGGAGGATTTGCTTATAAGCCTACACACAAGACATAAGTAAGTGCCTTTGACTGTCTCCCATATTGTACCCTCCAAGGCATCCTCCCAACAGCAGGAAGTGCAGCCTCTTTAAACACAGACTGTATCAAACCACCTCCCTGCTTACACCCTTCCAGCAACTCCAATCACCCTGTGTATAAAGATCCCACTTCTTAGCCTGGCTCACAGGCTGTTCATTTTACCATCTCTACTTGTCTGTGACTCCCACTTATTGCCTAATCTTTCCTGACACCTTGAGCTACCTGAAGTGTTTTGAGTATTCCCTGCTCTGTCTTCACCCCTTCATTAAGCTCAGAGTTTCTCTCCCACCATTCCTGGGGGGCTTGAGGGATTACACTCTAAGTGACCTTCTTCCATAGGCCAAAGGTATTCCCAAACCACTCATTTTCCGCGACAACCACTCACTTATCTCTTGTGCCGAATCTCAAAAGCAAACCTTCCTGAAGCTGTTTATATTTGCAAATTACTCGTCCAAAAGGATCTTATTGCTCCATCTGTTCTTCTGAGGCCAAGTAGCTAAGCATTGCCCAACCATTTGTCAAGCACCTGCTGTGTTTTCAGACTCATGTCAGCCACCGAGGTGCAGGGCAGGTACACGCCTTCCATTGTGAAGATCACAATACAATGTCAGTGATATAACCATAAAGAGCCTTTCTAGGAACAAGGCACAGGAGGTGCCATGTAAAATCAGATCTATTTTGAATTTCCTGTTGCCTTTCTTTTGTTACTATTAATGTTTTCTATGGACTGATCACCTGTCTTATGTACTGGGAATTGTACCATGTTATAGCAGGGTGGGTTCCCTGGGAAGCACACTCTAAGACAGAATTTAGTGTACAGGATCTTTATTTAGGTATGTCTTTGGGATCAACATCTGTGGAAGAGAAGGAAAAAAAAGCAGGAAGGTCAGACAAAGTAGGGCTGTGATACAGCCCAATGGCAACCTCGATGAACCTCAGGATACTCTCGAGTTCGAATGGCCCTTTCCCAGTTGTCTTGAGTTGGGCTGAGATGCATGGGCCTTTATACTCTTGCATTTATCACCCACCGAATAGGGGCCACCTCAGGAAGTTTAATTTTGGGTAAAGTATTTCTCTGAGCTGATGCAATGCCTGGAAGGGTTGACAGCTGAAAGCTGTTTCTGCCAACAGTTCTTCCAGTATCTTGGACAACTAATACTTTATTGGAGGGAGAGCTGGGTGGCACACTGCTGGGTTTACCATATACTTTGAAAACTCACAACAATCCAATGATGTAGATATAATTTCCATTTTAAAAATGAGAAGCTGAGGCTTGGTGAGAATTGCATTGACCAAAGCCCTAAAGCTGGATTTGAAACTCATTTCTGATTCCACAGTGTATGCTTCTATCACCATGCAATGCAGTGGATTGGACTTCCAAGCAGGTGGATCTGGACTCACACTGTGTCCTCTCACCTAGCAAAGTATGGGCACACAAAAGACCACAAGTACCTATGCTTAGCTGAAGTAACTAGGATGAGAAAAGCAAGCAGTAGTGCATTCTCAGGTTAATATGGGGCGTGAGGAAAATATGTCACCATGTATGTTCACCTCTGTCTTCATTGAAGGGTGATGCCTCATCCTGGGTCACACTGATTTTTTCCAGCTGTCCTAAAAACCATGAGAAATCCTCACTCTCCTCTCTCTGCCGCATGCTACAAGTTAGTAGTTTAACCAAGATACCTACTTGTCATGAACCCAAGACATGATACCAGAGGTAGGATTTGTGAATGGCGTTGTCCAACTTAGCAAATAAAAGTACAGGACACCCAGTTAAATTTGAATTTCAGATAAACAATTGATTTTTAGCATAAGTATGTTTATACAATACTCTGGACATGCTTCTACTTAAAAAATGCTATTTATCTGACATTCGAGTTAACTGGATGTTCTATATTTTATCTGGCAACTCTACTCATGGGTAAAAAGGAAGGTTTCCATCTCTAGCTGCAAAGTGATTTCAGTGACACAGAGATTCTTTGGACCAAATGTTTGCCCAGCCTGTTATCTGAAACCCATTTACCTGCACCCAAGTTTTGCCATTGCACAGTTAAATCTTCTGCTTAGCATACTGGCACCCCTGGGGGAGTAGACACGTGAGATATATTTGTTCACTCTCAAGGGGTTACTGAGAGCAAGTTTTGGAAAACACACACAGGAGAGCACAGAAGGGGAGAAGTGACAGCTAGGGGGTGAAGTTCTCAGAATGAAAAGAAGTCAGTGATGGCCACAGCAGGTGAGCTTCTCCATGTTGCTCAGCCCAGCTCCCTGAAGAGGAAGTTCCGGTCTTTCAGGATTGCCTGGCAGGCTCAAGGACTCTCCACTCTCTGGCTTGAAGGGTAGCACTCTGGCCTCTCCCCACAGTAAATTCTGCCTACTAACAAGCAGCTGTACTCGTGGCCTGTTTGTAAGCCACCAAGAAGTCTGGAGGCCCAGTGCCATTGCATCTGAAACAGTCCCAAGTTTTTCAAGAGTCTCAGCTTCCTGCTCAGGGCCTCCTCCTTCTGAAGCTGACCTAGAACATGGTGCTTCTTAGCAGCTCTAATGGAATATCAATAAAAATGTTACCACAAATGACCTGCACTTCTTTTCTCCCAACTTTCCAGAGGAGCCATTCCCGTTTATTACCCAGAGATTCATAAAAATGCATAAGTGAATGCAGCAGCCTAAATAGGTTTCTTTTAGGAGTTTGGCACTAAATACATTAAGTGAATTCCCTCAGCCCTTGGACAAGAGGCCATTAGATATGGACTATTACTTGCATTATCATTACATTAGTGGGTCATTATGAAAAATAAAAGTTCTAATCAGCATGAACATTTATAAAGTGCCGTGATAGGGAATATGCCAGGCTGGGCTGTCTCAAACATCCAAACTAACCACAGTGAGTAATGACTTTGAACAAAAAAAAGGTTGAACAGAAAGAACTGCTTTAACAAATCCCACTCAATGTCATTAGCAATTAAGGGCTTTAGGGAGAAAGGGGAGGTCCACCCCCATCTCTCCAGCTAAGGGAGAGTTCTCTGAGCTCTCCTTGGTGCCTGATGACAGCACTCAATGTTTTCACCTTCCTCACCCAGCCTCCAGCTGGAGAGTGAGAGGATCCTCTAAGGTCCCCACAAAGTTCCAGGCAGCCTTGAGGTCCTGCAGAGGTAGCTAAGGGGCCGCAGCAGGTGCTGGGGAGCAACTGTGTGAACCCTCCACCCCTGCTTCTATCCTGCCCTTTCCATCTCAGCCATTTAGCTTTTACTGTAATCCTCTTTATGAGTCCCAGACTATCAAAAATGAGCTACATCCACATCCCCCTGGTTTTACCTTCAAGGGCAAATAGGTAGCTACTCACATAAGATGAATTTAGGCAGGTTACCTGACCTCAGTGACATTCTCTAAAGAATGAAAACAGTATTAGTACCTCCTCATAGGGCCCCCATGCAGATTAAATGGACTAAAGTGTATAATATACTACAATAATGGCCAGCACACACTCAATACTTTATGTGTTAGAGGTTGTGAGGAGGGAGGGATGAAAAACTAGAGCTTCTTGAGGGGAGAGTACTGTGAAAATCATTTCTGTAATCCCGGGATCTGGTCTGGCACAGAGAAAGCACTCAGTAAATGTGTTGGAAGCACGCCTTGCTCCTAGAGCTACCCCACCACCCTAATTCTCAATTAACAGTCATTGTTCAATGAAAGTCATTATTTCAGCTGCCCTGAAAACCACTGAGCAATCCTCACTGTCCTCTCTGCCCCATGCTGCAAGTAGGTAGTTTAACAAGGATACCTACTTGTCATGTTGCAGGGAACCCTGTCGTGTCCACGGGAGTGTGGGTCAATCATAGGGGCCAGATGCCAGGGCTGGCACTATGGAAAACCGTGCAAGCAGCTGAATCAAGGATCCAACAGAGAAGCTGACATTCCTGAAAGCAAGGACTCCTTCAAGGGTGGGGCTTGCATTTGAGGCTAGAGACAAGAAACAAGGTGGGCATAAAGCAAGAAGGTCATCTTTGAAGCCTCAGCCACAGGGGTTCTTCCAGTCTCCACTGGGATGCTCTTCCTGACTTCCTAGGGCCAGTGGTCCAGACCTCAGGGGACCCACTGTGCCCTGCACAGACACCTACTTAAATACACAGTAGTCTAGTTGTATTTCCTTGTTTTTATCTATTGGACTGTGACCTCTGCTTGGGAAGGGGAGTGTCTGCATCCACTCGCCCACTCATCCATCCATTTATCCATTCACTCGTTCAATCATTAATTTGCTCAACGGATTGACAGTCAACATGTTCCTTTCATGGTGCCAGGTGCCTGTATTGTCTCTGTACATCCAGTGTTTGAAACAGACCTTGGTGTTGCATAGATACTAAATAAGTGTTGAAGAACAAATGCATGGATGACTGGAAACTTGTTTTGTCCACAGGGCTGTGTTCCCAGGCAGCCCTATTGCTGGAGCGATCGGAGGAGGTGGTGCAGGAGGAAGGGAGGGATGGTGGCATGGTGATTAAGGTCTCTGGTTCTCGACTGGCGTGACTATCCCAAACGACCAGAAATGTCTCCTGCACTTGTTCGTCCTAGCAAACGAAAACTTTTATTTCCAGCACCATCATTCTTTTGGACTAAGATCTTTTCTTCTTTGGGTTGCTAGTATTTACTAGATCATTTTTACCACTTTTTAAGTGTAACACGACTCCTTTCAAATTTTTCTTGCCCCAAGATGAGCTTCCTCTGAATTGCATACCTGCTTTATTTAGCAAATCCTCAAGTAGGCTTTGAGGACAGAAAGACTTCCCATTTGTTTCCACAGTACCGACGACTCCACAAAACCCTCTCTTCTCACTTCCCATTCTCTTTTGCTTTGTCTGAGCTATCTAGCCTTCTTTTCAGCAGCCGCCCAACAATGCTTTGCTGAGCTTTTGCTATCTCTATAATATCCTTTTCCTAATAAAAATAACCTGTGTTGCACACTGCATTTTAACTAAGGTTAAATTCCTCCTCCCTTATTGTGTGTTCAGCAACTTTTGAGCATCCCAGCTATTATAAGTTATTATATGCTTAGTTGAATTTATTAAATTTCACTTGTTTCCAGTTTTGTTGATTTTCACTTCTTTAATGAATTCTATGCTCCTTCATACACATTTTTACAACAGGCTTTCTGAACCAGCAGGGGCCACAGAAAATTATACCTCATCAGAGGGTTCAGGATGTCTGGGGAAAAGTTTTCACAGAGTCTGCACTGTGGCTCCAAGCATTTTATGACCCCATATCCAAATCCATCCAACTAACTCCCCAAAACAAGGAAGGCTTCTTGTGGAAAAGAGTTTTTGAAATCGTAGGCCATCACAGAGGCTGGGAAGTCTCACTCATGGGCAAGGATTTCCATCACACACAATGTTCTATAATGCCATCTGCTTCACATGGGTACGATGTGTTGGAAAGATTATTCTGCTGGCTCCAAGAATGATATTCTTTGAACCCAAGAAACCCTCCTGTGCTTGGAAGAGGCATTGGAATCTTGCCTGGAATTTGTTAGATTGCAGAAGGCTGAGCAGAGCATGCAGAAGCAGCTGGAAGTGTGTTAAAATTTGCCATCAGGGGTCTCAGTCAGGGTACAGGAGCGGCCCTGGGCAGGAGTGCTGCTCAAGCACAAGCCTTGCCTAGAAGAAAGCGAAGTTTAATTTCCCACCACACACCAGGATTTGCTGAGATGGTCAAGAGCAATTTCTTCTAAATGATCTCTCGGGAATCTTCTTATTCCAATGATTCAGCCTTGCTGAAACCATTTGGAGAGCTCTTGATAACTGCCTTCAGAAGCTATGGACTTTTTTTTCTTTTTTTTTTTTTTTTTTTGAGATGGAGTCTCACTCTGTCGCCCAGGCTAGACTGCAGTGGTGTGATCTCAGCTCACTGCAACCTCTGCCTCCAGGGTTCAAGCGATTCTTCTGCTTCAGTCTCCCAAGTAGCTGGGACTACAAGCACACACCACCATGCCCAGTTAATTTTTGTATTTTTAGTGGAGATGGGGTTTCACCATGTTGGCTAAGATGGTCTCGATCTCTTGACATCGTGATCTGCCTGCCTCAGCCTCCCAAAGTGCTGGGATTACAGACGTGAGCCACTGCACCTGGCCAGAAGCTATGGACTTTTCAGCAACTGCTCTACAGGGCCCATGTGTGCTGGACAGAGTGCTGAACCTGTGCCATTCATTTCCCCCAGAAACTTTATGCCTCTAAGAATCATGTTCTTCCTTAAACAGATCAGGCTATATCAGGCTCAAAGATGTTGTGGATTTCCCCAGGGCTCCTCCACTCCTATGGGCTAGAGGAGTTTGAAATCAGAGCTCTCTGATGACACAGCCTGAGCTCTAGCCACTCATCCATGTTTCCTATCTACAGCCTTCTGTAGTCATTGGATAAATGTGTACTGCAGTGACACCATGTGTCAGGTGTTGTGCTAAAAGCCCATTTAGAGGGCATAGTTAAGACATGTCCCCGATCTAAAAAAAAAAAATCAGTCTGGGGAATAACCCCTTAAACTATTCCAAGGTGGTAGAGCTACCAAGGAGTAGATAAGCAGGGGTGTGAGGATAGGAAATGGTCCACTGGAGTTAATCAGAGGTGGGCCTCTTTCACAAAAGATATGAGTTGAAATAACTCTTCACAAGGAGTCATCAAGACCCTAGAGAAAGAGAGGTTGTTTCAGACAGAAGAAAAGTCACATACAAAGGCCCGGACATAAAGAATGTGCAGCCTGTTGGGTGAATAGAAGTAGTTGAGTATGACCTGGATTCCAGATGCCAGGTGGTGTGGGCTGGGGTGTGAAGAGGAGCCAAGTATTACTAACTACTAGTACAAATAGCACTTTGAGCCTAATATGCTCTTTCAGTTTTATGGGCCCTCAAAGCAATGTTTAGGAAAAATAGAGGGGTGGAGACATGTTAAGCACTTTTTTTTTTTTTTGAGATGGAGTCTTGTTCTGACACCCAGTCTGGAGTGCAGTGGTGTGATCTTAGCTCACTGCAACCTCCATCTCCTGGGTTCAAGCAATTCTCCCTTCCTCAGCCTCCGAAGTAGCTGGGATTACAGGCACCTGCCACCATGCCTGGCTAATTTTTGTAGTTTTCAGTAGAGACAGGGTTTCGGCGTGTTTGGCCAGATTGGTCTTGAACTCCTGACCTCAGGCGAACTGTCTGTCTTGGCCTCCCAAGGTGCTGGGACTACAGCCACGAGCCTCTGCACCCAGCCTACTTTAACTACTTTTAATGTAATCAGAATAAGTCTGAATTCTCCTAGTGGGACTGCTTTCAACATCAACCCTCATTTAGAGGTTCACTCACTAACAGGAGTTGTATTTGTCTCTACCCCTCATGATTTTTACCTGTCATCAGAAATAACTGTGGAAGTCAGTTCCTCAGCAATTCCTGTTGACAAACATCCAATCCCTGATCTTCAACTAGACGGAGTTTGACGCTTTTCACCTGATTTGGGAGGCTATTGCTAGCACATCTCTCTCACAAGCCTCAGCCTGCAAAGGATTATCTTGAAGGCTTCTGTTAATTTTATCTGGCTGGAGCACTGGGGAGCATATTCAACTCAAAAAGACATCTATTAAGTTGTCAGTCATGATATCATTTGCCTTAACAGTGTTTAGTATCTACCGAGCAGAAGCTGACAGACAGCACAAAGACACTTTGTGAGTGAGACAGCATGCTAATTAGCACAGCACCCTCCACGCGCCTTCCCTGGTTAGGAAAGCGAGAATCATAACATGTCTTTCTGCACATTTCTTTCAAAGACTTCAGGCAAAGGAGAGTTGGAAGTTTGCTATCAGAGCATTCTAAGTTCCTACACAACTGATTAGGCAGGCTTCCTGACTGGCACATGTAGGTGGGACTGGGCACACCCAACCAAAAGAAACATGCTTCACAACAGAGAATGTGGTGGCGGTTAATTTTATGTGTCAGCTTTGCTGGGCTCAGGGATGTACAGATAGCTGGTAAACCATTATTTCTGGGTGTGCCTGTGAGGATGTTTCTGGAGGAAATGAGCATTTAAATTAGTACACTGAGCCAAGAAAATCTGCTCTCAACAATGTGGATAGGTATTATCCATCCATTGAGGGCCTGAATAGAACAAAAAGGTAGAAGGAGGGTGCTCCTGGTTCTCAGGCCTTCAGACTCAAACTGAATTATACTACTAGCTTTCCTGGTTCTCCAGCTTGAAGATGGCAGATGGCATGTTGTGAGATTGTGGAACTTCTCTCTCCCTCTCCATACCACACCATAACACACACACACACACACTTTGTTGGTTCTGTTTCTCTGGAGAACCCCAATATAAACGAGGTAAAATTCAGAGAGCATGAGCCATAAGACTCTAGGAAATGCTTTTCATCCTGGCAGCAGGAAGACTTAGCGAGTACTGAGAAGCACTGTAGTAAAAGGAAAGGGAAGGGAATTACACACACGCACACTCCCCCCAGAAAAACAGGTCTGCCTGGCAGAAATACTTAGATACATGACGATGATTATCACGATGATGACTATAATCATTGTAACAGCAGCTGCCATCTCAGGTTTGTATTCTATATGCCAGGCACTGTGTTAGATGCTGCAGACACATTATCTGAATTCATAGCAGCCAACAACCTTGTTGCGATGAGGGTATTATTATGCCCATCAAACAGATGAAAAATTGTAGAGTTTAAAATTGTCTACAACATCTCAGTGCATTTGCACATGGGTCATCACCTCTGACTTCCTGTGGAGTGGACAGGACAGGTGCTATTGCTGTTATTCTAATTTTACAGATAGGGAAACCAAAATCCAAGGAAATCAGGTGCTTATCACTTTAGATCACAACGAGCTAAACCAAGATCAAAATGCCACCTCCTTCCTCTCCAGGTTTCTCTCCAGGGTATGGAAGGGCTCAACAGCACTAGACAAGTCATTATTTGAGCAGGAATTTCCAGACAAAGACAGAGTGACAATTCTCGACACATGAAAAGAAACTTGAAAAGAAGAAAAACTATCACAGAAATCCAGGTGCAGAACTTGGTCACAAATGACTGTTGCTATAATTTATGGAGATACAACCCAACAGTGTCCTGGCACCTGGTATGGGTTTGGCTAGGGTGGCCCAGCTCTGCCTAACTTCTCAGCATTCGCCTGGACAATCTACTCCCTCACACCTCTGGTGGGAAGCCTTCTCACTGAGAGGCCAGCTCCAGCCTGGGCAGTCCGAATACTCCCACAGTCCTCTGAGCCTCATCTCAGGGATAGGGTCCCTCTGTGAGTGGCCTTTCTGCACTCAGGTGCTTCCACCCTTGGGCCTCCCTTGTTTCAAGCAGCTCCCTCCATTAGTCCTGATGAAATTAACAATGAAACCAGGAGCTCTGCCCTCAGCATAAATATGAAGGAAGGAACATGAGCCAAGTTGGGACTTTGCAAACAGACATCTGAATGCCAAGGTTTAATAAAGAATGTGTACCTTCTAGCCCACTTATCTCCTTGTATGTATCACAAAAGAATATATTAGTCTGACAAATGAGGCAACTGAGGCCAAGAAGAATGCTGTGAGGTTGTTCAAACCCTCAGTGCTGGAGATCCTGGAGCTGCTGCTTCATTTTATCCCCGTTGAACAGTTCTGGAGTTTTGCTTGTTTTTTGGTTTCTATACTAACTGGAGGAGACAAGGTTGGGAAACTACTCAGGACAAGACTCCTTCTAGGGTATGCATGGCTTTTGAAACAATGGAGCTCCCTCCAGGGAGTCAAGCAAAAGCCCTTTATGGCAGGGAGCTGGACGAAGCATAGACACTGGCTTCTCATCCTCAGGGGCTAAGCACAAGGCAAAGACCATGGGAACTAACCCTATTCACTATGCACAGAGTTATGCTATGTGGTGTGCATGTGCCAGGTCTGAGCAGGGCTAGAGGCTGGGTTCCTGGGCAGCATAAGAGGCTGGAACTGACTGGCTTGGCTTCTGGTGCTAGGCATGGACTCTAACCAGGTGACCACCCTCAGGAGATCAGTGGCAGATTTTGTTAGCCGCTGTTTCCTGTACTGGCCAGGCCAGGGGGTTGTCTGGCTTGCCATTATTGCCATTATTATCCCAAGACAGGCTGACTTTACGAAGACTCAACGATAATAACTTCCTAAAATACACAGCCATGGCCATGCTTCCTCTCAGCCCCCTTCTATCTCTGTCACTCCTGCCTGTGCCTTCTTCCACGTAGTGCCAGCATGGTCCTGACACCACCCAGTTCTGCTGATGGCAAGCAGTGTCCATCTGGTGAAAGCAAAAGGCAGAGTAGGACTGCACCAGGCCAGGTGGGACCTGCAGAATCAGTGTATCCATCCCAGTAGTCATGAGGCAGGATTTAGGACAAAGTCCAGGTTCAGTGACTGGGCATTAAACAGAAACAGAGACCCCCCCAAATCGCTTCTCAGACTCATCTTATGAAAAAACCATGACTAAGACAGGGGTAGAGCCTAGAACACCTCTTTCTCGGCTTTAATTATGTCCTTCAAGACTAACTTCACCTAAGAAGCCTTTCCTAACCTCTGCAGCCCACAACCATCTCCACCCTGAATGACTCCACAGAAGGTGTCTTATGTCAGGAGCCTTTGGGTCCTTGATCAGCCCCTATTGCTACTGCTGTGGTACATGCCTATATCATTTCTTTTTGTTTCCATCCTTAATGGAGGCCACAAAAAATGTTTTATGTAAGTTAAAAAGGGGTCGCTTGTCACTTCGTCTCTCTGGAACATGGCTGGCAATATAGCAGGAATCTAATCCAATCTAATCCAGAGGCCGACTGCGATGTAGAAAGGGGCAGATGTTGGAGTTAGGCAGTCCCGAGTTCAATCCTGACCTTGCCACTTAAAAGGTGTGCCCCTCATCAAGCTACTTTGCCGAACTGACGCAGGAACAGAAAACCAAACACCGCGTGTTCTCACTCATAGGCAGGTGTTGAACAATGAGAACACGTGGACACAGGGAGGGGAGCATCATACACTGGGGTCAGTGGGGAGGGGGGCTAAGAGTGGGAAAGTGGGGGGTAGGGAGGCTGGGAGGGATGACATGGGGAGAAATGCCAGTTACAAGTGACGGGGGTGGGGGGTGACGTAGGAAGCAAACCACCTTGCTAAGTATGTACCTACACATGATCAACATATGTACCCCCAGAACCTAAAGTACAAAAAAAACACCCCAGCTCTGAGCTTGTTAAGCTTGTTTAAAACAAAGTTACTTTGAGGAAGAAGAAAAGAAAACAACAAGCTACTTCGCCCCCTGAGCTTCCTGAGATGGGGGCAGTTGCACCCACTCAAGTAATTCTTGGAGATTAGAGGTCAATAATTGAAATGGTTTGGATATTTGCCCCCTCCAGATCTCATGCTGAATTGTGATTCCCAATGTTAGAGGTGGGGCCTGGTAGGAGGTGTCTGGGTGGTGGGAGTGGATCTCTCATGCGTGGCTTGGTGCCCTCCCCATGTTAACAAGTGCGTTCTCACTGTTAGTCCACAGGAGAGCTTCTTGTTTAAAGGAGCTTGGCGCTTCCTCCTCACACTCTCTCATTCATCACGTCATGCTACCTGCTCTCCCTTGGCCTTCCACCATGGGGGTAAGCTTCCAGAGGCCTCACTAGAAGCAAAAGTCAGGTGCCATGCTTCCTGTACAGCCTGCAGAACTATGAGACAAAATAAACCCCTTGTTTTATAAACCATCCAACCTCAAGTATTCCTTTACAGCAATGCAAATAAACTAACACAACAATAAAAGGGTCTAGGTTGCCTAGACAGGGGTTCTCAAAGGGTGGCCCCTGGACCATCAGCATCACCTGGAAACTTGCTACAAATGCACTTTACCTGCCTTTCCTCACATGCACTGAATCAAAAACCCTGAGGCTGGTTCCCAGAAACCTGCATTTTAACACGGCCTCTGGATGATGTTAATGCATCTGAAGTTTGAGACCTTTCTGTAGGCTCTAAGTACATGCCACTGTGGCCTCCTTCCAAATTCAGAGACAAAGAAATGACCTTCATCTCCACTGGGTTTCAGATATAGAACTGAAGTAAAGGTGGCCAGTGTCCCTACAAGTCATAACATAACCAAGATCATTTGGGACACATCACTGGACAAAGTAGTGCAGTTCCATTGACTTAACCATAGGCCAAAAACACATCTGATTCAATCCAGTCCAATAAGAATTTGAGTGGTTGCTGTTACACAGAGTAATGAACTCACCTTAAAAGCAGGCGCTCAATATACACTGACAGAGTCAGATCAAATTAAATATGGGCTGCTACATATATTTCTTTAGCTGCGGTTCCCCCTGAAGCAGCAGTTTTCAGCCCTGGCTGCACAGTGGAACTACCTGGGAGCTTTGAAAAATCCAGATGCCCAGGCTGCACATCAGACAGATGACATCAGCACCTCTGCAGAGAAGGTGAGATGCCGGCATGAAGAGTTTTTAAAACTCAGATGATTCCAGTGTGCAGCCCAAGGCTGTGAACTATTGAACCATGTGGATTCACCTGCAATGCAGTGGACCCTCAGGCAGGCAGGACAGCCCAGCCCCAGCCATTCTCATTGCAGAGGCATGAAGCTGGCTCATTAGCTCAGTCACTTAGACTTCATCAAAACCTTCAGAGAAAGGAAGGGCAAATATTATGATTTCAATTTTGTGAATTAAAAAGATAAGATTGCCACCTGAGATGCCAAGAAATGCTTAGTAGCTTGCATAAGCTATACGGAGGCCAGGCATTGAGCTGAGATTGGACCCCTGGCCCTGGTTCTCTGCAACGCAAGTTCACTCTACTGCAACATGTTCTGTCTCTCTTTGGCCTAGAATGCTGCCAAATACTGTGCACCTACCACGTGCTAGGTACTTGACATCATCCCTCATGTTTAGCAACCACGCTGCCAGAGAGGCACAATTACTCATATTTTTATTAAAAAAAACAAAGTCCAGGTGATGGAAATTATTAACTTGCTCAATAGCACATTGATAGTACATTATGAAGCTGGAGTTGGACCTGGATCTTTCTTTGGTCTAAATACCATATTCTTTCCACTGCATTACACTGCCTTTCCTGAAGAAAGAATGTGAGAAAATGCTGACACCGCCTCTTAAAAATAGAGCTTGATTTGGAGACATCACGACTAAGTATCTTAACACTAGAAAGGGGCTCATCTTCTGCCACTCACTTTGCACGTTTCTCCCTCTTTTCTAGAAGGTCTGGCTCAACCAGGAGCAGAGGAGAACCTCAGAGGTCACATTGACCTTGGTGAGTGTAGTGGGTAACTTAGGCATGGAAAATGGCTCAATGCAAAAGCCACTGAGAGGGTGTCCATGTGCTTTCCAGGGCCACCAAACTCCAAGACAAGACGCTAACATGTCTTCTGATTCTTAGTGAGTTTGTCCTTCCGATTTGAGGTCAGACTGCGGTTCCCACACCTCCCTGGCTTCCCACAGCCCCAGTACTAAACTCCTTGCCAACTGTGCTACCTCCAGATCTCTGGAATGTGGACCTACCTCAGGTGGACTCCAACCCAGGAAGGATGCTTTTCCCCAAGCACCGGCCTGGTGGCTGGATGGGGTTCCTATTTTGCTGGCCCTGGTTCAGCAGGTAAAAACCAGAGGTGAACAGACACAGAAAGAGACCCATGGAAAACAGTGCTGTGAAGGCAGCAAAGCTTTTTTTTTTTTTTTTTTTTTTTTTTTCCATTTTTAACCTGTCCCTGTATCTTTTGGCAAGGTACTTTGCCCTTCTTTTGAGCACGTGAGCCACAGGAGAAATACGCTGTCATTTGGGATATTTTCAATATTCACAGTCCAAACTCTATTATATTGTTAGCTTTTTGGTCTTGTGGAGAGATGTCATGTCTCAAATGGCATTTACCTTCAAGCAAGGGTAAATAATTTAGGGAAAGGAGGCTCCTTATTAAAGAGGTCCCTCACATGCTGCACTGACCGTTACGGTTCTGTACATGAATATGTGTATGTCCTATGGTTCTGTGCATGCCACTCTTTCCTTAGGACTTCTGTTAAGCAAGCAAACAAGCCAACAAAGGTCCTATTGTAATAGGAAAGGCAAAAGGATTTGGAATCACGTGGACTGGATTTAAATTCAAACCCTGATGCTGCTTAACCCTGCACAACTCACACAATCATTCCGACATTGCGTCCTCATCTGAAAGACAGAGGAATACGGAAGCAGTGTCTGCTCCACTGATGCTGTCTGCCTCATGGGGCTGGGTGAGAATTAAGTGAGGAAAGGCTGAGGGAGTGCTTTGTAAACTACAAAGCATTATGTAAATATTAGCACAGTCATAGTAACAGTTACTATTATGTTTCTTTGTGATTTGCAAGTATGCAATGCCAAACACATTCAAATCACATCATTACTACCCCTAACACCTGACAATCCCTGGGCTAGACACAGTCTCTGCCATCAAGAGCCTGGGGACTAGGAGGAAGACATTCATGACTAGAGGACACCAAGTGATATGTGCTAATCTAGTGGCAAAGAAGCACAGAGCAAGAACTATGGGTTCCAGAGGAGAGGTACCTCATCTAGTCTGTGGCCCAAGAAGGCTTCACGGAGGAGGTGATCTTTAAGCTATGTGCAGGATGAATAAGAATGATGCAGGTTGAAAAGCTGGGGATGGCAAGAACTTTCCAGGCAAGAAACAGCATGTGTGAGGAATGTATATAAAAAATAAAAATCCTATATTTTTGTAACTCCAGTAATTTGATATTTCCAAAAGTCCTTAGCCCCCCGCTTCAGTGATTTTATATCGTTGGGATCCTGAGTCCTTTGGGGCTGGGAAAGGAGTAAGACAGAATTCTCTTTGTTCTTGATTACAGGAGTATGGTTCTCTCTTCATAATAAATCAATTGGCAACTCCAGTACCAAGCAAGTCCTAGCACATGGTTAGAAGTTAATAAATACTTGTTGAATAAATATAGCTTCAACCTCCAATACAATCGAGAGACAGCAGGCTATAATTACGATACAACAATCATACAGTATCAAATAGTCCCATATGTTATAGCCATTTCATTTATAAACTGACTTCAGCCATCTCTTTGGTGACCTGCTGTATCCTCGGCCACCCATTCTCCACAGTCATACCTGAAGTTATTTTAACTCAGCTATTTTTTCTCCATCTGTCCACACCACCCCTCCTCACAGCCAAGAGGAGCTGCCATTCACTGATCTCCTGCTCCCTGCCAGGACAATGCTCAGGGGTTCATTGGGTTTTCCCATCCAATTCTCACAACAACTCTGCAAGGCAGTTGAGAGTCGCCATGTTTTACAGATGAAGATGCTAAAGCTTAGAGGGGCCAAGTGAGTCTTCTGAAGTCACATAGATGGCTAACAAAAACAGCATCAAGATTCCAGCTCAAGTACCTCTGACCCCAAAACCTGTGTTCTTAAAAACACTTTGGGTCAAGTTTCCACCTGGATTGAAATCAAGGAACATGATCAGAGACTGAATAACAATAGTAACAACAAAAATAGCTACTATATATTGAATGTCACAGCTATCATTGACAAAGCACAGTACTAATTTTCATCTTAATCCATAGGATAATTCCTTCAAGAGAAATACCACTGTGTCCATTTCACAGATATGGCTCTTAAAGTTCAGAAAGGTTAAGTGACTTTCTCTAGGACACAGCTATCAAGTTGTGGAGTTACGTTTGCCTAATTTCACAGGGTCCTCTAACCACAAAACCACATTACTGCCAGGTACAAATATGGCAAGAATCAAGGGTGAGATTTGCCAATGCTCATCAATAGAAATCCAAGATCGTCTAAGGGAACAATGACTAAGGGTGATATGTATTTTCAATTATTAGAGCACTGTTATCCACCCAAATCATTTCAGGGCAGCTGTGACTGAAAGGCATAATCAGCCTCACTCTATTTAATAAGCTCTGAAGGAACTGCTCATTAAGAATTAAAGTGACCCTCACTCTGCCTTTCGGGATCTGTAATCCTCAAATATTCTTAAGTCCAAGATAAATAATGGCTTACTCATATTAATGCTCCAAGATAGCGATCTAAATCTCCTAAGTGTATATCTGCATTCATCAATGCCCTCGAGACGAACAGCAGAAATATAACTTAGTTTGGGGTTACAAGACTTTAGAGATTAGTGTTTAAGCCAGATTCCTAAAATGGAGTGGATCTGGACAGGAAGAGACTCTCGCAACAAAGGCACCCCTCAAAAAAAATCATAGTTGAGCCATATACTCCGACCTCAGCTTATAAAAGGTTTCCACCAGATCAGTGTCTCCATTTGCCAAGGAGCCAATGCTATTGTTCCTTGTGTTGTCGGGGGTTCCTCTATGGCTCTACTCTCAGCGTATGAAAGGCAGAGGGCCATGAGCTGTCTGAATGGCTCTGTAAAATCTGCTCTTATTTTCCTCCTTCAGCTGCTTCTCCTTGATGTTCCTAGAAGTGTAGGTGCTCATGGGTTTCTTCTATCCATACTAGTTTGTGTGTAGAGACTATGAGAAAATAAACACAACAGAAATGACGTATTGAGTCAACCATATTCTCCATTTAGCTCCATGTTCGATCTGTGGAGATAAATACTAAGATCACACTGAGAAAAAGTGTGATAGAAACTTGCCAGGGCTTCCCAAGGTGTCAACCACAACAAGGAAGAGGGTGCTATTTGGGACATCAAAAGAATTCCAGAATCAATAAGTTTGGGAAACACAGAAGGAAACAAAATTAAATAGGTATTTTTACTAAGGTATGAAAGTCTTTGATATGCAAATGTATATTGTAAAATTCCATGGAATGACTGTAATACTCAGCATATCATATATACATATGTATATATACACATATATACATATAGGTACATACGTATGTATATGTACATATATACATATGTACATACATATGTATATGTGTATATGTATACATATGTATATATACATACATATATATGTGTGTATATATACAAAGGAAACAAAATTAAACAGGTATCTTTACTAAGGTATGAAAGTCTTTGATATGCAAATGTGTTTTGTATAATTCCATGGAATGACTGTAATACCCAGCATATCATATATATATGTATACATACATATATACAATATATAATATACATACACATACGTATATATAATATATATAATACCCAGCATATCATATATATGTATACACATTTACGTGTTATATATATGTATACATATATGTATACAACACATATATGTATACATATATAACACGTATCTATGTATACATATCTATATATAATATATATATATATATATATAGAGAGAGAGAGAGAGAGAGAGAGAGAGAGAGAGAGAGGGAGGGAGGGAGGGAGGGAGGGGCATCACCCTGGACTACTGTTATGTGAAACATCCTTTTAAAAATACTAGGTAAATCTTGTTTGAAAATGTTTTTGTTTGCAAAGTGAACAATATCCAGGGGCAAGGAATTTCATGTGCTCTATATTCTAAAATGTTCTTATAGTCACCTTTCCAACCTTCTTTTAACAAGCCAGCTTAGGTAATTCTTCACAAGCCATCATTTGGGGGTTGCTGCATGTATTTTGAAGCTTTTGATGAATATGATGTTCCCTGATGGATTAGTGGAATGACAGCTCATGCATCTTGGCCACTAAGTGACAGCTGCTCCCTCCACCTTCTCCTTCCCCCAGCCCAGCTTCACACTGATGATCAGCATTGTATGGTGTATTACCTGGTGGTCTCTATGCTGTGTTGAGAGAAATCGTAAAGAGGACCCTCAGAAAATATCAAGTTATCCTCTTTTAAGCTGATACCCACTCCCTATGTCCAAAGAGGCTCGATTAAAACCCAAAATTTCTCAGCTTTGGCACAGGCTGTTTCTATGGAAACATTATTTTATGGGTAACATCTTAATTTAGTTCTGTAGACTGCTTGGAGGGCCTTATGAGCCCCACACATGGTTGCTCTCCCCAAGAAGTCAGCTGAGTGGGGTGGGGGTTGGAGATTAGTCACAACGTGTAGAGAAGAGTTGCTGTGTCTGATGTCACCTGGAGAGCAGAGACTCGAGCAAGCAAGGGAAGGACAGACTTGGGCAGCAGAGAGCTCTGTAACTGCAGTGGAAAGATTTCTTCTATGTCCAGAAGGAAAATATCCAAACTTAGAGAATGAACACATAAGTAAGGGGGAGAGGAGAGATAAGGGCATCTTCAGTGCTTACCACTATATGATAAATTGATAAATAAGGAAACAGATTCAGAGGAGATCCCACAAGTAAATGACGATGGAGTTGGGACTCCAAGTCAGGTGAGCGTCAGCTTTAATTTCAAGTCAGTCACTCATTGTACTCTAAATACAACCAGTTCCCTAAGGATCACGAACAGGAGGGAGGAGATATTCCATCCAAGCACTGACTTCTCAAGGTCCAAAAGGCAGCCAGATGTGACTATTGCCTACACGGTGGACTGTGGCTATTCAAGTAAGAAAGTCACTACTCTCTTATTTCCAGAGAGAATAGCAACTTCAAAACTACACAGAGCCTGACTCTGCAGTAGAATTACAGCAAGGTTCTCCACGCTCAGGCTATTGCTGAGGGGAGAATTGTTTTATCTTCTTGATCTGCGTGGGGAGACTAAGTTGGTTTACAAAATATTTTTGGTTTTGCTGCCCTGCACTGAGTACCCTGCATGAAGTACATTTATTCCTGCCTCCCAAGCTATTCCAGTACTACGTAATGTGGCGGACCTCCCAGAAACACGACCTGTGAATGCTCTTAAGACTGGCAACGAGGGCAGTCTCCTGGCTCCCCGACCTCTGCCATTATTCAGGAGTTGGCCTTCAGATGTTGTAGGAGGCATCTGGGCCTTCCCAAAATCATCTTGCATGCATCCACCCAGTCCCTTGGTTATGGATTTACCAAGTGCCAACTGCTTCCAGGTTTCTCTGCAGATACTTTACATACAAACACAAGTAGCCTGAGCATGGAGAACCTTGCTGTCATTCATTCTAAAATCAGGCCTCTATGTAGTTTCATAGTCAATAGAGGCTGATGTGGTTTGGATATTCATCCTCTCCAAATCTCATATTGAAATGTGATCCCTATTGTTGGAGGTGGGCCCTAATAGGTGTTTGGATCGTGGAGGCGGATCCCTCATGAATGGCTCAGTCCCCTCTACACGGTAATGAGTGAGTTCTAACTCTGTTAGCTCACATGAAAGCTGGTTGTTTAAAGAAGCCTGGCACCTCTCCCTCTCTCCATTCCTTTCCCACCATGTGACACATCTACACCCACTTCAACTTCTGCTATGAGCAAAAGCTTCCTGAGGGCTCCACAGAAGCTGAACAGATGCTGATGACATGTTTGTATAGCCTGCTGAACCATGAACCAAATAAATCTCTTAAAAAAATAAATTATCCACTCTTGGGCATTCCTTTATAGCAATGTAAAACAGATTATCACCACGTCCACTCCATTTAGCAAGCATTCTATGAGCATACCCCATCTCTATGTAAAAATCCTTTAAAATGAAGGCATTTTCCAAAGACATTGAAAACATATTTCAATACAATACCTTAACACAATAAATCCCTGGAATGGAGTAAGGGAGTAGATTTTGCCATTTTCACAAGAACACAGATATAATTACAAGGAAGTAATTATTCACTAGCTGTGGACATTAGTTGAGTTTCTCTTTCAAGAACTGTTTTGAATTACCTTTGCTATTAACTATGTATTTCAACTTTAAGAAATCTAAAACTGTTTTAAAAGAATTCACTTCTCTAGAGCACCTATTTTGTGCTAGACTTTCACATGTCATTTCATTTAATCCTCATGACAACCCTACTACATTCAACTTTCAGGCAGAAAACTGATTGATATACTAAATATACTAGGATATACTAAACAACTCTTCATTTCTAGAAAGTGGCAGAGCCTGGACAAAAAAAATGAGCCCACCAAAGCCCATAGTCCATGTACTTTCTCCTACCTCACCCCTTCTTTCCTCTACATCTTGTAGGGCAGGAGAATTGTTTTATCTTCTTATCCTACATGGGGAGACTAAGTTAGTTTACAAAACATATTTGGAAGATTTATGTATTCTAAGTGAAGTTACTAGTATTAATTGAAAAAAATAAGGAAGTGCATATGGATCTATTTTTATTCACCTTCAAACACACAAAAAAATAATTAATTATTTAAGTACTCTCAGTAAAATCATAGAAATCAGAAGAAGGCATTTCCTCTTAAAGTGAGGAGTCTTTTACATTCTTTCCTCCTGTTAAACTTCAAATCAAAATGAGTTATGTGAGTCTGCCATGCAGAATAGCGATATGTATCATAATTGCAGCTCTCCATGTGAGCTATCTATCAGAAACCTTAATGTAATTGCCAGACTGAATCCTAATTCATCTCTGAGAGAAGCTTATTACTTTGGGGGGTGTTGTATCACCTGCTTTTAAATCACACACAAGTATAGCTGCAATGATCTATTTAGTCTTCAATGTTTTAAACATCGCTGCTTGTGTCTACATTAATTCCCCGTCTGCCAGCCAGTTCAGACAAGATCCTGGTCAATTGTGGGGCAGTTTTAGTCCTCTCTCAGTGCTAAGCATTCCCCTTCTGTATCTTTTCTTCCAAGCCATTCTCCTCTCCACAGCTGCCAGAAAGAGCTCCCTAAAGCACAAATCTGTCTGTCTGTGCCATGCTTTGTTGAAAAGTTGTGGGAGTCTCCCTGTCACTATCAGGACATGAGGCCTCTCATGATTCAGCCACCTGACTGTCCTGCCTCCTCTCACACCACCACCATGTTCAAGTAGAAGCTAGAAATCAGCCAAAGTAGGTCTGCCTGTTGCCACCAAGGGGCTGTGGATATTCATTCTAAATGTGAACTATGAACTTGACAATGTCTTTCAGAATACAGAAGGGACAGAAATATAAAAGTCATGATAGAGAAAATAATAAATACAGAAGATTGCAAATATTCAGCATATGCATAATTTGTATTCCAGAAGAAAGCAAGAACACAGAGCATGTTCTATAGAAGCAACAAATAAACACATAAGAAGAAATTTGCTGAGCCAAAAAAATGGCCTAAGAGAATTACTACATTAAAAAATTAAAAGAAACTCTCTTTCTAACCTTCTTCAGAATTTTGGATTTGAAAGAATTTTAAAAATGACATCATTAGAATCCAAGCAGAAATTATAAAGTGGGTTTACTGCCAAAGAAATAAAGTCCAGCTTTTTTTTTTTTTTGGTATACTAAATGCCATGACACACATCTATCAAGTTTTGAGGGACGAAGTGGTTATGACCCAATGGAAGTGTGACAAGCTGTTCTTCATTTTTGAAGGCCATCGAAAGATCATTTTCAATCCTTAAACATTCAGAAAGCATGGCCCATATCAGGGCCTATCAGCTTTTCCTGGTGTTGTATGGAAAGGGATCCAGGGGAATAAACTCAGTCCAGCGAAATCAAAGAGAAGCAAAATTAAGAGCTCAGGAACAGGAAACTATGGTATAAAGCATTGTCAGTGCTGAAGCCAGTTAAACACGGGGTCCAAGCATTGCTTTGAGTTGGGTTTTAAAATCGCAAATGTCAAGACTTCTAGAAAACAAAGATGCAAAACATATCACAAGAATCTACACATAGAAAAGCATAGCCACCTCCTTCCCCTGAGAAAGCCTCCAGGACCCTTCAGGTTGGGCCAGGACCCTCATCTTTCCTCCAAGTCCCCTGTGCTTCTCCCCATAAAGTACCTATCTCAATGCTGCACATTCAATTTGTTTCACGTTTTCTTTGCCATTAGAAGAATGTGAGCCTCTAAGGAGCAGGGGCTCTTGTATGTGCATCTTCCCCTGCCATCGAGTTTGTAACTGTAAATGTTCGTTGAGAGAATGAATGAGGAAAAGCATGAATGTTCCTTCACTGTCCCCCAGTCAAACTTTCCTAAAGGCATGACCTCTGATTCCTCAGGCAAAATTTCCAGGAGGGTTTCCTGGAATGTGCATTTAATACCGACTCTGAGCATCGTGAAGGTTCCCATAACATCTCCTTAAGCAAACAGCTGTGTGCATGTTACAACAGTCTTATTCCAAAGTGGTTGAAGAGGGCCCCCTGAGGACTGTCATTTTTGCCACAACTAAGTTTGCTATTGCCATTCCCACAAGGCATAGGAAGGAACTCATAGAGGTCATGGAACTTTCCAAATTCACAGGGTGCAGAATGAAGCTAGAGCCTCACTGTATCTCCATGACCGTGAAGCTCCCACTCTGTCCCCACTTTCTGGCCCCAGCCCTCCTCCAAGTTTGGAAACAGTGTTAGAGACTGTCACATCATGACATGCAGGAGTTTTATCTCCTGAATGTCAGCAGGCCAAACTGGGTATCCATGCCACCAGCACCTTGCTAAAGCTGCTCAGTATGCTGCAGACAGAACTTGTTCACTGTACATTAGGCAGTTTAGTTTACCAGGAGAACGCTGTATCCCTTTGATGAATGGGGTCCCAGTTGCATTTACATGAGAGTGGGATTGGAGAGAGGGCTTCCTATGTGCGATAAGGGGCTCCACGATGCATCACTCACTGTGTCAGCAAGCACAAGTCAGGGGTAATGAATGGAACTCCAAGAAAAAGGGGTCTTGGTGGCTCCAAGCTTCAACACACCAGGCCCAGCTGATCTGGTGCCTGATTAGTAGTTCAAGAACACCAGCTCGCTCAAGTTCCAGTCCCCAGTACATGCATTCATTTGTCAACAATTCACTAAGCATCCTGAGTGAACCAAGGGATTGCTAGATGCTGCAGAGACAGAAGGAAGATACAGTTCTTGTCTTTAACCTACCATCTAATACTGAGAACATCAATTATTGAGCACATACTGTGTGCTAGACACTTTGCATGTAGTGTTTTGTTGACTTTTCACCACTTCCCTATGGGGTAGGTATAATCCTCATTTAAAGAATGGGAAACCTAAAACCAAGAAAGATTGATTAACCATTCCCAAATCATCACAAGTAATTAATAAAAGAAGCTAGGTTTGAACTTAGGTCCACCTGACCTTAGAGTCCTGGCTAGTAATTTTTCTGCAGCTGCATGGACCATAGAAGCTACTGACAAGGAGTACCTACAATGTGTCAGACATTATTCCTGCTTTGTCTCTCTGTATTTCCATCACCAAGTACAGACATCAGATCTCCCTGAGCTGCTTTTGTAGCTTCTTATGAGCCTACAATGAGTTTGAAATAAAAGTCACAAAAATAAGTGGTAGGAATCAAATCATTCTGATAAACACTTACTAAACTGGGTCAGCTCTATGCCGACATCCGGGGAAATGGAGGAGATGGCCACTCAGTTTCCAGGAGCTGAGGATTACAAGTTTTTATATTTACTAAGATTTGCATCCCCTAAAATGTTCACACTCCTGATCTCCTAACTGTTGAAACACTATCGACTCTTCCCCACTGAGAATGTAACTATGCACCATGTCTGCATCTCTGGTTACCTCATATGTTAATCTTACATCATCCACTCAGCTCTGCTCACCTCTGCTGTCAAGGCCTCCCAACCAGACAGCACCCACTGGCCTCTCCAGATCCACCTTCCCTTCTTCACCCAGTTCTGTGCCCTGGAGGCCACAGGGACCCCATCAGTGAGCTCTCTTGCCTGCCCTCTCCTGGCTGAGTTCAGCAATGGAGAACACTGCAGCCACTGAAGGAAGAGGAGAGGGGCGTTGGGGTGTTTGCTCACTGAAAACTCTTCCAGTAGGATCACTGTCATGTGGCTGATCCCCTCCATCAAAAGGAAGGTCACACTTCAGTCAGGGAGGCCTCCAGGCCCAGTTTATTTTCAGGTTTCCTAATGATTCCCTCCCCTTTAGACCTACAGGTGATCACTTCTCCCCACTACGTCTGGCCTCAGAGTATCACACTACCTCTTGTAGTTTATAATATCCTGCCCACAGTTTTGTAAATAATCCTTTACAAACCTCTCCTCACACTACCTAACTTGAATGTGCCATCTGTTTCCTGCCAGGCTGCTGTCTGATAGCATCTTTGGGAGAAGAAACCATATTTAATGCTTTGTTTCATTAACTATGGAATCAACTACAAAGCAGAGTCAGGCCCACAGTGGGTGGAAATCGCCTGATTAGGTATCTCCTCCCTTGCCCAAGAGTTGGGCTTAATTTTTTCCTTTTTCTTTTTCCGTTTTTTCTTTTGCAAATGGAATTCCATTTTAATTGGGAGAGTTCAGTATTTCCTATTTAGGGGACATGGGTCTCTTAGGAAATCTGATGAAAGCTCAACCTAGAAAAATATAGAAATGCATCTTTTCATAAACACTAACATACATTTCCAAGTAGTTCCTAAACCATAGGTTAAGAATCCCTACAATGAATTCATTACCTGTTAGAACAAAAAATCCTATCATGGTGAGAATACTTGCTTCCTAATTCTGAGATACGGTCAGTGTTAAAGGCTTTATTATTACTATGTTTATTTAAATAAGGATGGCACTTACATTTACAAATCACTGTGGTATTGCTAGGGTTTGGTCTGAAACACAAGAATTCTAGAGGCTCATACATAACATAGGGGAAAAATAGTAACAGGACTACATCTAGCCCTTGTTCTGTCTCCAGCCCTGTTCTACCTACTTGGCATATATTAACTCATTTAAAGCCCACAACCCCATGAGGTCAGTCCTATTCTTATTCCAGTCTATACTCCTGAAGCCTTTGAGATTAGCCTGGCTACCTCTGTCCATAAAGGTCAGGAAATCACTTTTTAATTAACTAGGAAGGGTCCAAGAGCTGTGATTCCTGATGGCCCCCTCATCCCAACTTCCATTATACCTTTTTCTGAGCATTGTCATTTGGCTCAGCTATCAGCACTCCAGTCACCTGTTGCGTACCGCCCCTGCCATCAGACCAGTGGTTTTCAACATCTTTCCCATTGTGGCATACTTGATCCAGAAGGCAGACTGCAGCATATTAGTAATCGTAATCAAAACTAAAATATACTAAGATTTTCTTATGTACGGCGCTAGGCCTATTCTTAGAATTTTATATCCTCTATATATCAGCTGGGCCTCACGACAATTCTGTCACTGTCATGAAGTGTTGTTATTCCTATCTTACAGGTGAGAAAGTAGAGGCTCAGGGAGGTTAAGCAATTCGCCCCAGGTCAAATGCCTAATAAATAGTGGATCTGGGATCTGCAGCCTGGCAGCAATGCAGATTGTTACTATCTTTCAGGGTAAAGAAGATGTTGTTGGGGGCAGTCCCTCAAATTTCAACTGGTTGGCCCTAAAATCATCTATTTCTCCCATACTTTAGAGAGTATTCTAGTATGCAAGTGAGGAGGAATGACATTATAGTGATAACCTTGAACTTGCTTTCACTTCTTTTGAAGTTAACATTTTGCTAATTACATTAACTATTGTCAGGAACACAGTACTTGGAACCCACCCCATGATGGGTTCCAGCCAACTAGTGTGCCTTTACACAGTGAGTGGGCCTACTATGATGGACATGGTTCAGATGTCACCATCCCTGTGTCTTTGGCACCCAGTCTACACCCTGGCACAATTCACACTCTCAGTGAACATTTAAATGAATGCATACAAAGGTGCTTGAAAGAATAAAGCTGAAAAAGATAGCCCTCAAGTCTTCAAGACACAGGTCATTAGAAAAATGTTGACCAAAGGGAGAAGCAAGTGATGGAGACCATACTAGCCTGTGTCTCCCTTTACGTCACCCAATATCCCACCCTGATCCTCAAACTCATATGCTCAGCCCTCTGGAACTTGGAGATTATCAAACCAAATTCACCTCTAGCCTCAGTCTCAGCTTTGTAAAGTTCCTTCACAATCTTATTCTAATGGAAACCTAGAGGTCTCTTAGGGTTTTTTGTTTGTTTGTTTGTTTTGTTTTGTTTTGGTACAAGTATGTGCAAAACTCTTCTAGGAATAGAGGCTAATTTATTACATGTCAGAGTTTGGAGGTGGGGAAGTATTCTTCTGGATCCCCACTGCCACTTCCACACCTTTTCATGCCTTTTTCATTCTCAAACTCCAGCTCTTTTGAGGTATATTATCACACTGCTGCCGTCTGCCTACTTCCCAGTCACCCCCACCCTGCCATTCACCAAGCACTTTACCTTCTTCCCCATCACCACTCCTGTTTTGATTTTGGCAGATTTAAACATCCATGAGAATGTACTCTCCATACCCATAGCCTCTCAGTTCCTTGCCTTTCTCAACCCAATGATCTCTCTTCTCCTCCCACCTTGGGGCCCCACTCCCAAGACAATACGTCGTCACCAACCACGGAACCATCCCCATGTTTCTCTTGCAAGCATTCATTTCCGACCAGCACCTCCTATCCCCTCCTCTCATTCACTCTAGTATAAACACACTGACAATCCCTTGATCCCCTCCTTCCGGGCCCTCCAGCTCCTTGCCTCAATGACACTTTCACTTCCTTCCTGTCTCATTTCATCCTTTTTCAGCTTAGCCCAGCAGGTAGTGCTTCCTTCCAAAGCTGCTTCACTCCCTTGGCTTGTGCTCTTTATCCTTCCTTCTCTCCAACCATTACTGCAATCCTAGTCCCCTTTTCAGAGTCTGCACTTACATAAATGTGTCTGGAGAACAAGTAAACAGTGCTGATGAGGCTCAATCTATATGGTTGAACCCAAATCTCAAGTGGGTACTCAGCACTGCAGACAACCCTACTATATTTCGCCAGTAAATTCGCTGTCTCATTCCCCATGTGATTAGTTCCCACCTTCCTCTCTATTTAAAACACCCCACTCCCTCCCCACTCCTCTCAGCTGGTACCTTCAGCTCGTCCTTCATTTTAAAAAACAGAGGAAATCAAGGAGCCCCTCCTATTCCCATCTCCAACTCACTGGTGCTGTTCTCATGTACTCTGCCGCCCCACTCTATCTTGGTAGAAACCTGCCTCCTCCTCATGCCCACCCCGCTACTTGTGTCCTGGATGTGTCCCGTGTGCCCTCATTTTGTCCATTTGTGGACTTTGCTCCTGTAACTGCCCTCTCTCTTCTGGATGGTCAACATTTTTCTCACATGTAAGCATGCCTTAAAATGGACTCTGACACACCCCACCCTACAGTTTCACTCCCCTCTTCAGCAGCTACACCATTTTCATGCTCCTATTCACTGCAACCTTGCTCAAAAGAGTTAACAACACCCATGGTTATCACTTTCTCTCCCCTCATCCTGCCTCAGCCCTCTGAAGTTGGGCTCTGTCCCTCCCATTCCACTGAGACCCACCATGGTCACAAATCACCTGTGTCCCACTAAATCTAAATTTTCAGGCCTCATCTCACTCAACTGCTGCAAGGATCACTCTGGCTCTCTTGAAACATTGTGTTCTCCAGGCTTCTATGTCACCACAGTCACTTGGTTTCCTGTCTCCTTAGTTGCCCCCCCGCCTTCCTTGGACTCACTGTTGGCCAAAGACTTTGTCCTCATCCCTGTTCACTAACTGCACTCACTTTCTGCACGTTCTCATCCTGCACTAAAACTTCACATATCTTCTATCTGCTGATGATGCCACCGTTTCATTCCCAGGCCTGAATTTTCCCCTAAGATTAAGATCTGAATATTTAACTGCTGAACTGCCATCTCCACTTGGCCGTCTCATGGACATCTCAACAACTCAGAACAGGACCCCTGATTGCTGCCCCCATACCTCCTCCTGGTCCAATCTTCCTCATCCTGGTTATTGGCACTGCTATCCATTCAGTGCAACCGGCCAAACACAGGGGAGTTATCTTTAACCTTTAGCACTGCCTGAAAATCTCATTCATCAGTAAGCCCAACGGCTCTTCTGTCAAAATTTTCTTACAAATTCATTCACTTCTCACCACCTCCCATCACTTTTACCCTAGGGCAAGTTGGTATCATCTTTTGCCTATTTTACTTCATTAGACAACAACTGCTCTCCCTGCTTTCACCACTGCCGGTTACAGCTCAGCCCCTCTGCAGCAGTCCACAAACAACCCTGTGGATTCACATGGTAATACTAAATACAATTCAGCTGTTAGGAGACTGACTTTGATCTTAGCCCTGCTTTCCTCTCCAGCTCATTGCCTACCCATCCCCAATCACTGAACAGCCATACTAGGCTTTTGTTTTTCAATGCACTCAATTAGTTTCCACCCAGAGTCTTTGCATGTGCTTTTCCTCTCCCTGGGATGCGATTTTCACATCTCTTCACCATTGGCATCTTAGCACTCAGATTTTAGCTCAAGTACCACCTCCTTAGAGATGCCTCTCCTGGCCACCTCGATAAAGTAGCCAACCACTCCTGGTGGCTCTCTTCCCTACTTATTTACTTTCTTCATAGCACTTATTTATTTCACAAACAGAAAGTGCTCTCCATGTTCCAAGCACTGTTGTATGTTACAAATATTAAACGGTCAAACTTCATACTAATCATATGAGATTGGGTCTGTTGGCATTCACATTTTGTAGATAAGTAAACTGAGGCACAGAGATTCAATAGCTTGCCAATGATCCCACAGCTGGCATGTGTCAGGGCCAGAATTAGTACTCAGGTGAAATGTGACATTCACATTTTACAGGTAAGTGAACTGAGGCACAGAGGTTAAGTGATGTGCCAAAGATCCCACAGCTGGCATATGTCAGGGCTAGGATTAGTACTCAGGTGAAAGTATTAGTGTATGCCTTCTAAGAGCTTTTTTTGGTGGGGCAGTGATACTGAAGAGAAGTTGTTAGCATAGGAGTGAAGGGGTTAGAGATGCCTTATGCTGGGATTAGGAGTGACTCCAAGACTTGCTGTATGACCTTGAGCAGAGCCCTCTCTTGTCTAGGCTTCAGTTCCTCTATTGAGGAAATGAGGACTTTAGACTTTATTATTCCCATTAGTCTTTCAAGAATGACCATAATTGCTGGGCAGCTTTTCCATGCTATGAATCAGTTGATGATTTGGGAGCTTTGCTCAGGCACTGTAGACTGAGAATGTTGCCACTTTTAGTAATACCATCACCACCAACACTGCTACAACTGTTTATAATGTATTGAAAATGTTGACATCTGCTTCTGCTTGTTCAGTGTTTCCTAATTTGGCCCTGTGATTAACGTGTGCATCTAATTTTCTCAATTGTCCTTGAGGACTAGACTACCCTCTTTTCTAAATAAAAAAAAAAAAAAAAGAAAGAAAGAAAAAGACAATTGAGACTCAGATTAAGAAAACTGCCCAAGATCACACAGCCAAGAATTGGTAAAATTTTGAGGGAAAGTGAACTGAACCCCTCTTTTCCCCAAATGCCTTCCTCCAGCAGTTCATACTGTTTCTTACATTACTCTTAGCACTTATCACCTCTTTTATGCTTATGTTTTTAAAACTGTCTCTCTCTTCATGCTATAGACTGAGGTCTGCCAGCCCCAAGTTTCTATGTTGAAGCCCTAACCCTTAGTGTGATTTTGTAGACAGGGCTTTTAGGAGATAATTAGGGTTAAATGAAGTTATAAGAGTAGAGTTCTAATCTTATAGGATTAGTGGCTTTATAAATGGAAGAAGATCTCTCTCTCTGCCTCTCTCCCCTCATGTGAATGCACTGAGGAAAGGCCATGTGAGAACACAGCAAGAAGGCAGACATCCACAGGCCAGGATGAGCGGCCTCCCCAGAAACCAACCGTGCTGGCCCTTGATCTTGGACTTTCAGCCTCCAAAACTGAGAAAATAAATTTCAGTAATTTAAGCCACACAGTTTACACCACTTAGTTATGGCAGCCTGAACTGAGACACCCCATTAGAATGAGAGAACCACAAAGGCAAGGATCCCTGTTTCCTTTGACCTGTGAGATGTCCTGCATGCTCTAGAATAGTGCTCGGCATGCAGAGGGACTCCGGGAGGGTTACTGCCTGAGTGACTTCCAAATGTGGCTCCTTCAGTGCTGTGCCCTCCTCTCTGGAAAGCTCATTGCTATGGTCTAAATGTTCACATTCCCTCCAAAATTCATATAGAAACATGATGTCAAATGCAACAGTGTTCATGATGGGGTCTTTGGGAAGTGATTAGGCCATGAGGGCTCTGCCTTCTTGAATGAGATCAATGCCTTATAAAAAGACTAGCGGGGACTAGCCGGGCCCTCTTGCTCTTCCACTCTTCCACCATGGGAAGACATAGTATTCATGCCCCCCGGCCCAGAGGATATAGTAAAAAGGTCTCATTTTGGAAACAAGAAAGCCAACCCTTACTGGACACCAAATCTGCCAGCACCTTCATCTTGGACTTCACAGCCTCCAGAACTGTGAGAAATAAATTCCTATTATTTGAGTTACACAGTCCTATATATTTTGCAATAGCAGCATAAATGGACGAAGACACTCACGAACTAACTCCCTCTCCAAAGCTCCATGACAAGGTTGACAAGCTTTGGCCCAATGGCCACACCCAGCCCATGGCATGTTCTGTATATTTCACAAGCTAAAACTGTGTTTTACGTTTAAAAAGTATCATAAAAGTAAAGGAGAAAGAACAACAAGGTATCTGACAGCAACCATGTAGCCCACAAAGCCTAAAACCTCTGACCCTTTACAGATAAAGTTTGTAGACCCCTACTCTAGGAGACGAAGGTAACAGAAGGCAGGGCCAGAGCTTGGGGGCCTCTGGAGAGCGTGCAGCACCAACTGCTTTGCACCCTCAGGCAGACACTCTCTCCGTGTGCCGTTAATACTGCATTTCCAGCCCATTAAGGGAGCTAATGTGGTACACAGCAGAACGCTCAAGAGGTTTCTTCATGGGAATTTTCTAAGAATCCATTTCTTGGGAGTAAAGGCATTCTTTATTATCTAATAAAATAGTTATGCTGTGAATCAGGAGTCCATGATTCGGCTAACGTGATTCCATTAGTGGTTATCGCCACTCCTCCTCATTTAGCCTCTGTTGTGTACCAAATGTTCTTCCTCTCACATCCATCCACTGCATTTGCTGGCTTTGAAGTTAAGAGGGGCCATCCAGGCTTGCCTCCTCATAAATATCAAACCCGCACAGCTAATAGATTCATACTGTTAAAGATGCACTGACAAGCTCCTGTAGTGCGGGGAGGTGTCCTCTGGCTGCAAAAAAGCATGCTGAAAGCTGGTGTGCACCCATGGAAGCCATAATTGTAGTCAAACCTAAGTGTTTTCTACAGGCAGTGTGAGAAATGTCGCGCTGCAGAACAACAGGAGAGAGAACCATGGCTTGGCTTCGCGCTGCTCCTGATTGGATCAAAACTATAATTAACAATCCTCCCCATGACAGTTGCTTTTTCACTCCCCCTAAAGCTATTACTGGTGTCAACTTCAAATAGCAGGGTTGTTTTTTTCCTCCAATTCAGACTTAATGAGAATTGGTTTTCTCAGGAGGGAAAGTAACATCAAAACAGGCTCTGCCCGTGTTTGCCTATTCTTGTGTTGGCAGTGTGGTTCTCCTCATGCCTATGGAAGACAGGGGTTGTCTTCAGAGCTGGACGTTGCCCTGCTGTGGACAATCCCAATGTTCTCCCTCCCACCAAGCCCATCAAATGGCATCTAAACCAAGCCTCATGCCTCTTCTTGCAGACCAAAGAACCTCTCTTGCAGTAACCTTTTTAAGTCAGGTGGAGTGAGAAGGGGATTGAGGACCTGGTGGAGGTGATGAGGCCCCAGCACCGCCTGGTCCTTGCTTCTGGGACTTGAGGTCCACCTTATTCTTAAACTCCTGCTCTTGTGGCCTCCCTTTTCTCTGCATTCCTGCAAGGAGTTCTACCTAGAGGGAGAGGAAGCTTACTATATGTTGAGTCCATAATCTGTGTTGGGATTTTCACTTTGCGCCTTCAGATCTACTCTCTGCCTTGCTCCGCCACTCTGGGCCTGGGAAGCTGACCTGTCCAGCCAGCAACAGAAAGCTCCCTTGACTCTTGTTTCTGGCTGAATTTGACCATCTAGAAATCCCAGGAAGTTTTTCCCTACACAATACCCATTTCATGTGAGAAGAAATTGGGGTGTTATATCATCCTCTTATCATTCTAGCCCAGGGGTGATACTATCTCACTGTTTCTAGCCCAGAGATACCGCACTGCTTCTTGTGGTTTCCCTAGCCCCTGCCCACACATTTAAAAATATTATTATTCTCAAACTAACTCAACTGACTCCTTTACATGTTTACCAGAGGCTCTGACTCATACAGTGCTTTATCCTGATTTCCCACTAGTAGATGATTCCAAAATACTTAAGGGACATTGGAAATGTGTGTGTACCTGGCCACCAGGGTGTTTTATGGCCAGGGCACAGGGCTGCCTAGTGACCCTCAATGCATGGGACAGAACTCTACAGGGAGAAATTCTCCAGCCCAGGTGGTTGAAAAGAACTCCCACTGGGAACACTTCACAGTCCAATGAGAAAGCCCTGAAGATAGCTGTGCTGTTATGACATAGACAGGCAGATTTTCATCCACAGTTCCTGGATCATAACTCCTAACATCTTTGGGATCTCCAAAGTGTGATGTTTTGTGTGTATTTGTCAGATAAATTCAGAGTGGGGCTGGTTACCAGAAAGGTCAAGGCAGAGGGTTGGAACTTTCAGCCTGACCTCTGGGGAGGAGACAAGAACTGACAAGTTGATCACCAGTGGCCAATGGTTTAATCAATCGTGTTTATGTAATGAAGCCTTCATAAAAACCCAAGAGGACGGAGTTCAGAGAGCTTCCAGACAGATGAACTCATTGAAATTCTTAGAAGGTGCTGTGCTCAGGGAGGGCACAGAAGCTCTGTGCCTTTCCCCATACCTCACCCTACATGTTTCTCTATCTGTATCCTTGGTAAGTAATAACCTTTATAATAAACCAGCAAACATGTTTCTCTAAGTTCTGTGAGCCACTCCAACAAATTAATAGACTCCAAAGAGGGGTTTGTGCAAACTCCAAATTGAAGTGGGTTGAGTCAGAAGTTCCAGAGGCCCAGGGACCTAAGGCTAGTATCTGGGGGTAGGGGGTGGTAGCCTTTCTTGATGACTGAGCCTCCAACCTGTGGAATCTGCTATTATCTCCAAGTAGTGTCAAAACTGAATCGGAAGACACCTAGCTGGCATCCACTGCTTGGGGTGTGAGGACAAGCCTTCACACATTTTGTCCCAGAAGTCTTCTTCTGTGTTGATGATTGTTGTGGTGGTGTAGGAGTGGAGGAATAACATGGCTGGAGAGTTTTTTCTACACAATACCCATTTCATGTGAGAGGAAACTGAGGCTCATGGAGCCTCCACTGGGCACCTAAGTGGCAGCTGAAGACTTTACCTCAAGTGCAGCAGCAAAGACTCCCAAATCAGTGTTCTGAGACTATAAGATGCCTTACTGCTAGCCAGGCACAGTGGTTCATGCCTTAAATCCCAGCCCTTGGGGAGGCTGAAATGGGAGGATCACTTGAGTCCAGGAGTTTGAGACCAGCCTGGGCAACATGGCAAAACCCTGTCTCCACAAAAAGTACAAAAATTAGCCAGGCATAATGATATGCACGCACAGCCCCAGCTACTTGGGAGGTGGAAGGATTGATTGAGCCTGAGAGGTCAAGGCTGCAGTGAGCCATGATCACACCACTGTACTCTAGCCTGGGCAATAGAGCAAGACCCTGCTTCAAAACAAAACAATGGATGTCCTGCTCCCTCCCACACATTCTAACAATTAACTGTGATGTAATTAACGGCTTACATTAACTGAACATGTACTATGTGCTACATGTTTTAGACTCATTCCTTGACTGTGTCTTGTCCGTATATCTTAGCAGCCTAGCCTAAGTAAAGGGAGGAACGAAAACTTCTCTTTCCTTACACGCCTCAGCATCTAAGTGCAGAGCTATAGACAACGAGAGCTCATTACTAATTACTGGTTGACTGTTGACTTGACTCTGGGATCCTGCTGAGTGGGGACATGATGACAGCTCATCTTTTCTGCTTCTAATCTAGAAGAAGGCAGTCTGGAGAAGCTGGCAGTTGAGAGGAAGAAACATGATCATGACCTGTTACAATTTCAAGCTATGACATTCCAACACCCACTTCTGAAGCAGGCATTTTGCCCCTACTGGGGCCCATGTTAGTGGGGAGCTAAGTCCTCTCTCTCTCTCCCTTTCCCTGTGCCCTCCTTGGATCCCACCTGCCTACTCTGCTGTGTTGTTGAGTTTAGTTTTTTTCCAGTATCTGGGGTTTCTCACCCACCGTCAGCCCCACACTTCTACTGTGTCCTGGGAATATTACACCCCCAAGGGGACTGCTAATAAATGAAGTGATAGTAATAACTGCAACCACCACTTGGGGAGCCCCTTCCTATTCCTGACATAACACGGATCCCTGCCTTTGTGGAGAACCTGTCATCCATATTTCAAAGATGGAGAAACTGAGTTTTGAAGAGGTTCAATAACTTGTCCAGTGTCTATAATTCACACCCAGGACTAACTGAAATTGAACTGTGCCCCCCACCTAACCAAGGTGAACTCCCCATCAGAACTCATTCTAAGGCCTTCTATCCCCCAGTCTTTCTACCTGTCTTCCAAGAGAGGTTAGGTTCCAGTTGCACCCACTGACATATGCCCTTTATTGCCCCTTCTAACCATTGTTGACAGCGAAAAAAAACTTGTTTTCTTCAGCCTCATCACTGCTGAGGTCTTCCAGAGCATTCCCCTGGCATGCCTCAGACAGTCCCAGCAGTGATGAGACCAAATCACAAAGCACTGGTTGTCTCTGGAAACGGGAAGTTTCCCCATCTTTCTCCTTGCCCAGATATCCCACTTTTCTTTTCTCTTTCAATTCCAACACATGGCCCATACTGATCTGCTTAGGCAGCCACAACCAAGTACCACAGACTGGTGGCGTAAACACAGTTATTTTCTCATAGGTCTGGAAGCTACAAGTCTGAGAGCCAGGCGTCAGCAGGGTTGGTTTCTTCTGAAGCCTCTCTCTTGGGCTTGCAGATGGCTATTTGCAGACCACCGGGACCCTGCATGGTCTTCCTGTGTGTGTCTGTCTTAATCTCCTCTTTTTATAAGACACCAATGTTAGATGTGAGCCCATTCTAATGACTTGTTTACCTTAATTACTTCTTCAAAGGCGCTATCTCAAAATACAACCACATCCTGAGGTACTGGGGCTTAGGGTTTCAACATATGAATTTGGGAAAGACAGAATTCAGCCCATTGCTGACCTAAGAAAGACGCATTTAGCAGCAGAGCATCCTGATGAAAGGGTTACCTAGAGACAAAGGACTGAATATAAAGAAGGAAGTCCAGCAGGAGTCTCAGGCCTGCCCGCCTGCCCTGAGCTCTTTTTGTGACCTTAGTCAAGTCATTTTGCCTCCCTGGTTTTCCCATCTGTAAGATGGGCATAACTGCATCTGCCCCTGCTGTCCCTCCACTGCTCTGCTAATCCTACAAGTTTGTGGCTAAGAAAGTTCCTGGAGGGGCTAAAAGCACTGGACTTAAGTGGTAATTAAAATTTCCATTCAAAGAAAAAGGGATAGATAACAGTAAGTGTTGCTTATAGAAAATTATCTCTGCTTTCCCTCTCCTACCCCTTACCCACCTTTTTAATGAGCTCCCTTCCATGAGGCCGAGTAGTCATGGGAACATGTCATAGGCTGGCTCTGAGTCAAGGTGTCTGCCCACTTTACCTCAAAATCTTCAGCACTAGCCTGGTGGGAGGTACTGTTAGCTCTGTTTGATAGGCAAGGAAAGGTAGGCTTTGGGAAGTTCTGTGGTGCAGCAGGCATGCAGAAACCAGGGCTTTCTGATTCTAGAACCTGTGTCACTCCCCCTGTGTACTGGACCAAGCCCTCATTCTATGCACTAAACTGTGTAGGACACATTCTTGGCTCAGAGAAGGTCAGAGGCTGCAGCGAGGCAACCATGATGGGCAGGATAGAAGTCTTTCTTCATCATGGGGAAGGCAGAGGAATGCTAACTGCACTGAGGGCATGAGGATGCCTGAGCAGGGCTCTGAGGGATGAGAAAGCAGCAGGCTGAGAAAGGCATTTCAGGCACAGGGAACACCACAGTGCACTCAGGGCCATCCTAGCAAAACTCTCCTCCTCCCAGCCTGGAGTAGTAGAGCAGGGGAAAAGGGGGCTTTAGAATATGGGAGCAATTTCAGCAGACTGACTAAAAGCCAACAGTGTAACCAATGTCAAAGAGGTAAAATGGTACATTCTGGAAACTAGAGCCTGGAAAGCTTGGTAAAGCACTCAGTGCACTTTGCCAGCAGGATAATTAACTGAGAGGTATGCAGGTGCTTAGAAGGGATCCAGCCATCACTGAGGGCTGTCTCAGCACAAGCATACTAACTCAGGCTCTATTCCGGTTGGACACTGAGCAGAAGGTCCGTATTTCCCACGGCCTGTGCTCGGGTGATGTATTCAGGCAATGCAGGGATGTGGTGATGAATGACACTCACTCACAGACTGAGGCAATGCCAGAAAGACCCCTGTAGGGGCAAAAGTTAAGGAAGCTCTCACTCTCAGAATGGTACAAAAGTACCAGATCAGCCCTGCAGGTGAATGCCTCTTTAAATTTTACACACGGGAGCCTCCCTGACCCCACCCTAGTCCTGGCCCTGTTCAAAAGAGAAAACAAGTGCATTTTCAATCCAAGGTCAATTCCTGATTCCTGTAAGAAGGCAGCAAATACATCTTTAAACCTGGCTGCACTTCCTCTGGCTTAGAGCAAGCCTCCTGCTCTGAGTCTCCTGCAGGCAACAGTGTCTAGCTAGAATTTAATAATATTACTTTGATTTCACCATATTTACTTTTACAGATTTATAGCAAGTGATATTAGTTTTCCATTTGTGGTTGAAATATAAAGTTTCCTTTTAAAATGAATTTAACTGAGTTTAAAGAGTAAGTTTCTCTAAAGAAAAATACTAAGTCAACAATAGACCAGGAGATTTATAGATGAGGCAAAAACTATGAAGGTGGATGTGTGTGAGTAAGGTTGGCAAACATCACATTTTCCACTTCAGCTGTTTCAGGAATAGAAAAAGGGTAGTCTGGGAGGGGCCAAAAACGGCCCATCCCCTGACATTCGGCACCAATTCACCAGACATTCTGTTCACTGAACCCAGAGGCCACTCCTGCTCCAGGACAGCAAACCCAGACTCCATTTCCAGCAAAAACACTATATCTACATTCTCATCAACCGATCCAATTTCTCAACGTAACAATGGAGCCCACTCTGGGATCACCTCAGAAGCTCCTCTATGCAGAGGATTTCTGATCAAGCCTAGGAAGCTAGTTTTTATTTCCTGAAGAATGAAAGCTTCTGAGCAGTTGCTTTTCAAGGATAACAATGGGATGGGGACATTTTCTCAGTGAAAACTTCCTCAAAGTTCCAACCCATCTCTTGGGGCATGACACTTTGGAGACTGATGAGGACCTGGCTCTGGTGCCTTCACATGAAAAGAATCTCAAACACAAAGGCTTTTGGTTCAGGCTGCCCTGCCTGCCGAGGGGCAGAGATCAGAGGTGACAAGCTGGTTAGGGGAGAAAATCTAATCAGAAGCAGGGCTTTTTTCTGCCTGCCCTTTGCAGAGAATTTCTATTCACGTTTCTGTGTTCAGCCCTTGTGTCAGTGAGGAGCAGGGAGTGAGGCCTCTTCTTAGCCCTGATGGGCCAGATGTGGGGGGGTGAGGGGCCAGGAAATATGTACTCCCCCCACCTACCCACAGACACTCCAAGCAAGGAATAGGCTGCCCTATATTTCATGATTTTATATCTTTGAACACTGTAAACACACACAGAGAGAAAAATCTATGTATCTTTTAAGTGAATGTCATGTTCCCCACTATGATGTCTTATAACCAGGAAGGCAAAGAGAGCATCACGGGAAGAAAATAGATAGGCTTAGGGGCTGAAGAATAAGATACAGTTTCCGTATCTACCCCTCACTTGCTCACAGTATGTGATTTAGATTCAGCCTTGCAACTCTTGGAGCTTCAGTTTCCTCTACTACAAACTGGGCTGCTGTTTCCTCCTTTCAGGGAACTACTCATATAATCACCTAGAAACAGAAGACTGTTGCTCAGGCAAAAGGCCTTCTTATAATGCAGGAAAAGATACTACACAGGTACTGAGGAGGGCTGGCAAAGTCGAGGCGTCAGTCACATTAAGGAGGAAGAAGGGAGACTGAAGTGGCTATCACTGAGAGTGTGCCAGCAATGGCTCCTAGAAAAGCCGTATTAGAGAATATTTACCATGTTAACAATGGAGAAACAGGGGACAGAGGTGAAGGTCGCTGTGCAGCTGGGATGATGAAAACATTATCACTCTATTTGTTATTCATTACCTTTTTTCTTCCAACAAATGTTTAGGTGAGACACCTGTGTGTCAGACACCAGAAACAGAAATGAGGTAAATATGACATCTTGCCTCTAAGATCCTTAGAATCCAGTAGCCACCATATCTGGATTCAGTGCGCAGTAGCCGTTTGAAGAAAAACATTCATTTGAATGCATACATTCTGCCATGGCAATCACTTGGATCTTACAAGAGCTATTATCCCTTTCTCTAAAACCATCCCTTTGTTCTTCCAACATAAATTTATTGAGAAGCTTGGGCTAGGTGACTCGGCTTTAGATAGACGCACACAAACCTGTTGCCAAGAACTTGCAGGCCAGTGAGGGAGATAAATAGAAGACAGAGGACAGGACAGGATGCCAAGTGATGAGGGACATGCCAGACGCAGAGCTGGCAGGAACGCCACTGGGCAGACCTAATCCAGCCTGCAGGAGAGGACAGGCAGACAGGGAGCATCCTTGGCAAAGAAACAGCATATGCAAAGCACAAAAAGTGGGAGGAGCAACAAATTCTGGGAATGATAAGTAATCTAGTAGAGCTGGAAAGTGGGTGGGAAGAACTGTGAGCATAACCCTGGAGATGGGAACACCCAAAGCAGGTGAGAGTGACATGAGCTCAGGCTGGAGCCTTATAGGCAAGGCGAGGAATCTGAGCCTGATCCTGATGGTAAGGAACCATCTCTGCTCAGAGGCAGTTTGTAAATTATTGCAGATCACCAGATCCCCAGAGCATGCCAGTCCTGTGTTCACTGGCCTGATCCAAGAGTTATCCCACAGAGCTGGGGGCTTTCCCACAATTATGAATAACTTCCCACGCTTCATATCACTTATTTATAGTGTAGTATATGACATACACATACATACACCCACACAATTGCTCTGCTCACTTGTTTAAAATGGATCTTTTTGCTCAACCTGATAGTCATGCATTACTATCAATTAGTTTCATGATTTTGCATAAAGTATCCCGGCACTCCCTGCCTCAGTCTTCTTGTCTGTGAAATAGGAATGATTATGCCCACCTTAACTTGGAGGGTTAATATGGAGGTAAATAAGATGCTTCCCAGGAGTCTTTTAAAATTTTAACCCAAGACAAATGGAATTATGCAACTGAAACCCTACACCCCACAGCTCAATTTCTCACTGTTGTAAATGGTGTTGACACATAGTTAGAATAGCGGCAGAAAGGAACGTAGTTGGTGCCAAGGGTAGGACAGGAGATTGGGAAGGGCACTGTCTGAGATGGCTCAGACAAGGGGTCTGTGAGAACCCATGATTGAGATTTGGAAGCAACTCCCGTCTTGAAACTATATTGAAGATCAAGAGTGCCACAGTCACTGAGAGAGTGAGTTGGGGTCTGTACCCAGTCTGCAGGCACTCTGTGGCCAGCCCCTAGGCTACAAAGAGTCTCTCTGCAGACCTTTGGGGAGCACAGCCTGGGTTGCTGCTGGATGTTCTGAATTTGATATCAATTAGGCACAGTGGTATGCTAGTAAACTGGCTCTCTTGCAAGGGCAGGAGTGGGGAGTGGGAGAAAAAGAAATTACATGTAATCCCAGCACTTTGGGAGGCCGAGGCAGGTGGATCACGAGGTCAAGAGATCAAGACCATCCTGGTCAACATGGTGAAACCCCGTCTCTACTAAAAAAAAAAAAAAAAAATACAAAAAATTAGCTGGGCACGGTGGCGCGTGCCTGTAATCCCAGCTACTCAGGAGGCTGAGGCAGGAGAATTGCCTGAACCCAGGAGGCGGAGGTTGCGATGAGCCGAGATCGCACCATTGCACTCCAGCCTGGGTAACAAGAGCAAAACTCCATCTCAAAAAAAAAAAAAAAAAAAAAAAGAAATTATAATTTGTAGTGTTTGCAGATTTCCATGGTGTAAAATTCCAACCATGGCTAATTTCAAGCCACTTACAGTTTAACAATTGGTTCAAAAAAAAAAAAAAAAAAAAAAACCAGAATATTTAACAATTGGTTCCCACAAGCTGGAAGGAACTGGCTTCGGCAGAACACTAAGGCAGCCATCAGAAGGATGGCTCTGGCATCTTAGGGTCTCTCCTGGAAATTACTACAAACAGATTATGAGCCATTTTCTGTAATAAGCATTTGCTCTTCAGTTTGGTTAAATGAAAATCAGCCGCAAAGGGATTTTTATGGCGTGTTTTTCTCATGCTCTGTCTCTAAAGGCATGTTTGCAAAGCAGAGAGAGGTTTTCAAATTTACCTTTTCATAGCATCAGCCAGCAGGATTTGCCTAGAGCTTGAAAGGGCAGACTGTCTGCTCTCTCTCTCTCACCATGGTGCTTGCCAGGTCAGACAAGCAGTCACAGCACAAGTTCATCCTGCCTCTGCTTGCAACCTAGCATTTCCCCTGGACTGCATGAGCCCATAAGAAGCCAGAGGTTAGAGCAACTCCAGCCTTCAGATTCACCCATTTTTGACAAAGGTATAAATACTTTCCCATTTACTGACTTATGAAGGAGCTCATGGCATTGTTTGTCATGTCCAAGCGCATGGCTGTCTGCATCTGCACCACTTGCTCATTGAGATTTCCCCATGAAGATATACTCCTGTGAATTATAAGCTGCCTTATTATTATGGGCTTTACAAATGCATATTCTATTGCTGAAAATTTAGGGGAAAGGTCATTATTTGGAGTATAGTAGAAAAAAACACTTTTAATATTTGCTCCTCTTCCCTGTAACCTCACTTCATCTACAATTTCAAAAGCAAAATAAGCTCCAAAAATAATGATGCTCCTGAAATCGCTTAGAAGACAAGTAGTTAAAAGGATGGTTTCTCTTTTCATTGCCACCCCGTCACGGAACATAAGTGAAAATTTCATCAAGATGGCCCTTTCTTGTCTTCTTAAGCAGGAAATGAATGTGTGTTCTATTTTAAAGAAAATGTTGGTTTCAACAAAATGAAGAATTCCTTCCAATTCTTTCACTGGGTTTTGAGCCAAGGCATAGCAGTGACGCTTGGTACCTGCAAACTGCATATACTTTTGTGTTGTGAGATGAGCAGAACACAGGTTCCAGGGTTGGACTGTGGATCTGAAGCCCATTTTTGCAGACCATTGGCTGTGTGGTCAGGGGTATGTCACTTGTACTCTTGTAAACCTCAGTTTCATCATCTATAGAGTGAGTTCACCTTCCAGAGACATTCTAAAAATTAAATGAGATAATGCCTACGAAGTCCTTATCACAGTGGCTTCTGGTGTAGAGGGGACACTCTATAAATGATGATACTCTTCTAGCTGTTCTAAGCACATTTAGCTTGTCTTTTCAACTATATCTTGACTGCTTGAAGGGATGGGCCATTTTTACTCCTCTTGTAGGCCCCAGGAACCCATGGGTTGTAGGTATAAAGCAAGCTCTTATAGATGGATGTGTTGTTAATCAGGAGCTAGGGGCAGGAAGAAAGAGATCTGCACCCCAAATAAGAAGGGAACTCTTGTGGAGAGGGTGTTCCTCCATGCAGGTGGGGGGTACTTTGCTGCACTGGGGTACCCTGGCTCAGGCCTAAACAGAGTGCTCCTCCACCACATGGCTTCAGGGGTTGTCTCAAGGTGGTCCCCGTTTGCAAAGTCTCTCCAGGTAGCCTGCTCCAGTGGCTCATGTTTCTACTGGAGAGTTCACCTGTCTGACTTGGATAACAAAGATGAAGATTCACTAAGTCTGCATTGTGAACTATTTAGCATGGACTCAGAGATTTGGCCAGAGGAGATGAGCAGTGACACACAATTCAGATGGAGAAGGGAAGGCAAGAAGAATGGACGCATGGAGCGAGAAAGGGGTTGTGCCTGTGGGGGCAGGGGGCAAATACAAGGCATAGAGATGTCATACTGAGTACAGGACTACTGCAGACTGTCTAAGAGAATCACTGGCCCCTTTGGAATAGCAGTGACATCAAGAATGAATAGCCATGAAATAGGAAGCATAGAGTGACACACATTAAACCCTGGATGTGCAGCTTCTTCCCCTGAGAACAACAGGAGAATGGGGTTGAAGAGCCCAGGATCCTTCTACGAGTACAACCTGGACAACCTACAGTCTGGATTGTGTTTCCACAACCTGGAAACTGGACAATGGCTCTGGAATCAAAGTGGCCTGATTTTCTTCCTGGGAGCCAACTGCAAGTCCCATCTTGATCTACGGGCCATGAGGAAAGAAAGAAGAGAAGCCAACACCCCTCCTCCAGAAAGGTTTGCTATCTGGCTGGAGGTAGGACTTCAGGGGGGCATCCAGAGGCTGAGGTGCAACAGAGAGAAGCCTGAACCGAGTTAGAAAAGTAAGCCCTTCCCTATCTGTGTGCCTGCAAAGCATCAAACTTCAAAGAACCTTAGCTTCCCTGTATCTACAATAGAAATGAGGAATGATCCCATCGTTTGCCACAATATATCTACCCTCCAAGGGAATTACTTTAGAACATGCATAGCTGGCTTTTTAGTTTTTTTCTCTAATAACAAAGAGTAAATAAGAGCTTTTGAAGGAACAGCAAAGTGAAAAGTCCTGATCTTAGAATCAAAGTTCTATATCCTCTACAGAAGTGTAGAAATTAATTCCTTAATTCAATAACAAAATGCCCCATGGTGTTTAATGTTTACATTTCCCTGTTTGCTTACTGTCAAAATATTACTGTGAAAATATACTCCGAGGTTTCTCTACAGAGTAGTTCATGCCCTGATCTTTAAAATTTCCTGTGTTAATAATCAGGGAGTAGGTAGCTCTGTAAGGAAGATGTTGGTCATCTTAACATCCACTTGGGAATCAAGAACTTCATCCTAATTAAAAAGCCCATGGAAACCCTGACTCATCTAAATAGTATGTGCCTCAAAATAAAAGCACTGAAAAAGGTAAAATCTGATTATTAAGGTGGAATTGTTCCAGTATTTGCAGATTTTAAGAGGAATGGTGATAGTAACTTGAAATTGCCAGCCCTTTAGAATAAAGGCATATTTTAGCAAAACTTGGCATGAAATTGGCATAAATGATTCTGAGATTTACAGTCCTGGGAAGGCTGACTAGGGTTAGCACATGGCAGAGTGGGAGGGTTGACTGCGATCAAGGAAACCTGGGGAGACTTTAACACATCTTTTCACTGGTGAAGGGAGAAAACAAGCCACAGAGAGGAGCATAACTTGGACCAGGTCACTTGGATATTAATTGCAAAGCTGGAACTGGAGTATGGCCTCCTGACCAGATCACACGAAATCCAAGTCCTCAGGCATAGTCGCTTTTGCTCTGGGCTAATTCCTTGGTTCTGTCTCTGCATCAGCAGAAAATTCTGCTGCAAAGAGTTGGCCTCTCCACCAACCCTGGGAACTTCCTAACTTCCCTAAGAGTTCTCCAATCTCTTCTAAAGATCTCTACAGGGCTCAGTGCTTTCATAGAGCACAGACATTATGGAGACTTCCTAAAATCAAAATAGCCTTGAAAAAGACCAAGAAGCAGTCTTTTTATAAAAAGCCCATGACCCCACTGTATCCACCGCTGGCCTCTGGAGCCAACAGGAAGGGAGGTTCTTCACCTACTTTTACCCAAGCCTGGGCCAATTATCGCACCAGCCAGGCAAGAGCACCTCTCCCAATTAGAGTACATCAAAGCTCTGGAGGGCGTGGTTCAGTTGAGTCTCAGTCTCTCCCAGGGAGCTATGCAAAGATGCTGTGGGCAGCCTGTTCTGAGACTCCTGGCTCTGCCAGGAGGTGAATGTGATGATCCACAGTAATAGCTGGATTTCTGGGAGAGTAGGGAGAACCATCCTGGAGCCAGTAGCCTGAGATTAGGTAAGGGGCAATGGTGCAGGTAAACTTCTCTTGTTATATTGGGGCAAAGAAGAAAAGTAAGACATGCCCATGTATAACATGCTGAGACCTCGTAAAGACTCACATGCCCAGAATTAACTCCCTAAGCCATGAACTGCAGTGCCTAGGTTTCCACCCATCCCAAACTCTTGTGTTCAAAACCAAGTGCTTCCACTTCATGGCTGCCTGGCTTGAGCAAGACACTTCACCACTCTGAGGCACACCTTCCCACCTTTAAAATAGAACCATGATACCCAGTTCATAGGGTGTTCTCTGCAGCTCTACGAGAGGGCATAAATGGAGCTCTCCCAGTGCCTGGTACTTAGCAGGGATTACAACAAATGCTGATCCCATCCTTTTCCTTTGGTTGAAGAATTTCCTTGTCTGGGCTCATTTTCTAAAGTGGTCATGTCCAAAGAGGGAACATAGCATATTTAGATGCATCCTTCTATAAAAAAAAAAAAAAACTGGACTTCTAAAATACAAAAACAAAACAAAAATACCAGATGAAACAAGCTGCATCTCAGCAAATTCCAAAGCCCAATCCCAGTCTTATCTTGCCTTTAATGGCCTTGACTGCAAAGTTGAGACTGGAGTATTTTGAAGCCAAAGAACGACTCTACTGAAGTTCTTTTTATTTAAGAACAAAAACAAAAAAATTAAATGGGACTTCTAGCTGAAAGGATAGTAGCAAGTTTACAGAGGAGGAACATTCCTGGAAAAGGAATGGAGAGAGGCAGGGAGGGGTGGATTCAGCCCCATTGCTGCTGTGGCAGGCTTCCCAGGTTCCATGAGCTCCAGAAATCTGTAAAGAGCTTTCTCCTTATGGCTTGGACAAGTATAATGGAGACTTTGACTTCTAAGTAATTGCATATGATATAGTATTAAGTACTGGGGCTTAACACTCAAAAGAATAAGCATATTCTATGCCAAACACACTTCATTTTCGCCCACGCAAGTTATGACTGAATGTTGGAAACGGTCAGTGTCAGCTCTGGAACTTGATGATATGGTGGTTCTACCTGTATTTGCAGAACCACTGGATGAGTAGATAACATTTCTGAAGATGCCGTCTGCAAAAGTAGTTTCTATATTCCCTACACACTGAAGAGGAACACATCATTCCTAGAACACAACAGGCCACTCTTTCTTGAGGGTGTCCCTCATCAACCGCTCATTGCTCTGGCACAATGGCATGATGAGAACAATGGACTCAGCTCAGACTGAGGTCCCAAATCGCCTACTGGCTGGAGGCACTGATTCAGAGAAGTCTCTCACTTTTTTTTGAGTCTTGTCTTATTAGCTATCTAATTGAGAGATGGACACCTATGTCTCTGTAGTCTTGTGAGAATTAAAAGATGAGAAGAACAAAATAGTTTCATGAATCCCAAGTGAAATGATGAATCTATTACTTTTGGGATAATGAGGGAAGCAGCCTTAGAGAGTGATGTGACTTTTATAACCTCAGTTCAGCCCCAGGGTGGAGAGGAACCAAATTCTACTTTGCCAGTGGACTTTATGGACTGCACATGAAGGGGGTGCTATTGGCTGATGAGACAAACAGGAAACTTTTCTTCTTCTTGCAGGGCTTAGATAGAGTTGTACTCAGAACAGTATTAATATTCCCTTCGAGAGACAAATATGCAGATGTCTGATTCAACAGGCCCTGTGCTTAAAGAACCAGGTGAGTCTGCACTCACACTGAGGGTGAAATGACAGGAACACCCTCCCCTGAAAATCCACCCTGCAAGACTCTCTTCTGGAGTTGTTTGGGTGTTAAAGAGCAACCATGACATCAGGAGCTGTTCCTGTTGGAATGATACCAACTTGAGAAAGGCTAGGGAGAGGGAGTGGATCCAGGAAAAGAGATACCCTTTCATATTAGGAGAAAGGGTGGAGAGGAATCTGATATGTGGGTGAAGATTTAAAGACCACAAAGGGCAGGCTACTTTAGGAAAAGATGGTGGGGAGCCAGGACAGGATGTGGAGGCTCCCAAGCAGATGTCAACAAAGAGGACCACGTGGACTCTGTAGAAATTCTGATGTTGGGAGCCCTCTAGTCCATTCATGTCTACCTTTTCTTCAGCTGTCGCAGCATTCAGCAAAAGAATTCATAGTTAGTCCTCTTAAAATCTATCTTTAATGGCAGGCAGTAGTGAGATTATATTTATAAAGGACAAATCGTCATGCCACTAATTGAACGATCACTTATAAAGTGAATTCCTACTCAAATATCCCCCTGCTGCTTAACACGAGTGTTGGAAAGAAATATTTAGCACTTGACTTAGCCAAAATAGCACACAGGCACAATTATAATTTTGTTAAATATAAGATGTAATTAGCATGCTTCCATGATTTTAATTTTATTTTTCATAATAGTATTCTAAAAATCTACCAAGAAATTTTGCTATTTTGCTTTGATGAAGATTCGTTTTGTAGATGGCCCTTCTTCTATGTAAATTATGTTTAAATAACAAGGTCTTTGCATACTGTCCAGCCTGGAATGGTGGTTTTGGGGGAGACCTGATTCTCCCATTTTCCTGTGGGCCATCCTGGAGAGGAACCTTGTCTTCTGGAAAAGGTCACTGCCTAGAATTCCAGAGAGAAGCAGGCAGTGTGAGGCTGTGAGCAGTGCTCCCCTACAGTGGCACAGAGAGGGCCACAGGATCCTGGGAAAAACTGAGACCTCACCTCTTGCTCCATCTGTGTGTCAGGGAGGCCTCATTCTGAGAAAACAGAAGCCGTGGACATCTGGCCTGCATGGTTCAGGTTCAAGACCAAGGCAGAGGCTGTGCTCACTTTGCCAATGGGAAGAAGCCTTTCTTGATCAACTCTATTCCTTTCTGGGAAAATTCTGGAAGGCTCTGGGGAGGTTCCTAGGATTAGCTGTCAGGGGAAACCACATGTTAAGGATGATGCAAGTTACTTAAGAGGCGGCTTCTCTCCAGAATAGAAATAGGCCCTGGTCACCTGTTACTCAGGGAATCTGTTACTCAGGGAAGGTGTGCTGCTCAGGGTTGGACTGTTTGTAAAAAGGAGAAAGCAGAACAATAAACACCAGGTCTTTGAAGACCGGATATGACAATATAAGGCAGCTTTGGGTGCCTCCCATACACATAGCTATTTAAAAGGAAAAGGCCCCCAGCCATCTTTCCTAGGGAAGTCACCATGTTCTGCAAATAAAACCAAGCCCACCATGCCAGCCTCTGCAGACTACGCAGGAGATGATTTCCACGCTGAAGGAGACTTTACTCAGGCCCTATCACCTCTTAGGTCACCGAGTGTGACTTCTGCTCAGAGAGGGTCCTATGTGCTGCACAGCAGCAGACCAACCCTCAGCGGCCCTCTCTCAGAGCTAGAGCATACACCAAGGAACAAAACAAAAACAGGTCCCTGAGGCTGGGGTGCTTGTCCTGTACATAGAAGACAGGATGCTAAGTGTCGATAAGGCCTTCTGCATCTTACAGTCATTGGGAAGCTAGGGCCCATGGTGCCTGTGGTCTAATGAAACAGCATCCCACCCTGCCTCACACTCCCCAGTAATAAGTCTGCATCATGGAAGGAGCCTTGCATAGATTAGATGCTCAGTAAATGTTTGCCCAGTGAATGGCTCTAAGAAATTCAACTACTATAGATGCCCAGGTCCTAGGAGTAGGCAGGCAAAGCTTTCAACATGCTCTGAGGAGGGGAGAGAATACTGAGAAGCTTGGGAGAAAATGTATTTGTGCTAACCTTCAATGAGGGTGACAGCCTAGGAGGGAGGGAACAGAGGTTACTATCCAATCACTAATTATTACCAAAACTACCAAAATGCATGCCATTCGCTGGCCCTTTAAATGTTTGGGGGTGAGAGTTTATGGACGTTTTAAAATATGCCTTCTTTCCAGGAACTGTGCTCGCTTGGGCATGAGCCTTGCTGAAGGCCTTGATGTTCATCCAAGGGTCTGTCCTAAGCGTAGGTATAAACAGGCATATGAATGCACTTTGTCAGCAACCTTAATAAAGCAGCTAGAGTCAGAAGAGATTAAAGATGATATATCTTAAGAGAATGAATTTAAACAAATGTCTCTTGATAAACGTGTTACTCTCTCACTAATTCTTAACTGCTGTTAGTCACTGCTTAACCGAAACCTGAAAATATCACAAGACTTGAATAGAACTCCAGAGTCCTTGTCTTGGAATAAGATTTCTATATTACCACCATAAATTCAGGTTTTGCCTTTTGTTTTTTACTTTTGAAACAAACCCTTGTTCTGTCGCCCAGGCTGGAGTGCAGTGGCACGATCTCTGCTCACTGCAACCTCTGTCTCCCAAGCTCAGGTGATTCTTGTGCCTCAGCCTCCTGCGTAGTTGAGACTACAGTCACGTGTCACCATGCCTGCTAATTTTTGTATTTTTAGTGGAGATGAGGTTTCATGATGTTCGCCAAGCTGGTCTCAAGCTGCTGGCCTCAAGTGATCCACCCGCCTTGGCCTCCCAAACTATTGGGATAACAGGCGCGAGCCATCGCACCTAACCTTGCCTTTTTAATTTTTAAAAATTTTTCAGCAACACTTTCTCTTTTTAGACACTGTCTTTTGGACTTGGGTTTTCCTTTAGTTCTGGACAGCTACACTTTCTGGGGTAAAAGAGTGGGCCTTCTGTATAAGCTAGAATTATTGTTTTGCACACTTGCCATAGCTGTACAGTCAGCCACAACCCAACTCTACCACAGTCTTCGTCAATAGCATTAGGGTGAGGAGCAAGAAAAGGAGGAGCTCCTCTCAACTGAGCATTGTTTAGTTGGCACCAAAGAAAGAAGCCTAGGTCTTTTCTGACATTTGTGCTAAGAACAGAATAGAAACTTCGGCTGCTGCCAGCTCTTGCTTAGAGAAGAACAATGATCTTCCAAGTGTGGGTGGTATACTTCAGAGAGTTTATCTCTTTCTCTTGTGCTCCCAGCCTGCTGCTCTATGAAGGAGGGGGCAGGTGGGAGGAACTGTCTTTGGAAAAATCCAGGTCATCTTTTTAAGGGTGCGACTCAATCTTTATTACCATTGGAGTCAGCAGAGGGGAAAGATATCCTTACTAATTGCACGACAGTGAACTGTACAAGTTGGCAATATTCTGATTAAAGCTGTAAAATTCCTTCCATTCTAGCAAAATTTACCAGTCTTTAATGTGAGCAAGTATCTCCTTGTTCCCCGATAAGAACAAGGTGAAGATAAAGTTCTAATCTGCTTCCACGGTCACCCCTACCTTCTCCATCAATCATGTCCTAGTTCTCTGGAGATCAGAATACCACAGGTTTTCAATTGCTGGCAGGCATTATTCTCTATTGTCCCAAAACCCTTGTCTTGAGAATCCCTTTTTTTAATGTGTTTATCTTCTCTCCCTAACTAATCCATCAACTCTTTCAGAGCCCAACTGGGACAAGGTGCATAGTAGGTGCTCTATAAATGCCTGTTGCATTGGCTGTGATTCTTCCAGACTTCAACAAGGCAAAGAAAACAAGGGGAAATGATGTACCACTCCTGGGAACTAGTCTGTATTTTATCTTTGACAATCTAGACATGGCTGAGCATACTACCCAGTTTAGACTTAATTTGATATATTGAAACTAGGATTCTGAGATCACAGCTAAAACATTTTCTTCAAAAGGACCCTGAAAAATACATGAATACAGAACTCATTTATCAATGCTGCTGGTGGAAAGTTAAATGTATCATCTCTAAATGAAGTCACAAAGAGCCTATGATGATGGAATTGGAGGCAATATGGCAGTCGTGGGAGGTTGAGAGAAAATTGTGGACAAATGCTTCCTGTCTCTTCTGAAAGCACACGACGGAGGGGGTAGCTGCCTCTTCTCCACCCACAGTAAGTCAGCTGTGCATCACTCATTCAGTTCTGCAGCAGAGAGTGATGAAGACAGTGAGAAGGCAATGTGGAAGTTAGCAATCCTGGCTTGGTTAAAGGTACAGACCAGCTTCTCATCAAAACAAGATTATCTCAAGGTGTTCTGTCCAGCTGCTGCAACCTTACAGACTAAGCTATAAGCAACGCTCAGGCACTGGGAGCATGGTCAGTCTCAGGAGAAATCTGCCTTAAGAGCACTATTAAATGATAATGCTAGTTGCTACCTTTAATTGATGAGCTAGTCTCTTCGAGGCAATGTTATGTAATTTTCATACTTTATTTCAAATTCTCAAAAGAAAAGTCAATGTTAATATCCCTATTTGAAAGGTAAGAAAACCGAGGGTCAGAAGGGTTGGGTAAATTGCTTATCACACAGAAAGTTTTGGACCTGGAGTATCGGACCTCTTGATCAGTCTGACTTCAATGTTCTTTCAACTACTGGTCACCATGTAACTCTTCTGTGTTTTCATATGCCATTCTAACTACCACAACTAGATTCTCTTTTCAAGCCACCTCCATCATCACCTGGGTGGATCTGAGAGTTCTGCTCCCCAGGCTCTCATACCAGTATCATTAACAATGTGAAGCAACAACAGAGTCATTTAGGTCATAGAAGACAATGGCTTTCAGTTGAGTTTTTATGTCTATATGAGGAAATGACCTCCAGCTTGTGGGAAATCTTGCCAGGCAACTCACAGTAAGACCTTGAAAGTTTCGACTTGAAATTTGAGGCAAGATTCTTTTCAATATGTCTCATGATCTGCCCCTGCCCTGCTTTCCAAGGGCCTGAAGTCACCTGCTCAGTCACTATGAGACCTGAGACCTAAGACAATGGCCATGAGCTTTTGGCTGCCTGAAATAATGCCTGAGCACAACAGGCTTCTCGCCCCCAAATCATGGACTGTTGGTTCTAGATGGTCCATGGGAGATCAGACCAGGTCCCTTGGTACAACTTCTCTTTGGGGATGTCAACTCCATCTACAACTCCTTCTTAGAGAACATGTCCCTAACACAGCTCCTGCCAAGGAGGTAGCAGGCCACCTAACTGTGTCCTCCCTTATCACAAATAATTGGCCCAAGTGTGGACAGCTGTTTATAGGAAGCCTGTTTGCTGGCTGGCAACCTCTGTATGACGTGTGTGGTCTGGCTTGAAAGTAGGACCTAGAAAATGGCCTCTTTCATCAAGAATTTGAACTAAGAAATCCTCAGGGAAGTTAGAAGTTAGCTATAGACATTAGATTTTTTAAGACTTCATAGACCCAGAGTATGGCAGAGCGAGTTCCTGTTCCCCAAACATCCCTGTACTCTCCTACATGCCCCGCCTCCCTTGCAACTGAGTTGCAGCCACGTGACTAGTTTTGGCCAACGGACTGTGAGCAGCACTGAGTTGTTCCACTTCTGGGCCAGTGCTATTAAAGTCAGCTGTGCCTTTTCCATCGTTTCCACCCCTTCCCTTTGGCCATATGTTCCGGATGACATAGTTATAAGATGGAAGCAGCGTGAAGCTCTAAACCATGCCTTAGGAGAGAGCTGTCCTGGAAAACCAACAACCCACACCAAGCTTGGCAAGAATGACAAATAAACTCTTAGTTTATTATACCATTGAGACTTGGAAGGTCGTTTGTCATACAGTGTAACTTGGCCTATTCTGACTAGTATACAGAGCCAAAGCCATTATGAAGCTCACACAGGGAAGCTAGCTGGGAGGGAAGAAAAAAAGAGAGAAAGACAAATGCACAAAGGAAATTTAAGAACCATGAGAAACAGGCATATAAGAGTTGCCCAATCTGGGAGTGACTTCAGTGTCTGTCCAACCTGATGTCTAGTCGTGGTTCCACTTTTCCTGAATTCCTATGAGATGCATATAAACCTTTTAATGCACATATACACTGGCATATGCAGTAATTACCAATATGAATGTTACTATTATTGCTTGGTAACTAATGGCAGTGGGTAAGTCTATGGCCAGCAGGAAACTATATACTCCATTGGAAGGTAGGGGAAGGGGTAAAGGACAGAACTCACATTTACTGAGTGCCTACTATGTACCAGGAACACTGCCTCATTTGATTCTTATAAAAATCCTAATAAAGTAGACATTATCAACAGCATTTTACAAATAAAAGAATAGCTAAAGGACATGTAACCAATAGTTCCCAATATCATAAGTGAAACCCAGCGTGACCCAGTATACCAGGCGCTTCTTTCCTAACAGGGTTCCTACAGTCTTGCTTTTCCCTGTGCCTTGCACAAGGGCCTGTGGTGAAAGATCCTAATTACAAGGGACTGCACCAGTGCTACCAATAAAGACAGGCTTGACCTCCTCTCCAGGAGCATCAGGGCACAACTTGAGAGCAGAAGGTGACTATAATCACACATGGGCACTGGAGCCATCATGAACCATCACTTTAGGATTTATGGAATCTCACAACACTATACAGCAACCTCCTGGCTGATGATGCCTCTCCCAATGTGTTAGAATGGGAGCCTCGCAGCCCACCTCTGCTGTACACATGCGTGAAATCATCCTCCACCCACAGACAGAATTGTGTGTGTGCCCCACACTCAGCCTGGATCCTGAGTGGGCTGTGTGGGAGGCTGGGTAATCAGAGTACATTTATGAAAGCAAAAGAAAATAAAGTCCTCTAGTGACTGCAAATTTATATTTTTTCTATCACCAGGTCATGTTTTAAAGAGAACTTAAGGGAATTCTACAGTGCTCAGTCCTTCCCTTGTATATTTCGAGTTTAAAAGTGAATGCTGAAAGCAACATTTTAAATCATTTTCTTCTGCTTAAAAAAAGGTGCCCACCTTGATCACTGCCTTATGTTAATAAGTGGAAGTTGAGGTAGCATTGCCATAGGGATGCTGGCATTAATTGTAATACCTTGATACAGTCCACAGCCAGGGAGCTTGGGAGGGGAGTCAACTCCACATTGTAAGGTGGAGGGGAGGGAGAAGAAGGGGAGTAACAGAAAAAATGTCCCATGCCAAGTCAGGAAGAAAATGAGTTCACAGCAAACAATGAGAGGAGTCATTAGGATAAATAGAGGGTTAGGACTTTCAGAAAAAAAGAATTTACAAAAGTTGCATGGTTCAAAAAAAAGAAATGTAACTTATAGAGGATGACGATGTGGGATTTTAAAAGGGGTATTCCAGCATATGTATGTAAGCAAGAGTTTCTATGAGAAGTAGAAGAAGGAAAAAAAAAAAAAAACCTCTATGTGACCTCCCAGGAGGAGGGAAAAGAAAGGAGAAAGAGGGTGGCCAACATCCAGCATTGCCAGCCATTGCTCTGCAATAGCCGGTTATCCACTGCCAGAGAAAGTAGGTCATGAGGGCATGTGCTGCTGCCTCAGGGACATCTTACAGGTGACCCAGAGCCTGGCCAACAGAAGCTGATCCAGTCTCCTAAATCCATCTTTGACTCCTGTGTTCAACTTACCCCTTAACCTGTGACTGGCATTTTCTTCAGGGTTGGCAAATAGATTTTATATGCTGTGCCAGCTCTAACTGAACCTGCAGCATTCCATTGAGAGGAATTCTGTAGCAGAAATGCATCCAACTATAAACATACCTTCTCACCATCTCTTGCAGACAGAGGTGACTATGAGACCCAGTTCTTGCCAATGAGATGAAAGTGGCAGCAGTTTGGCAGTTGTAGTGAGTAGAGCAGTGGCCCCCTGAAATATATGTCCACAACAAGGCCCCTGTGAATGTGTTCCCATTTGGGAAAAGAGTCTTTGCAGATGTATTTAAGCTGAGAATCTAGAAAACAGATCATCCTGGATTATCCAGATGGGCCTTAAATTCAATGACAAGAGTCCCTATAAGATACCAAGCGGAGACACATGGAGAAGAGAAGGCCATGTGATGATAAAAGCAGAGATTAGAGCAATGCAGCCACAAGCCAAGGAATGCCCGGAGTCACCAAAACCTACCAGAGCCAAGGAAAAACTGTCCCCTAGAGCCTTCCAGGGACCCAGTCCTGCTCCTCAGAGCTGAGAGTGCAGAATCAGTTTCTGTTGTTTTAAGCCATGCAGTTCCTGGTAATTTGTTACAGCAGCCCTAGGAAACTCATATAATAGGACTTCCAGGAAGCTCCTTAAAAACTGACAACCACTCTTTCACTCTCTTGTTTATTAAAATCTGCCCTAAGAGAGAAAACAGTAATTGAATGAGATTGTCTGAGCCACACATGGACCAGCAGATTCTCCGGGACCACAGTCCCTCTCCGATCTGGCACGCCCATCACGAGGCTCTCCACTTCCATCCTTGCCTCTCACCGCCTCCCATGTCCATGTCTGAACTCACCTGTGAGTATGCCTTGGGCCTGCGGGATAGGTCTGGATTTGTGATCTGGCCTGGCAGTGTCTTCACTTTTCTTTCTGACATGCTATTCAGTCCATTTTAGCTCTGACCCTTGCTTCCGGGAAAGCATTCAAACTCCTAATGTTTTCACATTAAATAATAACAAAACTTTCAGGAGCACTAAGTCTAGCTCAGTAACTCAGAATCCATGGAATAAGATATTTGGAAACCAGATGGGAGGCAGACAAGGGACTTCATGTCTACTATAAAACAGTGAACTGCATTCAGGATTTCACGGTGTTGAGTATTTAGTAATTGCCTCTAAAGCCAGGGGAATGAATAAAATCTCCAGCAAAAAATAAATAAATACTGCCTTCAAAATAGTAAATATGCAATGTCTATACATTTCCAAACTAACATATTTTGATTAAGCAATTAATGTCACTTTATAGCTCTTTCTCTCCCTCCCTCCGTCTTGCTGAAGGATTTAACGTCAAACAATTCAACAGTGACAGCTGGCGAGAAATCAGCTTTGAGATTTCTCATTAAAAGTAATGCTGTGTTAGTAGCCAAATACTTGAAAATGTGAAATGTTAAAATTTAATGGTGTGGAAAAAGCTTATTCTAACTTTGCAGATTGTACCATCTTTGCAGAAGTTGGTAGAAAATAACAACTTGGATTGTGGAAGGCCTGGCGTAGTTGCAAAAATGATGGGAATTTGCAGAAATAGGTATCTCCCAGTTTGTAGAAGTATCCACCTGAGTTGTGATATTTAGTGTGGTTTGCTTTGTGGCATTCTTGAAACCTCCAATTAGCTTTCCTGTTTGCACAAAAGCAAGCTGCTTTTTCGTCTTTGCTTCTTCACTCTACACTCTCCCCATTATTGGCTGTTACGCTGAATAGACAAATTTATTCAGCTTGTATTATCTCCCCAATGCTGTTTTCAGGAATATTCTGTCCAATGTCTTATATCATGGCATTGTTTAAGCATTTGGGAAATTCATTTCTCTCAGAGGAATAGCAGGAAATAAAGTTTCATTTGTACTTTAGATGGAGAACAAAAATACGAGAACTCACATCCAATGTAATCAAAGCTGCCTATTTGCATTTGGGGAAAATAATTACATTCTTTATCTCCTGATCTTAAATCACTTCCTGAAAACTCCAAACACCTGTGACAATAAAAATGTACAACTACACAAATAATTCAATGGATCCCATCTGTAGATTTTAGTATCAGCCCCTTTCAGCCTAGTAATTGCACTGCAATTGAGGATTGTTGAGAGGAGGAGGGTATATGTGGGCTCTCTGGCCCACTCCATCAACTTCTTTTCTAAAATTTGAAAGCACATGGAGTGGGACCAACATTGTTTAATATGCAACTATGTATGCATGTGAATGTGCCCCTGGCACATTATCAATACTCAGAAAGTGTCTACTCATTTGACAAAATAATTCTATAATGTTGTACCCAATATTGGGGCTGGGAGGGGTCTGAGAGTTCAGCTAGTCCAACACCTTCTTATAGATGAAGAAACCAAGCCTTAGCGAAGGGAGTTGGTCTGCACCCAAGTTTAATTGAATGATTTGAAGCCTAAATGTTTCATATTAGTATGTCTAATTTCCTCAATTTGATCGTAAACTGTTCGTGGGCACATAGTCAGAACTGAAGTGTAATCACTGCTATGAGCATTATTCTTATCAAGGTGATCACAAGAGAAATGGTAGGCTGTAAGTAACGCTGAGGGTGCTGCAGCAAGGAAACAAAATCCAAACCAAATGGCTGCTAAATCTCTCCAGTTTAAAGGGAGGGTAGAAAGAGGAAAGGACCACTGTGCTTGGAGACAGGTAGTCCCTAGTCGCAGCACTTCCACTCTGTGATCTTGCATAAGTCACCCAAACCCTCTGAGACTCGGCACCTTCATGTATTAAATGAAGGGAGTAATACAGTTGTCATATTAGAAAAATGTATTTAAGGCCCCTGGCACATTATCAATACTCAAAAACTGTCTACTCATTTGATGAAATAATTCTATAATATTGAACCCAATATTGGGACTGGGAGGTGTTTGAGAGCTCAGCTGACCCAACCCCTGTTCTCATAGAAGAACAAACCAAGGATTAGAGAAAGGAGTTGATGTGCTCCCAAGTTTAACCAGGAATTTGCTCACTCAGAGTTAGTGGCAGAGCAAGAACTAGAACCCCAGCCTGCTACACCAAGACTATGCCTAGACCTACCCTGCCTACTGCCTCTTCCATGTCTCTTCACACAAAATCCCAATTCCAAGGGGTTATGAATTCCCTCTTTTTCTCTTGTCTTCCCCACAGCACAGCATCCTGTTCCAGACGAAGAGATCACAGAGCCTTTGTGAGATAAAACAGAATCAACTCTGAATCAGGAGCCTGGGGCAACAGCCAGGCTCCCCATATGGACCACACCTAGCTTTGGGTGTTTTCAAAAGAGACTTTGATGGATCTCTATGTGCACTGAAGCCCATGGCCAGCCAATGTTCCTAGCTGATATGGTCCTGGGTTCATGACCTAGAAGAATTCTCCATAACTGTCTCAAGAAGGAGTCATGAGAATGGGGACAAATTTAACAAAATGGAACAGCAGAAAAGCACTCCTGCCAAGGCATTCTCTCCCACCACCTTACTTCCAGTTTCATACAATCTACCATCAGAGCTTCATCCCTTCCAAGGATGACATTTATCTCTAGTACGTCACAGACGCCCTTGAGAGATGTAGCATATTATAAGCCATTAATGCCAATTGAGCTATCAGAAAACTTCCTCTGGAAAAACTGGGAAACTTCTAAGCAGAACCTGACTTGCATTACATAGAATTGGCCAGAGAGGGAAAGGGGAAGGAGTTGGAAGCAGAATTAGTTATGCCCTGGCTGTTTGGGGAGCTGGGGACAGCATGAAACCACTGGACACTGAAGAGAAAATGAGATTTCAGGATCAGGAAGGCATGAGAATGATGAAGCAGAGAACTTTAAAACTGGGCTCTGAAGTCATTTGGTAAAATCAAATTACTTTCCCTTAGAATCTTTTCTGAGAAAGGCGCTTACGTTTTTCCAAGAAGCTGAGTAAATCATCATCCTGTGTCCTTAAATTTTCTCTTCTACCCATTGTGCTTTATCTCCTAGGAGAGCAACTTGACACAACTGCACAATCATTGGAAACAAGAGCCCATCACAGACAAATAAACAGCAACCCACTCACCAACAGCGTGGGTGCCAGCTTGTAACTCAATTACTTCCACGTCCTAGCACTCATTTACAGGGTTTAGAATGGCTGCCACTGTCCTTGAAAACATAGCACTAAAGAGACACAGATGTTCGCCACTGGTGACTGACAGGGTCTCAATACTCCCAGGTGTTTGCTTCCAACCACTCTTCCTCTCTCATTTTGTGCAGAAAATTTAGTGTCATGTGACCTCATAATCAGGATGCAGGCAAAGTCTCCATATACTTTATGAGAACTGGAGATGTTTGTAGTTGGAGTAGAATAATGTTAATGGTTACTCCAAGCCCGATGCAAATTATGTAAGGTAGAGAATGCATTACATCATCAGAAGTGGAGTAATTGTAGATAGCCAACTGCTTCCTCTAGTTCTCCACTCGTGGCACTGAGCTTTCCTGGGTTAAACATTCATAGACAATGTCCCTGTTGACTAACGGTATGTAAGAGCTAAGTAATTTTTAATTTTGGATATTTTGGCCAGAGGGCATCAAAGAATATGTTCAAGCAATCTGGAGTATCAAAATAAAGGAGGGACATGTCCACCTGACAAGATAGCTTTTCAGAAACTGTCCTCTCCTTATGGCAGTAGCTCAGGAAGAGCTTTCAGAACAGAAGTCAATGTTATGAGTTATTATTTGTTCTACCACTCTATTAATATTCTTGCTACCATTATTGCTTCTAACTCCCAGACATCCTTAATATATGAGCAGCTCTGGTACGGTGTTGAGGGAGAGACAGAACTAATCAGAAGGGGATAGAGAAATTTAATTCATAGAATCTTTGTGAAAGCCTCTTGAAGGGTTAAAGATACCACATGCCTCTCAGAAGGTGAGAGCATAATGCCATCAATAAAATCCACTTAAAGTTCTATAATCAGTCTTGGTCTTAAGTCATTTTGAGACCTTGAAATGCCACTGACTCCTGCTGGTTCCAGCAGTGACTACAGAGCCCTGGCTGCAGCAGGATCCTTGACGTATTACAACGTCATTCATGGAAAATCGTTTTGCTACGAGTGAAACCTCTGATAAAGGAGAATACAGTGTCTTCAACAGACTTCAGAAAGTTGACAATTTCCATATTCAAAGAGAGCCTCCTGAAAATAACCTGGGGCCACAGACACTGGGAAGGCTTTTGTCTGCTTTTTTCCAGCCTTTTTCTGCTATTACTGCCACAGACTAAAGGATATAGTATTAATATTGCGCAGCACCCTGCCTGCTTAATTTAGGCACTTATGATGTTGCATTTTTAAATTAGAAAGAGTTTTGAGCACTGAACATTTCATTTGCTAATATGGTTTTTTTTTCCCTTTCTTCCCTCTAGAGGCTCCTGTATCATTTGAAATAAAAATTCATTTCCTTGAATACATGGAATTGATGCTAATTAAAATGCCTGCAAGAGCTGAAGGAATCAGCCAGCCCCAGGAAAATATAAGGTCAATTTTATTTTTCAAAGGGCATGGAGAGAAATTAAAATACTCTTAATTCTAGTCATAGAATTTGAAAAGACTTTACAGCTCCTCTAACAAAGTAGGAGAAAGGGCATGGTCTCTGAAGTCAGTCAGTCTCAGGTCTGATGCTTGCCTCTGCCCCTTCCTGAGTCTTCGACCTTAGATAAAGACAATTACCCCACACTCCACCCCACTGGATTAGAAAAAACATGTTTTTAGCAGGGAAGGTCTGACTGTCAAATACGTGTAGGATGTGTTTCTGTTTTACGTTGGCATTGGGGCTGAGAGTTGATGTCTCTGTTAAAAGCAAAAGATATTAGTGATAGAAAAATGAGTCCATATTGCGTTAATGAGAAGAATTTGAATTTCTCATGTGGAACACGTGGGCTGCTTTCAGAAGGAGCTGCATTCTCTCAGGCGTGAGCTCTTCTATTTCAGACTCCCCGGGCAGAGTTCCAACATGTTAGTCATCCCCACATTACCTCTGAGGGTTCTTGACGTATCTGGACTCTACTTCTACTTGTATTTACTCCTTGTTCTTTTTACTAGACTTTGAATAAACTCATTTTAATGACTTATCCTTGTCTTAAGCTATTACTACTTGTAACTATGAAATAATTGGTGTGACGTACTAATTGCACATATTTTAACATACAGTTAAATACATAGCTATAAATAGCTATGTTCACCTTGTGCCATTCAAAATAATTCCGCACACTGCTCATTGAAAAATACTTCTCTAGGGGAGAGTTAGAATAGAAGATCACCACGGTTTTTCCCCCACCCCAACTTAAAAATTACAAGATTTAAGTCCCCAACCCTGCCACAGTGAAGAGAAGTGAATGCTGAGGCAGAGCTCACCCCACCCTCTGCTAGCCCTCAGTCACTAGCATTGGGGGACAGTGAGATTCAGCAAAGAATATAAAATGTGCAGAGGCAATCAGAGGGGATCTAAACTCCAAGATGGAAGGTGAGTGGGAAGGGGAGGAGGAGGAGCCAGGGTACGAGTAAGAAGGGAAGAGAGGCTGAAGGAAGAGGAGGCTGAACTGGAGGGTAGGGTGAAGCGAGAAAGCAGTGAGGACACCTTCAGGCCATGGTGGGTAGGATCATTGCTGGGCCATCTCCTGGCTCCACGACCTGTTGCCATTGTTTATTACTTCAATTATCCTTTACTGGACTTTAAATACATTTTTAAAAGCCTTAATTACTATCTGTGAAATAATGGTTCAGGGAACAACCACAACAGACAACACCCCTGTCCCCACCCCACCCAAGGAAGCCTGGGTGGCCGTGCTGCAGCTGAGGGGGTCAGTAACAAAATGGGCCTAAAGCCTCTCTCCCCACCTACCCTCTACTTTCTCTCCCTCCAGCTCTGTAGCTGCTATTTGAATACCGTGCGTAACAAAGGGCTTAAATCCTCACCTGAACCCAGAAGGTATGCCCACACGCTGGGGAAAAGATGAATCTAGTGGACTCCAGAAAAGCTGATCTGCACCTGCCATCCGCTCACCCCTCATCCTTGTTCTTGGCCACCTGGCCGGTATGTTCAACGAGGGGAACCCCTGAGCTGGGAGGAGCCAGGCAGCACCAAGTCACCCTCCCTGGAGGCTGACATGCACTATGGAGAGAAGGAGTGGAGGGGCTTATAGGAGGATTGCCGAGTCCCTTCTCAAGGTGGTGAGCACTGGATGAGTTCTCATTGTTAGTGCAACTCCCTCGTGTTGCAATTACCTTGCTTGAGTCCACAGGACTCAGGTTTGAGACCAGGGATCAGCAGAGGTCTTCTGACTTCCAGCCTACTGCTCTCTGCAAAGTGACTTCACCTGACAGTTTCCCAAAGCTCAGGCACCAGCCCGGCACACCCTGCATTGCCCAAGAGCAGTTCTGAGAGAAAGACCCTCTTCAGTGGGGCACCCACTCTGCCTCCCAGCTCTGCAACCTTAGCAAGACCCTAAGCCTCTCATGCTTAATTGCCCATGAGTAAAATAAACACACCCCTCTCTAAGCCTTCATTTAAGTGAACACCAGCTTCTTGCCATGAAATGTTCAGTTCTCTGTGTCCAGGACTCAGAGCAAAACAGGGCCATGTGCATCGTCCTTAGACTTTTATCAAAAGGCTCACATTTTTCCTGGCAGAATTATCCAGTATGTTCAAAAGTATGTTCCCAAGTGACAACTGTGGGAGGATTCTTCAGTGTATTGAATACATCCCAATTTCTAAACACTTCCAAATAGGGCCAATAGGTTTCAGGGACACACACTGCACTCTCAAGAGACTCAATGACTCTTCAAGGATCCAGATGCTGAAGCATTCTCACAGCAGCCTTTGCAAACAGACTTGGAGGGTGGGGCTGATCCAACAGGCTGGCAGAGAATCCCAGGACCTGCTCTTTGTAAAGCTTCCTGGATGACTGAGGCAGTCAGACTTGAATTAGAGCATCGTTGCTTATTCAACAAACATTTACTGAGCACCTACTATGTGCTGGGCATTGACTGGGGACTAGAAATGCCACAATGGATGGAGAAAATTAGACAAAGCAAATGGAAATTGCATTGTTGTATGGCTAGGCAGTAAAAGTGAACACAGAGGCTATTATTCTCATTCATAATGGAACTTTAAAACACAATATAACTTTTAAGTACATCATCAACAGAATCCCTAATTGGATATTGTTCTTTTCATGTTTGTTTCTGAAGCTCTGTGTTTGGCCCTGAGGAACCACAGAAGACCCAGAGTGAAGTCGTGGATGGCCATGCCTTCTGCATTTTAACATTAAAATGTGAGGAAATGTTTTCATTTCCTGAGTAATTTCAAAAACGATTTCATAGAGAAGTGCAGCAAGTCAGCATAAACATTTTTTTAACGTCTTCAAACTGTACACAGATTTAGGTAATGAAATGTTCTGGGCTTCTGTGACTGTCACATACCGCCCAGGCAGGCTCTGGTGTTTTCTAGGAATTCCTTCCCCCAAGGAAGGCAGCTACTTACTGGCGCGGCTCCCTGAGAGCAGCCGTCTGATGGGTACAGCCGAGGAATGGGTGTCCAGAATGGCGGCTGCCTGTGTGTCTGGATTCTGCACTGCTTTGTTAAAGCTCAAGAGTCTGTTCAGGACATGTTACTGAGGGTATGCTCTTCAAGCTGAGTCATGTCTCCCTTCCCAGAGCTGCTGTGTGTGGTCTACCTCATCCTGTTGGGCACCTTGTGTTTATCAAGCACTGATTATCCATCAGGCACCATGCGCCATGTTTGTACACGACAATCCTCACAACAGCTTCCGGAGGTTGGGGTCATTACCCCACGTTTAAAATCAAGAAATGGTGACTGGCCCTAGGAAGCTAACAATCTACCCAGGGGACACAGTTGGTGACAGAGTCAGACTCGCCACTCCAGCACACTACGTAGGAGCAGCCCAGAGTTCCTCAGAACTCCTTTACCCATCCCCAGCCCACATACATGCAATGCTCCTGCTCTTACATTCAGATTCCTGTTCCAAATCTGGCATTGGAAAGCTACTAACTGACTACCACAAGGCTGTTTCGACCTCGACCAGCATCCTTTCCTGCCCCGGTATACCTTCTTTACTGTCTGTCTTGCCCTTATTATGTCCAGCCTGCTTCTGAGTCTTGATTCCCCACTTCAGAACTTCACCCTAAATTTGCCCTACCCTTCAAGGATCACAGTCAGCCTCACCTCCTCCAAGAAGACTTTGCTGGCTGGTGCAGCCCACTCTTCCCGCGAGATCCACTATTCCTCATTTTCTGTGTTAGTGTTGTGTCTCCAACAGGACTTAAGCTCCCAGAATAAGGCGTCATGCTTCATCTTGCTTCTGCCCACATCACCTGACATGCACTCGACATCAGTAAGCAATTGACCTGCATTTGGCCATCCATATTGATAGTACCTTTTTTTTCCTCATTGATCTTGGATGGAGCAGATTGATCAATATAAAAGGGCCGAAAAAGGGTCAGACATGGGGGCTTATGATTGTAATCCCAGTGCTTTTGGAGGTCAAGGTGAAAAGATCGACAGAGCAGGTGTATCGCCATCTTTGACAAGCACTGTCATTTTAAAATTTACTTTAATCAAAAACCACCTAAATCCAAAGGGCATTAGCATAATGGCTAAGGTCAGCATGACCATAAACCACAAATAACATCTCCAACCAGAAACAGTCCAAACCTCTCCCTGACCAGAGACATGCTGGCCCCAGGATAACCCCCCTCCAGCCAGGAAGATGCCAGCCCCAAGATAACCCCCCTTCTGCTGGAAAGATGTCAGCCCCAAGATAACCTACCCTCTGCCCAGAGACATCCCAACCCACCATAAACTTCTCCCCAACACAGAAACATTCCAAGTTTATAACAAGGCCCCTCATCCTAAAACCAATATATACTCTTAGTCTGTTAGAAAAGAAAAAAAGAAAAAAAGCACTTCTAACTGAAATTGGCCAGAAAACAGAATCCCTCTCATGTTTTTTTCTCTAAAAGAACCTGTCTTTAACTGTTAATCCATGTTTTGCATTTCTTTCCTCTTTAACTCATACACAGATCACTTGAGCTCAGGAGTTTGAGACCAACCTGGGCAACTTGGCAAAACCCCGTCTCTATGAAAAACACAAAAAATGGCCAGGTATGGTGACACATGCCTGTAGTCCCAGCTACTTGGGAGGCTGAGGTGGGAGGATCACTTAAGAACTTAAGACTGGAAAGTCAAGGCTGCAGTGAGCCAAGATCGTACCACTGTACTCTAGCCTGGACAATGGGAGTGAGACCGAGTCTCAAAAAAAAAAAGAAAGAAAGAAGCTGGAAAGGAAGACAATCAAAATAGAGGACACTCAAAAATGCAGGGCTTTACTGCTTCAGTGCTTCAGGAGTTTAGAGCCTGCTGAACTGATAGGTCCCTTTCTCCACTGGGCAGAACAAAAGGGCTTCCCTGGGACCAGTCCCCTGATGGGGAAGCTGGGTTGGGGCACAGACTTGAAGGCTGCACTGAGGGAGCCATCTCAGGTGTTCAACCAGGGCACTCAGAAGCCATATAATTTAAGGATGAAGGGAAGCCAGGGGTTAACTCCAAGAGACTAGAAGAATTAAGCTTGATTTTCAAGGGCACACAAGGCCATACAGAGACAAATAAGGCCCAAATCAGAATCCCAAGAGATCTGAGCCCCTAGACCAGGGCTCAGTCAGCTTGTTTGTGCTCCAGCTACATGAGCTGTCTCTAAGCTGGCAGGTATCCAGAAGCAGGGACAGGGACCAAAAAACTCAATGTGTTTTGCATATTTACTTTTTAAGTTATATTTTAATATTTGTGCTTTTTTTTGTTTTGACTCAGTTGATTCATTTTAAATTTTATTATATGTATTTTTCCCCTTAAGTAACTTGAAACAAAGTATAAAGTTTTAGCAAATGTAAAACATTTATTTCCTTTTTCAGTGAAATAGTTTATTCAACTAAATTTTTAAAGGAAGAAGATATGAGAATGTGACAAGTACTGTAATATTCTGTTTGAAGGTTTTGCCTCAGATATCCCACTGCAAGCTGTGAAGGCCTCCCTTTCAGGGTCCAGGGAGAAACCCAGGGAAGAGGCATGATATCACCATACCCATTGTGCAGATCAAATCGGTTCAGTATTGATGGTCTCCCAGGAACCTCAGTGACATGGGGGTGGAAGGACTTTCAGTGGGGAAAGCCATAGGAGGGGGCAGAGGTGGTGCTGACAGCTGCCACAGAGAGATGGCTTCCTTTGGTTTTCTGCAGTTAAAACCCTGTGAAAGTCAGCTCAAATGACCTTAAATGTCAGTGTAGACTTGGTGGCCATAAATGTGAAATGGGGTAGGGATGGGAAATTGTGGCTCAGCTGGATTCTAGATTAAAAATTCAAGACTTTCAGAGAAATTCCTCCTTCAACAAGTTATGGTGTGTCCAATGTCACATAAAAGTCAACCTTGATTTATGTGCTCTGCACAAGAATGAAGGAGACCCTGGATTACAATCTGTGTCTGGAACTCACTGGCCATTATCAGAACAAATCCTATTCTCAGATAATGGACATCTGGTAAAGCTTCTACTGTTAATAGAAAAAGTTGCCTGTGGGACAGCGACTTTTATGAAAATACCATCTCTTCTGTGATAAAAGTTTTCTAAATCTTATTTTAACCAAGTGATTACGTTTGCATCTTGTTTTCTTAGGAGGGAAAAGAATAACTTGCCACAAAAGAAACCAATGTGTTAGAGATGTCATGGCATAATGAAGGGCTTACGAGATACCAAACTCTCTTGCCTTCAGCCTCCTGTTGAGCCCACAGAGATCAGTAGCTCCAATCTCCTTAAAATCTGGACTCCTTAACCTGGACTATGAGATGCATAGGGACAAGCTCCCATGCCACTGCCACCTGTGCAATTTACGTTCTAACTATGCCAACATTTTCAAGTGTCCCCAACGTTTCAGGCACTACCATCTCTCTCTGCCCCAAACTCTTCACCTCAATTTCTTTCCATGCTACAAACAGCTTATCCACTTAACTCAAAATTCACCTCCTCTGAGAAGCTCTCAGTGATATTCCTCTCCTCTCTCAGGCTGGGTTAGGCATCCCTTTTGGGAGCCCCATAGAACCTAAATATTTACTTTGTATCAGCCACAATCTTACTGTTTGAGTATGTTTATTTTTTGTTTTCCCTATTTGACTCTGAAAGCACAACCTTCAAAAACAGCAGTCTATCTTTTTTATTCCGTTATCCACAGCACAATCTAGCTCAGGGATGATTAAATCAATGAAGGGATGGATCGGTGGACAGATGAATAGAAGAATGAACCACTAACAAGAGAAAGATGCTAGGAGGTAGAAGCTGAACGCTTCTAATGCAGAACGCTGAGAAATAGCTACTAATAACAAGGAAGGGGTATTACAAATTTACCTTGGATCTTAAAATATAAATTCAAGAAGAAGAATCACCACAATTTGTATGTTTAACCTTTCATCAGCTCATTTGCCTGATCCTTGACCTATATCTCTCCCTGGACTCTGTCCTAATCGCCATAAACTGTCCCTTGAATTAAGGGAAACAGTTCAATATTAGGATCTGCTTTTTCCCTCCTTCCTTAAATTCAACAGAGGTAAAATGGACACATCACAACTACAATCTGATTGGTCTTAAGACACTAGTTTCTGAGCCTGCACTTCACCCAAGCTCCCAAATCTTGTCTCAGATATCAGCTATGATCCTTTTCCCTCCATCACAAAAATCTTCTCCACCAAACAAAAGGTTTTCACACCACCTTTCAGGTAAGTAGTGACCTGAATCCAAATTCAGGCTGTACCAGGTGCCAGCTGAGAAATCTCAGGCAAGATATTTAAGTTCTCTAAATGTGAGAGTTCTTACTGGTAAAATGGGGACCATTATAGTGGCAATCTAAAAAGGCTGTTGTAAGGAATAATGAAGAAAATGAGAAGCTCTTACAACTGTATATGATACACAATGACTAAATATGTCACCAGGATCTGTCAAAGACAGCTGTGAAACAGAGAATTAGAGCAATACCTGAAGATCATGGCAATGAAAAAAGTCCTAATTTTTGAGGATTGAGAGAGTAATGGATCCAAAATACATGTCTGAGACGCACAGTGATATCCAGGGAAACTGTAGAAAATATTTTTTTTTTTTTTTTTTTTTTGAGACGGAGTTTCGCTCGTTGCCCAGGCTGGAGTGCAATGGCGCGATTTCGGCTCACCGCAACCTCCGCCTCCTGGGTTCAGGCGATTCTCCTGCCTCAGCCTCCTGAGTAGCTGGGATTACAGGCACGCGCCACCATGCCCAGCTAATTTTTTGTATTAGTAGAGACGGGGTTTCACCATGTTGACCAGGATGGTCTCGATCTCTTCACCTCGTGATCCACCCGCCTCAGCCTCCCAAAGTGCTGGGATTACAGGCTTGAGTCACCGCACCCGGCCGAAAATACCTTAAAGAGACGGCTTATGAGCACTTAGAAAAGAAAGTAGTAAGCCTGGGGACCCAAAATGGATGTATACATTACAAACAAACCAGGTGAACTTTAACTCCTTTGTTGGATTGAAAGTCAAGGGTCTGTATTAGTAATTACAACAGCAGCAAATACTTATGTTGCACTTACGTGCCAGGCACCATTACAATCCCCCTGCACATACATATTAGATGATTCAATCCATACAAAAGCCCTAGAGGTAAGTACTATCAATATCCTCAATTGACATATGAAGATACTGAGGCACAAAGAGTTTAATTTCTCTAATATCACACACTTATAGGAAGTATTAGGGCTAGGATTTAAATTGATGAAGTCCAGCTCTAGAACCTGTTCCATGCACTATAGTATGTACACCACAGCTCTGCTATCCCATTCCAATAGACATTGCTAATCAACCCCAGCATTCATTATCATTGGGATTATGAATAAGATACAGGCTCAACATTTTTCTCAAAATAGTAAGAGGGACTACACCTACCTAATCTGTTAGCATTGTCACATCAGAGGAAATCCATTTGTCATTCCTGCCATTGGCATAATGCGTCCAAATATTCATAAAGCGGGCAGCAAAGTCTATTATTATATTATTACGGATTTGGTGGAAAAGAGACATGAGAGATTAACAGTTGGCTGAACATATGTACCTAAAAACATTATACTTCTCATTAACAGGTCAATGTGCATCTGAAGGGAGTCTCCAGGAGTTGTCTCAAGTGTTCTGTGCTTTAGCTGGTTCTCTGCAACCTAGTCAATCAAGGACTTGCATGAAGAGCTAAAGCATAGGATCTGGTGAATACATAACTATGTCACACCATCATTTTGAGATCATAGTTCAAAACATCCTCTGAGGCTCTATATCCACAGGAGTCTGCAGAGGCCAAGTTTTCCCTCTAGACATTGTTTTATTGCACCTATCTTTACTGAGGCTTGTGGGAGATCGTGGGGGACACAAGAAGAGGCAGAGCATAGGCCAGGATATTCAGAGCAGATGTATAAAAAATGACATCTAGGTCTCACCAGATGGACTCCAGCACCCAGCCTTAGTGTCAGTTCTCTAGCCATAGTAAATTGTCCCCAGAGGATCTGATTCTCATTAAAGGTGAAAAGGTGTCCACAGCCCAACTGGCACCTCCCTGCTTCTAGGTGAGGTTGGTCCCAGGAGGGTAAGACTGTGAGCAGAAGACATGGAGCAATGTCGCTAGTATGGTTAAATATCAGCTTATCCCACAGCCTTGCCTACATATATGTAAGAAGGAAAGCAAGTGGGTCTAAGGCTGGTCAAAAAGAGTGTCACTGCAAGAAAATGAGGCTCTCTTGTTGCTGGCAAGGAAAGTTCCTTGCGCAAACAGGGGAACATGTTCTCTAACCCACCATCTTTCTTCCAGTGCAGCAATGCAACAGCAATGACATCCATCTGTTTGTTGATTTCTTTTCTAAGGCAGGAAATGAGGTGTCCACAGAGACCCTGGATGAATAATGCATAACATCTGCAAACAAAATCAACCCTCAATTAACTGTACTGGTGGAGAGAGGCTGCAAGAATCGACAATATCTGACAATCCTAAAAAAGTTTTATTTCTCCTTGAAAAAGCTGGAGAGGTAAACGGTGGAAGATTCAGCCACACACACACTATAAACAAACTCATCGATTGTGCATGCTGTGTGTACACCCCATTTACACCCACATACATGCTTATGTGTATGCACACACATGCAGTTCACACACACTCAGACACAGGTTGGTTGAGTACCAATTCAAAAAGCAAGTCGACTTCCTCAGGAGGACAGTGTAATTCTCTGTTGCTAGGAAGTCGGTAAGCAGGAGTAGAAAATGCTTGTTGTAGATGCTGGAAAGGAGATTCAAGTATCTGTTCGAAGGAATGCCTTTAGGCTTCCCTGAAGCCCTTAGAATTTGTGATTTCAAAATTTGCTCAAGTTCAGCAACAGGTTGTATCCCATATCAGTGTGTCTTGCACCACGAAGTATATTATAAAACCCTTAGAAATTGTTTCCTTGAACCTGGCAATTTGGTAAAATAACTGTAAAACAGCAGCACATTCTGTTGCAGTTGTCTGTAGACTTGGTTTCTGGTCGACTTCAGCAAACTGCCGAAGGAAATTAGACTTGGTCAGCCAATTATCACACACTTGAACGCACACATATCTATATACACTCTTATTCCTAACCTTAGTGAAACCACACAGATGACGGTTAAGTTCGTTGCTGAACAAGGATCTTATGTTTCCATTCCCTGCCCGGTACTTTATTCACTTACTTGGACTATAGGAGGAGGCTATGCTTATTTAATATGGTCACATCCTGAATCCTGGACCCACGTCTGTACCTCTCTGCCTTCGGCCACCGGTACAGGGTAGTGATGCTGCAAGTATGTGGTGGTGCCTCTCAGGAGGGCATATGGGAGATGCACATGCATCCCATTTGAAACAAGAAAGGAAAGGAGAACACCAACATGCTGATTCATCGGGATGTTAACTCCTATTCCTCTGGGGTTATATACATGAAAAGTCTACATTCTCAGATTAAGAGAATCTATTACTTTTCTTTGGTAAAAACCTTTTAAAGGCAACAAAGAATATCTCCTACTGATCTTCAGTTTATGTATTACATCAAAAATGGAAGTATTGAGAGTCCAACTTTTGATGCTTACTGAATGGAGGCAGAAGATCAAAGTTTACAGTTTTTAAAAAAGAAATAATGAAAAAAATTGAAAAAAAAATGCTGACCTAAAGACACATGGATGCTAATATCCTCACTCATTTGTATTTCCTTGGCAGTGTCCTGCCCACAGATGTCTCATGAGCCATGCTACCTGCAGAACTGTGTAGTTTTGCTGTGGTGAGGTTGAAATCCAGAATAGACCTATAACAAGGGCTGAAGTTGAGGTAGCAATTAATAGCCTACCAACCAAAAAAGGTCCAGGTCCAGACGGGTTCACAGCCAAATTCTTCCAGACATACAAAGAGGAGCTGGTACTATTCCTTCTGAAACTATTCCAAACAATACAAAAAGAGGGAATCCTCCCCAACTCATTTTACGAGACCAACATCATCCTGATACCAAAACCTGGCAGAGACTCAACCAAGAAAGAAAACTTCAGGCCAATATCCATAATGAACACAGATGCCAAAATCTTCAATAAAATACTAGCAAACTGATTGTAACAGCACATCAAAAAGCTTATCCACCATGATCAAGTAGGCTTCACCCCGGGGATGCAAGGCTGGTTCAATATATGCAAGTCTATAAACATAATTCACCACATAAACAGAACCAAAGACAAAACCACCTGATAATCTCAATAGATGCAGAGAAATCCTTTGACAAAATTCAACAGCACTTTATGCTAAAAACCCTCAATAAACTAGGTGTCAATGGAACGTATCACAAAATAATGAAATCTATTTACAACAAACCCACTGCCAATATCATACTGAACAAGGAAAAACTGAAAGCATTCCCTTTGGAATCTGGCAGTAGAGAAGGATGACCTCTCTCACCACTCCTATTCAATATTGTATTGGAAGTTCTAGCCAGAGCAACAAGGCAAGAAAAAGAAATAAAAAGGGCATTCAATTCAGAAAGGAGGAAGTCAAATTGTCTCTATTTGCAGACGACATGATTGTATATTTAGAAGACCCCACCATCTCAGCACAAAATCTCCTTAAACTGATAAGCAACTTCAGCAAAGTCTCAGGATATAAAAATCAATGTGCAGAAATCACAAGCATTCCTATACACCAAACAGACAGAGAGCCAAATCAAGAGCAAACTCTCATTCACAATTGCTAGAAGGAGACTAAAATATTTAGGAATACAAAGGACCTCCTCAAGGAGAACTACAAACCACTGCTCAAGGAAGTAAGAGAAGACACAAACAGATGGAAAAACATTCCATGGTCATGGTTAGGAAGAATCATTATCATGAAAATGGCCATATTGCCCAAAGTAATTTATAGATTCAACACTATCTCCATCAAACTACCAATGACCTTCTTCATAGAACTGGAAAAACCACTTTAAAGTTCATATGGAACCAAAAGAGAGCCCGCATAACCAAGACAATCCTAAGCAAAAAGAACAAAGCTGGAGGCATCATGCTGCAGGACTTCAAACTATACTACAAGGCAACAGTAATCACAACAGCATGGTACTGGTACCAAAACCAAGACATAGACCAATGGAACGGAACAGAGGCCTCAGAAGCAACACTACACATCTATAACCATCTAATCTTTGACAAACGACAAAAGCAAGCAATGGGGAAAGGATCCCCTGTTTAATAAATGGTGTTGGTCAAATTGGTTAGCCATGTGTAGAAAGCAGAAACTGGACCTCTTCCTGACACCTTACACTAAAATTAACTCCAGATGGATTAAAGATTTAAACGTAAGACCTAACACCATAAAAACTCTAGAAGAAAACCTAGGCAAAACCATCCAGGACATAGGCATAGGCAAGGATGTCATGACTAAAACACCAAAAGCAATGGCATCAAAAGCCAAAATAGACAAATGGGATCTAATTAAACTTCAGATCTTCTGTACAGCAAAAGAAACAATCATTAGAGTGAACTGGCAACCAACAGAATGGGAAAAAATTTTCACAATCTACCCATCTGACAAAGGGCTAATATCCAGAATCTACAAGAACTAAAACAAATTTACAAGAAAACAAACAAACCCATCCTAAAGTGGGCAAAGGATATGAACAGACACTTTTCAAAAGAAGACAAATATGAAGCCAACAAACATAATAAAAAAAAATGCTTATCCTCACTGGTCATTAGAGAAATGCAAATCAAAACTATATTGAGATACCATCTCACGCCAGTTAGAATGGCAATCACTAAAAAATCTGGAGTCAACAGATGCTGGAGAGGATGTGGAGAAATAGGAACACTTTTACACTGTTGGTGGGAGTGTAAATTAATTCAACCATTGTGGAAGACAGTGTGGCGATTCCTCAAGGATCTAGAAATAGAAATTCCATTTGACTCAGCAATCCCATTACTGGGTATGTACCCAAAGGACTGTAAATTGTTCTGTTATAAAGACACATGCACACACATGTTCATCGTGGCACTGTTTACAATAGCAAAGACCTGGAATCAACCCAAATGCCCATCAATGATAGACTGGACAAAGAAAACGTGGCATATATACACCATGGAATACTATGCAGCCATAAAAATCAATGAGTTCGTGTCCTTTGTAGGGACATGGATCAACCTGGAAACCATCATACTCAGCAAACTGACACAAAAAACACTGTAACTTCTCACTCATAGGCGGGTGTTGAACAATGAGAACACATGGACACAGAGAGGGGAGCATTACACACTGGAGTCCACTGTAGGGGGGGGTGCCAGAGGAGGGACAGTGGAAGGGAGGGTGGGGAGAGATAAAGTGGGGAGAAATGTCAGGTATAGGTGATGGGGGGATGGAGACAGCAAACCACCTTGCCATGAATGTACCTATGCAACAATCTTGCATGATCTGCACATGTACCCCAGAATCTAAAGTACAATTTAAAAAAAAATGAAATAATGAAAAAAAATATTGAAAAAAATGGTGACCTAAAGACACATGGATGCTAATATCCTCACTCCTTTGTATTTCCTTGGCATTGTCCTGCCCACAGATGTCCCATGAGCTGTGCTACCTCCAGAACTGTGTAGTTTTGTTGTGGTGGGATAAAAGCCAGTGAATAGAAAATTCTACACTAAAAACACGGACTCATCATGTACCATGTAGCACAGGCAACAGGTTCTGCCTCTGGATGTGCAGACATATAATAACGTGGGATCCAGGGGTAATAGAAGATTGGTGGGGCAAAACATGAGCTAGAGGTTGGAGAGGAAAAGAAAGACATATGCTAAATCTCTGGATGGCTCACAATGGCCAGAAGTTGCTGCTCAGGAAGACCTGTTAATTCAGGTCTATTAATTCTATTTATTCTACTAATAGACTTTAATAACTATTAATTCATCCAACTATCCAATAATTCACTCATCCATTCATCCAACTAGCCAACCATTTAGGTTTTGTTCCAGCTTTTTAGATGTTTATTTTGAAAATTCATCCCTCTGCTGCCATTATAAAATGTGAGCTATCAAGTCGCCAGTCAGTTATTTAATACAATTAATCAGATAGCAACATAGTAGACTTGCCGCTGTGTCAGGCACTGGGCTCAGAATGGTGAAAAAGTTAGATCATAGAGTTCATAATCTTTAGAGTAAGACACCAAATATTGACATCATACAAGCAGATCAGCAAAAAACGTAGCAAATGCTATAACAGAAGAATACAAGAAGCCAGTCAGGCGTGGTGGCTCATGTCTGTAATCCCAGAACTTTGGGAGGCCAAGGTTGGTGGATTACCTGAGGTCAGAAGCTCGAGACCAGCCTGACCAACATGGAGAAACCTCGTCTCTACCAAAAGTACAAAGAGTTAGCCAGGCGTGGTGGCACATGTCTATAATCCCAGCTGAGATTATAGGAAGCAGGAGAATCACTTGAACCTGGGAGGCAGAGATTGTGATGAGCCGAAATTGTGCCATTGAACTCCAGCCTGGGTAACAAGAGCAAAACTCTGCTTAAAAAAAAAAAAAAAAAAAAAAAAAAAAAAAAAACCCATACAAGAAGCCATGAGTGCTTAAAAAAAAAAAAAAAAAAAAAAGCCTTACAGTGTCATGCAATCAAAAGGCTTCCACAAGAAAGTAACTTTTCAGCTAAGACCTTGTACAGTTTACTAATTCAAGGGATAAGATGGATTTTTATCAGAGGAAATAGCATGTGTAAAGGCCCTGGGGTTGAAATGATGATGCTGTCCATGGCTGCATCCAACTAGAAGGTATACACATTTTGTGCGTGCTCCTGGATGTCAAGACCTGTGCTTGCTACTAAGGCAAAGAGGGAGAATATATAAAAGATACAGCCTCAAGTGTGAGTTCATTGCAGTGAGGGGCCATGTCCAGTTCTTCCTCATATCTCCAGAACCTAGCACAGTCCCATAGGAAACTGTGGTGGATCTTGGGGAGCTTCATGGATTGAGCTAAAAGATTCAAAGTTGTGGCAAGAAGAGCGGAAAGGCCACTCAGAAAAGGGATGATGACAGAGCAAGGCTTGAAAGCAGCAACACAAGTGAGGGATGAAAGGGACTAGGAAGCAACTCCTCTGCTTGGAGGGGTGTGTGTGGGAGCATTAGACTGTAATCAGAGGCTTGCAGAAGTCAACAGGGGCCACAGTGGGGAGGCTCTTAAAATCCAGGGTGGACTTAACTCATTCTGATCCCAGAAATGAGGCACACTGGAGACATGTTCATTTAAAAGATGCATTTGCCAGCCTCATTGGCCCATCTCCTGCAATGTAAAGTCTAAAGGGACGGCCCATCCCACAATTTCTTAATAGATAAAACCAAAAAGCAATGCACATTCCCATCATTCCCCTGCCAGCCCTCTAGATGCAGCACACAGCCCTCTGTATTCAAGGAATAGGAAAGAAGGGAAAGAACACCAGCCCCAGGAGAAGGGCCTCTAGTACTCAAATAACTTCAGGAGAAAGACTGCAGAGTGAAGCAGAAAGGATTACATTCCTCAAAATTATCCTGCCCTAAAGGACAGAACAATGTTTGTGACAGTAGTCCTGCCTCCCACAGGGCATCCACCCGCTGGGAGTCAGAAGCTGTACTTGGTCCACTCCAGGTGCTCCATTTATTAGGGGTATTTTAGCACCCCTAATAGGTTTGTTGTCTTCAGAAGGCTGGAGAGAAATGCCCTGCTTGACATTAACTCTAGGTAGGTGGAGGGTGGTGAGCCATGAACAAGTTAGTTAGTTAAATGAATCAGCCAATAGGTAGTTATAGCTGAGTTTTGTATATAATAATAAATAAGTGGGCTAGATCCAGAGGAATTTAGTAACTTGCTGAAGGTCAAACAGCTATTGAGTTACAGAGCTGGGAAACGGAACCCCAAGCTCTCTCTAGTCTCCAGAGTAGAGTGATGCTAAATCCAGTTGATTGGAAGGAGTGAGGCTCTAACCCTTGCTCTAGACAGAGGCTTTGGGGAGTGCAGAAGGGTTGGTATGATACCATCATATCAGGCACAGCTTGGGGAAGGAAAGGGGAAGGAGAGAAGTAGGCAGGAAAGGGAGGACTCTAGGGGTGAGGGTGGTCGTGGGAGGAGGGAGAGGAATATGCTAGTGTGACCTCCCAGTGCCTGGGGCTGCAGCACAGAAACCGAGCAATTTCCTTTCCTGATTCCCTACTAAATAAAATAAACGTCTCTGCCTCATGTCACAGTTTGCATTTTCAGTCTGATTCATGGGGAAAGCATTGGCAGGTAATCTTTATCCGTTTCAAGTGTCTAAATTTTCATGCAGAATACTAATGACAAACATGCAAAAGAGGAGAAACATCAACCTTGGCACTAAGAAAATTAATCTTACAATACAAAGGAACAAATTAAACTTTCCAATGCTGCCAATACTTTCGTATTCTTTATCTTTTCTTCATCGTTCATTTTTAGTAGTGTCTTGACATTTGTGAGGGATTTGCCCTAAGGGGGGAAAAGCCAAATTGAAAAATTCCACTCTTGTACAAAATTTCCCCCATGAATATCCGTTTTCTTGCAGAGAGCCATCACTTGCTCACACATCTTCACCTTTTGTTCCATTCTGTCATCAACATAAGCATCTTTCTTTCTTTTGGAGGCCCATTTGCCACAAAGATATAGCACTGGTGTCACATCACTGGCACTGCTGAATATGCTGTGGTGTGGAGGATATCGAGAGGTCAGCTGGTCCCTATCTCCACTTTAATGACACCTCCACACACAGCCTTTCCACAGTGCAGTGTCCCATAGCTGATAAGAAGCAGGAGTGAGACTGACGTTTACACCCTTATAGCCTTGTACTTATCTGTGTAACATACCATGCACTCATCCCATCCTTGTGGCAAACCTTGGGTGCTGCATAGCCTGCGTGAGCTAACAGAGCTCCAGGCCCCAGGAGTAGGGAGACTGATTGGAGGGTGTTTGGGGCAGTGGTTTCCTGGAGTCCTCATTGATACTGATAAGCAGATACAGCCAAGCAGCTTGAACTGCAGGTGGGACTGTGAAAGCCTATAAAAGCAACAGCACCTTAGACGGACTAGTAGAAAATAATAGGGGGAAGCAGAGAATCCTAGGAGACTGCGCATTTTGTGGGCTGGAGAACATTAGTCTTAATGAAAGAGACCCATGGGCCAGGGAAAGAAAGTTGGGTTGGGATAAGCATGAACCCAAACAGGAGCTTGAATAGATGAGACTGAGGGTCACAGTCACTCAAAGAAAAGGTCTAGGAGCTCAACACCTAGATGCTATCTTCAAACATTCATTCGAAAAACCTTCCCCAGGCACCTACTATGTCCAGTCACTCCTTCTGAAGTCCTGGAGGTTCAGAGATGAAGAGGATACAGCTATTACAATTCTGGAGTTTCCTTCAAATATAAAGACTAGGGCTGAGCACGGTGGCTCACACCTGTAATCCTGAGGTGGGTGGATCATGAGGTCAGGAGTTTAAGACCAGCCTGATCAACATGATGAAACCCTGCCTCTACTAAAAATATAAAAATTAGCAGGGCGTGGTGGCGCATGCCTGTAGTCCCAGTTACTTGGGAGGCTGAGGCAGGAGAATTGTTTAAACCCAGGAGGCAGAGGTTGCAGTGAGCTGAGATGGCACCACTGTAATCCAGCCTGGGCAACAGAGCAAGACTGTCTCAAAAAAAAAAAAAAAGATAAAAACTAGTGAACAGATAAGCACAATGCAATTTGTTATGTATTGATGGAGGGAAGCCCAGCTGTAGCCAGAGCCTCGAGGAAGGACACTCCCTGGGCTGCAGAGGAGAAGGAAATTCAGTGTTGATGTATTCTCAGGTGCCAGTATCCTCGCTCCACCATGCAGGAAGACCATGAGACTGAGGCATGAACTCTGGCCTCACTCCAGCTCTACAACTTGAATCTACATTACATATTTTGTTCTCAATATCCTCACAGATAAAATGTGAATGAAATGCCTTAGATGACTGAATTATAAAAATAATGTATATGAGCACATCTTCCTCAAAGTTGGTATATGTTAATTCCTCCCTGCCAAATAATCGATAGACTGACATGCACTGGACCTAAACATGAAAACATAAAAACCAATATATTATTCATCAAAATTGTCCCTAGATTTTAAAAACAGCAATTTGAAACTTATTCTGGGTAAAAAATAAATAAACGTAAACTCACTTCTCCCTCCCATCCACCCTCGTGTTCTCATCTAGCGTCCATGGCACATCAACCTACCGCATTTGCTTGGGTATTCCCAGAGTTTGCCATCTTTTGGAAGGATTTTCTGTATCTCTTGGAAATTTATGCTGTCTCCTAAGAACTGATACTAATGTGATTATCGTTAATCAACAGATTGAAAAGGTCGCATACACCATATAACTCTTTCTTGGCCTTCAGCTCAGAGGTCACTGAACTGGAAGACTATAATGCAGTATAAAATATCAAGATGATGGTGGCATCGGCAAAGCATAGCTGACCTAGGAGGCACCAAGTTAGAAGCCTTTATAAATACACAGGATGCCATCTGAGTCTCATAACAACCCTGGCCAGGGAGATCCTGTTTTACCTGTGAAGAAATCGATAATGGTCGTGCAGCTAACAGGCAAGACTAGGACTCAAAAATAGATCCTCCTGACATCAAAAACCACACTCTATTCTCCAGTATTTCCATGGTATCCTCCTTATGTATAAACATTTATATATTCGTTTCTCAATTCCCCTTTTCAAAGACTATGAAAACTTTAGCTTTGATCAAGCCAACATGGCTGCTGCATCTAGCAGAAAGTTTTTATTTTCAATTCTTATTCTCTAACTCATAAACTTAAAATAAAAGGTATCCAGTTCATAACCAGTTCAATAAAAGCCATCGCAGAAACAAACGATTGCATTCATTACCACGACTCTGTTAATACTATTGATTTTCCCCTGCACCGTTTTCCTTTGCTTTGCTCCTTTATAGACCACTAGCAGTGGGAAAGCTTACCATTAACCCCACAGACAGCACCATAGATCACCACGCGGTCACTCCCGCCCTCTGTTGTGTGTTTGTGGCACAGCTTTTCACCTATCAGTCATTGAGGCCTCCTGTGGGAGACAATACACTCATTACATGGAGCTCCCCAGACAGGCTGCTGTTGGTTTGCAATCCCAGATTAAAAGGTCACCTTTAATTCTGTAATGTTCTCAGTAGTATATTATATCATACACTGGTACTATGCGGGCCAAAATAGGGCTCAGTTCTACCCCAGTCATCTCCCCCAAACCACAATTACCAGATGCCGTGCTTTGAGCAGCTCCAGGTTCTAATTTCCAATTCAATCAATTAACCAGAAGGAGCTAGTTCAGTACTTCAGTATTTTCCCCCATTGATGAGGTAAGTCAAGCACCAGTGAAAGGTTAAGGATTAGAGCTGATCACAGGAGAACTGCTGCAAGCCTCTCCTGACGTTGATCCAAAAGAGGATGCAGGGTGTCCTGTGGGTCCACAGGATAAAACTCAAGTGGGCTAGAGGGAGCCTCCAAATGCCACCAGTACACGTGGTAACCTCTGCTACCCCTTGCATCTTCCCTCATCCACTGTGTTACCCAAAAGTCAGCTTCACAGTTGACCCTTTGCAGGGGGAATTTCTCTACCATTCCCAGCAACGTTTCTCTCCAGTTCTTACAACTTCCCTTGAAAAGGAGCTGCAAGCCTTAATAATCACACTCAAGTCTGGTTTGGATTCCAAGAGGGTTCACATATAAATTATCAAACAGTTAAATACTAGTGGGGGAGCAAAGCAGCCATTCCAAACACAAGCAGCTACAGCAAAGTGGGCATGTGATACCGGATGAAAGGACAACAGAGGAAAAAGCATTGAGGGCAGTGAGCAAAAGCATTCTAGGCTTGAGTATTTTCAAACTATAAGGCTTCAACGTTTTTTTTTCCTCCCCTTTACATCAGAGGGAAACTGAGAAGACCTCTTTCACTGCAGGCACAATGGGGTTTTGTAGGCAAGGCTCACCAGTATACAGGGCAGGCCTTCCTGATAGGGCATCAGCAAAGCCCCTTCTCACTGAAGAGAGTCTCTCCCACATCTCTCCCATTTGCAGGCATCTGTGTGGTACCAACAGAAACAAATACCTGAGCAGCAGAACCACCAGTAGAGTTCTTAAAGAGCTTGGTTTAAGAAAGGAGTTTCGAGCACGTGCTGGACAGAAAGACTGATAACCTTATGATGTAAATGAGACCCCTGTGATAAGCCAATCAGCCTGCTATGGCCTGGAACTAATTGATTATGGGCCGAGAAGGAGCACAGAGGGGTAACCTGGCACAGAACAAAGGAAGAGTTAGCCACTGGCAGAGAATGACTAGGACAGAAGAGGCCCACCAGAGAGCTAGGACTGGGAATCCATATTTACATGTGGACGTCGAAGAGAACTTCGGGCTCACAGTGAGGCTCTCTTAGGCATCACCTGCAGATAATCATTACTTTTTTTTTTTTTTGGCTTGTTTCTAGTAAGTTCTACATGCTTTCGATTTCGTTGAGAGAATTTGACTTTAACTCATCTTAGAGCTAGCTGTCCTTGTAAATTCAGAGCTGGAAAATGTAATTCAGGCATTAAATGCTGGGGAGCCATAGTAGAGAAGACAGGTAACCAGCAGCTCCAAAGCGCACAGCCTGGGTGGGTGTGTTGTGTGTACAGAGCATCCCACCGTGCAAGGCAATGTCTAAAGCTGTGACTACACAGATGCAGAAACTGTGGTCTCTGTTTTCACAGTGTTCTCACCCTTCATGGTGTCCTTGGTCAAGGTGGTGAGGCCAGAGAGAGCTATAAAAATATATAGAATAATTCTCGCTGCACAGGCTAAGCACCAAATAAATCACGCAGGTATTCACTGCTGTAGAGTTCCTAGGCAGCACAGTGTGACCCAGGGTGGTCAGGGAAGACTTCAGAGAGAAGTTGGGCCTCGAATGCGGGAAAAAAACACTGCCGGTGAGAGGGGAGTCATTGACCACAAAGTTGGGCAGGCAAGTCTGTCTGTCTGCCAGTCGGAGTGTGGGAGGCTGGCATTGACATCCGTCGGCCACTCAGGTGACAAGAAATTCAGATCCCAAAGCAGGATCTGCCCACCAAGCTGTAGGAGATTTTCCTGCTTTAACTACGGCACTGCTGCTATAGGGTAGACCTCATGTGAAGTGTTCTTATCACAATTTGTTTTTAAAGGAGCACAAGATAGGAACTGCAGAGATACCTACAGGGCAAGAGAAGTTGATTCCCTCCTGAGAGATGATGACACAGCCCCTCCTGTCCCCCTGACTGAAATGAGCATGGTCTAGACTTTGTCAAAAATCACCCAGGAAGTCTGGGGGAGGCTTTGAATTAGTAAAAATGAGCACAAAGCAGGTGTGGAAACAGCCTAAGAATCCATCAGCCGATGAAGGAATGAAGCAACCATGGTATATACATATTACGGAATCCTACCCAGCCTTTAAAACCAAGAAAACCCTGCCATAGGCAGCAGTGAGGATGACCTCAAAGGACATTATGCCAAGTGAAACCAGCCCACCACAGGGGACAAACACTGTATAATTCCACTTACATCAAGTATCTAAATACACATACAGAGGGCGGGATGGTGGTTGCCAGAAGCCGGGGAGAGGGGGAAATGGGAAGACGCTTTAAGAGGCGTAATGTTTGCATCAGAGATCTGCTGTACAACATTGCGTCTATAGTTAACAATACTGTATTGTTCACATGAAATATTTTTAAGCGGTAGACCTCATGTGAAGTGTTCTTACCACATTTTTTTTTAAAGGAGCACAGGAAAAGAACTGCAGAGATACCTGCAGGGCAAGAGAAGTTGGTGCCCACCTGAGAAATGACACGGCGCCTCCTGTCTCTCTGCCAACACGAACACCGACTTGTTCACATCCCCGGTGACCGTGCGATGCGGAGAAGGTGGAGGCAAAAGCGGAGTGCTAGAACTAAAAAAGCCGAGCTTAACTGGACCACGTTCCTCTCGCGTCCCCTCAACAACTCAACGTGCTAACTTCTTGACACCAGGTGAAGTCTCTAACCTTAATAGCCTCATCTGTGAAATGGAGAAATTGACACCACCTGAGCAGGGACGGTGTGCAGAGCTGAGATAATGAGGAATTCCTGCCACAAGGTTAGGAGCGATAAATGGGAGGGTGTTGCTGTTTTGATGTAAGAGCGTTAGTACTTAGGGGAAAATCAATAATCAAAAGATAAAACAGAAAACTCCCCTGTATACTTGGAAGTTAAGAAACCTTTCTTCTAAATAATCTGTGAGTCAAAAAAGAAATTATAATACAAACAGGAAACTATTGAATTCAATGATATAAAAATATATATATCAATACATGCAGGATTTGGCTGAAGCGGTGGAGGAAAACACAGAGACTTAAGTGAAGAAAGGACAGATATTACTGCACTCAAACATCCACCTCAACTAGAAAAAGAAAAAAGGAACCCAAAGAAAGTAAAAGAAAGAAAGTAAATATTAAAGCAGCTACTAATAAAATAATAAATGGAATTTAGAGAACCCAAGATAGCCAATAGCGGGTTCCTTGAAAAAGCTAATAAAATTGATATACTTCTGGTGAGGCTCATAAAAAAGAGAGGAACAAATAACTAGTGTCAGGGCTGACTAGTGAGGGCATTTAGCTGGGCATGATTGGTGCTTCCAGATGTAAAGCCTTGGTCCCTACTTCAGGATCCTGAAAATGTAGGGGAGAGACAAACTGTGTCCCTGAAAAAATCCCTGGAAGTGATCTGGGGAAAGTAAGTACTCTGGGCCAGAGGTTCCGTGGAGAGCGAGCCCCTGACTGGGGAAGCCAGGCAAGGCATTGCAGTGGGGGAAGGTTTCTGCTGGATCCTACAAGGAGAACCTTTAATGATTGAGGGAACCCAGGTGTTCTGAAAGAAGACTGCATCTCATAATGTTCTCAACTCAGGCTTGGAAGTCAAATGGAACTGAATTTGCATCCCAGCTCTGCAACTACCAGCTTTGTGGCATTGTACAAATCTCCGTGCCTCTGTTTTCTCATCTGTAAAATAAGAGTAATGATAGCATCTCTCCCTTAAAGGTTGTCATGAGCATTTAGAGAGTTGGTACTCAGCTGCATTGAGCATTACTATTTTAATTTTTACACCTCTATTAACATAGTGTAATGTAACAATTTGGGCAAGGAGCCAGAACTGCACTTCTGTGGATAGGCTCAGACAATAGGGCATCCCTCATCTCTCCATCTGCTCAGCAGTCCTTTATTAAGCACCTCCTTTGTGCTAAGAACAGCTATTCCCCCCACCCAGGTTGTCAACATGCTGCCCAGAATGGAGGGGCATCTCTAGTCAACACCCAGGCCAATGCCCATGCCAAACTGGGCCTTCTGTCCATCACTGTTGAGAGGGCTGGGTGAGGCAAGGTGAGGAATTAACTCTCAGATACTTAAGTGCTGAAGAATCAAGACAGAAGTTGATGTTAATAGCTCTGAGCAGAAATGGGTGATTTTTTAAAAAAATAAACATTTAATCTAAGGAAAATCAGAGGTCAAATGACAGGTGGGAAAAAAGGCACAGTAGCAAGCTGTAGCTTTGATGTAAGCTTTCCTGCCAGGAGCTGTGGTGCTGGTGTGCACAGAAACCCTAAGTGGAGGAGGGTAGCAGGGCTGACCATCACCAGGCCTTCACCTGACCATCACCAAGCACCATGTCCTGGCCTTCTGAAGCAGAGGGCATCATGCTCTCTGGCCTTCCTTGACCACCAGAGAGCCGAGTCTGCTTTTCACAGGGGCAGGGAAGAGTGGACTGAGTTCACAGCTTTTCAGGCAAGTTCACAGGACCATAAATCACAGAAATGGTAAACAGGAGCAAGAAATAAAACCCCTGGCTTCTCAAGAACTGCCAGCCACTTTCTTTTGGCTGTAAATAACCACAGTTAAACCAAGCACCCTTTACACTTCTCGGCAGGGAAGTGCATGAAAACATCTGATGTAAAGTTTTTAAATGCTCTCCACCAACACCTATTTCACACCCAGAGCTAAGTGGCCAGTGCTTTAAGGACTGCTCTGGTGTACCTGCCCCACCCTCACCAATACCTGGGAGGCCCAGAACATCCTTGGTCCATTGGTAGAGGCTTTGCAGGGATGGATATCTACATGACACCATGAATAAGGAGCAGGGGGTCAACTGGGCCTGGCAGAGGGATGTGCGTGGCCTGTGCCAAGAGCCCAGTTGTCCACAGTGCCAGCTTTGGCTCTCACCATTCTGCAAATCCCAAATCAGTCAGCTGGTGAGGCAGTGGCTGAACCCAGATTCAAACCTACATTGTCGTGATTCCAAAGCTCTGGCATATTTTCAATGAATATCCACACAACCAAACCAGGAAATATATCCTGGGGGTAAATGTCGCTGTTTTTCAAGTTGGGATGATTCCCCTCTCTCCTTCTTTCTTCCCACTCCCCTATACCTTTACAATTTCACCTCATTACAGAGTCATCTTGTAGTCAGGAATTCAGACTTGTCAATTCTGCATTCTCACTTTGATGATATCTCATAAGAAAATGACTGAAAGCAATGTTTTGGATCATCTGGGTGGCCATTTTTTACGAAGAACAGTCCAAAGTTCCAGTGCCAACACTCGTGTTTGTGTTTACCAGAAGAGTCACTGCAAATTAAGATCAAATGACATCATGGCCATTTGCGGAGATAAAGGTTTCAGAGTAATTTGAAAAGAGAAAAGTGAGGAGATAAATTGAGTCCTCCGGGTAGAATAAGCAAGAAGCAGAACTCCAACATCCTCCACAGCAGTCTGTGCCTTGGTAACGCGCCTCAGTTCATTAGCAGTAAGGATGGCAGTAAGTACTCCAGGAAAAATGTTTCTGTTCTCAATTCCAGGGATAATTAGATTAAATACTATTTAACACACATTTCAATAAGCCACAATACTACCCTTATCTTCAAATAAACCGAGTAGCCTCATGGAATTATCAGTGATAGCTCATTAAAACTGACTTTGGAGATTTTGATTAATCACGGATCTGAATATCTTGAACTAACAAGGAAAGTCTCAATGTCGTACAATTTTGAAGCTTATTTTTGTAAATAGACATTCTCTTCATTAGTATTATGAGACTAAAAGCATAGATGTTACATGTAAATTGAATCTGTGTCTACACAACTCCACTGTTAACACAGCATCAACACTTTAAACAGAACACAAGAAACACCTGATAAAATTAATATTGTTAATTTGAATTTTATTTTTATATATTTACATATAACTAATATATTTGGTTTTGATTTATAAAATATAAGAACTATAAGGCTATCAATTTATACGTAGTTTAATAGTTGTACATATTAAACAACAGAATAAAAATCATTAAATTCAACATAAGGATTTTTGAAAATTCCTTTTTCTTTCAAATGGAATTGATTCATTACTCAGGTTTCAGCAACACTGACATAATGAAACCTTACTGATGGATATTTAGGTTGTTTTCTGTTTTTTTTTTGTTTTGTTTTGTTTTTGAGACGGAGTTTCGCTCTTGTTACCCAGGCTGGAGTGCAGTGGCGCGATCTCGGCTCACCGCAACCTCCGCCTCCTGGGTTCTGGCAATTCTCCTGCCTCAGCCTCCCGAGTAGCTGGGATTACAGGCATGCGCCACCATGCCCAGCTAATTTTTTTGTGTGTGTTTAGTAGAGACGGGGTTTCACCATGTTGACCAGGATGGTCTCGATCTCCTGACCTCGTGATCCACCTGCCTCGGCCTCCCAAAGTGCTGGGATTACAGGCGTGAGCCACTGCGTCAGGCCCTGTTTTCTGTTTTTTTAAGAAATATAAATAATGTGCAATCAATCTTTTTTCCAAGTATCTTTGTATGTTTGAGCATACCTATAGAATAAATTTCTAAATATGGCAATGCTCGGTCAAACTGTAGGAGAATTTTTGATGTTCATAAATGCTGTTAAATTACCCTCCAACAAGAATGCAATTATTCTTTCAAACTATGCATGGAAAATGTCTGTTTCAACATACCCTTGACATTTTTTGAATACCTGCTAATCTGACAGGTATAGATATATCATAGTTGTTTTAACTTACATTTCTTTAACCAAAAGAAGATGGAGCATTTTTTCACGTTTGATATTTTCCATTTTTGATTGTATGTATATGGACTACCTATTGATGCTCTTTGCTGATTTTCTTCGGACTGTTTCATAATTTTCTCATTTGTTAGTCATCTTTGCATGCCATTTCTTTACCTTTCATGTGGGGAAGACTGTCTTGTTTTTCATGTCTCTTTTGGCTCCTCTAAATTTATTAAATAGGTTTAAGTATTTGTTTAGAATAAAATACATTTACCCTCCCTTTTTGTAGCCTTTTTATGATTTTACTGATTATTATTAAATATTGTACCCATCTAGAATTTCTTTTCTAGAAAACCTGAGGAAGGTATTCCAATTTCTTGTCCTTTTTCCAAATATCAACATAGTTTATTACTGAATAATCCACCTTTCCCTGCCTATTTGAAATGTCATGTTAACATATACTGGATGTAAGTTCTCCCGATATTTGTACCTATTTCTGCACTCTTCTTTTGCATTGAACTATTTGTCTATTCCTGTGTCGGTAAGTAGTGTATATTTATAAAATATTTGAAATTCGATAAGGCTAGTCTTGCCATGTCAATCTTATTTTTTTACGTTTCACAGATATTCTCATGGGCTTAATTTTCTGGATCAGAGATCTGCAAACTTTTTCTTAAAGGGATGGGATGGATAGTAAATAATTTAGACTTTTGTGACCCATTCAGTCTCTGTAGTAACTACTCAACTCTGCCTTTGTAGCTGGAAAACAGCCATAGACCACCCACACATAACCAAATACGGGTGGCTGTTTTCTAATAAAACTTTATTTATAAAAACAGCAGTGGGCTGGATTTGGGCAAGCCACAGATTGTCAACCCCTCTTCTGAATGAGCTATAGTATCATTGTGGAAACTCTCCCTGCCCAAAAAAACAAACCATTTTGGGCTATTGTTTGGGATTGCTTACAATTTAATAGTTAACAGCAGGGAAATTAACATTTTTAAGTATCAAATCTTACTATCCAAAAAATACACTCTTTCTACTGAGTCATAGCTTTGATTTTGTTCCTCAATAAGATTTTGAAGTTTTCTCCTTACAGCTCCTGCGCATTTCTTATTATGCTTAGTGTATTTTGTCTGTTTTTATATTTGTTTATTAGTGCATATGAAACTGTTTGTTCCTATTGGTTTTTGTTCAAGATGCACAGACAACAGGAGTCAACCTACTAATTTAATGCAAAGCTTATAATGAGGTCTGTAGACCTCCATGAGGTTAAGGGAGAAATCCTATGGGAGCTATACACTTTCTGAAATTGAATATCACATTTGTGAAAAAGTATATTTTTCTAGGAAGAGAGTCTACATCTTTCACCAGAATTTAAAGATCATCATCCATTCTTCTGTACCAAATATGAGATCCCTGACTTAAGATAGGTAATGGCAAGGACTTTGTTACCTAAATGGAATCCGGCATCTAAATGGAATCTAAATATAGATGACCAGGAATATGCTGACAGCAGGGCCAACAATAGTGAGAGCCGCTGAGCTGCCCAGGCTATCTGAGAGTAGGTGTGATGGTCAGGTTTATGGGGCACTTTCCCACTATCATCCATGCAGGCAGTGCTACCTGAAGGCTAAAGCATTCCAGAAGCTCTGAGGCCATCAGTCTTGCTCTCAAACAACTTTCCCTGACTTTCAGGCTGAGGTGTCTTCTCGCCTCCTCCCCATGCAGCCTTGTTCTAACTGCTTACTGCGATCATGGATTGTCTGATGCCAGCATTCCAACTGCATCCTAATCTCCTGCCAGGGCCCCCTGCTGACCCTCTATCAACCCTGTAGTCCTAGCCTCATGGAGAGAAGCAGCATGGGATGGAGGAAGGACACAGACTATAGGGTCTAGAGAAATCAAGTTTAATCTTGCCTTTGCCAACATGTGCTATAAGGGAAGAGGTGAACTTCTCTGACCTCAACTTTCTCATAGTAAAAGGGCAACATGAATACCTCCCAAGCATGGCTATAGGGATTAAAGGGAACAAAGCATAAGAGCTGAAATCCATTTTTGTCATTCAGGCATGGAAGGGTCATAGCTTGCTTGTTACACAATCAACTAACATCAATCAGCCTCCATCTCTGCCCATGAAGCCCATGGAGATATGAAGCCCATGGAGACCCCCCCTTCCCACTAGTGGGGATCTGCTTTCTGCAGGGGTCTCAGCATCTCAACAGGAGAGGTCTATCCAGGCCCTGCCATTGATCTGGTTTCTTGGTGTCATGCTGTACCCAGGATGCCCCTCATAGCTATGTTAGAGGGGGCACTTAGTATAATCTGTAGCAGCCACTGACCTCGGCCCAAACCCATCAAAGGTGAGAGGATTGCCTTGCTGTATACAGAGTGGAAGGGTTATGTCCTCACATTGCAAAGAGCTGGCCTGAACTGATAGGATAATTTTGAAATACAGAAATAGATCTCAGGCAAGACTTAAATTTAATTTTCCTCTTGGAAGAGGACGACTCTCTCACTGACATTTCCCAAGCCTTAGTTCTCTTGTCTGCAATATGTAGACAAAAATAAGGGCAGCGAAACGTTATTGAATACTTACTATGTTGCAGGAAAAAATTCCTCCCAAAAACTCCGTAAGAGAGATTCTATTATTATTGAAGAGCACAAAGTGGTTAAGTCATATGATTAAAGTGGCAAAACTGAAATCTGAACCAGACAGTGTGATGTTAGAACCTGGGTTCTTAATCACTATCATTTACATGCCTGTCTCATGCAATGCTTTAAATAATATACAATTCATAAATTTCCACCACTGTGTCCGTGGTAGATGTTTAATGGATGATGGTTTGCCATTCTTGAAGCAGAAATTTGTCCTCTTATTAGGAACTGGCCTCCTGCCAACTGGCCGTCACATCAGGAATTGGCCATATTTTCAGATACTGGCCACTCCATCAGAAACTGAACATTCCATCAGGAATCAGTCATCCTGTCAGGATGATTCTAAAAGTCAGTGTTCCAGCTGATGCCTGCCCTGGAATCAAATTGTCACAAGGTAGGCTTCAATTCAACAAATATATATTGTTATTTAGTGGAAAGAAAAAATGCTTTACTACTGAATGCATCTCAAATCCAAGTACCCAGGGATTCTTTTAAGTCCATCTGCATGGAAAGAAGAAGGCAAGGGCATGGGTTTGAGTCCATCTGGAGTAGGAGGATAATCTACCAAGTGCCAGGAACCTCCAGGTATCAGTTTCTCTGGGTCTTATAAGAACTCTGAAAGCATACATTGAGTCTATTTATAGATAAAGATTCAAAGGCCCAAAGAAGATTAAATGAATCGTCTAGATTTCTGGAGCTTATAAATGGTAGACCTGGGATTATGAAACAGTGGCTCCAGGCCCTTTCTATCAAATGTCAACATCATCTCCAACCTGGCTGCAATGTGTCCCCAGAGAAAGAGTTACATATGCCCAGGGAAAACTCTGCCTTCTTCAAAACTGAACCAAGTATGGCTCTGCCCAGGAGCAGCCTCTTTGCCACCTTTTAAACCATCTTCCAAAAAGCATTTGGATTTAGCTGTCTGCCACTGCCCCCCTACACCCCCACCTCCCTAGCTTGGGAGTCCTAGAACAGAACCGTGTCCCTAGTGCCCTGCACAGAGCCTGGAATAAAGCCACAGAATTCTCATGCAAACAGTGCCAAGATTCTACCAACACTTGTGACAAGAGGGAGCATTTTCACGTCAACCAGAGAGACAGTAACCTAATGCACATTACATTTTTTTTTTCGGTCCTTTTTAGGAAGGCAGCAGGATGAGGAAAGAAGACTGCTTATTTTAAAAATCCCATTACTGAAAGTCAATGAGGCAAAAATATCAGCATCAAAACGATGGAAGCAGCCCCATCTCTCCCAGGAAACATCCCTTCCTAAAATGACCACTCACAGGGGAGCCCTTGTGATCAGAGGGGGTGACAGCATCTGTGATCCAGGCACTTAATCTTCAGCAACACAGAGATTTACATCCTGACATTACCTCTTCGAATGTAGAATCTCTGGAAAATTGTTCAACGTTTCTGAGACTCCATCTTCTCCTCTCTAAAATGGGCATAATGCCTATTTGAACGGACTTTCTGGAGGTTTGGAAAACAGCATTTATGTAACAGCCTTTGTGCAAAGTAGGTTCTCGGTATGGTGGTTCCCTCCATGGAGTTGGAGAGGCAATATCGGCATAGAACCATAGAGAGCACAGGAGAGGTACCTGGCTGGGAACCGTGGGAAACAGATGAGAGCTGTGAATCACCCCATCCACAGAGCCGGATAGCTGAACAAGAATTTTGCAGTTTCAGAGAATTATAGCAATAACTGTTATTTTTGTTTTTAAATTGAGAAAGATAAGAAACAACAGCTGTTCAGCCCCAAGCATGTGCTACTCTGCTTGAAGCTCTATACACACGATCTTCAGCATGGCCCTCACCGGGTCCCCAGTTTAGGAAGGAGGACACTGAGGCCCGAGAGCTTGTATGTTATCACCACATTCCCCTCTGAGTGAACAAGACTTCTTCCTTGTTACCCCACATCACTTTGTATAATCCGTCATGGAGTCATACAGACGGGTTGTTGGGAAAGGGTCAGGGATCAAACCTCTTCTTTGAGATTGATGAAATTCACTGTGTCATCTCTTGCTCTGATTAAAATGCACCAATGATAAATTACTAAACATCTGTCCTTATAGATGTTAGTGACAGAAATGCCACAGACAAGTGGTCCAGGGAGAGCACAGAAAAGAGAAGAACGAGATTAGCGATGCACAGCTGCCTCTTTGCCATAGTTTTCTGACTCCTAAGCATCTGTGAGTGTCTGTGAGTGAAGGGCAATGCAGCTGATGAATTAGAAGGGGATCTGGTGGTCATAGTGGTCAAAGATGAATATAAACCAACAACCTACTGCTTTTGCTTAATATATCAGGAGCCTAAGTAGAGGTCCTCCACCCAAGGTAGCAGAATTATAAAATAAGTGTCTTGACATGCACCAGCCTCTCCTGCTTGGGCCTATTCCGTTCTCATAGAAACATTGTTGTACAAAAGGATCAAGACAAAGATAGTTCTTCTCCTCAAGTTACTGTTAAAATTGCATTCGTACAAGTGCTCAGAACTTCTAAAACCCTTTCCCATTGACAGTCAAAGTCAGTGGTGCGTAACTAGTAAGGGGCTATCTCCCTAGATGACTGTGAAGGTGAAACACAGGGCTCACAAGACTGGGCCTGGGCCTCAAAGACAGGACACTGGATTGGTCTCCAAACCCAGTCATCCCAGACCTTCAGTTGACCTGGCCTCACCTCCCTCACACCTGCCCTTGCAGGTGAATTCAGGTCAAGACCATGTGACTTCATTCTGATTTCTCTGTGCCTTTGATCCGCCCTGCTCATTGTCTGGCCCCATTCCTTTTCCTGCTTCTGTAAAACACTAAGTCTGCTTTGATTCTTCTCTGAAGCTCATTTCTCTTCTTTTGGATAATTCATTAAACATCATTTTAAATTGCTTTCATGGCTGTTAGCCAAGTTAACTTTTTGAGCCAAATCTGATAATTCATGTTTTCTCAGAATGCCACATATTTCAGAGATTTTCCAATACCTTAGCTGAAAACTATATGTATTATCTTCTTGTAATTTCACTTAATCTATTCCATATCCATGGTTACATTCCCTTTTTCATCTTTAATCTTTGTATTTGTGCTTTATTTCTTATTTTCTCAATTATAGCTAAGAAAAGAGTGTCTAGCTTATTGGTTCTTTAAATAATAAGCTTTACATTCACTTATGAATTCTAATGTTATTCTCTTTTCTAATACATTCATTTCTGCTTATACTTATGGCTTACTGTTTCTTAATTTCCTCAGATGTATCTTTTTTCATTCCTTGTGTTGGATACTTTCATTCTTTCTCATTAAGAAGGTATTTAAGGCTATGGATTTGCTTCTAAGTACAGCTTTGGTCACATTCCATAAGTTTCGGTAAGTTTTGGTTGTTCTAGTAATAGCTGATAATTGTGGTTTTGATTTTTATTTGTACCCAAAAGTTTTTTAGGAAAGCTATCCTTTTTTGCTTTCTATCTGATTGGGTTTTATTTTGCTTTTACTTTGTAAGTGCTAAAATACGATTCTCCATAGGCAGGAAAGACATTCTACTCCTTTTATAGGCAGGAAGGATATTCTATACTTCTTTTATAAAGAATCTAAAGCATGATATTAAGCAGCCAGCCTAAAACTTTAGTAATAATTAGTAGTGAAACCAGAAAAAGGAAAATGAGATAAAAACCTTCTGCATAAGTAGATGCCCCCTACAATCCTTCTTCAGCAAAAGGGATTGCTCACCTGTTGGTGGCCTTTCTTAGGTCTGAGGAGGGAAGTGATTTGGATGTTTTAGAAGTGTTTTTAGCAGCTGGAAGCCATGCTTATAATGGAGTGGGCAGGCCCGCCTTCAGTCAGACTGAGAGGCAGCTCCCCAGAGTGCTCTGCTACCTGTTCATGCTCGCTCACTGGCCAGGTATAAGGTGACCAATGGTTATTGCTCCATCTTTCAGACCAGATCCAGAGCAGCAGAAACAAAGGCCCTGGTAAGGGCCTCTGGGATTGAACACAAGCACTCCAGATGCAAGAACAGCACCCAGGGGGTCACTGCTAGACTTGTCCAGGGATGGTCCAATGGCCATGCTGTTCTAGATGTGATACTCCATAATTATTTAATCCTATGAAGTAGGTATTAGTCCCCTTCACAGATAAAGCAACTGAGGCTCAGAAAGATGAATGAACCTCCTCCAGGTCAGGGTTCATGGTCCAAGATGGCCCCTACTACAAAAGGGTGACGAGCTATAGAGGAGGGTATAGTAGGGATTTAGACATTCCTATTTCAGAGGAGGCATCAGAAGGGGTTGTTTAATGAGGGACCAGTGGGGTTCTGCCAGGTTTTTAAACTATCATTTACATATTTAACTTTTAAAAGATTTATTTTCCACACTCTTTCCACATACACTTCTTGTATTCCATAAGATGACAGTGACTTTATCTGCCTCACAGTGTGACTGTGAGTCCTGGAGACTGCAATGCATATGAAAGCTTTACATGTGGCAGGTGCTCAGTTAGCATGGATGCAGGATGAAGAAGGCAGGAGCTTTATCCCTCTTCCCTTTTATCATTTCGTTTTTAGCTGAGAGATGGCAGCCTACCTCTTGCAGAAGCAGACACCCTCAAATGTCAGGGCTGGAAAAAAGCCCAGTGATACCATCTAGGGCTCCTGAGTAGAATTCGGGGGGGGGGGTCCTAAAATTTAGGTGGGAATCACTTTATCCTCACTAATCTCACAGCAATATAGAATTCCCTTCATTCTGCATGTATGTAACAGACCACAGCTGTACTAGCTGTGGACCTAGGACATTGTGACCAACAGAAATCACTGGTGTTTATGTGACATAGTTGCCCCAGACATCTCAAAATGTCATTTACATTAATCACTACTTCAGGATTAGGTTTGATATTAAACCCACAACTAGATATTGTCAATGTGTGAAATAAACATATGTATCTCAAGATCACAATTTTTAAATATTTTGACAACTCTACTTCAATAAAATTAGCTTATTTTATAATCAAATGTATTATATTCTGCTGATTAAGAATCTTTATTCTGAGATAAGGTGCATAGGGGCTTCACCAGATGCTACAAAGACCCCTCATATAAAAACCAGGGTGTTTAAGAACTCTGATTCAGACAAGGAAATGAGCTCAGAGAGGAGATGTTGTTCACTCAAGGTCACACAGCAGATTGGGACAAGAACCCAAGTTTTCCCACCCTACTAGAATATCACGAGCTTACAAAAAGTGGGGAAACACAGGGGTACAGTAGTCACATGATGAGTCATGGCAGCTCTGAGAGCAGGGCTTCGGCTCAGCCAGGGCAGGGCAAGGAAAAGGAAAATTTAAAGCTGTCCATGCAGTCTGCTGCCCTGCCTGCTCAGCCAGGGAGCCGGTTACAAGTATTTATTATTTGTTTTGCTAAAGTCTGCTCACATGGAACTGGGTAATAGATTAAATGATTCTTCAGTAGCCACACAGAAGGGTGGGGACGCTTGATTTGTCTTTGCACTTAAAACCCACATCACGCATGCATGTTCTTCATAATTGTATTTAAGCAACTAAGGGAGATAATAGAATACCTCAATAGAATATATCTCATGAGGGTGGGCATGCCTGCCTGTAGAATAGGGACCCCTCAATGTGGAGTATGGCTCTTTCTCCTGCTGCCAAAGACTTGCTGAGATCAAAAACTTGGAACCAGAAAGAGGTGCTTCTCAGAGGAGGATGTTCACATATTTAGTGGGGACTGATATCATCATGACCAGTAGTTTGCAAACTGAGTATCTGGGACTCTACGGCATGCACCCGCCACTCTCCTGGCCTTCCCTGCATGCCTGATGCATTTTGTTCATGCTGAGCTCTCACCTGAAATTCCTTCTCTACAGAGTCCTACAGTTCTACACCACTACCACTATTAATGTTAACAATAACTATAATAATTGGTTAGCAACTCCTACAGCTTGCAGACTGCTGGGAGACAGGAGCTTTCAGTCTATAAGAGGAAGCTTCTGCAAAAATAGCTATTTTAAATACTGTGTGATCAGGAGAAGCGAGCACAGGCTTCTGCAGCACCTAGAAGAACGGACCGTTAGCTAGCTCCTGAAGAAGTGTGGAAGTAAAAAGAATTCCAAGCAGAGAAAACAGCACATGCAAAGGCACTATGGCAAAAAAGAGCGTGATCCTTTCTGATCATGGCAAGACTTTCCATCTGCCTTGGTGCAGGAGGCAACTGTGTCCTACCCTGAGTAAGCTGCAACAATGTAGGTGGAATTGCTCAGAGAGGCAAAGTCATCTTTGGTTTTAGAGCCTGGCAGGAGTTATGATATGAAAGTAATTCCTATCATATTCTTGGAGGGGACTTTAGCCCAGAGGAGAGTGGTGCAGGGGACTTCCACCTCCAGCTATAGGAGAGCAACTGTCCTAAACCTGCAAAGAAGCAGGGCCACTGGGGTGAAGTGTGAGCCAGCTTCCTATGGGCAATCCACAGTCATGAGGTCTCCTACGGCAACCTGGAGAGATCCTCTTCCTAGAAAGTCAGGGATGTAGGAAAGGGATGGGCAAATTGAGACCGCAGTATTGGGCTGTTTTCTTCTCATTTACACAGTGTTATAGAATATGGGGTCTGAACGGACTTGTAGACCCGTGTTAGCAATTGACTAATGCTCCAGATAAAGGAAACGTGTCCATTCACATCCATTTATCTGCCTGCCCTTTAATTCCTCTCCCTTGAGGGTTTATCTGCCACATTGGTTGCAAAATAGAAGTTGATTCAGAAAAACTCACTTTGAAAAAATGAGCAACATTAGTATTTTTATGTGAATTAAGAAAACAGAAGTATTGCAGATTAGTAGAAATCAGAAAAGCCTCGAGGAAGCTTGCTTTCTGGCCCCCAGGCTGAGTAAGCAATATCTTCTCTTATGCCTCCCTGCTCAGGGCTTCCCTCTGCCAGCACTCTGATTCCATGTCTGGTCTTGATCGTTAACTCCTCTGTCTCCCTCTCCAGGCTGCAAATTCACTGAAGGCAGAAATTCATCCTTCTCTGGATTTGCTTGGCTTGGCACAAGATCTGACCCTAAGAGATGCTTAGGAAATGATGAATGAATAAAAGAAATAGCACACCCGTGGAAATCAGATCCTGAACTCAGTAAGCCCAAAAGTGTCCCTGTGATGCCACCACTGTGGTTAACACCAGTTACCCATCAGGTCAACCACAGGCCTTGTTACTACAGATGCCACATCAGGCAGCCCTATTGGTGATGGGTGCAGACATTGTAGGGCTGGCTCTAACAGTCAGAAGTGAAGCACCTCCCCTGAGCCAGGTATCCACTGGGATCTGAGGAGTCATTCATCGGCCTTCCCATTGATGAGGGCCAGGACACACAGACAGCCAGGAAGTGTCAGAACTAGGGCTGCCCCTGAGGATCAGGGATTTCCTGGAATCTACATATTTCATTTACCTGGGAAAGTCAAGCCCACCCTTGCCCTTGTGGAGTTCATTTGTAAGAGGACTCTGAGGATTGTATTAAAGCAGCTCCTCGTCAAGCTGTCAAGTTGGGAGTGAGGCAGCCATGGGAAGAGTCATAGGCAGTCTTCCTCCCCTGACCCGCAGCCCCTGCTCTGTGAACCTCCTTTCCTTACTGATATCACACCAGCACTCACCGCCAAGTTTATTCTCCTGTCATCTGGAGAACCGCTCTTTCAGCTTTCACAACAGTACATATATTATTCTCTCAGGGCCAGGCTATAAGAACAAACAAGGCATAATAATCCAGGAAAGAACGATGGCAAACTTTTATTGAACCCCTCTGATATGGCAGGAACCTTACTGAGTTATTTACAAACATGTTATTTAATTCCTCTAACAGCACATGAAGATTTATTATATCATTTTACAGATAAGGAAACTGAGGCTCATAGAAATTAAGTAATTCATCAGTTGCCACAGAGCTGATCAGTGGTAGGGCTAAGGTATGATGCCAGTTCCTCTCCAGATCAATGTATCAGAAAGTTATTCTTAACTCCATCATTAAGCAAAACTATTCATATCTTGAATGAGGTCTTTCTACATTACTGGGAGTCCTTAATTTTTGTTTAAAATACTTTCCCTGAACACTTCTTCTTAATGGACAAATACCTCCTATTGCAATTTTGGAAAGCAGAGAGGTTGCAGATTCAGCCTAGAATGGGGAAGGGAACATCCGTGCCCGGGAGAAGGCTCCCTTTAGCTGCTTCCAAGTGACAGTCAGTAGGGTAAGCTTCTCCACTGCCCTGACCTCCCTCTCTCATCTGAAAAGTAAGGATAATTATATCCATCCTGCCAACCTCAGAGGAGGAGACCAAGATGACTGAGAAAGGTGATGGCTGAGTGAGGGCTTGACAGGAAGGCCTGGGGGAAGACTGAGCGGGGTCTGGTGGTCCCCCAGAACCGTCTTCATGTGGCTCTCCTTAGTCTCCTGCTCATGAGCACTTTTAGCTCCATCAAGAACACACCTGTGTCTTAATTCCCTGGCACATCACCCTGGGCCATCCATTCCATATTGAACACACATTTATGGAATCCCTCTTGTGTCCCCAGCACAGTTCCAGGCCCTGGGGGGCAGCCGTGCACACAACATAACGCCCTGCCCCTCTGGAGCTGTCGGTCATCTGGGAATCAGAGCTAATACTCTTAGGACACTTATAATGGGTGGTTCCAGATAGTTTATGTGCATTTGCTCACTTAATCCTTTCCCATAAAACTTTGAGGCAAGAGGTAGTATGATAGCTAAGGAAACTAAGGCACAGGGAGGTTAGGTACATTTCCCCAGATTGCACAGGCAGGATGCAGATGAGATTCCTTGAACCCAGGGAATCTGATGCCAGAGCCCATATCCCAGCATCACACCCTACTGCCCTGTGTCTGTACATGCCTAACTTCTGCTAATCGGATGCCAAATGTTTTCACTTTATTCTTAATGACTTCATGGGTCTTCTCTGTCTCCACTCCCCGCTGGTCAGGGCGCTCTCCCTCCTCCTGGAAATGCAGCAGCCTCCTTCTGGCTTTCCTGCCTCTCATAGGACACCACCCAATTCCCACCTAGCCCTCTCACCTTCGTTCTGTCCCAGACCCCACCTAACCTTTTTTTGGTCAGTGGGTCCCAAATAGTGTCTAGACATGTCACCCTGGCCTTTAAGGCCCCCCAGAGTCAGTCCAGCACACGTTTGCATACCTCCCTCTGTTACCAATGATTAGTTCACAAAAACTGTTCACCAGGATAGTAGGTCTAAACTTTTGGGGGTAATGATGGGCCCTTTTGAATAGCTGACCAAAGTTATAGACCTTTACTTCCCAGGAAAACAAACAAGTGAGAGCTTGTTTTGATATCTTTTACCCAAAAGATATCATCCAAATATCTTTTTTTTTGATATCTTTTACCCAAGGATATCATCCCCTTCCTAGACTTACCTAGCTCAAGCTTTCACCATGAAGACCTCTGCTATAGGCATGCAAATTCTATTACTGTTCCTTTTAGAATGCATCTGTCCATCTCCCTCTCAACATCTCATGACATGTCTTCCATCCATGATGCTTTCTCCATCATTAATAAAATCCAAATGAGATCCTAGTGACCTATCAAAGCCCAGTTCCAATGTTACTAGGGGAGATGAGGGCTTTCCCTTGAGGCTTTCACCCACACCTACCCACAGGGAATTTCAGTGCTCTACTACCTGGCATTCAGGATCACATCTTTCCACCTACCTGATTTGACCCCTTGAGGGAAGGGATACTGGCTTAGTCATCTCACAACTTTCACTTCACCTAGCATGGAACTCTGTAGACAGCATGCCTGAGTGTTCAGTTTTTGAATTTTTTTTTTTTTTAATGAAAGCAGTCATCTTTATTTCCAAATAGAAGGTTTCAGGTTACTAATGAAATGGACTTTTTATCATCCATGTTCCACTAATAAGGCCTTGCAGAGCGTGAACTTCAGAAAATTTCACCATATGTAAGCCTCAGAAAATTATCTCTTGCCTTAGCCATTTGTTAAAAATATAAACATTCATTTCCATGGGTTACTGCAGTTTTTGAGTTCCTACTTAAATCTCTATTTCCCTAGTAACGTTAACCTAGTTTACAGGAATCTATGACTTGGAAATAAGGTCAGATCCTGATAATTAGTTGTGATCCATATTTTGTATCTGATAATTAGCTTATAGCCGCAGTGATAATTGGGCCCTACATTTTTGGGAGGTGGCATATTTTAAGAAAGCAAAGTACTCTTCATGTGCTCTGATCTTGTCTCTGCTTTGTTAAAGGGTTGTTAAAGAGAGAACTATAACATAGAAGAAAAATGAATACATTTGCTCTCGAGGATGCAATTAAAATAGAATGTAAATATGACTAATGAGGCGATTAACTTTTCTAGAAATATTATGCAGGAAAGTCAATCCCTGGAAAGTCAATCCCTGGAATGTATACATTTCCATGCTAAGAAATTCAGTTTAGTGGCATCCCCTTATTGACCAGAGAGATCTAAGAATAAAGAACCTTGCTACTGTCAGGGAAGGCCAAGGAGTTCAGAGAGATGGTTATGAAAAGCGCCCATTTCTTCCCAGCTTTATCTGCCCAATGAAACATTTGCTATTGCAAATGCTCCCAGAAGTATTTTCTGCATGTGTACAGTTTCTTTTCAACTTGGCATCAGTAGAATGGCACTAACGTAGGGGTTATGAGCACTGGGCTCAAGTCTCAGCTCCAGTGGTTGTAGCCAAGTGGCTTTGGATCATCCATGTCATTGGATGTACATTGCTTTAGATGTGGATTGGATTTGCCTCCTCCATGTGTGTGGCCTCAGTTTCTTCATCTCTGCATGGGCATAATGACACCTGCTTCATGGAAAAATGCCTAGTACAGAGAAGAGCAGCCAGGATGTCCCAGGGAAATCCCTACTGAAGCTGTAGGATAGGGAGGGCATGAGAAATCCCTGTGCAGGAGGAAGCTCTGGCATGAGCCAGGAAATTCTAGCAAGGGAGATTCACAAGTCAGGATTCTGGGTCCCACTCTACCCTCTAAGTTTAAGCCATGGAATCTTGGGCACTGAGGTCATGCTTTCAATGTCATAAAATGATAGCATTTAAGTAAATGATTTTCAAGGCCCTATTCTAGGAACCTAGCATTGTTCAATGCTACAAAATAGTTCATATTTTTTTCACAAGTATCTTGATACTAAATAGCCTAAATTTCTCCAAATATGACCTACTGTCAACTTAGTTGAGTTTAGGTCCATAACTGTAGGTGCCCATACTTACACTGTAATTAGAGTGTGATTTGTAGCCCTGAAGGGCCTCTGAGTTTTTCAAACTTTCTCTCTACTCTTTCTCAGTTCCTATCTGGGAGCTGACCCCTATTCTTCAGCTCATATCTTGGCCATTAATCTAACCCATGTATTCCATAAGCCAGGCTCCTCAACTAGACTGAGGACACAGAGTTCAGTCCAGTCCGCAGAAAGGCTGAAGTCAAATGGAGGTGACAGGCCAAAAATAGACAAGGCCATCCCAGTGGGGCATGGTTTATGACAGAGTAGTTTATGACACCTGAGAGTAGAGCTCTTTGCTTTTAAGAAAGCAAGGTACCCTTCATGTGCTCTGAGCTTGTCTCTGCTTTGTTGGGGTTGTTAAAGAGGGAAGTATAACATAGAAGAAAAATGAATACATTTGCTCTTGAAGATGCAATTAAAAGAGAATGTAAATATGACTAATGAGGTATGACAGATTTACAACACCTGGAGCCCTGTAGGCACAGAGGGAAGGTCACCTAACCCAGAGTGGGCATTGGCAGGAGGGGTAGGGAAGGCTTCCTGGAATAGGTGATACTTGATTGAGTACTAGACATCCAAACAGACATTCATCCAGCCAGTAACTATTTGCTGTGTACCAGGCACTGTGCTAGGTGCTGAGGCTACATTATTGGATGATATCATGTCACTTCCTAAATCAGCCATCCACTGAAGTGAGCGGATCCGTCTAGCCACTCACTTCAGTGTCCATTCCATACTCTGCTGCCTCCCTGACAATGACTTCTCCAATGTGGCCTGGCCTCCCCAGCAAACAAACCATCTTTCTGCCCAAAATGCCCCCTCCAGGGTAGGCCCCCTCTCCCATCCTTTTGTGGTTCCAAATACCACAAAATTCTTGGTACTCTCCAATCCAGCCTCCTCCCAGACCTTCTCTTGATATCAATTATGAGTGCCATTGTGTACCCCACTCTCGATGGGCCAGCCTGATGGGCATGCAGCATTTTCAGGTTCAGGTTTCAGGTTCTCTTTCATGTAAATGCATCTTATATTCCCACACAGACTCTACTCTCCTTTGATCTAAGGCTCTGATCCTTTCTTCTTTTATACATTATTGTGCCAGACTGGGACTGGGAGTCTAGTTAATAACTAGGCTCTGAAAATGAGATGTGCTCTCCTACCTGTTACCGCCTTTCTAAGATTAGTGCTAAACCGGAGCACACTTGAAATTTTTGTTGTTGTTCTTCAAGGAGACAGAAGCAAAAAGGAAACATTTACTGAGCACCTACTTCATGGTAGGTACTATGCTGAATGCCTTAGTTTCATTGTGTTTTAATCCCCACCACAAGCCTGTAAGGCAAGCATTGTTATTTCCTTTGCATGTACAGAAACCAAAGCTTAAGGAGGTGGGTTGACCTGTCCTTGGTCTTACAGCTAATAAGTGGCAAAACTTGAATGTAAAAACAGCCATGTGGTTTTGAAATCTAAGCACTTCTTCCAGCAAGCTTTTCCCGAGAACACATGTTCTTTTCTACCTCCCAAGACCTGCTTAAATGCTGCAATCTGGAAAGATAAACAGAAGGTGTTTGCTGTGTGATGGTGGCTCAAAATCAGGTGAAAATCCTGGGCTTCCACAAGGGGAAAGGTAGGCCCCTCCAGGCCAGAGTTTAAGCAAACAAGATAAGCAGAGAAAAAAAAAAATAGTTTCTAGACACTGCCATCCATCTCTGGGAAGTCTCAGATAGGAAGCAGCAGGTGATCAAATGGAATGAAATTCTGAGGAAAAAAACAGAGACGAAAATGAAAGTTTTACACATCACTGAGCTGCTTTCCTATCTAGAAGGAAAATCCAACATTAATAAAACAGAAAACCTTCAACAAAATCAAAGCCAATTTTTCTGTCAAGTTCAGAAACAACAATACATAAGCCTTCAGGCATATCCCAGGTGTATTCCATAAATAGTTCTGTTTCTCTGAGAAGTTGGGTAGAAATCAAATTTGGGTGAACTTGTCCCCATTACCCCAATGAGGGAGGGGGCCTTTGTTGCTACGGAATCCAATAGGCATAGTGACTCTTTAAGTTTTTCTCCCAAACTCCCTTCTCCTTTTTCCTACCCCCAAAAAGGCTACCTTTGATCAACAGTTAATAGTAGTCAACAGACTCTGGTTGACCTCCTCTAATGGATTTGTCTATGATCACATACACCCTCTACAAACTCATATGCAGTGGCTTGTCCTATAGTGGCTTGATTAATAGAATGTCCCTCCTGCATTCTACTAGTCAAAAGGTGGGGATTTTGTCTCCTCACCTGGCTGCCAGGTAAGGGCCTCTGCAGAAATGGAAGGCAGGAGAGTGTGTAAGTCGGTGGGTGAGTGGGTAGCTATGAGCAAAGTCTGTGGCCAGATAGATCTAGGTTTGCAAGTCATCCCTACCACTAACTGACCACATGGTCTTGGACAAATTTTTATCTTCAATGCTACAAAATAGTTCATATTTCCTCATGAATATCCACATAAGGACAGCTTTGAGTGTTTCTTTTCAGCTTGGTGCTGCTAGAATGGCACTATCATTGAGGTTTCAGCAACTATCAAAGGGAGAAAAAAATGCTTATTTCTTAGGGTTAAGCAAAGGCGTCTTGAAAATGACAGTATAAAATTCTGGGCATCAGGAAGGTACTTGATAAATGCCCAGTCTCCTTGCTGTGCTCCACCCGCCCCAAATCTGACCCATTCTTGAAGTCCTAGCTCAAGCTCACCTCCTCCAGAAAGCCTTTCCTGGCCAAGGACCTCTCCCTCCCATGAGCTCCATGGTAAATTTCGTCACCACCAGCCCCTCGTCTGTGGTCACTCACTGCTTGTCCTATGAGGGTTAAATGTCTGTGCATGCTAGGATTTCCCCACCAGACAGCAGCTGCCTGAGGACTGGCTGTGATGACCCTCTTGTGGTAGGCCCAAGGCTAACCCAGAGATGGCAATTAGCAAACATGCACCTACAGACAAGTCTTTCAAACTACCAAAAGAGGCTTCAGTGAAAAAGGCTCCTTACATGAGTTGACTCCCAACTATGTGCCAATCACTCCACATCACCCATCTCACTCCATCTCCACACTAACCCTCCGAGATAGGTGTTATTGATTCCATTTCACAGATAATGAAACTGAGGCTTGTGAAGGGGAGCTAGTAGCTTCACCAAAGTCTCACATTTCTGGGGATAGGAATAAAGGCAGATCTTTGGAGAAGGAAGGGAAGACAGAAATAAGAGAGAGAGGAGGGACATGAGGGAGTGGGCAAGACAGACAGCAAGCAGTCAGACATGAAAGGCAAAAGTAAACTCCTGTCAGCTGAGCTCCTGTTGCGAGCTGGCTCCTGGGCAGTCCTCCGCACACGTCCCTTCTCTTAACGCTCATCTGGTGCCTTTGCAGCTTGCTGCACACTTTTGTTTATCATGCCCAGTGAAAGCTAGCGAGAGAGTAGCTGTGACTCCGACCTCTGTCCCCACCCAGCTGACCAGCGAGTTTATCCTCAGACACAATCCAGTAACTCTGGAGAACTGGAATTGGAACTAGATTGCTTTCCTGTAATAAAATTTACGGTGTATACAAATTCAATTACATCATCCTGTGTGCCAATGGTGGCTGAAGAGGTCACTTACACATTCATCACCAGGGTGTGAAGATCCAGGAGCATGAAATTACCTCCCATCCAGAGTCCAGGGTATGGCAGGAGCTCAGCAGAGGCCACAGACTGTGAGGAGTAGCCTCAGGAAGGAGGATGCTTGTGTTCAGGCTCCATGTCCAACCTCCTCCGAGAATGACAGGGAGCCCAAAGGGATGCACGGCAGGCCTGACTGCCAGTCCCCTCCAGAGAGGGGCTCTGTGCTCACCCCTGCAGGCTCGTGGTTGGCTGTGCTGTCTTGATGACAGCTGTGGCTGTCCCTACACACAACCTGCTTCTGCCCTGCATGGGGGAGAAACAACGTGCTGCACCCACACCCAAAGCTTGCTATTAAATCCTCATGATACAGATGTGGGGCTGCCAGAGAAGGAGGGCTCAGAAAAGCTAGGTAATGCGCCCAAGACCTCACAGCCTGTGAATAGGCAAGCTTGCTTGGAATCCAGGTTTCTTAGGCTCCAGGGCCCATATCAAAAATGAATCTCTTCACATATCAGCTGGGCAGAGTTGGTTTTCTGAGAAGGAAAGGGCTATACTTCAAAAGAGAAGCTCAGAGAGGCCAACTCTTACCCCAGGAGGCATTTCCAAACCCACTTGGTGATGGTGGGAGACACAGCTGGCTAGAGAGAAATATTTTAAGCAAGTGCTCCTCTTCCTGACTTCCCCCAGGGTTACGATCCAGCAAGTCTGGTAAACAAAGGCCTATGAGAATAAACCTAGAATCTGGGTGGGGAGCAGGTGTGGACCCTGGGATCATTTAATGACAACTATTTGGAGAAAAGAATAGCCCACTGCGCAGACTCAGCCAGCCAGGCCTGGAGAAAGATAAACAGACTTCTATTCTCCATCCACTCTGGGCCAATTGACCTCAAACAAGTCCTTTAAACCATCCGAGTCTTTGATTTCCCTAAGACTGTGGTTCTCAAAGGGGGGCCCCCAGACCAGCAGCTCAGCATGCCCTGCAAACTTCTTAAAATGCAGATTCTCAAGCTCTGCCCCAGATGACCTGCATCAGCAACTCTGGGGTGCAGCCATGTGATCTGTTTACCCTGCCCCTCCAGGTGGTCTCCATGCCCCTGCTTTAAGGCGTGATGCTTTGCAGCTGCACATTGAAATCACCTGGAGAGATTTTACAACAATCCGAGAATCCAAGCCACATTCCAGACCAATGACATCACCATCTCTGATATGAATGATGTGGGACCCTGGCCTCAATACTGTTTTGAGTCTTCCCAGGTGATTCCAGATGTAGCCCGGTTCAGAACCGCTGTTCTCTGGAAGTAACACAGTCCTCACAGGGCGTGGAATAAGACCGAAGACAGAGAAACACCCATGTGAGTAATCCCTCCACCTGGCCCCCTGCAGCCAGCAGACGGCACTATTGCTCCTCCCTATCCTTTTGTCTGTTCAGCAGAGTCCAGTAAGGGTGCAGATGGGGTAAGAATAAAGAGAGAGATGTTTAGGAAGATGTGCAGCAACCATGCTGTGGATGGAACGGGAACAACGGACTGAAGGCAGGAAGGGTTTCAGCATTGATTTTAATGGGCTCCATAAAAATCTGTAATATTTCACCCAAGTCTGATTGTTTCTCATTTATCAGAAACAGTCCTGAAGGTCTGCAAACTTGTGCAAATTACACATGCCACAAGATTGATGTCTTCTCCAGACAGCCTCTCTCTGATGCAATTTGCCGTTTAAACCCCAGTTCTACCAAAGACCTTGAAGCGGTTCACACCATCAGCCAAGCCTGAGCTTTGAATGGGCATTGGAAGCCCTGTTTCCTGTTCCCTCGGAGCTGAGGGAGGCCCCAAGGACAGGGAGTGAGCAAGCCAGCCCCAGGGCCCAGCCAAGGAATGTTAGCTGCTGTGTTCAATCCAGGATGACTCCCAAACGTGCCCTTTGTGTGTTCTTTGGTTGTTCAAAAGCTGTGTTTCTTTCTTTGTATTGAAACTGTGCATCCTTGTTTACCACTATTCAGCCTTCAAAATCCCAACAGTAACAATAAAAACAGCGAGGAGGCACCCACTCAGCACCAGGCCCAGCACTGCACCCTGTCGAATATCCCCCTTTATCTAAACCAAAAGCACATGAGCTTGCTGCTTTCCCATCTTGCCCTCCAGATCCATCCTCTACTACCCTTCTCTCTTCTGTGCCCTGGGAGGCTGACCCCTGTGGACTGCTTCATCCAAGCTCCCTCTCCTTCTTGTCTGGCTGAGTTTGACAAAGGGAGAAAACACCAGAAGACTACAGGGCAGGAGGAACAAGAGGTTGGGGTATTTGTTCCTCTGACTTCCTCTCTGTTGGGTCCCAGTTTGGTCCCGTGTTCTTCAACAGAGGGTCACAATTCCTGTGGGCTGGCCTCACTCCTACAGCTGCAGCTCTTGGGCAGGCCCACCAACTGCTCCTGGTAATTCTCTTCCCACTTCTTCAGCCTGGGGATGGTCATGACTTCCATGTTGCTAGCCCTGGGTATTTCACTATACTTACTGGTGTCACTTACCACTGCTACACCTCCGAACCATGTGAAATTGCCATGTGTGTAGGTCAAATAGAAGTGATTTCATATGGCTCAACATAGTAAACAGCCTTCCTCCAGTGGTCTCTGATCACCTGCTCTGAGTGGGCCTCTGCTTCCTGCTCAACTCACACAGCAGGCTTGGAGAGATGGTGTTGACCCCTGTTCCCAGGTGAGAAACAGAGACTCAAAAAGCTTCGTGGATTTGTTCAAGATTATCTAATGAATGGTTGAGAAAACAATAGCAAAAACAAGCTGAGAATTTACTGTGTGCCAGGCACTGTGCTAAGCAGTTTCTACAAATTAACTCATGTAATCCTTGGTACTCTGAGATAAGGACTGCTGTTACACAGATTTTATCAATGAAGAAATCAAGACTCTGCTACCTAATCCAGGTACCTTCCTTTGGTTAAACCCAGCAAGGAGCAAGAGAGAAGGTGAACTCAGATGAAGCAAGTCTGTAGAGGTCAGGATCCTGGGCCCAGAACAAAACAGAGAAAGTAGAGGAGAGATCTGGAGGGACAAGACAGGATCAAACAAGTATCCATGCTTTTGATTAAGATAAAAGGAGATATGCTAGCTAAGGGCTCCACACTGCGGTCACCTTTTCAGGGGTCACTGGGATTACCACTGTCTTGAGGCCTTGTACTGGGGCAGAGCTCGCCTCTCTTTCCCATGACCCTGTTAAGTTCTTCCTCAGCTACTGGGACCCTGATGTGCTTCTCTTGAAGGAATGTGGTCAAAAGGCAATTTTTGAGCCAGTCTGACCATAGCCCAGCTTGGAGACTCTCTCTGCAGTAGAAGGTGTCTGTGGGCACTCCCACCTGGCCTCCTTGCTCAACTGTCATCCCCAGTACTGCAGGTAATAGTCCTCCCTCAGGGAGGCTGAGAAGAGAAAATAAAGATGGCCTGGGTAAAATGTGTAGTCCCTAATAAGCATTTAATAAATAGCTGGTTCTGTTCCTCATTCTGGAAATAATATTTCTGAGATAAAGATTATAATTGGTGGTTTAAGAAGGGAGACTAATACTGTTTATCACACATTGATTTTCTGCAACTGGGGTTAGAAAAACTCTCCTTAAAAGATGGTTTTCTTGATTTTACTGTTAAATTCCAGGATTTCCTTGGCAACAGCCTTCGGGAAGACAAAGACAAGTCAGTCAGAGGCCACCCACAGGGGATGAGACTTGAAGGTGATTTATTCCGCTCCAGAGCCAGTCCTCTGCAGGGATAGTGGTCAATGTGTCCTCAGTGGAGATGCCTTCTGTGCCTCAGATAGAATTAACTCTCCAGGCTTGCCCAGTCCCTTCAATTGTTTCTCTGGCTCAAACTCAAGTTACAGTTAGTGCTGCCTGCATGGGCCTCCTCCAAGAGATAGGGGGAGGGGGTGTGCAAAGACCAGCACAAACAGGTGCCCACTGGGGCCACCTAGAGCAGTGCAGCTGGTCAAATCAGGAGGGAATGGAGGTAGTGAAGCAGCAGGGACTGGAGAATAGGAAGTGAGAGTCTGAGAGAGCTGGAGGCAGGCACAGGATTTGAGTTTGGTCTTTCCCTCTGGGTGTGGTGGGCCTGGAGGGATCAACTATGGCAGCTGGAGGGCTGTGGCCTCAGTACAAGGGCACATGGAATTTGCAGAGTCACTCTCCAGCTTGCCCTGAGGCCTTTAACACAGGACCACCCCCACGTCAGGAAGTCTACATCACTCTGCCCCAGGTCACATCCAGCTCTTCTACTCTCTGGCTGTGTGACCCTAGGCAATCTATCTAATCTCTCTTTGCCTCAGTTTCTTTATTTGTAAGATAGTGGTGATAATAAGAATATCTACCCAATAGGGCTATTGTGAGGACTAAATTAATATGTATAAAGTATGTGGACAATGCCTGTTACTGAAGGAACAAGCATTACATTGGGTCAGCTGCCATTGCTGTTAGCAAGAAGGTGGTTAACTCTGAGGGTCATCCTGTATATAGGCAAGACTTAATAAATATGAATCTCATAACAGCTCACCACTGGTTGTTGGCTGGTGCCTGAAATCTCACTGCAGATCCTATATTCATCCACTCATTCAACTATAACCTAAACTGTATTTCCCAAGATATGGTCCATGTACAATTGTGGTATGTAATTTACACTAGAGATTGTTGTTTTAATTTTAATAGCCATGCATTAAAAAAATTTCCTCATATCAATATTTAAGGCAAGAAATATCAGTTTCCATTTAAATAAGTATTGATAACATTTTAAATAAATTTATGCCCCTTTTGAGAACAATTTTCAGTCATATTCCTTCCTCCTCCTTTCTCCCCTCAGCCACATGGGAACAATATTCTTCTGGTCATTTTTTAATATTTCATATTTTAATTTTAATAGTCAGGCATTTATTTCCTTGTATTATTTAAGGCAAGTAATGATCATTTCCCATTTATAGTTTTGACATATTTCTATGGTTTGAATACTTGACCACTTCAAAATTCATGTTGAAACTTAATCCCCAATGTGGGCAGTATTGAGAGGTGAGGCCTTTAAGAGGTGATTGGGTCATGAGGGCAAAGCCCAATTCATAGAGTAATGGATTAACACGTTGTTAAAAATAAGTAGCTCCTCTTCAAAAAGTTTCAATTTGTTACAAACAAGGTGTTCTTCTCCAAGAGGTCTTTACTTCCTTGTCCTGAAGTCTTATTTCCCTGTTCTTTGTCTAAAGTTATCTTGCCCACCAATCTATCAGCCCTTCCTGCCCTGCTGTGCTTAGGCATGCCCACCAAGAAATCACCCCCTTCCTGCTGTAACAGCTTTCCCCACTGAAACTGTTCTTCCCTACACTCTTCAGATTAGCTAATCATGTTTAGTTTAAATTGTGCTAAGCTGACCCCAACCAATAGGGGAACAACACAGCAGCTAAGGCCAACTACATTAGGAATTAAAAACCCTTGCTTTCCTTTGTTCGTGGTTCTCTCACCATTGCTCCATCTGTGAGATGTACCCTTCTATAGAAGTAAATTTGCCTTGCTGAGAAACTTTATGATCAAGTGCTATTTCTTTTGCGGCACCAAAAATTTGTTTCTAACATATGTTAACGAACTAATGGGTTATGGTGGGAGTGGGAGTGGTGGCTTTATAAGAAGAAGAAGAGAGGCCTGAGCTGGCACACTCAGCCCCATCACCACGGGATGCCCTGCACCAACTGGGAACTCCATAGAGAGTCCCCACCCGTGAGAAGATTCTCACCAGATGTGTCCCTTCAACCCTGGACTTCTCAGCTTCTAAAACTATAAGAAATAACTTCCCTTCTTTATAAATTAACCAGTTTCAGGAATTCTATTATAAGCAACAAAAATACATAGCAGTTAGAAATAATAAACTCTCACACAGATTAATGGAAAAGAAAGTTGTAAAACAATACATATGTTGTGTATCATTTGTGGGAAACTAAAATGTACTCACTATATTACTATTAGGATTTCTTATGATTACATGTTTTTATTCTGTAAAGAGATACAAAATTGACTACAAGGTGGTATTTCCCATGGAAGGTGAAGCAGAAAGAGAAGAGAAAGGAATATAGCTAAGATTGAAGTGTAGCCCTTTTGTAGGGGACATATATTTACTAAAGTTTTTAATTTCTTTGTTATTTCTGAAGAAAGAGGAAGAAACTTGAAGACTATATGACACAATGCTAGCAATCTTGGTGGAAGCCACATGGATATTTATTAAATATTCTTGATTTTTTCTTCATTTTATTAATCTCTCAATATCAGTGATAATATAGGTGGTATGCAAATGTTTAAAAATCCCCCAAAAGGACAGTTGGAAGGGGGCAACACCAATTCAGGATGGTGCAAAGTGGCAGAGATGCAAAAATGTCAGGCACTTCACTCAAGTGTGGAACAAAGAAAGAGAATTTCTACAATTCTGTGACAGAAGTGAGCCAGGAATGCCTCCTCAAGGAGACGAAATTAGAGCTGTCATTAAGCATCTGGGTCAGAGCCCATCAACTGATGAATGGAAAAATAAAATGGGGTGTATCCATACAATGAAATACTACATGGAAATAAACAGAAATAAAGTACTAATAGACTCTACAACATGGTGAACCTTGACAACATGGTGCTAAGTGAAAAAAGTCAGACACAAAAGGCCACATTTTTTTCTAATTCCATTTATGTGCAATACTTAATATGGACAACTGTGCAACAGAGAGAGAAAATAGATTAGTGGCTGCAGGGGCCTGGAGGAGAAAAAGGAAGGCTGCTGATGGGTACAGCGGTTTCTTATTGGTTTGAAACTGAATACTGAATCAAATGAACCTAAATGTGAATTAACTCCTAATGTGTTCAGAGTTTCATTGATGAAAATGTTCTAAAATTGTGGTGATGGTTGCACAGCTCTGTGAATATACTAAAAACCATTCAATCATTCTCTTTAAATAGGTGAATTGTATGGCAGATAAATTCTATGTCAATAAAGCTGAGATATGCATTAATTAAACAGACATTATATATGAAAATAAACAAATGAAGACTAGGGCTGTCATATGGATGGAGCAGAAGAGAGGGATCATGGCTGATGACAGCTCAGCCCCCTCTTCCCTCCTCACAAAGGTATGTCTCACCCACTCTGTATAAGCTATGTCAGGGGCTGCTGCAGACACAGTAGAGACCCAGGCAGACAATTTTCTTCCTCTGTGCAGGTTCTTGCCTTGTGGGTTGAGAGAAGCAATGACACTGATGGTCCACAATGACACAGATATGCCTCTAAAGCTTCATAGGAGTTGGCGAGGCCCAGAAAGGAGGCAAAAATAAAAAAAGGAACAACATGTGCAAAACATGAAAGCCAGAGAGATGGAGACTTTCAACTGCATGGAATTTGTACAGTATACAAAGGCTGGAAGGAGATGAGTCTAAAACGACAGGCTGGGCATGGAGAGACCTGGCTCTGCAGCATTCCTCCTGTACAACCTACCCTTCCCCATAATTTATAAAGGGAAGAATCTGCATTTTCTCTGGGACTGTGAAGTCTTCGGTAAGGTGAAGCTGAGTTCTCTTCCTCCCAACTTTTTGGACATGGAGAGACCAAGGTCTTCCTAGAAGCCTCTTCTGCTGACCTCTCTGTTATCTAGAAAATAAAAACCTACACACATGTACCAAATGGTCACTGGTGCAGAGAAGTTGGCCATCTCAGCCATGAGCTGGCTGTATGGGGCCAAGTGACCTTCCCTTATTTGGCCTTGAGAAGCAACTCTAAATAAATTTACTTCGAGTCAGTTAATTAAAGTTAAGATCACAGCCTGTATATCTCAAGGTGATAAAAATGAACAGTTATGTGTTCCCACTGCTCTCTAGATTTAACGTGATGAATGGAAGAGGTAATATACTGCAGGGAGAGCTCACAGCAGCTCTGGTGAAAGATATCTCCAATCTTTATTACTGTGCCTTTTCTCCATCAGGCAGTCTGATTTGGAGAGCACTTATTTCCTTCATTTATCACTGCCATCAGCAACATGAGTTGGATGTCAAAGACCCATTTTCTTTCCTCATCCTCCCATCATGCCAGAAATGACTGATTCACCGTGAGGCCTGCCTCACAGCCAGATCCACACACTCCACCTCGTAATCGTGAAAAATACCCTCTCCCCTTCAATAGGACTGTCACTCTTGCTGCATTATCAACAGCCTCCAGCCAAGACTTTATTCTTTTTCTCTTGCCACTGGGTTCAAACTAAATAAGAAGTAAAGGCACATTTCTAAATAAGTGTTCTATTTCTTTAATCTCCTCAAATTGCTTGGCGACTTGACTTTCCTTTCACCAATGGGAAAAGCCATCAGCACTGAATAAAATATTCAGACCCCTGGCAGAATTCAGATGAGATAGGATTAAGTTGCCTGGTGAGGAATACTAACATGTGCACCTGTGAGACATTAGTCACTGACCTTCTTCTCTCCATCTCCCAAGCAAAGAAAGAGCATGTGAGAATGCTTGCCAGGGGTGAGGAATCTGTCCCTCTCCATAAACATACATTGTAACTGTTCTTTTAAGTAATTTGACTATATCTAACCTATGCAATGCATTGTCTGGCCTGAACAGATTCAGACTATTCCTTTCTTTGTACATTAACACCCCAGGTGTGTTGACTAAAACTTTAGTGATGTGTTTCTAAGATAAATGGCAAAGAGGAGCTAGAGAGCACATGGATTGAGCAGTGCCATCTGTTTCAGGGTGAGAATTGCCTCAGCCATATGTAGGGGGTCATTGAAAGACACCAAAAAAGATGAGAAAAGAAAAGTGCAGTTACTGAAAATGGCTAATGTGCAAAACAAAGGAGAATCAGACCAGGTGATCAAAACACTATAGCTTTAGCAACTTAGTAAGAAATGTTATAAACTGTGTAAACTCACCTAGTACAATGCTCAGCTTCCAGAAGATGGACAATCAATTTCACAGTACAGAATTGTAGTTAATATGAGAGCCTTGATTTCTTAAAACTTCTTAAAATAAGAAAAGGTCAGATTTATTTAACTCAAAATAACTTTGGCATAGCTCAACATATTTGATACTTAGAAGTTGTTGTTACTGTCATCTTTTAATCTAGTTGATATTGTTTAATTCATCTGTTTATACTTATTTAATAAGTTAAATACTTTGTAATATATCCATGTCTATTTATACACATATGCATGCACAAACACACACACACACATATATATACATACATAAATCTATACATACAAAACAAGACATTCCCTCAGAGCCTAGAATCCTAGCCTTCAAGTTGTTTTCAGCCCTGCAAATTACCTGGCAGCAGTGGAGAGACATCAGGGCATTGTGAAGAAGAAAATCAATAGTATTTTTAAGACAGGCCCTTAATCTGAATTAGTTGTAGGAATGTCATGCATGGTTATGAAAGAAAATAAACTCTAATTTACTTACAAATAGTTCATGCTTTTAAATATTGTTAGTATAAACAGCATAAATATTAATACGCAAATTTAAAAGTAAAACCTAGACATATCCAAATAGCTAGGAATAGAGGATCAAATGAAAAAGCTAACAGGGGGACAGCAATGGCAGTAAGGGGAGAAAGCAATTAGGCAAAATGTATTACACTGGTACAAAAGTAATTGCCTTTTTTATGCCATTAAAAGTAATAATAAAAGCCTTAAAAGGGGTTCTACCCCTTGGACCCAGAAGTTTCACATTTTAGAAACTTATTCTAAAGAAATAACAAGATTTACAACAAAGATTCAAATGTGAGTGTGTTCCCCACTGCCACATTTACAATAGAGAAATATTGGAATGAAAATATCCAGGTAAAAGAAATGGATTAAATAAATTATGATATGTGTAAGTGATGGACTACGATGCAACCACTGGACGAATGAATGAGGTTCCAAACCAAAAACATCCCTTAAGAGAAGAAAGGCAATGAGAAAAACTAGCCTTATCAGATATCTACGGAAAAGTGTTTTCAGACTGCCAAGACCAATGAAGTCAAGTGAACTCACTGAGATATGTCGGTTGCAATTCATAATGTGTTCTGTCCTAAAAATAAGTTAAACCAAGTAAAATTGCCAATATCGAATCACTTTAACTATCAACAAGACAATTTCATATAGATTGACCTAATACATTGTCCCTTGCTCTGTCTAATGAGAAGACCAGGAACAATGAAAAATCCCAGTAGCAAAGAACACCCCTAGTATCTAGAAAACATTTTCTAACACAAGAAACAAAGATTATGAGTCAACTTTGTAAAATTGAACCATGACTAAATGTTTCATGATAGTGAGGAATTACTTTTTTATGAGAGATAATGACATTGTGAGTATGTATTTAATAAAAGAAGCCCTTATCTCAAAGATTTCATGACGAAAACACCAAAAGCAATTGCATCAAAAGCAAAAATTGATAAATGGGGTCTAGTTAAACTGAAGAGCTTCTGCACAGCAAAAGAAAGTATCATCAGAGAGAACAGACCTACAGAATAGAAGAACATTTTTACAATCTGTCCATCTGGCAAGGGTCTAATATCCAGAGTCTATAAGGAACTTAAATAAATTAAAAAAAAAAAACATAAAAAAGTGTACAAAAAACATGAACAGACACTCATCAAAAGAAGACATTCATGTGGCCAACAAGCATATATTTAAAAAAAGGCTCAACATCACTGATCATTAGAGAAATGCAAATCAAAACCACAATGAGATACCATCTTGTGTCAGTCAGAATGACAATTATTAAAAAGTCCAAAAACAACAGATGCTGGCAAAGTTTCAGTAAAAAAGGAACATTTTTACATTGTTGGTGGGAGTGTAAATTAGTTCAGCCATTGTGGAAGACAGTGTGGTGATTCCTCAAAGACCTAGAGGAAGAAATATCATTTGACTCAGCAATCCCATTATTGGGTACATACCCAAAGGAATATAAATTGTTCTATTATAAAAATACATGCATGTCTATGTCCATTGCAGCACTATTCACAATACCAAAGAGATGGAATCAACCCAAATGCCCATCAGTAAAATAAAATGGATTAATAAAATGTTGTACATATACACCATGGAATACCATGCAGCCATATAAAGGAACGAGATCATCTTTTTTGCAGGGACATGGATGGAGTTGGAAGCCACTATCCACAGCAAACTAACACAGGAACAAAAAACCAAACACCACATGTTCTCACAAGTGGGAGGTGAACTATGAGAACTCATGGACATAAGGGGAGAACACCACACATTGGGGCCTGTCAGCAGGGTGGAGGTAAGGAGAGCATCAGGAAGAAAAGCTAATGGATGCCGGTCTTAATACTTGGGCGATGAGTTGATCTGTGCAGCAAACCACCATGGCACATGTTTACCTATGTAACAAACCTGTATATCCGCACGTGTACCCCAGAACTTAAAAGTTGAAGAAAAACAAAGATGAATGCATAAGAAAAAAGAAACAAACAAAAAAACGCACAAAACTATATAACATCATTCAGATTATTTTTTAATGTGAGATTTTACAAATTCCACCTAGTTTATGCTTAATCTTCATTAATAATTTTATCACTCTTGTCATATAGCCTCTTGATTGCGTTACAATTTAATTTCAAAATTACCGATTGATTAGGGGGAAAAAAAGAGTTCCTTATCTTTTATCAATCCAGGCTATATATTTATGGAGAAAGTAATGTGATAGCTGAAAGTTGCTTCAAAATTGCTTTGTGGCAGGTGTTGGGCCTGGGTAATAGGTACATAAAGGGTTACTGCCATATTCTGTGTTTTTATATATGTTTGAAGGTTTCCAGGCCCAAAAACTTTTTTTTTAACAAGTTTGAAAACAATAATTAAGAAGGTTAAAAGGTGTCCTTGATGTACTTATTTTCAAAGAAAATATGTAGGATATAATTCCAACTTGGTGCATAAATGCAGTTGTACATATAACACAAAAGACTATAAATTAAACTCCAAATAAAAACTTTAATTATCTCAGGGTACAGGAAGTATGTAACTTTTTATTTTCTTTATGTATTTCTATCTTTTACACTTTATAATTATAGCATGTGTTTTAACTGAAAAAGTATTGTTTTTTACATCTAGCATTTAGTATATACAACACACAAGAATTAAAGTGTCGGCCGGGCGTGGTGGCTCAAACCTGTAATCCCAGCACTTTGGGAGGCCAAGGCGGGCAGATCACGAGGTCAAGAGATCAAGACCATCCTGGCTAACATGGTGAAACCCCGTCTCTACTAAAAATACAAAAATTAGCTGGGCGTGGTGGCGTGCGCCTGTAGTCCCAGCTACTCGGGAGACTGAGGCAGGAGAATTGCTTGAACCTGGGAGGCAGATGTTGCAGTGAGCCGAGATTGTGCCATTGCACTCCAGCTTGGCACCTGGCTACAGAGTGAGACTCTGTCTCAAAAATAAAAACAAAGAATTAAAGTGTCCTCATCCTAAATACATATAATCTAAAATGTAGGTCAGAAATTAATGACAACATCCTTTCCAGGCTAAATCCTGGAAACAATTCTGATGAGTAACAAATGCCTTGCATTCTATCTGATGTTCAGTCCCCTGTAAAGATAGATCCAGCTTGCCCACTGATGTGATCAGAACAATGGGGATGGGTGGGACATTTGACATAATGCTGTGATTTGGATATTAACAGTATGTTCACTTCATACACAATTGGGAAAGAAAGTAGAATCTTAAAGCAAAAATCCAAATGTTTTTAGATTTCCTGAGTTGTGCACAGATTTTGGACTTTTTACCTACATATCTGTATTTTGAGACAGTACCCCTGGATATCATTATTTCCCACTTACTTCAAACGAAAGTATCAACTAGAAAAGGTAGAGATGAACAATGCCCTCTGATTCTTCAGGGAAAACACTTCACAGGGCTGAGGGGGTTATTTTAGGCTTGAGCCAAGCTGCCTCAGTGTTGGTCCTAATTAAAAGCAGCATAAATCACTCTATGGATTTGGGGATGGACTATAATTGTTTTAGTTAATGACATGGAAACAGTTCTAAAAAATGATACAGAACGTAAGTAGAATGAATGTGATTGTTAGTGTTTCAGAAAATAAATGCTCAACCACTCACTCCCCAAATACTGTCTAGCTTACAGATGTTGCTGAATCCTAGGCTAGGCACCAGGAAACAAGGGCAAGCAAATGAATGCTGCCCCTGCCCCTGCAGAGCTCACAGATTACTGGAAGAAACAGGTTCTAATCAGATAAAGACACAGTGCATAATTACAAGTGGTGATAAATGCCATGAAGAGAAAGAAGAGGCTACTTTGTGAGCTCATGACAGGGAGCCCTGGCTCCCTGCTGGCGTCCAAGCACGCCTCAGCTGAGAAGTGGCGTATGTTACCCGAGCAACTGGGGAGGTGAGTTGGGAAGAAAATGCACAGGCAGAAAAGAGCTCCAACGGTAGTACTTTCCAAGGACAAAAAGAAAAACAAATTACAAACAAATACAACAAGACCACAGGCGAGGAGCTCAGGACAAAGTTGGAAAGGCAGAGAGAGGGCGGGTCTTGCAGGGGCTTAACAGCCATACTAAAAATTTGGTTTTCAGTCAATGAAGTAGCTTAAACAAATGCCTGGCAAAATAATAATAATTGCTAATATCGATGAGCTCTTCTGTGAATCAAGTGCCATTCTGGGGCTTACATAGGTTCCCTCACTTAATCTACAAAACAACCCTATGAAGCAGGTACTACTATTATCCTACATGGAATGATGGAGGCAGACAAAGTTAAATAACATATACACAAGTTCTCACAGCTAGTAAGATTCAGAACTTGGATTCCAACTGACTCTACAGTTCACCCTCCAACAGTCCGTGGTGCTCTGCTGCCTTTTGTGCTCACATTGGCTGCTATGTAGGGAATGGACTGCAAAGCGACAGGATGTGAAGGAAAATCACAGGCAGGCTACTGCAGTCATCCACTTCCTACCGCCCTATATGCTTTAAAGAGAGTTTACAGCACCATGACATTCCCAGCCACAGACCATTGCTACTTACTTAGTGATTCCCTTGACAAGGTACCACTGGGATCTCCGAGTCTTCTTTTGGTCTTGGGACTGATCAGAATTCCTACAGATGCAGAGTCCATAAAAGTTTCTTGGCTAATGGTCATTAGGATGGAAATCTGGCTTGCCAGGATTTAACACTCCAAAAGGTAAATGTTTACTTCAAAAAAGCTCCATATGTATAATTAGTCCATATGTACAATGTCCTTAGTGTGTCAACAATCCCCCAAAACGGGTAAAGATAGGTTCCCAGGAATTTCTATAAAGGCCACTAGGGGCATAAGAGAGCCATCAAGACTGGAACTCCAAAGCCCAAGAAACGATTTGTGCGTGGATAGACTGCTTCTTGACCACACAGGATAACAATATTTCAATCCTAACTTTTGTTGTGTGCCTACTGTGCAATCTGGGCTTTGCATAAGTAGTATGCCTTTCAGCCACCCTGTGAGGTAGTCACTACTAGCCCTACTTTATGAATGAGAAATTTGCATCTGTATCTAGGTCTATTTGACTTACAGTCTCTATCTCACACTATACAGTGAGGAGGTTGGAGGAAAAGTAGTGATTGCTATCAACAGATACCAAACTTCAAATAATTTCCCCTGCTCGCCCTTCCTGCTTCTCACTCTCCCGGAGCCTCAGAGGCTGGAATTCCAGCTGCAGGAGATTCTCTGGCAAAGGAGAGGAAGGCAGGGTGGACTCCCCTAAGCCTGCAAGCCATTTAAGGCCAAGCCCAGCATTTGCAAGCGTGCTCTCCGTGTGGAATGCTTAACGGCAGGGTGGGGAAAGAACACAGGGTCCCTCTATGGGGAGGACAAGCCCCATTTCAAACTTTGATTCCAAGTTGGCATTCAAGACTCCTGTGGTCTTTGGGATTTTTACTCCCTCTTTCTGACAAAATGATGACATCTCAGTTCTAGGTTAATGACTAAAATATGAGAATTCCCATTAGATGCTTCCTCATAGCATTATTCCCTCCTCCATCACCACAGACTCCCTCTCTGAAAATCATTTGCTCTTTTCCATGCTGCATATGACTTTAAGCATTCATTCAGTTGCCTCAGGCTGTCACCAAGAAAATCACTTATTAATTTCTATGCACGGCAGCGCTATCTCTAAAACAAATAGTTGACTCAGGATTGTCAGTGTTAACCCCATGCACTGGCTTTGTGCTTTCCGCCAGAGCATAGAAAAGTTTTTAATATAGAGTCATACACATTTGATCACATTTACAAAATGCAAATTTACTCAACATTAATTGAAAATGTACATTGGTAAAGTCTTCAAAGTTTGTACCCTTTCAAGCTGTTAAAGGCTAATGAGAGACATTTTCTCTCTTGCATATTATGGTAAAGCTAATTATTTCAACCTCCTCCTGTCTAAAAAGAAATAACAACTCAGTAGATTAGTGGGCTACAATTTTTAGATCTTCATCCCTTTAAGGATATGAAAGGTGATACAGACACTCTCCCTAGAAAAATGTATAATTTCACCCACTTATTGCCTACCTTCACTGAAAAAAGATAATTTTATACATACATAAAACCCAGTTTTGGATATTTCCTAGCCCCCCTGAAAGCCCAGGAATCCTGAAGAATATTCTGCCTCTCTTCTTTTTTCCGTCTATTATTCGTTTACTAAACTAATGGCTGCCTGTTTCATTTGTGGTATTAGTGCAGAATGAAGTAGTGAAGGTACTGAGCGCAGAATGAAAGCGGTGTTTGTGTTCATTTCTCTGCTCTTAAGCACAATTATCAGGTGTTTTGCACACACACTTAATATGTGCTAATGGCCTCTGGGGGGGATATCTGGCTAAATGTACCACTGGAATGGAAAGAAAAAGAAAAAAGAATCATGCCTGGCACTCAAAGCAAGGTATAGCAGAAGAGGAAGACTCTTTCTTATCCAAAGCCAGCACCTGGCACAAGGAAGGCACTCAATAAAAATAATTTGACTATCACTGTGAAGCTATTGTGTTTGGAGGGCACAGAAACTAATTCCTGCCTGGTTCCCTAATGAGGTCAGTTGATCCTGCCATCCTACGAATTCCCCTCAGTCTACACAGAAGGTCTGTGCAGTATTAACTGTTCTCCTAAGATGTCTTAGAGCACACTATAGTATTTATGTGCTACCTACTATGTGTCGGTCCTCCTATTTCTTTTTTAATATTGCAACAGCTCTATGAAGTGAATGTCATTATTCCAGTTTTAAAAATAAGTAAGCCACAGAAATAAGCAAGCTCAGAAAGGTGAAGGGGCTCATGTTGGCTTTCTGGCTGTCCATAGGTATAGTCGGATTCAATGGGTACTATCTTACTCTAATGTCTTTGCTCTACCCAAAAGGTCAGTCTGCCTCTCCCACATCTATAGCACTCTTTGGTTTGCTCACAGACCAACTCTTTTCTCACAGACAAACTCAGAGGAACATTCTGTTATCCTCAACTGCCATTTTGTAATTGGGAAACTTGAAGGACATGAGACCAAGAGATTTGCCTAAGGTCACACAGATGGCAAACTAACAGTGACTGCAGGGCTGGAAGCCACTGTAGATCCTACCCTCTGCCTGATGCTCATATGACAGGAAGGCATGAACATACCTCTGCAACCCTGTACCAGCTTAGGACCACCCAGAAAAAAGTACTTGTTAGCCCTTGATCTTAGGCTTGGAGGGAGCAAAGAGCAAGCACAAGAATTAGAATAAATTTTAGGCAGACTCAAAAAAAGGTCACATGTGAAATATATTTTTAACAAATTAATTTTTCATTGTGAGTAAACAGATGGGTCTTTTCTCCCCAGTAAGTTTGTTCATTTTGCACAGTTATAACTTTCATGACAAGTCTATGCAATATGTTCACGGGCAACACTTGCCTTTGTTCTGTGGGGAGAGGAGGTCAAAGGTCCTTCCCACCTCTACTTGTGCTTGTTCTGGGTACAGAGCACCATGTAATAGTGTGCCCATCGCTACAGAGTATTACGACTAGTGAGCAGTTTGGAAACCCTGGAGTCTAACCTCTTCATTTTATAGAAGAGTCCTGAGGTCTAGAAAGATGAAGGACTTGCCCAAGATCACACCATCAATTGTGCAGTGACTGAGGGACACCAGAGCCAGACTGCCTGGTTTGAATCCAGCTTTGCCTCTTACTAATATATGACTTTGACAGATTACTTAAAGACATAGGAATCTTCCCCAGCACATTTCAAATCACTCAAACTCTCAGCCCTGACTTTTTCCCCAAGGTCAGCCTTGGATAGCATCATCCCATCTAGTTATAGCAGTTGGGGACCCAGCTCTAACAGCTTCTGAGTCTGTGTCTTCTCCATTGCATCAAATTGAAACTCACATATACTATCCTTGTGTTCAAGAAATACCTGGAATCAGGAAACTACAAATATCCCTCCATTTTCAAACCAATACAGTTGAAAGGAGAGGACTTGGATGCATCTCCAAAACACAGAAGGATACCTAATTATCTGAATCTATTTAGTTTCTGAAAGTTGGATAGCAAAGCAGCAAGAATTTGGCTAGCAAAGGATACCAGCCCTATTTCAAAACATTTATCCAAGCCTCTGAATCTCCTAAATTTGGAAGGCAAGAGTTTCAGATAGTAGAGGTTTCCTCCCTGGGACGCTTCCAAGTGGCTACCAGGGGTTACGCAGCCAACGCCTCAACCATCCCAGGAATGTGGTGATTATTTTCTCACCAGTACTTCAAAATTGCATGCTGTGGGTCATTAACAAAGAACCAAAAATGACCAAACAAGGCTCTTCATAGTCCAAGAAGTCCAAGTCCCTCCACACACTGCATGTGAAGTCCAGTCTGATTTACAACATAACCAAACAGAAGCAAAGCATGACCCTACATTGCCTTCCTAGGAAAACTGCTGCATGTTTGCTAATTTATTTAAAGGCTTTAAGAAAAATTAAGTGTATGCTGATGTCTTTAGCAGAAAGGCAGCCTAGCCTTTTGCCATGGCTTTGTCAAGATTTCCTAAGAGGAATAAAAGCAAGAAGAGGCAGGTCAAAGCAAACGTACCTCCCCAACAGAAGGGCTGACATAAAGAAGGGAAGGAAATGTGCCCATTCATCTGGGGTGCCTCTTTGCCTCAATCTAATTCATGCCACAGTTATTACACATTTCTCTGATTTTAATAATGTGTCCTACTGAAGGGAATTCAAGACAGGAGCTGCAATTTATCTGCCATTTTGGGTACTTAGTGAAAATGTTGTTGCGCATGCCTTTTTTTAATTAACAATTCCAAAACTATATGAAGGAATTTTGATTTCAGCTAAATTATCTCTGATGAAGTAATGGAACTATCTTTCTTGTTGAGGGACCACAGAGGGGTGTGACAGAGAGCTGAGAGTCAGGGTACCTGAGTAGCCCTGTGTCCTCCCCACTCTGGTGCTGTTTCCTCAGTGGTGAAAAGCAGGGAATGTTAAATTCTCCACATTCTCTTCCCACCAAGTGTTCTCTGAGTCTACCACCTGCCTAGTGAGTGGCCTGGACTAGACCTCCTGGACTAAGTTTTAAAAAGGGGAAATGGAAGCTGCAGGAATGAACCACCCCCATCCCTACCCACTCTCCTTCTGTCTACTTCTTAGCCTTCCAATGACACAGCTGATCAGAGTCAGCATCCAGGAAAGAAGAAAGAGCAAGGTCTTTAAGGTCAGCCATCCTGGGAAATGTATTCTACCTCACACCAGAGGTATAACATTGGGGAAGTTACCCAACTCCTCACATCCCTGTCCATAAGGGGAATAATATCATCTGTCTCTCAACAGGATTGCAAAGGATGTTGTGATGTGGAGTATGTGAAGTCCCCAGGACAGTACCTGGCACACTGCAAGCCCTCCAGGTAGGAAACAGCAATTTCTTCTCTGTGGTCCTGTTGCTATCCCCCTAGTCTGTTGCTCTTACCAGCACATAGCTCCTGACAAGTCTTGGTGCTGCCAAATGCAGTTGTTAGCAATGTGCTTTATCACTGAACAAAAGCAAAGGACCAAGAGGACATGCTAACAGAACCAACTGAAACCATGACCTCCTGAAAATAGTTTTACCTTCTCTGAAGTAAGACTCTGGGGTCCCTGTGGGGCATCTTCTGCATTCTGGCAACTTTGAAATTCAGTTCCCTCAAATTTGGGTCTTTGGAGATCTTAGTGTCTGATGAACCAAGTGATACAGAGGTATCAGCAGTTGGAGAGTGAAAAATAAGTAATCCTAGAGGGATCTCAGGGGAAGACAATGCTCTATGAGATAAGAGGTGAAAATAACCCAAATTTTAAAATATTGGAAAAAGTTTAATTTAAAGTTTACAAAATTGTAGACACCTGCAGTATTAGAATTTCTCATGTCTATGTGTTTGGTTTCTGTGCATTTCTGACATACAGGTATTCCCCAAGCCCAAATCTCCTATGAAGTCCTTAATTCATTGGGTCAAACGGTATGAGGAAGATTGCTCTGAAGGCTACATTGTGCTTTTATAAGAAATGACTTCAAATCTCACATAGTAACATTAAAATCAGCATGTGGGACCCAGCTCTCGCAGGCATGGGCCAGACATCCATATCAGCTGTTCTATTTTCTCCCAGCCTCCTTTACAGATCTAAATTTAAAAATTAATTTAAGAACACATACATACCATATGTATACTATACTTTCAGTCACAAAACTCATTATTTTTGCTATCCTTAAGATGTAAAAATGTAGGAAAAGAATTGGCAAAGAATAGAATTCATTTCTTTTCATAAAACCTCCATTTATTCAAGCCAACCCACACTTTCACTCCAGACAACCTAAGAGAAACTTAGAAATATGTATCAGATTCTCAGAATGAGAATGTTCTGGAGCATTTGATAGTTTTTGGAGGAGGCAAGAAAAAAAAGGAAGTTGACTCAATTTTAAGGCAGCACATTAGCATGAGTAGGGAATTGCCCCCAACAAGCTCATCGTGCACAAGACGAAGGCCTCAGTGTTCTACGCAACTTACTCCACGCTAGTCGGTACCGCTTCCAAATGGAACATGACACCTTCACCATTCACTCTGCAGGAGTCATCCAGCCTTTTTCTACCATGCAATGGGTCTTTGCTGAGCGACACTACAGCACCAGCAGTGGAGGTGTGGGACCAGAGGGTCCATTTTCAGTCAAAGTGAAGCAGTCACACATCAGTCTGGCTTTCCCTGGCCCTGTCCTTCATTTTATAAAAAATGCCAATCCTTGCCTACTTCTCCCAACACTGTCTGCTCTGTATTAAGGGAACCTGGAAGATACACTAACAGAAGACCTTTAGGGACCATTTATGGCCTTGGAGTCAGGGATTCTCACCCCATAGTTCATGCTCCATAGGCGGCTGCCCATTCGTTTGTTGTGGCTGCTAACACTCAGTTCATTCTTGCAATTCTCTCACTCACACTTGTAGACACGTGCATTCCCTGCCCCAAATTCCTTTTCCTATCTTTGTATTTAAAATGCAAGATAATCTTGGGATGAAATATGGTGAGCATCTGTATCCAAACATGGGAGCCCTTCCTTTCCTCTCATAGCATCCCTTACCCTCCATCCAGAGTGCCTGGTGTCAAGAGTTCACACTGAACCATAAGGCAGGTGCCCTGGGGTTCGGGAGTATCTGTGAAAGGACAGACAACTTCTCTCACGCACAAAAGGTCCAGCACAATCATAAGATAAGTAGCTAGTGTTCTGGAGCCTGGCTGAGCAACTGAGTGTCCCTCTTCTCCTGTGCATGCCTGCTGCTTGCTGGGAATGAACCACACAACCTTGAGACCAGGACAGGCTTCTACCTCAGAAACACAATCTTCCCTCCAGGTTGCTGCGGTTCCCCAATGTTCCAGGAATCCAGGGAGTCCTAGAGATCATCATCCTGGTTGACAGCAGAGCCCACGGATGTGGAAAGTCCTCTTGAACAACAGCAGCTGCCCTTTCCCTGAACTGCTCTGACCCAAGCACAACCCCAGCTTCCTGAATACATCGTTAGCTTCTGCACAGCATGCATGGGAGGGTGATAGGACTGCTTCACTTTACACATGAAGAATCCACAGCTCGGAGAAGGGAAGTAAGTGGCCCCAATGTTACCAAGCAAGTCAGCGGCAAACCAGTATTCCCAGTCACATGTGATGCCACGGCTTCTGCTCTTAACCACTGGGTAAGCTGCCACCTGCTCTGTTGCTTCTCTGTTGTCCCCTCTGGGTTAAAAGATCTTTGCAGAAACAAAATTTTTACAACCCAGGGTTTTGTTAGTAGAAGTATCAGCTGTGGCGGCTTCCTTTACTGTGGATGACACTGGGGTCTGAAGGCTTAAATCATACAAAGCTCACTCATGAGCAGACAGCAGACTTGAACCCTAGTTCTCAGGATGATGCCTCCACATTGATTGGGGATGGTGAATGCGAATCATGGAGTCTATATTAGTTTTCATGGGCTGCAGTAACAAATTACCACAAACTGGGTGGCTTGAAACAACAGAAATGTATTCTCCAATGGCTGTGGAGGCCATAAATGTCAGCAAAGCTATGATCCTTCTGTAGGTTCTAAGGGACGACCCTTCTAGCTGCTGGTGGAGCTTGGCATTCATTGGTGTAGAGCTGCCTCCATCTTCACATGGTCCTCTCCCTTGTGTCCCTGTGTGCCATCTCATCTCTTTTTTTTTTTTTTTTTTTTTTTTTTTTTTTTGAGACGGAGTCTTGCTCTGTCACCAGGCGCCAGGCTGGAATGCAGTGGTGCAATTTCAGCTCCCTGCAACCTCCGCTTTCCAGGTTCAAGCAATTCTCCTGCCTCAGCCTCCCAAGTAACTGGGACCACAGGTGCGCACCACTACACCCAGCTGATTTTTTTATTTTTTAGTAGAGATGGGGTTTCACCATGGTCTCAATCTCTTGACCTCATGATCCGCCCGCCTCGGCCTCCCAAAGTGCTGGGATTACAGGTGTAAGCCACCGTGCCTGGCCCCTCTTCTTCTTATAAAGACATGGGTTATTGAATTTGGGGCTCATCCTAATCTAGTATGACTTCATTATAACTACTTGCATCTGCAAAGGTTCTCTTTCCAAACAAGGCTACATTCTGAAGTTCTGGGTGGATATGAATTTGAGGAAGACTCAATCCAACCTGCTACAGTACCTAAAGCAAAGCCATTTCTCCTGCCCTGCCACTTGGCCTGCCAGATCAGTTTGGCTCCGATGAACCTCCCTGGGCTGACTATTTCAGAAGAAACGATGACATGGTCAAAAGTCTTTCAAGTTCTATTGAAATTCACAGCTAAAGAGAAATCTCACCACCAGCCCCAAATCTAATCTATGCTCCTACTGGTGATAATTCCCAGAGCTCCATCCCATGGGCTAAGTCTATGGACCTGCAGAGGCTGCATACTGGAGCTCTTGCAGTCACTCTCTCATCTCTGGCTCAGGGACCTGGGATCCAGGCAGGAGGAAAAATGGCCACCCCAGGAACAGCTGTGTCAATGTGGCCAGGGAGTCCTCTGAGATGGGAAGCGAGTTCTCTGAGATAGGAAGTAGGGGGTCTCACCTCCCTTCTATGGGCCTCTTCTACCTGTCTGTAAAATGAGGAGCCACTTCTTTGACTAAGACATTTCTGACCATGAAATGACAGAAAGGGTATCACACTCAGTCCATCCAGCCTGGAGGGTCACCTTACCATCTGGGGCCAAGATCCGTGAGGGGTGGGAACTTCTGAAGAGTAGAGTCCAGCCCCTCCTCCTCCCATCCCTGTGATCAATCCAGTAAGAAACAAGTAGCAATCCAGTTTCTCAAACCCCAAAGCATTTCATAACAGAGAGAGGAAGCAGAGAAAAGATGGCCCTTTATGTGAAGGCAAACTTTTTGTCCATTTAGGATTTTTCCTGCTTCCTGAGCCTTAGGACACATTTAGCACATACACACCCCACACGGCACAGAAAGGGCTTGGTGATGTATTTGCAAGCACTTCCATATACTATTTATTTTACTTACTGAAATATTTCTGTCTGGGAAAGATAATGGGTATGGCTGGCTTTTATGCTGTCGGCACTTCCCCCCAACAAAACCCCTCCCTATAAATCTACGGTCCATGGCCTGACTTCAGAAAACACTTTAATAGTCCCCAACTCCACTGTTTTCCATAGCCATATATCTTCATGTCAAGAATACTGAAGTGCAAAAGCTTGAATTCATCAAACAGAACTCATCAATACGCTGAAAGTGGGGTTAGGAGCTTAATCTCCAGGAGAGATCCTGGAGAGCAGATGGACCCGCCACTGCTCCCCGTCACTCCCATCTCCAGGAACTGGCAGGGTCTGGGCTGTCAGGAGGGAAGGGAACAAGGGATCGCCCTCACTATCAGCAGCGGCAACCACAGAGCCCTTGACTCTGCATATACGGTACTTGCTTAGTTCAGTCAAGCAAGGTTCAGTCCAGGACCAAACCCACGATACTTGTTTTACAAATGGGGAAACGGGCTCAGAACACCGCCTGGGGCAGCAGACTCAGCTCGCAGCTCCTCTGCCAGGCCCCGCAGAGGGAATGGAGAGGCGAGTGCCCCAGTGTGCTGAGGACACAGAGCAGCTTCACCCTTGGAGGATAATCCAGTGGGGTCTGCTTTCTTGTTTTACAAATGGGGAACCGGGCTCAGAACAGCAAGGTTCAGTCCAGGACCACACTCATGGTACTTGCTCGGTTCCCACTATCACGCAGCCCAGTGCCATGCATCGTTTGATTACACGGCCCCAGTGAGCTGCTTCTGTCTCCTTCCCATGTTCATCTTGAAACAGGACTGAAGTCTATCCCACAAAGCAAATCCAACCTCATCCGGTACAGCAGTACACTCAGCAAGACAGATATCACTGAAGATTTTGGAAAGGACTGCCTCATATGTCACGCTGCAATCTTCCTTTAAAACTTCCTTGGACAACTCTTCGGCTGCAGCTGTCTCATCTCTCTCTCTCCTCTTCTTCCTGCTTTGCTCATGAAGAACATTTTAACTCCTTCCTCATCATCTGTCAATCTCATCAACAAGAGCATTGGTTGGGAGGCAGTGGGAGATTTGAAATGACCTCCACCATAACAACAAAAACTGCACATGGTTGGCCTAATTTTTGTTTGTTTTCCTCTCTACAGATGGAAAGCTGAGGCTTAGGCAGGATGAGCAACCTGTGGAAGGTCACGGAGCTGGACAAGGAGCAGAGTCAGGATCTCAGCCCAGTGTCCCCAGACCTCTGCTCTTGCCAAGCTAGAACCTGGAAACAAAGTGAATCAGGGTTTCTGAGTTTCCATCAATTCTGAGGGTATTTTTAAGGCCTGCCACTAGATGTACACATCTTTAGTTTGGGTCAGCGCGCCCAGGAATTAAATTTTTCTGAGCACATTTCTAATGTATCCAAGAGAGTAAACAGGAACAAAATTGCTTGGGCAACAAAGCTGAGGTCACTTTCAAAGTTCTCATTCACAAACAAAAAATAGGGAGCTGAAGGGAAAGAACGTGAAAAATGACAAGATTCCTGGCCAGGGAGACCCTAGACAGGTTACCAACCCTCCAAGGGCCTTAATTTCTCATCTGCAAAATGGAAGGAGTTGACAATGGTTTATTCCAGCTCAAAATTCCTGGTCTAGTTCAAATACCTTTGTACATAATTCTTAAGGTTTATCCCCAAAAAGTCAAATCCCTGGCATTGTATACATTCATTTAACAAAAATATCCACAGCTGCCATTTATTGAGCATAAAATATGTGCCACGTACTTTATCTGCAGAAACTTGAGTCTCAAAACAATCCTATAACACAAGGATTGCCACCCCATTTTATAAATGACAAGACAGAGGTTGGAAAGGTCTGCCTGTCTTGAGGCTATAAGCCAAGATTTGGGCCTTCACCAAGTCCTAAGTTCTCCACCAGTCAAACCACCATGAGACTCAAGACTAACAGTCCTGTTCTGACAACCAGCTGCCAGTCAGAGCCAGCTGCGAGTGGTGCAGGAGTACCCAGCTCCTGCCTGCAGCCTGAGCTGCAGAGTGTTGCTTGTGACTAGCTGACACCGAGGCCAGGCCAAGACTGCCCAGGGGGCTGCAGAAAACTCATTTAACACCCTCAGTGCTCTCCAGGATAAAGAAAACCTTGCTTCATTTGGTGTGGGGGGGATAAAAAACAGCCAGTTGACGTGGGTCCTGCCTGTGTTCAGTCGAGGGCTCCTTGGGGAAGGCAGCACACTCTCCAGGTTGCCCTCTTGTGTGAGGGACAGACACAAGAAAAGGAAGAAGGTGGGGACCCATGCCACAGGACACCCACACTGCGGAACAGTCCCACCTCCATGCTCAGACTCAAAACATTGTTTTAGTCATAACCACGAAGCAGCTGGCATTTAATCAGGGCTAAAGATGCCTCAGGAAGTGTGGCAAGGGCTCTACATACACTCTCGCATTGAGCCCTCACCATTCTACCAAGCTGGTGACATTATCCACCCCCATTCTGCAGAAGAGGTAACTGAGACCCAGATTGGCTATGTTATGCAATTAGCAGAGCTGGGGTTCAAACCCAGGCAGTTTGGCTTCAGAGGCTGAGAATTTAACCTCCTTGTTGACTGCTTAGAAGCAACTGTAGTCCCCCACAGAGCCCTTCCTGCCACTGTGAGACGGGACAGAGGGAGGCAGTGGGGCCTGCAGTGCTTTGGCCCTGTAGCCTGGTGCCAGACGGAGGACACACCCAGGCCCAGTGCTTCCAGACTGAGCACTTTTCCTGAGAGCCAGACTCCTGCCAAGAAGCAGCAGTGCCTGAGTGAGTGGAGCGGGGAGGTGGCAATGTGAGGCGCAGTGTCTAGGGAGAGCCTCCCAGTAAACAAGGAGTCTTCTCGGAGCTCCCCTGGGCCTGTAGCCACCACGAAGGGGGCTGGGGCCCAACTGGAGCACCTCCTAGGGCAGTAGACTCAGCTCACAGATCCTCTGCCAGGCAGAGGGAAGGGGGAGGCGATGCCCCAGTGTGCTGAGGACACAGAGCAGCTCCACCCTTTGAGGATCATAGAGTGGAGTCTGCTTTCTTGTTTTACAAATAGGGAACTGGGCTCAGAACTGCAAGGGTCAGTCCAGGACCAAGCTTGAGGAAAGTGCGTCCCTGTGTTTCAGAGGTTCCCACCTGCTCTCAGTGCATGTGTCTGTCTGTCCTCCGCTCTGCTCTGAACTATTGAGTTCTCCTCTGTCTACTCCACCCTCCTGACTCCTTGTTGTGGCCATAATTTAGGCAGAAACATAACAAGCCTCAGAAGGCTTCCAGTGTGCATCGTGGTGGGAATTAAGCGGTTTTTATGAAGTTTGCTCGCTCCTTATCTCAGCCTCCCCTATCTATGCCTCCAGAGTCACAGGGGTGCAGGATGCAGCAGCAGCCACCCTCTACATGGCCTCCCGCCCTGCAGGTGACTTCCACCTTCAAGATAGCCTCTCCTCTCACTGTCCTGGGCCTGGTTACCCTTCCCCTGGGGGTGAGATCAGTGAAACTGACCCACTGATTTGGGGTGAGTGGCAGTGTCCAGGAGCCGAGGTGGGATAACCAGTGGGGCCGGGAAAGCAGGGGACTCCCAAAGAAGAGCAGAGGTCTTCATGGAACGTTGAAGCCCTCTCCCCCTAAGTTTGCCTCACTTTCTTCCCCAAGTCAACACCTTTGCTATACTAGAAAGGCAATGGTAGGACCTTGAGGACATCACCCCTGGAGGGGCTCACGCAGGGACTAAGGGAGTCTGCTTGTCTCCATACATCCTGTTTAGAGCATCTCATTCTGGGCCTGTCTAGAGAGGCTCATGTCCTAGCTCCCATGGGACCAAACAGGAATTAAGGATAAAACTAAGATTCTACAAGTCACACCAGCATCTGCCTCCTTGTGCAAGCAGGTCCAGCACTGCTATGTAACACTTGCTCGCCATCCCCACTCCCAGCCCATTCTCCACACAGCAGCACCGTGGGTGCAATGAGGTCACTCTCCTGCCCAGCCTTCCCCATTGCCTCCAGCAGGGCTGGCTGGAGCCTTACCAAACAGCCCTTGCCGGCTCATTGTGCAGCCACCCCTCCTGCGGTGCAGAGTCTCCCAGCCTGGTTCAGCCTCACAGCATTTGTGCTGTCTGGTCCTCTCTCTCACACGCAGCTCTCCCTATTCCTTGGTTCAGTGGACCCCTCTCCTGGGCAGCTTGCCTCCATCTCCAGAGTCAGGCTCTTTGCTCTTCTGCAAACCCTTACTTGCACATTGCACGTGAACTTGTCCCAGCACCTGCCTCGTGACAGGAGTGTTCTCTCTCAGCGACTCTTCTGCATGCAGGGATGGCTCAGGCCGTCTGTGGCCTGGACTTCTTCCCTCCTCACCCAGCCAGCTGCCAGGCTCCTGTTAGTGTCATGAGGGAGGGAGGGACCATAGAGAGCGGCTGAGGCCCCAGCACCTCTGTGCTTCTCTCTCCTCCTCCAGAGCCCTCTCGGGCAACCAGGCTGCCCCCAGCCAAGGCCATTCCCCATTCCCACTGCTGCCCAGGGAGCCCTCCAGCCTGGAGGACTCAGAGTTTCTATCATAAGCTTCCACTTTTCTTCATCAAAACAGCCCGGCCTTCAGCATCTTTCCAGGTGACTTCCTGTCAGAAGAGCTGTGCCCAGGTCCCAGTTCCGTCTGCTGCAAGTCACACACCCACTCTGGCCTTTGACCTTCTTACCCCTAAAGTGGGTATGTTGGATGGCATCATCTCATTTTTAACATTCAGTGGTTCCACACTCTTGTGTGAACCAATGTATTAACAATGGAGAATGCCTTACAGGGCGGTCCTCTCATCTGGATTTTAAAGGGGGCATTTTTGCCTTAAACCCCAAAGAAATGGATCTCTTATGGGTAGAATAGAATGTCAGGTGCAGTGGCATTCTGAACCTGAGAAGAGAGGGCTTCAGGATCCTCCCCGCATCATCCCGAAGTAGTCACATCTACTTCTTTGGTGTTCCTGGAGCATAAATTACAAACCCGCCCCAGCAGACGCAGACACATTCACACACACACAACCCACTCAGACCATAGAATATCAGGTACACATCTGTGGTTCTAACTCTGAAGGGGAAGAAGTGTCTAACAGGACAGGGCTTGCTGGTGTCTGGGAGCTAAGCTTAGGGTGAAGCATGCCTGGCTCACCGCAATGCTGCCGGTACACCACACCATTAGGTTGACTATCTTGACAGTCCTGCTCTGACTTCAGCCCATCACGGGCTCATAACTGCCATTAGAATCTCCCGGGGCTCTGTGCTGGAGTTAAGCCCTTCTTGAAGCTCCAGATCCCATCAGCCCACAGGAGCATTAATGAGCATAAGGGGCAGTAACTCAGAGTACTTAGAGTGTGTAATGACATCGTACTTAGGAGGCTGGCAATGGTCTATGTGGCTAACAGTGATGCTTCCCACCCGGACGGAGACCTGGGGAAACCATGGCTCCAGGAAGCATTTGGAGCATCAGGTAGGAGGAGCATCAAACCCCACATCGTAGAAGTTATTATCTCACAAGAGAGTAGTTTTTTCCTCGATTTGTATCTAAATACGGGGTTAAAATGAGTGCTGGGTGGAGAAGGGAGCACACAGCATTTAAGTCATTTATAGTTTACATTTTTACTGCACAGCAGAGATCGGCATCCATTTTCCATCTGCAATTAGAAGACGAAGCAGTCTGCCAAGGCTCTGTGTAAATTGTGCCTATTAAAAGAGTCTATGTCGTGCAATGATTGATCAGCACCAAGGATTTATTCACTGAGCTAACAGCGGTTTTTACTTTTGCCATTACCCAGGGTGATACATAACAATTTAGATAATGCACCCGGACAGACACATTTATAACCCTGGTGTCAGAGTCCTGCCTTGGAGGCTGGTGAGCTTAGGGGGAGGAGGAGATGCTGTTAGTGGTCATACCAGAGAGCCCAGAGCCTGTCCAGCCTTGGGTCTGCCATCCCAGGACAGGGTAGAATGGGAAAGCATGGGGAGAGGACCGTTGCCTGGTGCTTTAGCAGTGCACTGAGCTTGTCTACTGACAGGTCTTTCTTGCTCTCCTTATCTGGTAGTGGGAATAACACAGCTGTTGCAGGGGTAGAAAGGGAGAGGTGGGAAGCTAAGACGAGAGGCATCACGGTAGGTTTAGAGATTCCAGTATTCATAAATGCATCTGTGTGCATGCAGGAGGGTTCTACCCGGGTACACACACATGCACACACACATACATGGAAACCTTCTCTCCGTCCCTCCGGCACAAGCAATACATTTTGTCCCTTTAGCACAGGATCTTCTCAAGGAGTCACCAGGTCATGTTTAACACCCATGTTGCGTTCTGGTGACAGGTACTGAATGTTTGCTTCTCAGCATTACAGCAGGCTCCTGGGTAACAGACCTCAGCAGGGTAACATGCCAGGCAAGGCACTCCTGATGGCTGTCCAGTGGGAGACAAGCCCTGTGGAAACACAGATGAGCTCCACGCACTCCCCGGGGACTCGACCAGCCCTCACCACCACTAGTTGCTCCCATCTCCCAGATCTGTGCTCCCTGGGCATCTCCCCCAGAAGATCCCAGAGGTTCTGCCCAATTGGACACACCCCACAGAACATTCATCACCTTCCCCGACCCATTGCCTTCGTCTGCACCATCAGGCACTAGCATCCCCTCGGTACCCAAGCCAGAAAGTGAACTCTCTCCGACTCTCATGAACTGGGTCCTGATTCCTTTTAGGATTATTCTGCCTAAGTATCTCTCCACTCTGGCCTCTCCTTTCCATCCCCACTGCCACCACAAAATGTGCCACATCCCACCCAGATAAGTACACTGGTCCCCTCACCCCAGTCTCCCTACACACAATCTGACCCTCCCAGCCCCTTTCTAAAATGCAAACCCAATCATGTGCTTCCTCTGCTTTAGACTCTTCAGTGACTCTTGCCAAAATCAGCTTTGCCTGGAAATATGTCTGACAAACATTACTTAAAAATACCCAATGATACCATCTGTATTATTCTGGGTTTTCCAGAGAAGCAGAACCAATAAAATGTGTGTGGTGAGAAAGAGTGAGAGAAATGGAGAGATTTAATTTTAGAAACCAAGCTCCTGTGATTACGGTGACCCAGGGAAGAGCCCAGGTTGCAGTTAAGTTTAAGGGACGCTGTCTTGACAGGAGTCCTTCTTACCTAGGAGAGGTCAGTCTTGATTCTATTCAGGCCTTCAAATGACTGGATGAGGCCCACCCACATTACGGAAGGTAATCTGTGTTACGCAAAGTCTACTGATTTAAGTGTTAATAACATCTAAAACACACCTCACAAAAACATTCAAAATGATGATGAGCACCTTGGCCCCGTTAAGAGGACACATGAAATTAACTATCACACCAACTTTTTTTAATAACAATAGGACTGGGGCTTTGGGCAGCAAGGAGGCTTATCTCCCTCCTGCATGACCAGTGCAGACTCCTCTGAGTGGTTTGAAGCAGAGGAAGCCAGACCTTCAGAGCTGAGGAGACTCCCAGGATCATCTGCTTAGAACCTCTCTTGAAGCAATGGGAAGAGGGGCCCAGGCTCGAGGTCCCATATATGTGTAATAATCCATTAACTGGGAAGGCAAGATGTGCTGTGCACCCAATCAGTATTTAAAATGTGAGTAACATTAGGGAAGATATAAGTTGAGCATCCCCGACAATGCAGTATTTACCAATGCGTACTTACTGAGCAGAACCCAATACCTACTGAGTGCCAAGCCCTGTGCCGTACATGTGACACAGTCGTGTGTGTGTGTGTGTGTGTGTGTACTTGGGGCAGATGAATGAGGATGAAGGGAACCAGCCCCTAAGATCCCTCCCCAACTTGGAAACGCAGCTGTTTACACACAAACTGTCTTACTCTGCAGATGAAGAACGCCAGAAGCACATGGAAATGACCCACTGGAGGTCACACTGCACTAAATGGGAGCTCGGCCTTGAAACTGAGCTAACCCACAAACTACCCACTTTTTTCTACCCTTTTTCTCCCATGTTCCTCCTCAGAGACCCTAAAGGGAGGCAGAGATATGCACTCTGCCTTATGCAGCAGGCTGAGGTCTTAGAAGAGGGCACGCCTTGGGCTTGTTCAGATCCAATGCCTTCCTAGCTGCTATGCAAGTTTCTAAGGACAGCCAGCCCCTCTGCTCAAGAGGGACTTCCATCAGCAGAGACTGCTATAATATTGCTGCTCCTGGAGTATGGCAAAATGCCTCCCCTCAGGCCTGAGGATTCATTTAAAGAAGCAACACATTACAACGGCAAGTGTGTTTGCATCTGACGATTAGGTAAAAATGAATTAGAAGCATTATGTCACATAAAAGCATCTTCCAGATGCATAAACATGGCGACCACAGCCAATCACTCAGCCACTACAATGAGAGGTAAGAAGAGAATGAAATTTCTCTTTTAAAATGTGGAGAAAATGGGTGCCCTGAAGTTGTACCTTAGAATTTTTGTTCCATTTCTCAGACTCACGAGAACAAAGCCCTCTATTCCTTCCTTCATTAGAAACAAAAGTAGACTGTACTGGTCTGCTCTGCAGAGGCACCAAGATGATATCTTCCTCCACTGTCAGAGTTATTTTGGAAGAACAATCTCTGGCATAGGCCAAGTGCTCATGAATACTCCAGGATGAGGCAACAAAGCCACTCCCAGGTCCTGGCAGGGCCGCACCTCAGGACACTGGCCTGTGCACGTGCAGGTCCAAGCAAAGGCCGGAGTCAGGCCTGTGGCCAGCTTCTGCTTGTGCAGGAGGCTCTAAAATGAAGAAAATCATACTCCAGGTCTCCTTCCACTTTGTTGCCTCTAGAATGTCATCTCCCTCCCCTCATCTTGAAAAGGAGTTACTCCACCCCAAGGGTCCAAAGGCTAATGGGCCTTACTGCCCACCTCAATCCCACATAGTGCCTTGAGCCTACTTGATTCCCACTGTATGCACGGTCCTGGAGATGTGCATTCAGTGGAACCCAGCTAGGCTCAAGAGATGTGCCTAGAGATGGAGGGGCACTTGGCTCAGCTCAGGCTCCCAAAGAACTTTGCATGGGGCTGGTGGGACCAATGTTGAAACCACATAGTCAATGCTCCCAGAAGGTCAGTGGCAGGTGTTATCTTAGCATCCCTAGATCCAGGTTCAGCCTTTTGCAGGCCTTCCTCTCTGTGGCTATGTCTATCCAACCCATTCTCCTTGCTTTCAAAACCCTTCAGTGACCACCCCTCTGACCAGCACTTCCCAACCTGCCTGTGTCACAGCATGCATAGGAAACTGTGACCTCTGTGTGGAGCAGCAGCTTAAACAGGAGGCTGTTTGTGCCTGGAGACTTACCTGCCCAGGCTCGGGCCATCTCCAGAGCTGAGAGGTCAAGCCAGCACATGTCAACAGCTGAGAGCACACTAATAGGACTTCCAGACATGTAACAAGATCCATAGTGAGCCATACAACTACATGGGACCAGGACACACCACAGGCACATAACTGAAACACAGCTTCCATGAAAGAGCACTCTAACTGCATGTGCTGCTCTCTGATATTCTATTCTAACCTACAACTGATTCTTGAACAACTCACGGGTTAGGGACACCGACATCCTCTGTGCAGTTAAAAATCAATGTACAACTTCTGACTCCCCGAAAACTTAATGACTAATAGCTTACTTGTGACTGGAAGCTTACTGATAATATAAAAAGTTGATTAATAGATATATTTTATGTCTTTTTCTTAATTTGTTGATATTTTTAGGCTACATGGTTCATCTGTGAGTTCTTTCAAATTGTCACAAATCTTCAAAAAATGTTCCAATATATTCATTGAATAAAAATTTTCATATAAATGGATGCTCACAGTTCAAACCCATGTTATTCAAGAGTCAATTCCTGTTCTATTCCTATCCTAGCACATTTGATCTTTTCTCAAATTTTAGTTCTATCTTATTAAATTGAATGTATAACCACTCAATAGGTCTTGAGTCACAGTCTGAAAATAACTGGTCTGCCAGATTTCATGGCCTGGCAGACTGAGGGTTGTAAGCCAGTCTCAGTCCTCCCATTTCTTTTCTTTTCTTTCTTTCTTTTTTGTTTTTCTTTTCTTTTTTGTGGCATGATCTCGGCTCACTGCAACCTCTGCCTCCTGGATTCAAGCAATTCTCCTGTCTTAACCTCCCAAGGAGCTGGGATTATAGGAGCATGCCACCATGCCCTGCTAATTTTTGTATTTTTAGTAGAGACAGGGTTTCACCATATTGGTCAGGCTGGTCTTGAACTCCTGACCTCAGGCGATCCACCTGGCTTGTTCTCCCAAAGTGCTGGAATTATAGGTGTGAGCCACAGTGCCTGGCCAGCCCTCCTCATTTCTTCTAACCTCCTTTGCTGCAGTAAGCTTCAGCTCCTAGAGCTCTCAAAAGGCCCAAGCTTTCATCTCCCAGCCACCCCACAGCCATGCCTCTGCACACATCACTACCCTGTCTAGGGAGCCCTGTCCATTTCTGCACCTGTCTAACAGTCTAAGTCCCCTGTGGAGTGACTACACACTGCTTATCAGGCTGCCCCTCTAGGCTGAGGCTGCACTCTTCAGGGCAGTGACATGACTTTCTCAGCTTTGTGTCTCAGAACGGCCCAGCCTAGGGCAGATACTGCCAATGTTGCTGAGCAGGTACCAAATGGGAAACTAAGAGAGAAAGTCAATTACAATGGCATAGGAGGGAAAGTAGCCAGAAAGGTGGAGCAGAGAGGCTGACAGCCTGCTTTTTCCCGGAGTCCTTCCCTCCCCGACCAGAACGGTCATTACCATAATCATAAGAGCAACTGCTCTAGGCAGACAGGCCTGATCATCAGGCCCTAGGCCCAGTTTCCACAGTCTTGCTTCTGAGTCATTCAAATAAACAGGCAAATCAAACTCATCATGTCCAAAACTATTGATCTTTCCAACCAACCCTGTTCCTCCCACTAGGTTGACAGAAATCCCATTCTTCCGTTTCTCGGGCCCCAAACCTTGGAGTCCTTCTTGCTTCTTTCTTCTTTCACACTGTTTATCCAATCTGTCAGGAACTTCTGTTGACTAATGTCTTGTGTACACCCAGATTCTGGCTTTTGTTTTCAATATCCCTACTCCTGTGACCCTCATCCAAGCACTGTCATCTCTCCCTCAGGGGACAGGAACAACCTCTTACTTCCCTCCTTCTCCCAGTTGATTATCATCACAGTGTTGGGGGCAGTTCTCCATGGCATTTGTCCTGAACCACCTTGTCAACGATGTTTACACACAAACACCTTGGGAAGGAGGTGTATACTCTGTATACTTTTCCTGGACAGAGAGCAGATTGTTTCCCAAGCAGGATAATAAAGATATTGACTTACTCCAGGGCAAAGTTAGGGCAGATTTGCTAATAGCCCCTTGTAAGAGTAGGGGTTTCCTAAGATCAGAGTTCCTCAGTGTGACACAGACCCACCAGGCTGCTCCAAATCGCCCCCATGGGACTCACAGAGCAAGGGGAATGGATGTGAATGAGAGACTCACGCTGTCTGCTGTGTTGTGGTCACAAAGTCCTTTGTCTCTGACCAGGAGTCCCATGTATCTGCTAGCACCTGTGAACCTGCAGCAGGCTAACCATCAGCTTGTAAACAGAACTTTCACAGTTCTTGATACACAGGAGCTAAAGATCTAATTTCATATCTAAGGCAGATCAAGTTCCTCCTTTACTCAAAATCCTACAATCACTCCCATCTCAGAGAAAAATCCAAAGTTCTTAGGATGGCCACCGAATGCCGAATGATCACTCCCACCCTCCCACACATCCTACCATCCCATCCCGTCTCTGACCCCATCTCCTGCTCCTCTCCTCATTTCTCACTCTGCTCCAGCCAAATGGGCCTCCCCGCTGTTCCTCAGACATGATGGGTACAGGTCCTACTGTGGACGTTTATACTTGCTGCTCTGCTTGTGGGATGCTCCTTCCCGCACACCTACTTGGCCCACTCACTCATCTTCTTGTCTTTGTTCAACATCACCTTCTTACTGAGCTTGAACCATCTATTTAAAATTGCATCCTGGCTGGGTGCAGTGGCCCATGCCTTTAATCGCAACACTTTGGGAGGCCAAGGTGGGTGGATTACTTGAGGCCAGGAGTTTGAGACCAGCCTGGCCAATATAAAGAAACCCTGTCTCTACTAGAAATATAAAAATTAGCCAGGCATGGTAACGTGCTAGTAATCCCAACTATTGCAGAGACTGAGGCATGAGAATCACTTGAACCCGGAAGGTAGAGGTTGCAGTGAGCCAAGATAGCACCACTGCACTCCAGCCTGGGTGACAGAGTGAGGCTCTGTCTGAAAAATAAATAAATTAATAAATGGATTAATAAAATAAAACAAAATTGCATCCTCCCTGCCATCACAGGCTCTCAACATTACTTCTCTAAGTCTGGGATCCCCAAAGGGCAACACTGACCTTGTCTCAGTTCCACCCATCACAATGGCAGACCAATAGGTCAGCAGCAGACCTGAGGTCCTTTTGGCTCTGGAATTGGAAAATGGCATCAAGGAATACATTAGTAGTCAGAAGGAAGTAGCTTTCTGTTCAGAAGAATCCAGAACACAGGGAACAACGGATGACTGGCACAATTGGTGTAACATCCACATCCCCTGGGGAGCTGCAGATATACCTGGGGAGGAGGATGCGACACAGGCCTGAGCTCTGACCAGTCAGGTAAAAGAACGTTTCAACTACAGTGATGTGGGCATTCAACAGGCGGAGCCTGCCGCCACCTCTAACGCTGGCTGGTGACATCTGGAAGAGTCAGCTTATGTATTCAACTAGCACATTTCTATAGCATCTTTTTTTTTTTTTTTTAGTTATGGTTTTTAGTTTGGTGATTATGACAGGCCTGCTTTGCTATTTATGTTTCTGATTATTTTTAGTGTTTTGCAATTTGATTTTCTTAAATTAAAACTTGAGATCTAAGCATTGGATTTTCTGTGATGTAGCATTGTGTTCATATATGCAGTTTATATATTTGGATTGCGAAAGCCTCAGAAAAGAGACATTTCAGCATTTGGCACCCAAACGGCCTTATTTCCATATCACCCACATGTGTCCCTGTCTCCACGCACTGCTTTCCATTCCCACACTCCCAGCGACAAACTCCGGATCCCTGTGAGCCAAAACAAAGAGCTGGAACAAGCGATGAGGCCCTCCTTCAACGCCACGCTCTGCTGTCACCACATGTGGCTGGGACAGGACAGCACAGGCTGCAGGCTTCGCCCCCTGCCCAGGGCTCCAAGGTTGCAGGCCCTTCTGGGCTTTGTCTCACTCACAATTAGATTCATGGATTTCCAACAAGGGTCTCTGACATGTTTCTGGGTTTAATTCCCAGCATACAGAAAGTACATGATAACTGTTTGCCTGAAGAGACTTTGTTTTCCTACTGGTTCTGTGATCCCACCACATTCTCCCTAGTGGATGATGCTTTCCTGAGGTGGCTCTCTCTCCCTTTAGCTGCTCCTTGGCTCATCCATTCACTGAGCAGGGCTTCCTCCCTTGGCTTCCATCATGCCGACACTTCCCCTGGCTCCCTCCTGCTGCCTGGGCTAAGACAGCCCTCTTCCCCTAAAGCTGCTCTCATCCATGGTTGTAACAGCCGCTCTCACGTCTCTATGTCCAGCCACACCTCAGGCTGCCTTTCCAGTACCAGTGCTGTTTCTATTCAGATACACCATGAAATTTCAGGCTCATCAGTTTCCCTCTAAAGTCCCTCCTGCCTTCTGACCTTCCTCACTGTGTTCATTCAGCCTTCCATGCTTCTGGCACCCAGGCCTACCCAACAGGGTCTATGGATCTTGCTCTAGCTCACGCTATGCTCATTTCCTACCCTTCTTACTTGCCTGCCTCACTGTGGAGGCTGCAAAAACTAATGACTCTCCTTCTTTGCAGCTGGGAGAGTTGATGAGATGCAGTTCTGCCTATGAGTTAGAAAGAGAAATCCACTGGGGAGTCTGGGAAAGCTTTTGCTGGTCACCCCTCTTCCTTGGGTCACCTTTACCCTTCTTCCCTGCAACACTGATGCATTTTCTGGGGCTGCTACAACAGTCCTGACACCCTGGGGCATAGCAAACACACAGGCTAAGAGTCCAAGGCAGGAAGAGAATGCTGGGGACTTTGATGACATCGCCACCAAGCTCCGGACAGCCTGTCCTGGAAGATATATACATGTTTTTATTGAATTTTCTGTTACTTGCAGTGAAAGCAGCCTTACTGATACACATGGTAATATTCTTTATTTCTTCTCTCTCTGCTCCCTCCCCTTTCTCTCACACACACAGCTTCTTATTCAGTTGCTTTCACCTCTTTCCCTCTCCCTTCCTTCCTTCCTTCTCTTGGCATTCTCTGTGCAAGTGCTTTTTGAGCACTCACTCTGGACTGGCTCTGTGCTTCCTCACAGAGAGAAAGCAGGAGCCAGCCACGCACTGCAGCATGGAGAGCTCCCAGGCCAGGTTTCTCCCCTCCATCTTCCTTGTGCACCTTACTCAAGAAGTACCCAGCCTTGTCACCTCCAGCCAGTCTGCTTTGCCTTCTTCAGAGGTTCCTGCATACCTCCAGCACAATTAGAATCTCAGGTTTGTTCCAGTGAACTATTGCAATGGTTTTCAGGTCTCCCAGAGGGTTCCCTGGCCTCAATTTCCTGACTAGGATCATTCTGCACTCCAGATCTGGGGTCCTCTCCCTCACATCGCCATTCTCACCCCACACCCACTGCCTGTCACTGGGACCCTGGGATCAGTACTTCAGTCCCACTCCCAGACGCTTACCCCTCCTGCCAGAACGCAACAAAGTGATAGCAGCCAGGAAAAAGGTCCCAGTAGCCAAAGCATTTAGGAAGAACCAGGCTTATGTTAGGACACAGGAGCCAAACAGTCCTGAGGGGATCGTCAGAAGGATGAGGCCAGGGAGAGACAACCACTTATTAAGTATATGTTATATACTACTAAGCCCTGGGCCAGGTGGCATCTGTGTATTCTCTCATTTTAAAATGCACATTTGAGATGTTTTACAGAGAATGGATTCTGGGGTTCAGAAAGATTCAGCAGTTGGTCTGAAGTCACATAGCACATACTGGGCAGGCTGGTCATCTGAGGTAAAGAAAAATGAAGTTGGAAGAGCTAATGGTCTGCAGGTCAAGGTTTCACGTCCTGGAAGAAAGAGACCAGCCATCACCCCATACCCTTTGCTGCTGGCTCCTCAGCTCTGCTGAGACCACTTCCTAAAGCAAGAAATCCACCAAAACTCCAGCAGAGGAGCTGTGACAGACCTGACTCTGACACCACCATACTTGTCATTATGCAGACGAATCGCCAATCAAGGATTATAGGCTCCTGAAAACATTGCTCCCTAAACAGGCTTCTAGGTTAACAGCACCATGGCTCAAGCTCAGAGCCCTCTGGGGTGTGTCCCTGGGTCTTTTCCTGGAGGGCCTGTGGAAGGAACCTGCCTGCTGAGGCCAGCAAACTCTTCATGCTCTGACTGTGGTGATATGCCCTTTTGCAGGTGGCTAGGAGGACTGCCCTCTGCCCCAGCTCAGATTCCACCCCTTCTTGCTGATGCTCACTGTAGCCCCCAGAACACACAAGCCATTCAAGTACATCTGAGGCATAAAGACTAAGGGACTACCAGATCTCTATAAAAGGGCCCTTCTTGTTTAAATTGTTTTATAATTGCCAAAGTACTTTCATATCTTCTATTTCACTGGATCCTCACAACAATAAAGCCAGTGTGACTTTTCAGATCTTCTACATGAACATCATCATCAACAACAAAACAAAGCTCCAGGAGGTCTGACATGCTGAAGATCTCACAACAACTGGGGAGTGCAGTGGATGGTGGGAGCAATCAATTTAATCTTCTTCTCCTTCCTTCTGGTCTCCTGTGGGATGCAGTGTCCAGAGGACATCATAACCCTGGGCACAGTAGGAGATTCGGGGAGGAACCTGTGACCCTAGTCAGGTCATTCGGAGTCCTTCATAAAATGATTGATGAAATTATCTGGAAAGAGCAAGATGTAAACCTGGAACAGGTGGGCCATCCCTCTGATCAGAGAGGAGCACCTGGTAGACAACAAGGTTGGCTTAGAGAAAAGCCAGCTTTAGAAATGCAAAGATGAATTTCTGGGAGCATGGAACACATAAATCCAGCCATGCCTGAAGCCACTTCTACCTCTGGAATTTTAAGTTACAAGAGTCAATATTTTCTCATTTACGACAGAAAGAGTCTTCACACCAACACAAAGAATAAAACCAACACCTCCTAGTTCATGGCAGGGTAAAGAAATCTCCCAAAAGATAGAAATGAAAATCAAAGACAAGCGTAAGTTTCCTACAACAAACAGTTACTTTTATTCATTCAACAAATATTTATGCGCCAAGCACCATGCAAATTGGTTGGAAAGACAGTGTAAGCCAAAGAGAGAGGATCCTTGTGTTGTTATCTTAATAGAACAGAAGTGTAGGTGTTATGGATGACTGTGGGTGGCAACAGTAATAATACAAACCTAGTGTGAGGGAGGGCCAGGAAAGACAGTCTCAGAATGTCACATTTAAATTGAAACTGAAGGACAATCAAATGTGAGCCTTGTGAAGTAACATCTGGACAAGGGCCACAGAGTGGGTGAAGACCCATTGCTGAGACAGCAATTTCATTCTTAGTGACTCATGAGTACTGATGCACTTTTGTGGGAGTGATATATCTTCTTTTGTAGTTTGGAAATAAATACATATGAAAATCTTTCCAAACTGATCAGATAAGCATGCAAGGAAATATTTACAAGAACCTTTGTTGCAGCAATTTTTATAACAACAAAAATTTATAACAACAGAAACTTGAAAATAACAAGGTATGCCAACACAAACTTACCACTGAAAAACACTTTAAAAGACAATGTAAACATACATTTATTGACTTGGAAAGATATACACATCTAGAAGAAATGAGCAGGTTCCAAAGACTATGGATAGGATGATTCCATGCAGTGAGTACCAAACAGGAATTCAATAAATATTTATTGAATAAGTGGCAAATAAATATATCTGAACAGATGAACACCAAACAAAATGATCACATTCATTATTTCTAGATGAAGGGATTATTGGTCATTTTTAAATTCTTTTCTGAATTTGTTTAGAGGAACTATCTAATTTTCTTTTGTAAAATGCCCATGAATTACTTGCACAATAAAAAGGAATAAAAAAGAAAATCTATTCGAAGCAGGCAATGACTTACCAAGGTCAGTTTTAAAGATCAACACTTGGAATCAGGAAATAGGATGTCAGGAAAGAACAGAAAATAGCATGGCTGGATAAGTACAATAGATAGGAAATATTCCTCCTATAAACATTAAGAAGAAAGAAATCTTTCTTCCATGTCACAGCCAAAATTTGTCCAACACAAGTCCATTCCATGTTTATTATTTTTTTTCTTGATTCCTGATATATGGAGTGTGAATTGATAGTTTGGAGATTGAATTGTCAGTCACCATTATCACACTCAAGCAATTATATTTTCTTTTTTTTTATTGCATTTCAGGTTTGGGGTACATGTGAAGAACATGCAAGATTGTTGCATAGGTACACACATGGCAGCGTGATTTGCTGCCTTCCTCTCCTTCACCTATATCTGGCATTTCTTCCCATGTTATCTCTTCCCAACTCCCCACCCCCCGCTGTCCCTCCCCTATTTCCCCCCAACAGATATTCCCCCCAAATAATAAACCATTCCATGTTTATTATTTATTCAGCTATCTGTAACACATTAGTTAAATATTAATAAAGGAAAACATTTACATTGATGCAAAAATAAAGTCAACAAGGCTTCTGTTTGTATGAGGCCAAAAAATTGCATTAAAAAAGTCTTTGTATGCCAAACATCTAAATATTTGAGAAAGTCTGTAAAACAAATGCTATTTGGATCAATTTCTGGGGGGACTGATTGCATTGTCCATGTTTCTCTGATGTGATAGCATAATAGAGAATGTGGCTTCCAACAATCAAGCCAGTAGCTGGGCACAAACACAGTCATTGCCATCACTGGAAACATGTGCTGGGCAAGTAACACAACTGCCTCTTTGATTGCCTCCTGGAGCCAAATTGTAATCCTCTGATTGTTCATATTAGAGAAATTCTGTTAACTTTGAAACTCTGGAAGCCCTGATGGAGGCAAAGCATTGGCTCTGATCCAGACAGAGTTGAATAAAGCAGACAGCAGGTGCTGTGGGGAGCTGGCCAAATGGTGGGAACTGGGCCTCAGAGGACCCCCATACATTGCAAGAACAGCTGCCTGTCTCCCACATAGCCTCCCAGGCCCTGCACAAGCAGCATGGCTCCTGCTTTGTTGGGCTTGTCTCACCTACCAGGCTACGGCCTCCTCACTCAGTCTAGCACGGAAGGTGTTCAGTACAGGCTGAAGAAGTCAAGAAAGGCAGGCTGCAGGAGCAGAGGTGACCTGAGCCTTGGAATACTGGCCAAAGGGAAAAGGATGCCAGGAGCAACGATACCGGGGCAGTACTGCCAGAAGCATGGTCACTCCGGCCATGCAATGGCCTAGGGCAATCAGACAACTCACAGCTATTCCCTTAAGGAAGCATGGAACACTCAGGGGACAAATTCAAAGACTTGGGAAAGAAGAGACATCATCACCTCCCAGAACCATGCTCCCAACACTATTCACTCTGAAATCAGCCTTATGGTTATTCCCACTGGAATATGAACTAGTAAAGCTGGGGCTACATCTTACTAGACTTGGCATCACTGCAGCTGTCACAGTATTGAACCAAGAGTCTTCACTCAATAACTGTTGGCAGTTCAATGAGTAGATGAATACATAAATCAGCAAATTGCATCTAATCTAAAGGCTAGTTCTAGATCAGCATGTGCTGTGAAAATCATGAATAGTTCAAGTTACCTCCAGGAAATCCCTTAGATTGCCCAGAAGGTACATAGAGAATCAGCCAACATCTCTCCTCCACCACTGGACAAGGTCAGTGGTTCTCTGCTGAATGCCAGAGGAAGGGGCTCACATAAAGTTAACATGATGCACAATCTCAGTATACACACACAAGTAACAAACACAAGGAGGTCACTCAGCTTTGCAAGGTACTCATACTCTAGTAGGTACATGGGAACAGAGACCCACCGAGAGGAGATCCAGACTGAGCCTCCCACCGCCCCCTTGCTTGCTCACTCAGAGTGGAATGGTGGATAGAATCCCCAGCACTATTTAAACCATCTTCTTTTTCTTCTTTTCAAAGTTGCTGGTAGCACAGAAAAATGAATGAATTAAATTCATATTTCAAGGGACTCAACTGCATTCCTGTAATTGGATTACTATAAACCCATAATGAAAAGGGAATAGGATGGGGGAAGGGGAAAGGCTGCACCATTAAAATACAGCCCTGGACAGCAGCTTCCATTGGCACCCCTTATGCCTGTGCTAACCACACCAGCTGCCAGCACACCTGCCTCTCCTGACCCCCTGGCCCTGTTTCCACACCATCTAATCAGGTCTTGGCCTGGGCTCACAGTAGTTAGTTATTCAGTCTCAACTCAGATCTGTCTGCTTCTGGACACATGCATGGCTTTCTGAGTGCTACTTCCTCAGCAAGCCCAACAGCTTAGTGAAACCATCTCTGCAAGATGGATAATCTGCCACCCCATTCCATCTCATTTTCATATCCCTAGTAAATGACAGAGGGAAAAGGAACTTCTTGGTGGGTCAGAAATAGGCATGAATGTGTAGTTATTCATCACCCTCTGTATGCTGTACTCTATTACAGTCTGAGGCAAAAGGAAAAATCAGTAACACTGATCTTGTATTTATTTGAAACCTTGACATTTGTTTATCTTGGATTTTTGCTTTAATCTTGATTTTCTAAAATACTGCATTAAGTATTATTTATTTTGATATTAGAGTGGTTTCTTTTGGTGCCTCCTTAAATTTTGCAGCTAAGCGCCTCCCTCATTTCATTCTAATCACTAGAGCTGCTATTGATAGGGCTACTATTTACTGAGTACCAATAATAAACCAGAGACTCCACTTAAAAATACACTTATATATAACCCTTGCAGTATTCTTCTTAGTAGTGAGGAATGTTTTAATTTGACAAATAGGAAAACTAAGGCACCAAAAGTAAATGGCCTAGCAAGTATCACACGGCTGGTAACAGGTGTGGAACACAAACTCAGGAGACAGGAAAGATGCCACGCTTGACTAGGAAATACCAACCTGCTGTGGATCTTATTTAGGGAGCAGTGACATGGGGAAAGAATGATAAAACACTATGCAGCCAGCCAGAAAGATTTAGCTTGGATTCCAAGGTGCCTGGAGAGGTTCCAAGGGATTTGAAGAAGGCTGTGGAGACCAACTGCCTCCAGGAACATTTGCATATGGACTAAGGAAAGGCTTCCCTGCTAGAGGAGTCACATCCTGAAGAAAGCCTGGTAGGTGTTTCAGAACCCAGGCTTTGAATCTTTCATAAGATTATTTTAGATTTGTGGGAGGAAGATTATCATAAAATCTATGACCACAAGTACTTTTCTTGCAATTTAATTTTTTTTTCAGAAAGAATCAAACAAAGGATCTCGCACAGGCAAAAATGTCTAATTTGATTTAAAGCCATGGGTCAGTAATATTCATCTGCTCATAAATATCATATTCTTATTAACGCTGTGGGATCCATGGAAACTCCACTGAGAAACCACGAAACTTTAATTGTGGATTAAACTGGAAGCTTTTTTATTTCAAGAATATGTATGTTATATTGAATATCAATATCAACTCCGGTTCCTGAATCATAATTTCACTAATATTAGCAGTAGTAGGAATAAACTTAAATATTAACTCTTAGACAAGATCAAGTATACAATATTGTTCAGACTAAGCTGCCAAAATTAGAGAGTGTTGGCTATCACCATTCTGGCATATGTGGGTTGGTACCTTTCCACAATTTTATTATCATTTCATGTTTTGCCATTGCTGTTTGCCACATACCTTGCCAGCTGATGATGACATTGGCCCAAGTCCAAAAGTGGACCAGAAAACATATCCCAGGTCAAGATCTGCTTCTTTTCCCACTTCAAATTACATTAACTTTTCTCACATCAGACTTCTCAAGCACCGCACCCTTTAGTGCTGCATTAAATTAAAATACAGCCCATCTTGTTACAAATTGAGAAACTTTTGTTTCCTCAGGTGTAACTAGCTGCTCAATAGTGGGAATTTTGTTTTACTTAATCCCACACATTCAGTTTAGGGGTGAGCACATATAAAGCTATCAGGTAAAAGGCTTACTAAGGCCAAAAGGTGACACAAAGAAAAGCACGTGAGGCTCTGTGTGTGAGTCCTGGTGGGCAGGGGGTGAATGAAGACCCAGGGTCCTAGTGGGACTATATTTGATACTGTAAGGAAATTTAACAAGAGGTTGAATCAAGACCAAATGCAGAGAGAAAAGCCAAGGTTATCAATAAACAAGTACAAATAGGGAGAGAATGAGAACAAGAGAACCAACAATTACAAAACACGTGTGGAGGATCTGGAGTGAGGAGTGGAGCAAAAATCCATCCATGCATGTGGCTCCAGACTGAGGCCATGCCTACATGAGAGTGTTGGAGGACACTAGTGGCCAAGGTTTCGTGGACCCTGTCCTCCTCGGAGCTGCCTTGCCATGACCTTCCTCCATTCCTGGGCCAAGTTCTCTAGTGCTTATCTCCTTTACCCTTGAGTTCTTGGAGCTCAGCTTCAGCTCCACATTCTCTGGTGGGTGTAAGATCCAGGGCTAGCCACAGGCTACCACTCTCTCTTCCCTATCCTTCCATAATGGCCATAGGAGACAGAGACCACCTAATGCAACAGCACTTGTTTATGAATCACAAACTGTGGTCCCAGTGGACCAATAGAGGGAGCATATTGCATGGCCAGTTTGTGGAGAACAGCAAAACAGTAACAGCTACAGGATACAGAGAAGCTCATATGCAATTTTTATACCTTGCTTAACAAGATATAAAATCCATGGAGCCCCCACAAACAAATCCAGTGAGTTTTATTGTGAACTGCTGTATAAGGTAACAATCAAATTAGCACAAGCAGCCTCTCCCACTGGATTTTACTTGTATTGATTAAAGGAGCTAGAAACCAAATCTTCTTGACTAGAAATATGTCTCTTTTTCCAATTCAGGTATCTTTTCCAAGTCTTTGCTCCCTGGTGAAAGTCTCCATTATGTTAGTGAATTACTGAAAGTTCATGAACAGCAGGGAACTAGCTCTCTAAGAGGGCCCCAGCATCAGAAAGTCTCTCTAAAGAAAGACCTCCTAAATATTTTTAGAGGCTCATCCTCTCTGCTGCCCTTCTGAATGGCTCTTGGTGCTAATTGCTGTATGGGGTTTCCAAATGGCCAGAGGTAGATTTGTACTAACTCTCCCACATCTCACCTCATCAATGCCTGGACCTCATCTGGAGGGCTCTCTAGATGATACCTGTCATAAATGGAAACCAAGGTCAGATTAGTCATCTGTTTATGTAAGAAAGTCACCTTCCAATTAGCTATCTTTGTTCTAATTCTATAAGTAAACAAGAGAACTGCATACTTATGAAGGTACTTATTTAATTAATTAGTATAAGAGAAATTGCAGTGAAGGCTACTTGCTACAGACACTTCAAAGAGAGAGTGAGCAATGCATGATATGCAAAATATGAGTGCATTTATTTTAATTGAATTGAGTTAATTATTTCCTCATTCAATCTGCCTAAGAGGGGAAATGGAGAGCCCTCTCTGGTAGAAAAGAATATTAGCATCTCCATAGTGTTTTTTATGCAATGACCAATATACAACAAAAAATTAGCAGACATATGAAGAGGTGAGAAAATTTGAAAGATTATAGAAATGGACCCATAGATGATCCATACATTAGAGTTGGCAACAAGAACTTTAAAGTAATTGTCATTAACATGTTAAAGAATCAAATCAATGTGATACATCCCATCAGTGGAATGAATAACAAAAACCATATGATTATTTCAATTGATGCTAAAAAAGCATTTGATAATATTCAACATCCCTTCCTCAAAAAATTCTCAAAAACTTGGTATAGAGGAAACATACCTCAACATAATAAAAGCCATATATCACAGACCCACAGCTAGTATCATACTGAATGGGAAAAAAACAGGAAGCCTTTCCTCTAAGATCTGGAACATGACAAGGATGCCTACTTTTACTACTGTTATTCAACATAGTACTGGAAGTCCTTGCTAGAGAAATCAGAAAAGAGAAAGATATAAAGGGCATCCAAATTGGAATGGAAGAAGTAAAATTACCCTTGTTTGCTAATGATAAACCTTAAAATTCCACACACAAAAAAACTATTAAAACTGATGAACAAATTCAGTAAAGTTTCAGGATACAAAATCAACATACAAAAATCAGTAGCATTTCTATAGGCCAATAGTAAACAATAGAAAAAAAAATTTAAAAAGTAATCCCATTTAAAATAGCCACACATAAAATTAAATACCTAAAAATTAACTAAAGAAGTAAAAAGTTTATACAATAAAAACTGTGAAACACAGAAATTGGAGAAAAAATGGAAATACTTTCCATGTTCATGGATTGGAAGAATCAATATTGTTAAAATATTTATACTACCCAAAGCAATGTACACATTCAATGCAATCCCTATCAAAATACCACTGACATTCTTCACAGAAATAGGAAAAGAAATGCTAACATTTATATGGAACCACAAAAGACCCAGAATAGCCAAAGCTATCCTAAGTAAAAACAATAAAACTGGAGAAATCACATTATTTGACTTCGAATTATACTACAGAGCTATAGTAACCAAAACAGCATGATATTGGCATAAAAATAGACATATAGACCAACGAAACAGAATAGAGAGCCCATAAACAAGTCCACACACCTACAATGAACTCATTTCCAATAAAAGTGACAAGAACATACATTGGGGGAAAATACAGTCTCTTCAATAAATGGTGTTAGGAAAACTCGATATCCATATGCAGAATAATGAAACTAGACTCCTATCTCTTGCTATATACAAAAATCAAATCAAAATGGATTAAAGACGTTTTGCTCAGACCAATGTCCTGGAGACGTTGGGGAAACTCTCCAGGACATTGGTCTGAGCAAAAATTTATTGAATAACATTCCACAAGCACAGGCAACCAAAGCAAAAGTGAACCAACAGGATCACATCAATTAAAAACCTTCTGCACAGCAAAGGAAACAATAAACAAAATGAAGAAACAATCCACATAATAGCAGAAAATATTTGCAAACCACTCATCTGCCAAGAGATTAATAACCATACCATATAAGGAACTCAAACAACTCTATAGGTAAAAATCTACTAATCCAATTAAAACAGGCAAAGATTTGAACAGATATTTCTTAAAAGAAGACATACAGATGGCAAACAGGCATATGAAAAGGTGTTCAACATCACTGATTATCAGAGAAATGCAAATCAAAACTATGAGATATTATCCCACTCCACTTAAAAAAACTTATATCCAAAAGATCATGCAATAACAAATGCTGGTGAGGATGCAGAGAAAAGGAAACCCTCATACACTGTTGGTGGGAATGGAAATTAGTACATCCCACTACAGAGAACACTTTGGTAGTTCCTCAATAAACTAAAAGTAGACCTGTCCTATGATCCAGCAATCCCACTGCACTCCCAAGTTTATTGCAGCACTGTTCGAAATAGCCAAAAGTTGGAAGCAACCTAAGTGTCCATTAGCAGATAAATGGATCAAGAAAACGTGGCAGTTATACACGATAGAGCAGTATTCAGCCACAAAAAAAGAATGAGATCCTGTCATTTGCAGCAACATGCTAGAACTAGAGGTCATTATGTAGATGAAATAAGCCAGGACTGAAAGACAAACATCACATGTTCCCACTTATTTATGGGATCTAAAAATCAAAACAATTGAACTCATGAAGATAGGGAGTAGAAGAATGTTTACCAGAGGGTGGGATGGGTAGTAAGAGGGTGAGGAAGGAGGTATGGATCGTTAATGGGTACAAACAAAATAGAATAAATGAGACTTAGTATTTGACAGCTGGATGACTATAGTCAATAATTTAATTGTACATTTAAAAATACCTAAAAGAGTATTTTGGATTGTTTGTGACACAACAGATAAATGGTTGAGGGGATGGGTGTCCCACTTTATGAGATGTTATCATTACACATTACATGCCTGTATCAAAGTATCTCATGAATCCCATAAATATATACACCTACTATGTACTCACAAAAGTTAAAAAATTTAAATATTGAAGAAAATGAAAGATAAAGAAAAAGATGGAGAATTGGCACAGAAACTGAAACTTATTAAAAAAATATTTTACAAGGCATTTGGAACTCAGATACCTGCTGTATTAAATTAAGAACTCATTAGGTGTATTCAATAGCAAACTGGACGAAGCAGAAGATGAGATTAGTAGACAGCAATGCTAAAGTAGAGAGAGAAAAAAGGATGGGGAAAAAGAGAAGAGCCCAAGAACTATGTGGGAAATAGCCAGATAATCTAACGTACATGTAATGAGAGTCTTACTGTGTTTTGACTTCAGAAAGACCTGAGTTGAACTTCAGCCTTCTTACTTACAGGATGAGTAAGTAGTATTCTTAGTAAGTGATCTAACTCCTTCGAGCTTCAGTTTCTGCATGTACAAGATGGGAATAAATAAGCCAACATTTTAGTCATTTTAAAAGTGAGGTAAGTTATTTTGAAGTATTATCGGAGTGCTTCTCGCAGCCATCGTTGCAGTGCAAGAAGCTCCTTCATTCTACCAGCCTCAGAATCAAGACACATACCAACAACTGTAGAACCCTAAAATAAAGGTCCCTAATACTGCACTGCCAGACTTACAGGCCTCTGGTCAACATGGAAGATGAAAAGATAGGGATGAAATCCCATGGAATGGCTTTTCCTGTCTCCTGTGCAACAGCAGAGATGACATAGGATAGCGAACTAGAGAAAGGAAAGATAACATAGGCCAGCGAAGAGCAAGATGAGAAATCCAGCAGCTCTACCAGGGCGAGCAACATCCCCTGCCAGAACCCAGGAATCATGTGAAAATAGCTTAGCTCTTAGGGATGCTTCCCACTGCCATTATTCAATGGCGACCACAGAAATGGAACAATCACTGCAGTAGAAGTAATACTCATCTGGGTCCTGACACTTTGTGAAGTCCTCATCCAACCTTCTCCATTTGGGCAACCCCTGTCTTATGGATCAAGACATGAATAAAATGAACTGACAGTTCCAATATTCATTATATTATCACAATTGTATTAATTACTATTATAATTTATTACATGTTATTTCAACTGTAGCTAATCTTTAATGGGCATATACTATGTGCCAGGCACTGCTCTTCATATTTCACATGTATATTAATTCATTTATCATAACAACCTTCCAAAATATTAATAAGTGCTAGCTAAATATCTTCCTCAAGGCCACCCAGTTAACAAGGCTCTCTGTCAATCCTAAAGTACTACCTGGGGAATGGGTAATATCTGATGAGTGCCCACAATGTGTTAGGAGTCTTTTATACTAGTCTGATTGAATTTAAACTTTAGCCTCTGGGACTCAATTTCCTCACCTACAAATGTAGTTATGTTGTTAACCATTGCTAGCCCGACAGTATTGCTGTAAAACTTGAAGGGGATGATTATATGAAGTACCCATCACAGTGATCATCACATGGAAAGGAAGAAAGAAGAGAAGGAAGGAACAGAGGAAGGGAAGGGAAAGGAAGGGAAGGGAAAGGGAGGGGAGGGGAGGGGAGGGAAGAAGGAAGGAAGGTTGGGTTAAAAGTGTTCTATACATATAAATCTTTTTTTGTTTTTGAGACAAGGTTTCATGCTGTTGCCCATGTTAGAATGCAGTAGCATGATCATAGCCCTCTACAGCCTCAAACCCCTGGGCCCAAGTGATCCTCCCACCTCAGCCTCCTGAATAGCTGGGACTAGAGGTGCATGCCACCATGCCTAGACCATACATATAATTCACATAGAGAATAAAACTTAGGAACATCTACTTTTATTCTTGCACTTTTTATGTACCTGATGGAAGTTAAGTAAGTAACAGATATGTCAGACCAAATTGTCCGTCTCCAGTTTGGTTTAGAGTTTAAGTTTGAATATCAGAGCTTACTGGAATGTAGCAGAAACATTATTTTTATTGGTCCCATCTCTATCAAGAAAATCTGAGATCCGTCTGAGGCCCCCAGAATAGCTGCTCCTCTCTAACAAAGCAGATAACCACAGGGTCCTCAGTCAGGACTCAGATTCATTTTTAAAGAGCTGCACAGGTAAAGGAAGAACTCTGAGGTATGAGGCAAACAGGTTTGGGAGGCTGGATCAGTTCCCCATTCCCAGGTTCCCCAGAAGTCAGGATTAGAAAACTTCATCCTGGGCAAATTTATACTCAAACTAAAAACTAAGCTGCATGTTCTTGCTTATAAGTAGGAGCCAAACATTGAGCACACATAGACATAAACATAAGAACAAGTGACACTGTGAACTCCTGGAAAGGGAGGGAGGGAGAGACGGAGGGAGCAACATCACACCATAATTCTCATGTAACAAACTTGCTCATGTTCCCCCATATCTAAAATAAAAGTTGAAATTGTAAAAATGAAAGGAAACTACCTGGAGGTGGCACCTTTCCAAAGGGCTGGGACCAGCACTGCGTCTACTCACGGGCAGGGTGGGTTATGGGGACAGGCAAGCATAATGGGATCATTAAAGGATTTAAAAAATAAAAAAAATCACAAGGTCCAGACAGAAGAGGAAAGCTGAGTCTGAAGCTCCTGCTTTTCCCATCAGAGGTAATCTCATTTTAAGTTTGGCCTCAAGGTTTCCAGAAACCTACTTAGATCTTACGTAGCCTGTGTGTGTGACTAGAATATAAGCCAGAAAATCCACTGAGAAAATGAGGATGTCAGCTTCTAGGTTCACCCTGGGCCAGAGCAGGTGGTGGGACTCTGCAGTTCCTGAAGCTAGAAGGAAGATCTTCAATGTCCTGGCCTGGCCTTGATTTATGAAAAGTAACCACTCTTTATTGAGCTTGTACCAAGCATCAAACACTGTACACTTTACAGAACTCTCCTGAAAGTGGCATGTTGTGTAACTATCATCCCAATTTAAATAAAGAAAACAGGTCGGGAGATATGAAGTCTCTGCTCCAGGTCTCCTATTGGCAGGTGCAAGAATGTAGAGTCAGGTCTGTCTGATCCTGAGCTCAGGAAGGCTTGTTTCTCTATACAAAATTCTGTTTTGATTATTGACCTATTGCCCTGAACCACACACTGCACTAGAAGACCCTGTACAGACATGACTGTAATTCTCACAACCTACTTGCAAGTAGAAAAGAAAACTTTTGGCCATACCAAATGTCCATCAAGGTTTTTTCTAGTACTGTATATACCTCTCACTGGCAAGAAGAGAGGAGTTGGCACTATCTTCTAAACATGTGCCCTATAACTCCAGGGTCCTAAGAAAACTACTAATTCTAAGTTCTCATTCATGGAAAGACATACCACATTTATAGACAGGAAGTTTTAATACTTAGAAAAACATTGATGTTCTCTAAAGCTAACCTATAAATTTGATGCAACTCCATTCAAAAAAAAAGTTTTTTCAAGAGATTTGACAAATGGAAATGTACATTTGAAAGAAAACAGACCACATCACTTCTGAAGATCAATCAAGTGGAGGAACTTCCCCTACCAGATGCAGAGACTAACTTCATGACTAAAACCTCAAAAGCAATGGCAACAAAAGCCAAAATAGACAAATAGGATCTAATTAAACTTAAGAGCTTCTGCACAGCAAAAGAAACTATCATTAGAGTGAACTGGCAACCAACAGAATTGGGAAAAAATTTTGCAATCTACCCATCTGACAACGGGCTAATATCCAGAATCTACAAAGAACTTAAACAAATTTACAAGAAAAAAAACAAACAACCCCATCAAAAAGTGGGCAAAGGATATGAACAGACACTTTTCAAAAGAAGACATTTATGCAATGAACAAATATATGAAAAAAAGCTCATGATTTCTGGTCATTAGAGAAATGCAAATCAAAACCACATTGAGATACCATCTCACACCAGCTCAAATGGCAATCATTAAAAAATCAGGAGACAACAGATACTGGAGAGGATGTGGAGAAATAGGAATGCTTTTACACTGTTGGTGGGAGTGTAAATTAGTTCAACCATTGTGGAAGATAGTGGGGCGATTCCTCAAGGATCTAGAAATAGAAATATCATTTGACACAGCAATCCCATTACTGGGTATATACCCTAAGGATTATTAATCGTTCTCTTATAAAGACACATGCACATGTATGTTCATTGTGGCAGTGTTTACAATAGCAAAGACTTGGAACCAGCCCAAATGCCCATCAATGATAGACTGGATAAAGAAAATGTGGCACATATACACCATGGAGTACTATGCAGCCATAAAAAAGGATGAGTTCATGTCCTTTGCAGGGACATGGAAGAAGCTAGAAACCATCATTCTCAGCAAACTGACACAAGAACAGAAAACCTAACACTGCATGTTCTCACTCCTAAATGGATGTTGAACAATGGGAACACATGGACACAGGGAGAGGAACATCACACACCAGGGCCTGTTGGTGGATGGGGGGGCTAAGGGAGGAATAACAGGGGGAGGTGGGATTGGGGAGGGATAACATTAGGAGAAATACCTAATGTAGATGATGGGGAGGATGGATGCAGCAAACCACCATGGCATGTGTATACCTATGTAACAAACCTGCATGATCTGCACATGTTTCCCAGAACTTAACATATAATAATTAAAAAATATATACATGTGTAATGATTAAGGCAGAATGGCATTAACTAGAACACCATACTGTCTTACTAACAGGACTAGAAAAAAGGAACAAAGAACCAAAATAGAGAGCACAGGAAGAGATCTTCATGCACATGGAACTATAATGTATAAAAGAAATGACATAAGAGAAAGGAGGGACAATTAACTCCACAGAGCTGGAAAATTTTGTTCTCCATGTGTAAAAATTGCAATTGCATCTCTATCTCATACTTTTCACAAAATCAGCCTCTGTGTGTGTGTGTGTTTGCATGTGTGTGTTTCTTTCTGTCCTTGAAATAAGAAAATATTTCTTAAACAAAATTCAGAAAATTCTAGCAATAAAATAAAAAATTGATACATTTGACTTCATTAAAATTAAAAGCCATTATTCATCAAAAGATGACTCAAAGAAAGAGAAAGGACAAGGCAAAACCCAGAGAAAATTTCTGAGAAATAGATGACTAACAAAATATTAATATCAAGAATCTATAAACAGCACCTATGAAAAATATTTTTTAATTTTTTTTTTTGAGACAATCTCACTCTGTTGCCCAGGCTGGAGCGCAGTGGCACACTCTTGGCTCACTACAACCTCCGCCTCCTGGGTTCAATCAATTCTCCTGCCTCAGCCTCCCAAGTAGCTGGGATTACAGGCATGCACCACCACACCCAATTAATTTTTTTGTATTTTTAGTAGAGACAGGGTTTCGCCATATCGGCCAGGCTGGTCTCCGACTCCTGACCATGTGATCCACCCTCCTCGGCCTCCCAAAATGCTGGGATTACTGGTGTAAGCCACTGCGCCCAGCAAAAAATATTTTTTTAAATGCAAACAATGCAATAAAAAAATTAGCAGCAGTCATGATGAGGTATTTTCACAGACAATGAAACACTTATAGCTAGTAACATATGAAGAAATGCTAAGCCTTGGTAGCAATCAGGAAAATGAAAAAATAAGATAATCAGAATTCATTCAGTTGGAAAAATAAGAAGTCTGAAAATACTCAGTTTTCAAGGGAATATGGTTTAATGTAGATATTTTATGCATTGCCAGGTGGAGTGTAAAATGATACAAATGCTTTGGCATTATCTTGTAAATGTGGACAGCCAGCTACCCAGAGACCCAACAGCAGAATGAACAAATAAAGTGTGGATATTTCACCCACTGGAATATTATAGATACACAAAGTAACATATTAAAGCATACTGGGAAAAGAAAGTCCCAGAAGATAGCATCCAATAAGATACTTTTTACAATGTTCAATACAAGTAAAACTAAACAATTTTGGGTAAAGGTATTATGTGTGATTAAAACTTTTGAAAAATAAATAAGATAATAATCACAACCTTTAGAATGGTGATCACCTCTGTGGTGTAGAAGAGGCAGATAGATGGAATGAGGGAAGAGACCGTGGGTAGATGTAAGTTATTGGTAATACATTCTTCTTAGTTTGAGTTGTAGGTTCCCAAGTGTTTATTATATTTTTTAATAAATAAAAGAGGACCAATCATAATCATATATAATGAAAAGAGTTATGATTAATCAAATTCAGGATACCTGAGGTCAAATTTTAAAAATCTAGGATATATATGCAATTGAATATTGGCAAGTTCCAAAACTGCCATCTATTAAAAGTACCTGTCTGCCATCCATGTAACTGCAGATTAGAGACTTGTGGCCATGTGACTCTGCACTCCCCCTTTAACCCGAGCACAGATAGCAGATAGATCTGCAGCCCCCTAATCCTGCAACCACTTTTCCTTGAAATTGGCATGGCAGACATCAACAATGGACCTGCCAAGACGTCAAACTCCTCTCCACACAGCTCTCCACAGTCACCTGGGACAAAGCATATGGAATAGTGGGTGAGTTCTATACACAGAAGCCACATCAAGATGTTCAGAACTGCAGACAATTCAGAGAGGAAGAATTCAAGGGTCATAGATAAGGGGAGAGGAGAAAAGTCTGCTAATGAAGAATGAGAAGACCATGAGACTGCCCTGTGGCTCCCAGCTTGACAAAGTCCTGAGGTCAAGTTCCCTCCTGCCTTGGTCCCAGAGAGAAAGAGAAAATCAGGATAGACAATAACATATTTAACTTGACATGTGGAAAATATGCTATGCTGTGAGGTGTGGAGGCTGGAAATAGAAAGCAATTTCCCGAAGAAAGATCTCTGTTGGTGGGTGATGGGGTCATTTGGGGTCCCTGCGGAAAGATTGGATATTGAGAGCTCAGGAAGGAAATGTGATTCCTCCAATGCCTCCCTGGATGCTCACAGTAAGCAGGACCTTAGCGAAGACAGATGATTCCAAAGAAGACCTGAGGGCATGGCTGATATCAGCAGCCTCTTCGCTCCAATTGCCCCCAGAGCTCCACAGAGCCAGAACCACAACTCAGAACAGGTACCCCAGCAAATGTCAGAAAGATAAAGTCTGAGGCACCCGTGATGCATAGTTATAGTTCTTTCTTTGGTTTAAAGCCAAAGTCTTTTGGGCCTGAGACTTGAGTCATTTAGGAAGGACATCTAAGGGAGGAAAGGAGGAAAAGAAATAAGAAGGAAGGGACCATCTTTCTCTTGTAAACTCCTTAGTGGTGTGGGAGACAGCTGTGTATTTTTTACAGCACCTTTACTGCCTAGCAGTATATGGGGCATAGTATGTTCTCAATAAGTATTGTCTATTTCCTACTCAATTCCTCCAATCCATCAGGCTCATTTAAGCAGCAGGGAATATTCAGGGGAAGGATGTGTCATGCAAGCATTAAATAGGTTCAGAGGCTGGCAGTGGAGGGGTACCGAGGGAGAAACGAAGGAAAGCAGTCCTGTCAAGGGAACTGGGTATCTTGGAAGGTTTGCTTGCAGCCCAGGATCTCAGCGAGGGCAGAGTAATAGGAGGATTAACACCTCACAGAAAATTGTCTCCATGTAAGAATAACAAAGACAGAATATTTTATGTGGTGGCCCACGGCAGTGGAGTGAACACAAAATCAAAAAATCAGAAGTCTAAAGTAAGGTGTCATTTCTCAGTTTTCTCATCTGTTAAGTGGGTATGATGCCTACCAAGGTTGTGTAGGGATTAAGTGATATGGATATGGATGTGGAAGTATGACAAAAAAATTGAAACCTTGTAGAAACACAAGGAAAGGTCACTGGCAAGGGCTAAGCCAACTCAAAGATGTGTCTAGGTATAGGCAAGTTGCAAATTCTTGGAAACAAAAGTCCAGGAAGATACAGTGCCCAAACCCAAGACCAGAACTGGTTTAGGCATAGCAGAAAAGCACTGGGTCTGCCAGAAGACCCCCATCAATAAGATTTGCTCAGCACCCCCTGCTATGGCAGGTGCATGTCAAGAGCAGCAGAACCATCATCCCTGGGGAGACAGAGAGGGTAAGTCAGTGCTCCACTGGGAGACCTTCCCTAAGTCTCTGTGAAGATCCCACCACATTCATCTTGTGGGTTAGGCAACAGTAAGCCATGGAACCACCCCCAGGCAGCTCCCAGAAAATAGCTCCCAAGGACTGGCCCTACTTCCACAGATTCATTGTATCAGTCGCAACTCTCTTGTGTGCAGTTTCCTGCCATTTGCAATTCACTTGTCATATACTTTCTTTAAGCTCTTCCAATCCCATCATATCTGTCAGTATTTTTATACTCATTTATCAGATGAGAAAACTGAGTCCCAAACTGGCCAAAGTGGCCCAAAGTGGTTTGTGGCAAAGTCAGGATTTAAGCTGATATATTCTTGGCCACAAAGCCACTGTTTGGGACTTCAGTGTAATAAATTCATCAGAACAACATCCAGAAAGTACTGGCACAGTTTGTGAGTTTCTTTTTTGGCTGAGTGGGGCATGGGGTGGAGGGGGTGGGATTACTCTTTGAGCCAAAGATCCTTCAAGAGAGTGCACGTTGGGGATCAAGGTGAGGTTCTGATGTCCATTTGATCATCTTTTAGCCACAGACTCAAGAGTAGCTAGACACTAGCTCTTCCTTGTAGGCTAGGTATTAGGAAACAAAGCATCACTCAGTAACCCCAGGACAGAGGTCTATGATATAAGCTGATTCTATATTCATGGATCTAGAACCACATGAATCTAAATCTTGGAATCAGTGCTAGAACCTCTGCAGATAGAAGGAGAAAGAGAGAGACCATCAGCCCCAAGAAGGGTTTGGCCTAAATTACCCACCAATAGGTACTCTTGGAATTGGAGAGAAAGAGGAAAGACCAAGCTGGATCTCCCCATGGGAGGGTCTGTGTCCAGCATTCCAGAGTGACTGTGCCCCCTCCCAAACACACACACACACACAACAGAAATTGAAGCACAATTAAGATCTCATGCATTGACCAATCAGCCCTCTTTCCTCATAGGAGAATTGAAAATGGGCTTTAGAAGAAAGAACTGCAAGAAGGGAAAATAAAATTAACTTTCTATTCATCCCAATAGGGTGCAGAAGAGAGGACCTCAAGGTGTACAAGAGTAGTACCCTGAGACAGGACATTAGGGGAAGTGGGAGAAAAATAAAATAAGAACTTCTCCAAACTACATGTGGTCTTGAGCCCTAATAGATGCTAGGGTACCTCTGAACATTCACTCTTCAGTGTAGTCTGGTCTTCTCCAGGGAAGTGGAGGAAGAGCAGAAAGGTTCAATGGAGATAAGGGGGTTTAGAGCAAAGCAGCCTTCAACTCCCTAGCCCCTCTACTCCTCAATTTTCTGTACCTTCTAGCCTCCTCACCAGAGCTCCTGGCTTCATATTCTTCTATTTCTCCTTGAGGGAAAATCCTGTTTCTCTTGGTTGATTCTCCCGTGGCTCCTCCTAGAATCCTTGGTAACCAGGAGACACTTTGTAAATAGTAATGCAGCAGATAAGGGGCATAGGAGCTCTGATTTGATTAATGAGTCTGGCACAGTGCCTGACACATAATATGTGCTCAATACACGCTTGTTGAACAAATGGCTGAGGCCCTCTGTTTTGCCTGCATGAACAATAGTACTAAAGGCTGGCATTGCTACAGGAAAGCTTTGACTCTGGTAAGCCCTCTCTTCTGAGCTTTGCACAGGCAGATTCTGAGCTTCCCGTCATGGCTACTGGCCCACCACTCCCTGCTCCCACCACCTCTCAGGAGGTAAGAGTAGAGTAGAGGACTATAAAAAAGAAGGATGCATTCTTTTAATTCTGAGAAGATTCTGACATGACTATATTTTGTTCCTCTCCCTCTTTAAGGTCATTGAAGGAGCAATCCTTAACTTTTTGTTTACTAAATGCCCCATCCTCACTCATACTTCCATGCCTTTGTGCATTCTGGTACCCTCACTAAATTGCCCTCTCCACACTTGTTCATTTATCAAAAGTCTTGCTCAAGGATACCTTCTTCCCAGTTGCTAGTAAGCCCCTTGAAGACAGAGCACTTGCTATCCATTTCCATTCATCTATTTTCCTTTAGAAACCACCTTCAACCCACACAATCAATCCCATCCCCACCCCAGGTAACAGAACACGCAGGCCTGATGTCAAAGCTCCTATGGAGTAAATTCTTTTCCTTATTAGACCCCAAATCAATAGGATGACTTCAAGTTATCAGGGGCTACATGGGAGGGTAAAGAAGAAAGCAAACCTGAGAGACAGACGCTGTATGCCAACAATGCTGCCGGGCATCTGGATTCAGCCAGACTTCATGCCAGAGTCCACACCTAGACTCTTCACTGTGTAAACCTACAGATTCTGTCTCTGTTTTTTTATTTGTTTGTTTGAGCCAGTTTGAGTCAGATTTTCTATCACTTGCATCTGAAACAAACTTGGCTAATATAAATATCACCACATCCCCAGGGATCTAACAGAGCATGGTACATACTGCACATTAAATAAATATTTAATTAAATTCAGCAACTCAGTAGCAGCCTATTGAAACCCTGGCCTTTAAAAGCGTGACTTAACATCACTCTATGTCTTCTTGGGACAAGAAAATCTCCGTGTTCTATTTTGACTGCTGATCTCATTGCAATATCACTTTGGTTTCTCGGGAACTGCTATGAGGAGAAGCTTATTGTCTTCTAACTTTTGGAAGAGCACTTCTAATTAAAGCAATATTAAACAGTAATAACTGTCTTATAGTTTTATGGCAATGCCCGCGATCACATAAATAAGCATTTTATATCCAATTAGCATTTTATATTTATTCAATCCTAAAACAATCTAGCATTTTTATTAATCAAATAAAATAACATTTAATAGATATGGTTGTTTTAGCTTCTGAAATTAGCCACATATAAAATAGCACTACATTCAAGTATGCAGTACATTGCCCCAAAAGAACAATATGTGCTCATCACAATTTCCATCAATACAGCGCCTGTATTCACCCAAATAAGATAAAACCAACATTTTCCAAAATTCTGTCATCATTTGCATGATACTTTTATGATTTCTGCTTTGTGCCACCTGTACTATTATTTATTTTAAATTTTTCTTTAAATAAACTCATTTTGTTCATTTAAATAATTTTATTTTAAAAAGAAAATTTTATATCATGAGTTTGATATGCTAGCTATTCTTTAAGACAATATTAAAATGAAGACATAACAATTAGCATAAAAATGGTTTATCTCTGTACCAATCTGAAGTCATTCTCTATACCAACAATGGTATTATGGTACATTTGGGGGAAACACGTGAATTAAACTGTTACACTCGTATCTCCAAGGGCATCTTGTCTAACACCTTCCTGAGCCTACCTGTGTCACATGACATCTACCTGTTCAGCTCTCACCCCCCATGTGGGGTCCCTCCCTTGGACCTCCCTGTAGTGAGCCTTCTCTTTATTAAGCATTTATGTATTTATTGATTGACTAGGAACTGTCAGTAAAAAGTTAAAATTACCTTTAACACGGGCCAGGCACCGTGGCTCACGCCTGTAATCCCTGCACTTTGGGAGGCCGAGGTGGGCAGATTACAAGGTCAAGAGATCAAGACCATTCTGGCCAACATGGTGAAACCCCTCCATCTCTACAAAAATACAAAATTAGCTGGGTGTGGTGGTGCATGCTTGTAACCCCAGCTACTTGAGAGGCTGAGGCAGGGGAATCACTTGAACCCAGGAGGCGGAGGTTGCAGTGAGCCAAGATTGCGCCACTGCACTCCAGCCTGGCAACAGAATAAGACTTCATCCCCCCACCTCCCACATAAAATTATCTTTTACATGGTGAATGACCTCTTTGGTCTCACAGGGTGATTGCATTTAAGCAAAGGATGCATTTCTGAAGGTGTTAGACAATTTAACACAAGTATATTTCAAGACCTAGGGATAAATATGAAGTAAGGGGGTTGGGTCCTAGAAACACCTAAATCAGCAAGCACTCTTGCATGTTTGATTTTAAGGCTGCTTTTCATTTTCTCAGAACTGAGCCTGATATTCCACAGAGTACTTCCACCTACACCATCATCCAGCATATCATGGCAGCCATCTGGCCTTCCTCATGGTATTTTAGCAGTTCTGCCTTCTGGACCAAACTTACTGACATTCAGGTGCAATTTTCAGGACTAGTAATGTTCCTTAATGAATACTTGGATGACATTGTTATAGGGTATAAAAAAGGATTTCCAATTATAATAACAGTGAATGTTAAAATAACAGCACAATGATTACCAAAATGACTTGCAGCCTTCCAATGCCTAGAAGCAACAAAAAGATTCACCGGATGTGGACAAAGGATGGGCTATTTCGGTTTACCAGTTCAAGGGTGAGCAGAGTTTATAGTTCAGCCATCTGGCTTTGAAATCTTGTAATTTGTAAGACAAAATAATGGGAGGATCAAATCGTTTCCAAATGTGTGCATAAAGTAACAATTAAAACTTCCACATTACACTCTTCAAATCTGCTAATTCAATTTCACATGGATTGCATTGTTGCTGTGAAGAGTCTTTCAGGAGGGAAGAACTAGGAAGTACCATGGACTGGGAGGGTGGTGAGAAAAGCCTCTTGGTGGTGCTTTGTAGGGAAATTTGCCAAGGGTGGTGGGGGATACAGTGCTTGCCATTTGTCACCACTACAGACACAGCAAGGCTCAGTGCAGAACTATTTAGTACATTATCGCAATTGATTCTTATATCCTATTTTAGAGCTCAGAAATCCAGAGGTGCAGAGAGGTTCCAGGATTTTCTGACTTTTGCAGGGCCCAGGAGAAGGTAGTCTTTACTTTGGGGAAGGGGAAGTGAGAGCAGATAGAGCAAAGGGCCCTGTAACACTCAGAGCGATGGAGAGTGGGGGAGCTTAGTAACAGGCCACATGGAAGTAGGGGGCACAAGCCATGTGGAGGGCAGCACTCTCTGCAACAGAAAAGTAAAAAAACATGGAGTAAGGAGTGGATGGCCTTAGAAATGCAGGGGAGGGAAACAGCAGCTGGAGAGCGTGGGAGAAAGGTGAGTAGGAGAGAAAGTATAGATTTGTGATGGCTACAGAAAAGGGGTACCCTGCCCCTGCAGTGGTAAGGTGGGGTCCTAGGTGGCTGAAAAGTGTCCTTGAGGCTTTGGACCAGGCCTGACGCTAAATGGGGAGAGGAGGAGGCTCTGATAGGGTTTGCAACATCAGAAGGGGAAACCCAACTTGACCATTTTTTATCCATGAGACCTGGGTGGCTATCACTGCTGTAAGGACTGACTGAATAACACAAGTCAAAGTGCTCCCCAAATTGTGAAGCAGATTAAAGGAGCTGTCTCAGGTTAGAGGGCTCTCCCTGCCCCTGCTGAGAAGGGAGCATGGCTGGACTCCTGCCAATACTGCACACATGCGATGACACATTTCGATCACACTCTGTCCTTGAGCTTACTGGGAGTGACTAAGTAATCGTGCAAATCCATCTGCATTATATGCCCCAAACCTCTAATTGAATTTGTTCAAATAAAATTTTCTAAATCCAGGCAGGACCTCACCAGCCAGCAGCAGACTTTTACTTGCACAGAGGCAATACCTACCTTCCCAGTACTCAAGCCCTACCAGGCTCTCTGATGCATCCTTGCAACTTTCTCTGCTTGGACATCCTCCTACCCCTTGCTCCCCACCATAGTACCACCTTGCCTATGTAGAAAGCCTTCCAAACCCCACAGACCAGAGCAAGTGCTTCTCCTCAGTGCACCCATATTCTCCAGATGTCTGTTTACTTCTTATTCTCTCCATCGAAAATTTCTGGGGCAAAGACTACCTCTTACTCCTCCTTATATCTTACTACCTAGCAGAGTAGCCATTATGTACTGAACACAACTCAGTAAACTGACTCTATGTCTGATGCTCCAGAGACACCATGGAATATGGACCAAGTGGTCACCATATGTGAGGAAGTTCTCTTCATTATGCTGGCGTTGTGCTGTCAATACTCTAGTTTTTTTTACTTTATTTTTTTAAATTTATTTATTATACTTTAAGTTCTGGGGTACATATGTAGGTTTGTTATACAGGTACACATGTGCCATGGTGGTGGTTTGCTGCATCCATCACCCAGTCATCTACATTAGGTATTTCTCCTAATGCTATCCGTCACCAATCACCCTACCCCCTGATATTCCTCCCCTAGCCCCACACCCCCAGGCCCTGGTGTGTGATGTTCCCCTCCCTGTGTCCATGTGTTCTCACTGTTCAACACCCACTTATGGGTGAGAACATGCAGTGTTTGGTTTTCTGTTCTTGTGTCAGTTTGCTGAGAATGATAGAGAATGATGGTTTCCAACAGAATGGCAAAATATTTTTGCAGTCCACTCTACTTAAAAATTTTACCCTGCTGAACTTTGCCTATCTTAGTGAATGTAGCATAATTTGCCTTTTTTCCCCTTATTTCTTATTTGTTTTTAATGAATGATATTTAAAGGGAAAGTCTATCTAAATGATATTTAAAGGGAAAGTCTAAAGAATAAAGAAAAATGTTTGAAACTCTGACTGGTAGGTAGCCCTAAGTCAGAGCTTCCCTGAAAGGGGAAACCCAAGGCTGCAAGGACCAGCACTGCACAAGCTCCAGCCGCAGTCAGCAAATGCCTCCAGGTCCCCAAAGCAGCATTCCCATTAAGATGCCTTTAGAGAACGTGAACAAATTTACAAGAAAAAAACAACCCCATCAAAAAGTAGGCAAAGGATATGAACAGACACTTCTCAAAAGAAGAGATTTATGCAGCCAACAAACATATGAAAAAATGCTCATCATCACTGGTCATTAGAAAAATGCAAATCAAAACTACATTGAGATACCATCTCATGCAAGTTAGAATGGCAATCATTAAAAAATCTGGAGACAACAGATGCTGGAAAGGATGGAGAGAAATAGGAACACTTTCACACTGTTGGTGGGAGTGTAAATTAGTTCAACCATTGTGGAAGACAGTCTGGTGATTCCTCAAGGATCTACAAATAGAAATATCATTTGACCCAGCAATCCCACAACTAGGCATATACCCTAAGGATTATAAATCATTCTATTATAAAGACACATGCACACATATGTTCATTGTGGCACTGTTTACAATAGCAAAGACTTGGAATCAACCCAAATGCCTATCAATGATAGACTGGATAAAGGAAATGTGGCACATATACACCATGGAATACTATGCAGCCATAAAAAAGGATGAGTTAATTTCCTTGCAGGGACATAGATGAAACTGGAAGCCATCATTCTCAGCAAACTGACACAAGAACAGAAAACTAAACACCACATGTTCTCACTCATAAGTGGATGTTGAACAATGAGAACACATGGACACGGAGGGGAACATCACACACCAGGGCCTGTTGGGCAATGTGGAGGCCTAGGGGAGGGATAGCAGGGGGTGGGAGGATAGAAGGATAACATTAGGAGAAATATCTAATGTAGGTGATGGGGGGATGGGTGCAGCAAACCACCATGGCATGTGTATACCTATGTAACAATCCTGCACCATCTGCACATGCATCCCAGACTTAAAGTATAATAATAATAATAAGATGCCTTTAGAAACATGCCAGTTTTACAATGCTAAAAGCTGGAAAATATCTAGTGCTGATCTTCCAATACTAAATAAGGGATCTGGCCCCTTCTCTGTTTCTGAGAACTCACATTCACTCTCCTTGTTCCCTGTGAGAACCACTTTACTGTTCTCTCTTCACTGTGGTTTGGCCTAACTATGGCAGCTGTTATTCAAGAGGTATAGGTCTTCTTCTGGAAAATTAAAATTATTCCAGTTCCTGTATCTCAGAGGCTGAATTCCCCAGGGGTTCAGCAACTCATCTATTACTCTCGAGGTATGCAATTTGATCCATTTGATTTGTTGTGTGCCTGGTACCTCAGCAGGTCCCTCTAGGAGGATCAAGGACAAGGGAGGCATGAGACCTGGCAGCCTCCTACCACCTGAGGCGAATAAATTCCACTGACAACAACGATGCCCCTGTGCTGTTTGTTGATTGGCAGAAAAATAGTTTAAAGAAAGCACTTTTACTTTTTTATTTAATAGCTCTCTTACCTATGCAATACAAGCTCCAAGCCGATGGCATAATGGCAGGCAGCTTTTGGAAACAGACCCTGATGGTGAGAAGGGCAGGACTACGTGAGGGTCAGGCTGAAAGATGAGAGACTGAAGAGCTCAGCCAGTCACCTTGTTGTCTGTTTTCAGTGGCTCTGTTGGCCAGCTAGTTTTCCTGCCATAGATAATGCTGCAATTAACATTCTAAAATATAAGCTCTTGCCCATTTCTAATATTCCTTCCTTAGGGAAATTCCTATGACTTCAATTACTGAATGCAGGGGTATAAACATTTTAAGACCATTTGACACATACTGCAAAAGCAGCCTTCCACCAGAAGTTTGTAAGGGCCTGGCATTGGACATGGCCATTACTTACTATCTTTTTAAATTATATGAGCAGAAAGGAAAAAGCAGTATACTTTCAGTTTGCATTAATTGGATCATTAAAAAATACTTGACTCTCCAAAAGACAGAGGAGCTAAATTATTGAGGGTGACTTGTATTCTTAGGACTGATGGGCCCAGGGGAATTTTTTTAAACAACATCAAGTTACATAATACGGATGTATGATATAATTTTAAGTCAAGGAGAGTGCATAAGAACTGTAACTGAAGATGATTAAGAAGTATCTTTCCCTATAGATACCCAGGCTTCATACCAACCCTGTCTCTCCACCACCTTTCAAATACAGCCCACAGCCAGCCCCCAGTTGTACAATGGATGGCACTGACAAATTCAGCTCTCTGGTACTTCATGTGGTGGTGCCATAGAATTAGTCCATGAGAGACATCCCTGTACTTACAGGCAGGGAAGAGCGTACATTGCACTGCCAGATAATGGCATTACTGAGCATGATCAAACAACATAGGAATGCATAATTCCACAAAGAAAATTCCATAAAGAGCTGGAGGAGATCCCACTAAAAGCAACAGAGAAATTTAATCAAGGCACTGAATAATCTGGGCTGAAGGAGAGGGGAAACCAGAGACCCTACTACTAGACATGACAGAAAGCTTAATGTTCTCCACAAGAAGAGAGCAGCAGTGTTTCACTGAACAAATACCTTCCCCACAGTATCCTAGGCCCTGCAGGAGCACAGACACCCAAACATTACAACCCAGCCCTGCTACTTACGTTGGGCAAGATACTGAGCCTCTCTGGGTCAGGGACCATATTCCCTCAAAGGGCTGAGGTGAAGATTGATGAGATAACAGAGCATACTATCTAGTGCCTCAGAAGCCGTGGAATAAAGGGGAGCTGTTATTCTTAATAATTATGGTAATGATTCACAGCAAAAATCTTTATGTTCATGTAATAATTTAGTTTAAAATTTCCAATACATTCTGAAACTTGCTTTATAAAAATTCAGTTTTATTCTCAGAAACCCAGACCAATCATGTAGATATGACTGTTTCTTCAATAACATCATAGAAGAAAACATGCCCAGTCTGCCTCCCAAGGTTTACATGACTTGAGAAAGAGATGCTAAAGAGCTTGTAAACAATTAAAATGCTAGATAATCAGGAACAGTTAATTGATCTCTGGTTACACTTGACAACAAGGCTTGAGCCTGCCGTGTCAAGTGTGGGAGTCACTAGCTACGTGTGGCTATTCAATTTAAATTCATCAAAGTTTTAAAATTCAGTGAAGATTAAAAATTCTGTTTCTTAGTCACACAAGCTACATTTCCAATGCACATATTGCTAGTGACTACCATACCAAATGGCACAGATACAGAACATTCCCATAATCCCAGGAAATCCTACCGTTCAGTCTGGTTAACACAAACTGAACCTCCTGGCAACCAGACCCTGAATACACACACGCTCCAAAGGCATGGCAGAGCAACCAAGATTCAATCGCTTTCTTTTCCCCAGCTTCGTGCCTAAGTCCCCGTATTCAAATAAGCCGTTTTTAGTGACAGCTACAGATCTCTTTGAGAATTGATGAAAGCAATGGATTCTACCTTTAGGAAAAACAATGAACATGGGAACATAAACACACAATCACACACGAACACAGAATTCTGCAATGTCAGTTTCAGGATATACACACCCACAGAACCCCCCAGCTAGGAAATGCAATCTGGAGAACCCAAAGGACCATTTATGAAATGGTTGACTCATATCAAACTGAGAGGATCACCTAAGAGGATTGTGAGGGAACACAACTCAAGAAGCTCTCCAAATTCTACTTCACACCACTTTATTTGGGTTATCTTTTCTTGCTTATACAGAAATGGCCAACTCTCTAGTTTTTTCTTAGTACCAGACTCGGTCCACCCCCACTCTGAGACTTGCAGGTCATGGCTGAGTTTAGATTTTAGGTAGAGGACAATGGGCAGCCATTGGAACGTTTTAAGCAGGAATGTGAGCTAATCTTATTTGCCTTAAAAAAATCTGTTGAGAGGGCCAGGTACAGTGGCTCATGCCTGTAGTCCCAGCACTTTGGGAGGCCAAGGCGGGCAGATCACGAGGTCAGGAGATTGAGACCATCCTGGCTAACACAGTGAAACCTCATCTGTACTAAAAATACAAAAAAATAGCTGGGCGTGGTGGTGCGCACCTGTAGTCCCAGCTACTTGGGAGGCTGAGGCAGGAAAATTGCTTGAACATGGGAGGTGGAGATTACAGTGAGCTGAGATTGCACCACGGCACTCCAGCCTGGGTGACAGAGCAAGACTATGTCTCAAAAAAAAAAAAACCAAAAAATTTGTTGAGTGAAGAATTGCCTGTGGAGAACAAACTGTGGAAACCAGAGAAGGAAAGCACATACCAGGACCAGGGGGTCCTGACAGGCAGCAGTGGTGTGTGCTTGCTCGTGGCAGTGCAGATGGAGAGAACTGGGCAGATCTGAAACACGTTTTGGAGATGAGGCTGGTGGCATTGCTACTGGACTGCAAGTAATGGGTAAAAAGAAAAAAGTTTTTTTTGGCCGGAGCAGCTGTGGTATAGATAGGAAAAGGAACAGATTTGCTGGGAATTGGCAATGGGGAATAGGGGAACAAGCATTCTGTTTTGACCTTTGAGATATTCAACTGGGATCCAAGTGGAAATATCAAGCAAGGAATTTGAGATACAAGGCAGGAGTTAGAGGCACAACTTTTGGAAACTTTCACCTTATAGATGATATTTAAAGCATCTCATCAAAGCACTGAATATAACTGTTTAGGGAGTGATGTTGGAAATAGCCCAAGAAAAGGCTAACACAAGGGTCAGAGGAGTTGGAAAAAAGAAAGGCAATCAGGACAGAGGGGTGTGGGAGGTAGGAGAAACACAAACTCCGGTGTCACAGCATTTAAGAGAAGTCAGTGTTTTTGGGAGGAAGGGATGGTCATCGGTGTTAAAGGCTGCTGAGAGATCCAGTCATATAAGCATGAAGAACAGCAGCAGAACACTCTCAATGCCTCGTGGCTACCAAAACCAAATTGGAACAGGGTAAAGGGAGAATAAAAGCAGAGAGAGTGACTAGATGCACTTTTTTCTGGTAGTGCCTTCATCTCCTGACGCAGGATCTTTGATAACATTCCTTGCTTATGAGGGACACCAACCACCTGTAGCCTCCATGACCATGGACCATCCTGGAGAATAGTTTCTGGAGTAACAACCCGGGCTCTTGGCCAAAATTAGAATGTACCTGTTCCCTCTGTTACCACGTAGTGGGTGTCTGCAACCCCTTGTCTCCACTGCTGTCTCAAACACAAGCTCCCTCTTACTCTCCTTCTAGAGTCCCATGATGAGTATTTTTAAACATGCCATTATTGCAAATAACCCATTGATTAGCTGATTAAAGAGACAGATCAATTTGTGGACTGATGCCAATAAGTTTTACCTTCGGTTCCAAGAGAGAACCAAAAAGGAAAGAAAGAAATGTAAGGAAAGAAGAACATTTGGGGCGGCTGAATCAAATTACAAATGATCAAAAAATAATATACCCTTATATATTTATTTTTAGAAGCATTAGACTACTGGGTTTTAATTTCATATTATTACAAATATGCAAAGTTAACAACATACTATTGATTGGGTAAGCTTCATTTAACACATATAGCACTTTATACAAAACGAAACGAGATATACAGTATCTCCTAAATAATTTGGAGGTTGATTTTTTCAAAATATTAAAATTACATAGTAAATTATTACATAGTTTAATTACTATAATATTGAAAGAAAGAGGAATTTTTATTCTCCAAGAAATTTACATAAAATTATATTTAAATACTTAATTAAAAATGGAATTTACATATAATTTTATAATTTCAGAAATCTGGTAGACAGCAGTGTTATTCATATGAAATAATCCCTCCTATCTCCAAAGTTCATAGCATAATAGCATTTGGATTCTTATGACTTTAAGGTTAAAACAGAGGATGATTTCAAGGCCTTGGAATGAATATGTAAACCTTATGCTAGTGAATTAAGGAAAAAGCTCTTTTCTCTCTTAGGAGTGCTTTCAGGCATATTTCTCCAGATGAGACCCACCGCTTAAAACTTCATTTCTAATTAAGATTTTAATGTGGTCAGATTATATAAAATCAGATGAAAACCATCCTTCCCATCTTTTTTTTTCTTTCAGTCCACTCTTTATAAACAGATTTCCACAAGAGTGACTACTTATTAAAAGTAAGCAACACATGTATATTCGAATTTTACCAATCAAAATATAAGAATATAACATGCCAAAACTAGCCCCAAATGCTTCCAGTAATAGAAAGAAAAAAAAACAGATTAGAGGCAGACCTTGCATTGGAAAGAGCTGATCGCTGAAGTTTTTATTTGTTGCTTTTGTTTCTAAAACATCAGTGATTGCTTTGAAGTACTGATCATTATAGAACTCTCATGCAAAACTAGATTATATATATATATACACACACACACACACACACATACACACACATATATACACTATATATGTAATATATAGTATATATATAATATAGTCCATATATAATATAGTCTATGTAATACCCTCTGTAGTCTATAATATGATGTCTCTCTCACACTCTCTCTCTCACTCACTCCCTCTCTCTCTATATATATAGACACACACACACATATATACACTATGTATGTAATATATAGTATATATAATATAGTCTATGTAATACCCTCTGTAGTCTATAATATGATGTCTCTCTCACACACTCTCTCTCTCTCACTCCCCCCTCTCTCTTTCTCTCTCTCTCTCTCTCTACACACACACACACACACACACACATATATATACTCTGAACTAATGTCTAGAATTGGTCTACTATCAACATTTCCAAATTAATATTATCTAGTCATGTCTAGTTTTATTGAGTCTTTCATGATTTTTCTCTATTCTATTCAGGTGACATGCACATTTCTTCTTCATGGGCTGCAACAAAGGCTGATTTGAGGCTTTAACCATAATGTATTACTCCACAGGGGGATTTTTAGTAGCAATGCAGTGAAACTACAGACTAACCTTTACTCACAAACAGATTGGTTCTGAACACTACCACCCAGCAGTGGGTCAGAGTTGCCGTGCATGGCCTTCTCAGATCTATGAAAGTTTATAAGTTGCAGATGCCAAATAAAGAAGCCCCTCTGAGCATTGTTTAAAAACTTTCTAGCATTTGTAGCTATTACATATTCTCATACAGCAGAAATTAAGCCCCCAAGAAGCATCTGAATACCAAGAGTATTATATTCACTAAGGAACTTGTGAGCATTTTGTAACTGAAAAAAAAAAAAATTGGGATGTTTTAATATTAATATAATATGCTATCACTCACAAGTATAAATATATTTAAAATTCATATCAAAAAGCCCCTCTAAAGTATAATTGGAACAGATAGTAAGTTCATTTGGCTGACTGTAGTCTAAAATTGTATTTTTAATAATGCCTGAAAATATAAAAATTCAACCAAAAACAAGCACACAAAGATACAAGAAATTAGCTGTATATTTTAATTTGCTGATGAACACTTAATTCAGTTAGGAAAACCTGCCCATAGTAAATTTGGCTTCTCCTGAGTAGCATGTAAATTATCATTGGCTGAATTAGCAAGCTCCTCATCTCTCAGGTCTATACTTCCTTGCTCTGCCAATAGAGGGAAGGGAATACACAAATCATGGCAACTCTCCAACCCAGCAAGCAGCATTGGACTGAAGACAGATATTGATCAGCAAGAGAGGGAGGGGTCAGGGTGGGGCAGCCTTGAAAAGGAACAGAGTTTCCTTCTCCATCTGTGATTCCCAGCGTGGAAATCCACCTTTTCACTGGTTTACCTTGCGGCATGAGCCCAAAGGAGACAGAGGCTCTTAGGGCCCTGGGGTGGCCCAAAGCCAAAGTGGATGACCAGGAAGAGCAAAGATTCTCTCCAAAAAGGCAACCACCTTCCTTCACAAAGCAGCCACATAGCTTTAGGCAGCTAATTGAAATTGATTTAGCAAATGCAGGGACACAGTCTGGACGCCTGAACTCTTTTTGTTCCTTTGATTTAGTCTGCCTAACCTCTCTCACCATTTAATTCTAATTAGATAGAGCCAGAAAATTGAACTGGCAGGAATAGTCATTGACATTTAATTAATGTCTGGCGTTCCATTTGTCGAAGAACAAAGTTGAAGTAATGGAAACTTGGCATAGCCATCTTGAAGAATAGGCAATGACAAAAATTACATGAGGCCTGTGCTTTCAAAGGCCATTAATACCACAAGAATACTTACTATTTTACATGGCTCACTCTCATCCCTGTGAAGAAGCTTAAACTGCAGGGCTGACGTTCTACCTGTGCCCCTGTTACCTAGAACAGAGCTAAGAACACAGCAGATGCTCAAAAGCATTTTAAACTATCACTGCGTTTTCACGAAGAGGGAAGTTTGGGGGTGGGCTGTATTATTCCCCATGCACACAGCTAAATCTTCTCAAAAAGTCAGTTGAGAGAATGACATTTTCCAAAAAGGTGAGAGAAAAGAGATGAGACCACTGAGACATAATAGTAAAACCCAAATATGTGCAGATGACCCACAAGCAAGATAGCTTTGATTGCCCAATCAAACCCACACATAAAATTCCAACTGCAGGAAATTCTCTGCCCCTCCCCACATGGTAGCACACACCATTAATTTCAGATATCTAGGCATGAGTTACAAGAAATAACAAATAAGGCAATAAACGACCTCCCAATTCCTGCTGGAAGTCAGTGTGGACCACTCATGTGGTCACTTAGCTCTCCATGGGTATGACAAACCTGGTGTAGGCATAGGTCTGAAGTCTCTATAACCTGCAGTGCCTGGAAATCCTCCTCCCACAGTGGGTGCACAATTGTTTCACTGAGACATTCAACACATATCTACCAAGTGCCTACCTGTGGTGATGCTGTTCTGGGGCTGTGGATAAATCAGGGATAAAAATGTGAGATACTCTCATACAGATTATGGTCTGAAGGAGAAGATAAATAACTAATAGATAATATAGTGTAGAATCAGTAAGTACTATGAAGACATGTAAAGCAGGAGAAGGAAAGAGACAGTGATGAGCAAGAAAGAGGATACCATTTTCCATAATATAGTCATAGATGGACTTTCTGATGAGCTTGCATTTCAGCAGGGACTTAAGTGAAAGAGCAAGGACGTGGACATCTGGAGTAAAAGTCCATCCAGGAGCTGCAAGTGCAAAGACCCGGAGGCAGGAGCAAGCTTGAAGTGGTCCAGAAAGTGCAAGAGGAAGAGTGTGAGTGAAGCAGAGAAAGGTGGGGACAGAATGATGGAAAAGAAAACTGGGGAGGTGGCCATTTTTGTAGCACGTAGATGCCTGGGAAGGGAAGAGAGTTTTAAGATTTGCATTTTCAGACTAGGGGCCCAGGGCGGGAGCAAGGAGACTGTCGGGAGACTACTGCAGTGATTCAGGTGAGAGATGCTGGTGGCCCGGACCAACCAGGTCTCTGTTGTGGTCACTATACAGGTGTAGAAGTTAATAGATTATAAATGCATTTTGAAAGTTGAATTCACAGGATTTCCTAGTGGATGGGAAGTGAGAGAAACTCACATCAAAGATGACTGCAAGATGACCTGAACGAGCAGATGTACAGCAATGCCATTTGCTGAGATAGAGAACACCAGGTGAGGGGGAAGAAGGGTAATGGGTTTCAGAGGGAGAAGCCAAGAGTTTAGTTTTGGCACATAAATACTGGCTGATCATGATGACAATGACAACAACAATGGTGATACAGCAGAAAGCAGAGTAAAGAGCTCACCTTGATTTTCAAAAATTAAATATTATTCCTCAGGGAACCAGTCAAGAGGCTCTCTATAGGAAACTGGACTTAATTTTTTAAATTATTTTTTTAGAAATGGCCTCTGTGCCTGGGATATGTCGGCGAGCAATCTCACAGGGACATGCGGGCTGTGGTGTGTGGGAGCCCTAACTTCCACAGACCTGGGCATGTCCACAGAACCTGGACTTTAGTTACTTGGCTGGTGAGAAATAGACCAATGCTACTTTGAGCTCCATGAGCAAGGAAATATAAATAATGAATGACCACAGAAGGTCCCACATTCACCCTGGATTCCGACTGTGAACAGGTGAGAAACCTCAAGGACACTTCTATTTGGGGCGATGGTCACTGATAATGAAACCCTCACAAAAGATGCAGCGATGCCAGTGTAGAAAGGCACGGAGGCCCCCACTCACCGAGACTGGCCTGGAACCCTGGTCATCTACTGCCGATCAGAGGCACCAGTGTGTAGGGCTCAGAAACCAGGGTCAAGCTCTCACAGTTCTCTAGGCCTGCCACCTCCAAAGTGGGGGCATGCGTCATGGGGCATGTGCAAGGGGATCCCCTAGGTATTACAGAACTATTTTTGAATATTTTACTTTTTAAAAAATGTATAATTACTTTTTATCAAAGTTCTACAGGCACATAGTTTTAAAATAGTCCAATCATTCTACAGGGCTTGTTGCCAAAATACAGCATTTATCCTGAATCTTCCCTCTGCCCCATTTCCACTTGTCTAGGCAACTGCTTTTAACTATTTTAGCTGACTCTCATTATTAGCCTCCATATCACTAAACAACATGCCTATACTGCCACCTAATTTTTCACCTCTTGGCATTAGCTATTGACTTTCTACTTTGGAAGGTGATGATTTAGTCCTGGTTCTCTCTCCCATCCATATAACACACACACACACACACACACACACACACACACACACACACACACACACTCCCCCATCCTCCCAGTAGAGTTATATTGTACTTTGGTTAGCTCAATATTCAGTGTTTATGAAATGATGACGGTAGATGCTATTCCCAGCTAAGTCAAAGAGGTGCATATAGTTACTCTTCCTTTTTCACATGGGATTTTGTGTTTTCCAAACTTAATAACCATCTTGATTCTATCATTCTTCTTTTCTGGATACTTTGTATTCAACAATAATATAACTAAGCAAAATCTAAACCTCCAAACTTGAAGTTTATACGCTTATTATCTCTGACAGTCTCTGCCACACACACTCACATATCGGAGAGTTTTTAATGAGGATAGAGATATTATCCCCAGAGTAACAGTTGAAAAACAAATGTATAAGTATCCCATGAGGAAAGCGTTTTATCACCAACAGGGTTGAGAAAGTCCTAACACGGCACCTGGCAATAACAGGTACTTGGTTTTGTTAGACTCAAACTTTTTGAACTATTGCAGAGAGGATCTCAGGATCCCTTGCTTTTTTTCTGCTCCTGGTTCCATTAAGGCAAAAATGTCCCTTTTCTTTTCTCGCAGCTCCGCAGAAGCCCTTTCTCTTTCTCTGGTGCCTGTGTTTTGCACAGCGTTCCCCAGATGTGAATGCTCCTGCTTAGGGGCCTTCCTCAGAGCCAGCCCCTCCCAGTGACAAAATGGGAAATGTCAGCTCTCACCCAGGTCACCATGCATCACGGAAACAGGCCAGCAAGGGAAGCATTAAGAACATGCTGAGCAGAGAGCACAGAAAAATAATCTCAATTCCAAAGCTATATTTTTCTCAGCAGGTGAAGAATAAAAAATAATGTTTGATCTCTGCCCTGGCCAGTGCACAGAAGCACCTGCAGGTCTGTTCTGTGCTAAGCAGTGGCTTTTCTGCAACGTCCAGGCTGCCTGGTTAGGGTGCTGCCCACTGCCCCCCACCCCCTCCCTAGCCCCACCAGCCACACAGACCTGGTTAACAACAACAAAAAAAAGTCAGTACAAAGCAAGGAGTGTCCCAGAAATGCTGCAAAGCATGTGAATTGGAATGGTGCTGGCACAGACTCAGCCACCCTGGTGCCAAAATACTTAATCTAGCAGGTTCACCCCCCACCCGGATTCGTGGGTGAGGGGGTGAAAAGAGCACAGGTATCCTAGTTGATGCTGTTTATGCCTTCATTTTACTCAAGACCAATCTGGGTTTCCGGAAGAACAAGAGAAGAACAGAGATCAGCATAGTAAGACTCAGGAGGCCATGTGGAGGCCGGGGCCCAGGGGAGCCAGCCAAGGAGGGTTCCTGCTCATGGCGTTCTCCCACCATGAGGTACTTTTCTCTGGGTTGCTCCTTCTTCCCTCCTCCTGTCCATTCTTCCTTTATCCCTTGTTCCATCCCTGTCTGAACCTGCAGCCTGCTTGCCTGTGTGGCTCCAAAGCCAGCTCTTCGGTAGAAGAGATGTGGTGGGGATGAGGGATCATCTAAGGACCAGCGGAAATAACACTGACTCATATTCTCACCTGCAAATCAAATGCTAGCACTGCCAGGCGGGATGGAGAGTCTGAGGTTTTGTCTTTTCTCCCCCACTTAATCTTATTTGCAGATGGAGTGTCTGCTGGTCCTCACCAGGCCCCAGGTCCAGGTGGCAACTGGCTGGAGCAGGAAGAGGAGGCAGATGGAGTGGGCGGGTGCTTCATCATTGGAGGTCTTTAAAGGAGTAAACTGAATATTTGCCTTCTAGGAGGTATAATTGCTTGGGACGGTTGTAGGTCTCTCACTTGCCAACACACGTGTGTGCACATGCAGGCACAGACACATATCAATGCACACACAGCAGTGCACAAATACCCCCAGGGAATCAACCCCTCAACATGTTTCATACCCTCATATTACAGGTGTGGGAGAGGAGGCTTGGAGAGGTGAGCCGACCAGTCCGAGGCCACAGTATCAACTGCGTGCTGAGCCAGGACAGTGGGCCCTGTTCTTTCCTCTGACCCAGCTATCCCTGCTGGATGAATTCATCCCAGGACCTGGCACTCTGGGCAGTGGGTGAGGCAGGGACTTTGACCTCAGGCAGATTCCATTTGAATCCTGGCTCTACCACTTAATAGTGGAGTGGCTTGGGGCAAGTTGTTTAATGTCCTTGAGCCTCAGTTTCCCTCATCTGTGCACTGAGCAGAACAGTACCTACTTCCCACATTGTGATGAATTATCTGAAATCCCATATGTAGAGCACCTGGCTCAGTGCCTTGCACACAGATGCTGCTTCCTTAAGCGGCAGATGTTAGTAATTCTCTTCTTATTTTTCAGATTTGTGGCAAATTTAGATGGCTCTGCCCATCCTGGAAGGGCTTTAATTCCTGGGTGGGCCCAGAGAAGAGGATCAGGGTGCATCAGTGAGGGAGATAAGGGCACTGTCACACCAGGACACTCCCAATCCCCAGGGTAGTGGAGCCGGCTCTTGCTGTAATCTATAGGCTGGTCTGCCAGCTCTGACTGTTCTGCAAAAACATTTGGTGACAGAGTGTCGGACAGATTCTGAAATGTCAATGATCTGCATACAACCACGATCTGCCCACAGGGGTTATGGTAGATTGATTAGTTGTAGTTTTCAGACTTTTGATTTGAAATCACTTCATGGAAAAGTCAACTTAATGCTACCTGCAAACGTCAGCCTCTCTGCACTAGTACCTGCCTCATAACTGTCATGAGAATTTCATGAAGTATGGTGTCAAAAGCCCTCAGCACGCTGCCTGACAGGTTGTAAGAACTCAATGCAGGCCTGTCGTTGTGGCAGCTCCTGTGTTGTGGCAGCTGTTGCCATGGCTGTGGCCATGATTCAGCTGTCCCCAGAGAGCATGCATTCACTGCAGAGTGGTGACGGGGAAATTGTCCATTCACTCATTCCCTGGACAAGCACCCACTGTGTCCCACTATGTGTCAGCCTGGCCTGGATCCTGGGACATACATATTACCAGAACAAGTACCTGTCTTCATGAAGTTGTGTTTCAAGAAGCCCAAGTTGCTTCATTCCTATCTTCACACATGTCTAAGGGTCAGACATCACAGCTCCTTTCTTACAACCAAGAGCTCCTGAATGCTATTTTGTAATGCCTCCATCAGTCTCTCAGTCCTGATTAAGTGGAATGACTTCTACTCATAATCCTATGTCACATTTGCAATTAATATTGGCATAATGGTATTCATTCATTCATTCATACACACTCAACAACCACTGACTCCAGTGGGTCTGTAAGAGGTGTGGCCTCTGACTGGAGGGAGTACACAATTGAGCCCAGGTCCTGCAGCCTCCCCTTCCCATCCCAGAGCCTGAGGAACTCATTCAGTTTCCCCTAGTGCCCCCACTTTGCCCAAGGTGCTGTCTTGGCAGACTTCCTCAGCCCCACCTCCCACCCCAGTTCTTGAGGCTGTGCCTGCTACTCCCCCTCCGTAGGGCTCCAGGAAGCTACAGTTCTTACATTGAGGTCCAGGGTGGAGGTAACCACTCCCAGCTTTGTCTCTAACCAGCCAGGAGGCATTTTAGAATGCACTTTCTCACTCAGAGTCTCAGCCTCCTGCCTGCGCACACAGCTCCTCCTCCATAGAGACATCCTGGGACTACATGAGCTGAAGCATGAGAGTGAGGCACTCAGAGTGAGATAGCAGCCTCACCCCACCTGCCTTAGAGACCTGCAATCATGGCAACACCACTACCAGAGCACCTGACTCTCCTCCTCCGCTCTCCTCTCTAGATGAATATCCTAGACCTCTGTACGGGGCCAAGGGGCTGCCAGTCTGCCAACAACCCTCAGGCCTGATCTCCCAGAATAAATTACCTCACAAGGCATTAGGCTTTTTAGTAGGGAACCAGCAATTGATTTTATACACAATTTAGAAAGAGAAGAATATTATTGTACTTTGTTTTCCTACGGCTATTATCCCCATAAGAGCTCATTTCTACCTCTTAACAGATTTACTTGGACTGATGAATTGGTTAAAAACCTTCCTGCCCAATTTCAATTTACTCAGTGCAACATGCGCTGTAAAACATTTAGCAAGAGTGTAAATTCAGTCAATGCAGCTCGCTGGAGAATGTTGCTATTCTTCCAGACACCCTATCTCCCCTTTGCTGGGCCCTGGAGGGGATCACGTGATGCCCTCTGGGAGAGCAGGGAAAGGTGATCCAAATTAGCCCTGGTATATCACTCCCCTAGAGCAGGACAACGGACAGTGTATCTTGGACCATTTCTCAATGTGGGCAGGAGTGCAGAGAGAGATTCTTATGGAGGAAGGTGTGAACATGTCTTGGTTGAGTCCAAGAAACCAGAGACTTTAGTCCTTGCCCTATGGCTCCAGTTTCCAAACTGGTTCTCACAGGACAGGCAGTGTCATCTTGAGGTCCCAAAGCCTGCACTTTCACCGTCATTGCAATTTCCCACAAATGTTTACATCAAAATGACTTTCTCTTGGGCTTACGAGTAACTTGGACTTGGGTAGAACTGAAAAATTGGCAACTAGGAAAAGGAACAACAAAGACTGTGTCGTTCTGAATAATTCAGGAGTTTCCACTCCAAGTTCCAGGGCCAGGCTTTACCATGCTAAACTAAATTCTTCTTCCTGATAAATTCTTCTTCCTATCCTTTCCCAGAACTCTGCCAGGGTGGGCAATATCAGCTTCTTGAAAGTACCGTTTCTGACCAGGAGTGGTGGCTCATGCCTTTAGTCCCAGTACTTTGGTAGGCTGAGGAGGGAGAATCAAATCCCAAGAGTTTGGGACCAGCCTGGGTAACATAGAGAGACCCTGCCTCTACAAATATATTAAAAAATTGGCCAGGCGCAGTGGGAGGCCAAGGTGGGCGGATCCCAAGGTCAGGAGTTCAAGACCAGCCTCGCCAATATGTTGAAACCCTGTGTCTACCAAAAATACAAAAATTATCTGGGTGTGGTGGCAGGTGCCTGTAGTCCTAGTTACTCAGGAAGCAGAGGCAAGACAATTGCTTAAACCTGGGAGGTCGAAGTTGCAGTGAGATGAGATCACACCACTGCACTCCAGCCTGGGTGACAGAGTGAGACTCCATCTCAAAAAAAAAAATGATCTGGGTGTGGTGGCACATGCCTGCAGTTACAGCTACTCGGAAGGCTGAGGCAGGAGGATTGCTTGAATTCAGGTAGTTGAGGCTTCAGTGAGCCATGATTATACCACTGTACTCTGGCCTGAGTGACAGAAAGAGATGCTATCTCAATTAAAAAGAAGAAGAAACAAAAGAAAATGAAAGAAAGAGTAGAAAGAAAAGAGAGAAAGAGAGAGAGAAAGAGTACCATTTTTTTCCCAGCCAGGCAGGGTCAGAGCCCCAAGTTCCTGCCCTCCCTCTACCCTACTCACCCCAGTCTCCAGTGTTGCAGACCAGCTGCTGGCCCTTGTTCCTGAGGACAAGTCCTTCCCCTCAACCCCCAGGCTCCTAACATCTTATCTTTAGATCAGACAAACAGACTACGAAAGCTCTACTGAGGTGAACCCTCCAATTTTTAGCTGAGTTTCTACGTTCTGGCCACTGAACTGAGTCAGTCACTATCAAACCTGTGGCTGGAACTTGATGTTTGGGAAGACCAGACACCCTGCCTTGCTTCTCACCCACATGCTTCCCTTGAGACCAAGGCAGTCATGGAGATGTGGCTCCTCAGTCATGAAGGAAACCTCACAGAAGTGTGGGGACAGCTCATGGCAGATCACGCCCCTGCCAGAGCCCTACAGCTATAGGATCAAGGGTGCCTGGCTTCAAGGCCTCACCTCAGCATCTGTCACAAAAGCCCTCAGAGCCCCGCTCACAGTGAGCACCAAATAAGGATCAGTTTCCTTTCCCACCAGCCTGATAGCCAACATCTCAACCATATATGAAACTGTAGCAGTCCTTTTTATTTTTTAAGGTAGACTAAAGGCAAAATTAATATGTAATAGAGGCACATATGCAAACAATATTCTGAGCAAAAACTGCTGGAGGGCCATTTCTGTTTATTCATTCAGTCATCCATCCGTCCAGTCATGTAACACTACTACTGAGAGCTACCTGTGGGCCAGTTAGAAGGAAACAGTGTTTCCACAGTCCTCACTCTTCCTCCTGGTGGGAGGCAGCAGGAGGTGCCTCCAGCATTGCTCCCTGCATTGTTCATCATGCATCCCCTTCATTGTGGGAGCTGTCACAGCATTATGTATGTCCTTGACTACAATTAACTGAGTGCTGGCAATGGGCTAGGCCTTCTGCTAAGGGCTTCCATGGATGATCTCATGGATTCCTCACAAGCCATTGAATAACTGGGGTTGCGGTCATTTTACTGACAAGGAGAGCAAAACTCTGAGAATAGGGGTGATGTCAGCAAGTGATGGAGCAGAGTATAAATTCCACTGTCTGCCTCCATGGCCTGCTCCTTCCTCTCCAGTCAGCTTATACTTACAGAGTATTCAAATCCCCAGAGAGATGCTCATAATATCATTATTTCCTTCATTCATCCTCTGCCTGCAGCCTGGAGGTAGGACAGAGGACTGAAATACTTTTAGGATGCTGGAAAGAATAAATGAGGATCCACCAAATTGTGAAACCCACACCGCACCCCCAGGGCCCTACCAAACTCATTCTTACGTGAAGCCTCTGCAAACACAGTCTCCCTGAGCCTCCTCAATACCTATGGTCAGGGATTCAGAGACTACCAGAGGCTGAATTTTGCAGATGGTGACACTGGACCCCAGTGGGCCAGAAGAGCCAATGTCATACACGGGGATGAGGCACAGCTGGACTAGAATCCATGTCTCCCATCCTTCAGTCTCCACTCCTCTACCTCCTGATTAAGGAAAATCTGTTTTGTCCCATTCTCCATGACTAGAATGTAGGCAGACCCACATTTTGTATTCTGCAACCAGGTGTGGGTTCAGAATCCAAGGTATCCACCTGCTCATGAAGGAAGTGCTGCATTTCTGGGTAAGCCTTGGCTCACTTGGATATAGACCCCTTCCATGCTTAACAACTGTTCCTGCTTGGGCAACCCCTCTTCTTTATTCAAGCCTGTCTCAGGTCATACCTTCTCCAGGAAGTCTGCCGTGCTCTGCATTCTACCCCTTTTCCCTTGCATACAGGGATCTTCCCAAGGACAGCAACTATGGCCCATTCCTCTGTGTATCTCCAGCCTCAAGCCCAGGGCCTGGCACCAAGGAACACTCAATAAATGATTGTCGAATAAATTTTGTTGAATACACAAGAAATGAAACAACAGCCTCAGGCTCAAATATATATTTCATTATCTGGTGAGAAATTAAAAGATGCCAACTCATCTTTAAAATAATTGACTGCTCTTTTATGAGGCCTCTCATCTCATTTCTCTCCAGCCCTGCAAAGCACTGAAGCTCCTCAATATCCCTCATAATCAGAGGTACTATTTATTATGTAGGCATTTCATTTAACAGCACTAAGACCCCAAACCTTCAATGATCATTTCTTTTCTCTGGCATCAAAAAGGACTACTAATAGCTATTCAGCCTGTAAAGGGCAAATGAGTGCAAAGAAGGAAGTTTGATAATTCTAAACCCTAATCTTCTGTTTGATTGATTTCCTCAAGGCAAAGCAAACAAACAAACAAACAAACAAACAAAAAACATTAAAAGCAGTGTTGCCTACCCAAGTTTTTATAAAGACCATCAGCCCTCCATAACACTCCTTAACGCACTGACACAGGGCAAAAAGCAGGTGCACAGTGGATCTTGCCACTATTCCCTTAGCTTTAGCTGAATCCCATCATTACATATAAGAGCTATTTCTACAGTTTGCACCCTGTCCCAAACACTGTCTCATCATGACTTATGACTTAAGGAGGCTGCAGTTACCCTTGGAAACAACAACTTCAGCACCTGCTCAGCTCCATCTCAGTGAGATGGCAGGAGGCAACCTCAGGTAGAAATCCTGCATGCATCTGCAGGGGCGGAGGGCCCACTATGGCCCACTGCAGCTGTGTTCAGGATGAGCCATGCAAAGCCATTTACAGGTCACTTGTGACAAGCATCATCACCAAAATAGTCCAGATGCCTGGCACAGAGGAGCACGCCATAAATGGTTAAGGGCTTTCACACATGCCTCACAAGCCCTCAAGAGGTTATAGACAGATCTCATGTCTATCGCATACTTTCTTATGTTTCGCATTTTAGAACTAGGCTTTGAGCACCTCCCCTGTCCAGGACATGATATCAGGTACTGTGGAGATTACAAAATTGAATCATAACTATAATGACCACCATCTATTGCCAGCATACAGAAAGCATGCCCCACCAGATGTTTCACACCTGCCAGCTCACATGGTGCCAGGAACCCTGGGTGGCAGGGATGTGATCTCAGAGTAAGTTGTAACCTACCTACTCAGGCAGGTTAGGCAAGTGGCTCTCAAACTTTGTTCCTTATCAGGGTCATCTGAGCAGCTTTAAAAAATTCTGGTGTCCAAGCCACACCCTAGCCCAAATGACATCCAAATCTCTTGGAGGGGCACACAGACACTACTTTGTATTACCCTCCCCTACCCACATACCCCGGTCATTCTAGAAATAGCCTAATGACTACTAATTGAAGTTACCATGGCTGGTAAGTGGGGGAACAAGGTGACTTGAGCCCAATGGTCTGACCCCAAAGCAGGTGTCCTGTCCTTTTATGTCACTCTATCTGTAAGTACCTACCTTCAAGTTACTCACAGACTCGGAGAATCAGGACAGTCTAGAGTGTCATAGGGGAGAACCAATGTCATGATGTGGGTCCAAAGGGCTACAGACTTTATGAGAAGAGAGATCCCTGAATTTGGAGCCAGTGGGTGATGGTTGCTTTGGGAGAGTCTCATTTGAAAAGAGCCTGGAGGCACAGGTCCTCCTCCAAGAGTAGTGGTGGGAGGTGTTATAGATGGAGCATACAACATGCACAAAGCAGCAGATAGGAGCACAGACAGGGTCTAAGCAAAGACACTCACGCAGTTGGGTTGGAGTTTTGAGGACTAGCAGGGAGAATGTGGAGGCAGGGCTAGAAAGACAGGTGGGTGCCATGATGGGAGGGCCTGAGAGTCAGAGGAAGGAGGTAGTGATGTATGTATTGGCAACAGGAAGCCCCTGAAGACTCTCCAACTGGCAATGATATGATTGTGCATAAACTCTAGGAAGACTCACATAACTCTGGCACAGGGGAGGCACTCAAGGTCCACCGTAGAAAGAAAATGATTGAGAGATCAGATGGACTGGTATAGGAGATCAACTAGGAGAAGGATGCAACCTCCCCAGGAATTAAGAACCCACCCAGGGCAGGGCAGTGAGACTGAAAGGACTAGGAGCAACTGGGATGGCAGATTGGACAAAACCTAATAGTGACTGGCAACGTGGGAGGCTTTACTTTTGGTAGCAGCCCTGACATTTACTAGTTAGGCGACGTCGGGTAAGTCACTTAACCCTCCATGCCTTACATATAGCTCTGGTGAATGGGAATAAGACCCTTCTAATCCATCTCACAGGCTGGCTGTGAGTCTCAAGTGAAATAATGCATGTGAACCAGATGCATTTGACTGCAGAGAAATAAAAAAGCATTATACATACCAAGTCCTACACAACTCCATGATGTTATTAATACTCTGCATGTTCTCTTTACTTTCTCAAGCTCTTAAACTTGAAGGCTGCACTACCATATGAGAAAAAGTGTTAATAATGATGCCTTTTATAGCTCAAAGTTATGAACAAATAAAAAGAGTTTATGTCTTTTGCTGTTGCTGGAGAAAGACTTAGCAACATGAATTTGAATTAAAATGTCAATAATTTTTCATTTGAGTTTCTTAAAATATATTTAATTTCTTTTTCACATTTTCTCCATATTTTATGCAGCAATATATTCTACCTATTGAGTTTCTGGAACACTTCAAAATCCAAACTTACCAAACCACAAAGTCATTGCCTAAGTGCATTTGTGCTTCTGTAACAGAATACCACAGAGTGGGTAAGTTATAAAGAATAGTTTATTTCTCATTTCTGTGGCGATATGGAAGTCCAAGATCAAGGCGCTGACATCTGCTGTCTGGTGAGGGCCCTCTTGCTGTGTCTTCACATGGTGAAGTGGAAGGGCAAAACAGGGAGGAGCATTGTATTCACACATGGCAAAAGAGTAGAAGAGAGTAAATCTACTCCCACAGGCCCTTCTGACGGTGGCATTAATCCATTCATGAGGGGTTTACCTCCAAAGGTGGTAGCCATGAGGTTCATTATGTTTATGACAAGGGTCTTCAATCAGTTATATTTCTTGAAACTGGGGACAACAGAGGGACCTACAGAAGAGAACAGGTTTGAAGACCAGTCCTCAATTATCCTAGGAATTCTATTAACGAGTATTGTACAGTTCCAAGGGGACCAAGTCCTTGGAACTCTGGAATTCTAGTTAATTCTGGCTTCCAGTTTACTCTGTACCCTCTAGTGTGAGTGATAAATTTTAGAAGGACACTTTATATGTTCAAGAGGGCATATATGCCATCCAAAAGGAGAGCCTTATTTGGGCTTCTCACTTATTCTAAACCTAATAACCAATTATTAGATACTTTAATTGTACCGAATATTTAACTGCTGCTATAAACACACACACACACACACACACACACACACGTGTGTGTGTATGAGACTATGGGACCTCAGAGGTGTGAATTATCACATGTAGTTCCCTTCATTCCAACAGAACTGGCAGGGCCACTTGGCAAATTGCCCCCCTGAAAAACGGGTAGTTTCTGCCTGCACATTATGTTTAAATATAAGTGTAGATGTATAAAAACATGGAACTGTTTAATCATTTTTAAATAGCTATTTGCTATCACTTCAAAACACTTAGCACACAATTGGAATATTTTACTCCTGGGAAACTGGGAGCTCTCACTTTCAAGAAAAGAATAAATTGGCAACCACTTTTAATAACAATACAGCCTTTTCTAAAACAGGAGGGAAACAGAAAGGTACCACAGTCTTGGAAACACAATAAGACAGAGAAAATACAGTGAGGCTTGCAGAGACGTACGATACATTTCCCCGTAGCTGCCTCAAGTCCCACACGACAAACTCCCTTGGCTTGTTCCTGAAGGATGAACATGGGTGACAGCCACGACCATTCCCTGACTGTTCTTTCTGAAAAGCATGTTTTCTGAAAAGCTGCTGAGGTGCAGCTGGTAGACAGTGCCCACTAGCTGGCACCTTCTTATAGACCCCAGTGGCCAGAAGTATGACAGAAGCACAGCCAGTTGAATCAATCATACTTTAGTGGGTATGCCTTTTAGAAGACAAGGCTACTTTGCAGATTGCTGTTTGACCAGTTATGGAAGAAAGCAGAGGATGGCAGGAGGCCTCCCTCCCGTGCACAGCCCTCCTTTCAAAGTAGTCCTTATTCTCCTGATCCCCAAATCCATCATATTTATCCATCACCCCTTCAGCTTCCAAGTCAGTGCATAACTTCTGCCATGGGTAGGGGCAGGAGTTTAAGAGCACTAGCCTAGGGGTCAGCCCTGCCCAGGCCCTATGGCAGGGATGGCAGCAATTTATCAGGTGCACCCTTAATGAATTGCAAGTTTCCTCCACTTCCAACACATGTACTCATGTGCATGCCCCTAGCCATTTTCCTCTTCTGATTTACACCCCAGTGTCCCCATGAGGACAGCCTAGAATCCTAGCAGCAAGATGGAACGATGATTCCCTGCCCCACTCATACTGTGATCTCAGCAGCATGCTTGGGTCATCAGCATAGGACCTCAGCCTCTAGCTTGGGTCCTATCCGCTTTGCACAAACAGACCAAAATAATAATAATAATAATTCAGTCATAGCCTGACTCAGCGCCTTCTCTTCCACTCAGTCCATCAACAAACACTTATGAGCCTCTGAGGATTGCAACAGTTCACTTCAACTATCCCACGTTCTAGGGAAGGAGACACAAAGATAAATAAGTCATGAGAATGCAGGATTATTCATGCTCCAAGGGAGATCACGGTGCTAGGCAAGCTCAGAGAAGAGGCTCCAAACCCAACCAGCAGCACACAAGGAAGACTTCCTAAAAGTGGTAAGTCCTGAGCTGAGTCTGAAAAGATAAGGATTAGCAGGCAAATTGGGTGGGAGGCAGGGAAGAAACAAATAGCCATCTCAGGCAGAGGAAAACAGCAAGAGCAGGAGAGACCAACCACTACTGTCATGGCATAGCAGGAGAAGTACAGACAACATGGAGTCAGGAGTTAGGCTGGGGCTAGATCATAAAGGACCACAGATGCATATGAAGGAGCTTTAACTATGTCCTTAACATGACTGGAATTACTGACAGGAACTAAATGAGACGGCGACCCAGTGAAAACTGGGTTTGAGGATGATGTCACTGGCTGCAGAGCATATTGAAGATGGTGGAGAGAGAGCAGGAGCTGTGGACTGGGTAGGAGGTTTCTGCAGTCACTCCTACCCACGGCTAAGACCTACTTAGATAACAACACTGGCCCTGAGGAGCCCAGGTCTTTCTCTCTCATTTAGTCACGGTAAGTCAGACCCCAGAGTCTCTCTGCCACTAGCTGGTCTGTTCTCTTGACCCTGGCCCAGCTCTTCTAGCAGCGGGCTGTGTTCCATTGGTTAGTGTTGAAATGCTAGCATACTCCGGGGCAACCAGGGGATCACTATCTCAACGGGCCAGCATCAACCCACCACCCAACAGGTTGACAGGGCAAGTTGATTTTGAAGGAGAGGAGTGAGAGAGAAGGTCATTGCTTTGATGGGGAAAACAAATGAGTGGGCATGCCTCAGAATACCACTGGGCATCCTTCAGGAGAATGCCAGAGGCTTCTGGAGAAAGCAGGAGGCTACGTGAGCACTCTGGACTCTTGCAAGAAGGAGGGACAGGTCCCAGAATGCAAGAAACCTAGGTTCTGCTGTCTTACCTGGTTCTGAAAAGGGCTAAGCCAGCTTTGAGGTTGGAAGCCTGAGAGAGGAATGTGTTTGCCCCTCTGTCCTCTGAGAAAATGCAAGTGAGTCTCTTGATACAATATGACAGAGCTACACACTGTCTCGAATCTGGATAGGGCATTGCCATTTACCCTTCTCTGCCTTTTCCCTCAGTAATCACCAGAAGGGAGGCCCAGAGACCACGGCCCAAAAGCCCAGGGCCCAGATATGGAGAATACCACACCCACTCCACCCTTGGAGAGGCATCAGAGACAAATCAACTTGGCCTCTGCCTCCAGAGCTGCTCAGGAACCACGACTTCCTCAGAAGTACAAATGTCCCTGCTGCTTGCTTCCTCTGAGATGCTGCAAAAGTTATGAGAGAGACTACCTGCTATACCAAGGCAGGGAGGCTGGTTCAGCTTTCTTGTCAACCGACCAATCAATTTCAAACCTTCACCTGCAGAACCACTGCCCACAACCAGTCTTGAGCTAATGATAGAACCTTTGATTAATTGTTTTAAACAGCTTTGAATAGAATTTCAGAACACATTTTCTTCCCCAAATAACACCGTGTAAACTTCGTGGGGCCAAGAAAGGGTGGCATGAAAACCAAAAGCACATTAAATGAAATCACTGAAGAAAACTCCCAAAGTATAAAATAATCTTAGCAGTGTTGCCTGAAGCCTGCCATCAAGATGAATGGGGGTGCCTGCGAGAAACATCAGATGGTATTTGTCAACTCGCTGTTCTGAAGGACAAAGCAGGGGTCATTCCCCAATTGAAGAGAAGTGAGGGAGCCGTAATGGGACAGAGATGTGTGGCTGGGAGGTAAAAATCAAACCTCCTGGAAATAGCACTGCATACAAGCAGCAAAATGCATTTCTCTCTCATTTAAATAAAAATGAAGAGAGAGAGAAAAATCATTGCAAAAACGGTTTGAGGTTGTACAACATCCAGGTTCCTGGGACTCTTTGCGTTCATGTACCTGTCTCACTGCCTCCAGAAGGCATCTGAGCCCTGGAAATGCAGACCTTCAGTCCAGCTCCACAACCCTCCCCTGAGCTCCCCCTGGGCAGCTTGGCCCCTTTGTCCCCTTGCCAAGGCACAATGGCAGGTTCCTCCCTTAACTAAGGCCCTCTGCCCCTTTCCAGATCACACCTTGAAACCAAGTTTGGGTGTCACCTCTACCCTGCAGCTTCCGCTGACTCTCCCCATGTCCCACACCTACACTATATCATCATGTACTCTCTTAGAAATGGACTCTTCACCTGTCACACCCAACACTTGCCCCAACCTCCGTCATGGCCCAGATTACATTACATTGTGACCATTCCTACATTATTCCAGCCCATGAGACTAGGAGGGCCCAAGGGCACTCCCTGCATGGCTATATCCCTGGAACAGAGGACACTGCCAGCACCCAATAAACCCTGGGTTGAGCTGGGGAAAGACAGTACAGCTGCTGATACTGTGATCTGAAATGTGCTACAGTACTCTATAGAACTAAACTGTTAGAACATAAATACTAATTAATTTTAGAAACCAATCTATTCGATAAACAGAATTGTTGGCTTTTTTTTTTTTTTTTGCCTGGAGAAATATTTAAAAATTACTGAGACACAGAGGGTGGTGTGAGCCAAGGCAGCCAAGAGGAACATCTGCCCTAAGATGAAGTTAATATAGAGAGTGAGGGAGACAGCTCCCAGAGCTGCCCTGGCAGTGGCATTGAGGTCCACCTGTGATGTGACCGTGCCTGTCCACCAGTTTTGCTACAGCATATGCTGCATTCCTACTATGTGCCAAGCACTCTGCTCACCACAGAGCTCTGCTGTGCAAGACTCTGCCCCAGAAGAGCTCCCTGATAAGCTATACTGACAACTGTACAAACCACAGCCCCTTGTCCTCCTGACAGGTCTTCTGGATATAACTGCAATTCTAAAACAAACAAACATGAAACTGACAGTCTGCACAACTCACTAAAAGGTCTTATCATATATAACAGAAACTTGTGTCTTTAGAATTAATATGATGAGTGACTCTAGGGCTTACAGTCTAAGCAGAAAGCTCAGAGTAGAATTTGGAAAGGCTAGTACAGAGACAATACCAATCTCTGCCCCTCTTCCTAGTTCTAAAATAACCCCAGAGATGCTGAAGTGCGGGCCCTCCAAGGTGGGTCATGTGTGAGCTATTTCCAGTTCTTCCTACCCATATCACCACCACCTCCCACTCTTAATATTAGGAAGGCTATTGGGCGTAAAGGAGGAAAAAGAGGTAGAGTGATTGGAAAAGTAGGACTAGATCATTTCATTATAAAGTATTGAAAAAAGAGAGAGAAAAAAAAATGCTGAATCCAAGCAGGGCACTCACACCAAACACCGGAGCACCTGAGACTGCTCTTCTGAGAAAAACTGGGAGGGCTCTGGAGGTATGCAGAGCAAAGCTAAGGCTCCAAACCCTGTGCGGGGAGCAGAGGCTGAAGAAGTCGCTGTGTGCACAGAGTGTCCCTTTTGGTCACTCCCAGCTGTGTTCCAAAAGAGTATGGTAAGAAAGGAGTCTCTGTCCCCCTTCTCCTCATTCTCATCTTTAATAAGGGGACCAGAATAATATTCAATGAGTCAATTAAAATAATTTAATGTGTTGTAATAATAATAATAAATGTGTTATCCTAAGAGATAATCACCAGTCATAAAATATGCTAGTTAGTTAAATATACACTACCATACAACTCATCCATTCCATTCCTAGGTATTTACCCAGGGGAAATTAACGCATTTGTTCACTAAAGACTTGGACATGAATGCTCATTTCAGCTTTATTGAGAGTAACCAAAACCTGGAGACAATCTAAATGTCCATCAGCTGAATGGATAAACAAATTGTGTGCATACAGATGATGGAATACTATTCAGTGATAGAAAGGAATGAACTATTAATTCATACAACAACAGATGAATCTCAAAATGGTTATACTGAGTAAAACAAGCCAAACAGAAAGAAGAAAATTCTTAATCCAAATTTTTAAATGTTGTTACTACTCTTTCGGTATTTCTACAATAAGAATATTTTTAAAATTATAAAATAAACCAAATATAAGAAAATCTGCTAATCTTTCTTGTTCCTGTATATTTCTGTTTAAATAAAATTCTCGGAAACATAAACTAATCTATAGTGACAGAGAGCAGAACAGTTAGTTGCCTCCAGGGTGAAGAGTGAGCTTGGAAGGGAGCAGCCGGGAGGGATTACAAATGGGAATAAGAAAACTTTGGGGGTTCACATATTTATTCATTATCTTGGTTGTGATGATGGCTTAATGGGTATATACATATGTCAAAAGTTATCAAATCATACACTTTAAGTATCTGCACTTTATTGTGTGATAATTAAACCTGTTTAAAAAATGACAGTAAAGAATGTTTTGCTACGATATAAATAGGAATATAAACTGACTGATCCCTCTTGAAAAACAGTTTTGTAATATGCATCAGAAACCTTAAAATGTACTTATTCTTTGATATTTCTTTTAGAACTATATCCTAGGGACTTAAGTTACAAAATTTTTACTGCAGAATTGTTTATAACAAAAAAATTGGAAAGCACTAATATATCTGATCAAAAAAAACCTTGCTCAAATAAATTGTAGTATACTCACATATTGAAATACTGTGTAGTCATTAAAAGTAACAGTTACGAGGAGTTTTTAATAACCTGGAAAAATACTTATGTGCTAGTGTTAAGTGAAAAAACCTAAGATACAAATTGTAAATATGTTATAAACTAAATTATGTAAAAATATGCATAGAAAAATCTCTGAAATACCTTGAGGATTATCTCTGAGTAATGGGGGTAATAGTTCATTTTTAATCTTTTAAGGCAAATTTTAAAATGTTGTTACTATTTTTAAGTATTTAATTAAATAATATACTTTTAATTATGAAATAAATAAACAATATTTAAGGAAATCTTCTAAGCTTTCTTGTGCCTTGAAAAGGCAAGCCCTTATAAAAACCCAGATTGCATTTCTTCAATCCTTGCACTGTGAAAATGTAGAAATGTGTCTCTGCAAACTGCCACCCTATAATGTGAACCCATGTTCCCTTTTCTACTCTTAGACAACCTAGAGAACCAGCAGATCAATACCACTCATTTTCACCTCATTTGGCTGCATATTTTGTTCAAACCCTGCTTCCACCTACATCTTGAGTGTGAGCTTCCTGAAGACAGAGGGGAGGTCTTTTCTTCACTTAAGGCCTCCCTGCGACATCCGTCCCACTGTGCCACAATACCCAGGAAAAAGTTAAGGACACAAGGGGACACACAAACACGAGCCCAATGACAACAAATTCATAATAATGCTATATCACGTTCTTATAACACCTCCCTTTTTTCATCGAAACTCCAACAAAACAGTAGCCCTGGGGGCTGGGAGGGGTGGTATTTGGACTCATTTTATAAAGAAGAAAATGAGACCAAAGGACTAACTTTGGCTGAGTTAAATTTCAGGAGTCTTTCCCTGATGTCCCTATGTGAACAAGAGACAAAAGTGCTGGCACTCCAGCGTCACTCACTTGCCTGTGAGCTTCCATCCTGTCCTACTCAGCTTTGTATCTCTAGTGCCCAAGGTAGGTACTTATTAAATTTTTGTGAATGACTTCTAAATGAAAGGGTTAGCAAACTGGCAAAGGGATGGCTATTCATTAGATTCCATTTTCTCTAATACAACATATATCCAAGAAAATCTTCAGTTTTTCAAGACCTACTTAATCATTTCTCAAAGATGTAACCCTCTAAACAACAATTTGTTTCACGAGAGGGTTTGCGGCAGTACTAAATGATTGACACCCTGAGGAGTTCCTGCTCCCCTTATCTCAAGAGTCAGCCCCCAGATATGAAGTTGAGTCAGCTCCTGGCTTCTATTATGGTCAGCATCACACAGCCCACTGGGCAAATATTCTGTCATGGTTGAATCTGTCTCCTTGGCACAGCAGGCAGAGAGCATCAAGCTCATAAAATGATTGAATGCTTAAAACAGCTAAAGTGATGGAAGGGAAAGCAAAACATCAAGAGAGGCAGTAAGTGAGTACTAGTGACTCAAACCCAGTGCTAGGCCTGGGAGGAGAGAGGCATGGCCCATGTCTTCTGGAATAAAAATGCCAAGAAGATTCTATCTTTGATACTCTTCTAGGTAAGAAGCCACCAAAACTTTTTTTTTTTAATTAAGGACTGATATGTTCACACCTAGTGTGGGGTGCCTCAAAGGCAGTCAAGACTGAGAATATAGTAAGGAGACATCTCAGAACTCCAAAAGGGAAATGGTGGGGCTTGAACTAGAGTGAGACAGAGAAAGTGCCAAGGAGAGGATGGATACAGCACCATAGCATGCTGAGCTAGCTCTCTTCACAGAAACTGATTGTGCATCACTTTCCAAATCCATGCTCAGTGATATCACATTGATAACTTGAAATCAGTCATGATGGGCATATTTACACTAAAGAAATTGGCAGATGCTACGAATCAGAGGGTTTTCACTTCCCTCTCCCCCAAAAGCTAGTTTAAGCATTTACACACACCACTGCATAAAGAGTTTGGAAACCAGGTGGATTGGGGAGGTAAAGTAGAGGGAAGAGTCCAGGAGGACCCCATGATGTTTCTAGTCTGGATTTTAGAATGGATACAGTTCCATCCTTTGGGATAGAAAACACAGGAGAATAAGCTGGTATGAGGTGGGAGAGGAGAAGGTTAGCTCAGCCAAAGACATTTTGGTTTGAGGGATAAGATAACCCAAAAATGTGGTTTGCAGATAGTGACATTCTGTGTCTGAAGCCTGGGAAACAGTTCTGTGCTGCAGAGAGAAGTTGTATGTAAAGCCATGGGTGTGAGCAGGTAGAGTGAAAAAATGGGCAGGGTTGGCCGAGGGCAGAGAATGAGCTTAGAACTCTACTGTACAGAACCCAATAGCTTAGAGACTTGCAGACAAGATGACTGGCAAGGAGAGTTAGGAAAATTTAAGGAGCAAAGGGAAAGAAGGGGTGATCATCCAGGAGACAATGAAAGAAGAAAATTCAACAAATGGGGATAGCTTCACTGTCAAATGCTACAGAACCCGAAGAATCCTCTGCGTTTAGCATCAAAAATATCACTGGTCATCACAACTAGAACAGATTCTGCAGAATGTGGGGGTGTGGGGAAGAGAAATAATATGCCCCCTTGACATTTGTTCAATCTGGTGACAAGGTATCAAGGTAACAGTCAAGATTTAACCAAGAAAAAACTAACCACTCTAGGTACATACAGAACCACCCCAGGGATGGAGGGACAAAAGAAGGAGGCAGGGTCTCCACAGCCCAGGAGGTAGGACCACATGGCAGACTTAGAACCTTGGGAGCCATCCTCTGCAAGCGGGGCTCAGCAGAGGCAGAAGCCGTGCCAGAAGCTAGAGCTACAGAAGAAGAGAGGTGGTCACTGACAGTGAGATTGCCTAAGGCAGAGAAAGACACAGGAACATACTCTGGTGTCTCTCTTCCTCTCACTCTTGTCTTCCACCAGTGCCTCCTCTTGCTCACCATAAGCAAGTCGGCAAGACACCTGCAGAACGTAATTTCCCAGAATACAGAACCAAGCAACAGAAGGGTAGAAATAGGTCTGACATCAAACAGGCAAACGAATGGCACTATCATTTAATACATTTCATCACATCTAAGATGCCATCAATTATAAAACTCATCCTGATTTCAGAGATGTTATTATTTTTTAAAAGCCCTCTTCGAATTGGTGAAATACGGTATACCTGTGGAGACAGGATCAGATGGTACAATGCTTCACAGTCTATCTATTGTTCCAGGCATATAGAATTTCCTTTGCATGACATTGTTGCTGAATCTCGAGTCTTCAGAATCACACACCAACCACTTGGAAGGAGCACCGAGGTGCCAGGTGTGCTTCTCTGCAGGTTCCCAGTTGATCTTACTTCCCCCATGCTAACTCCCCCTGCCCACCTGATATATCACGGCGGGCCACATCTTCATATTCATTATACCGCCCTGGACAGAAATCAAATTTATTATTTTATTCCTTGATGTCCTATCACATTCTATAATGCATGTCAGTCTTTTGTACAGAAATGCATGGTGTGCCTCAAAAGAAAAGTAATCACTGAGGCAGAGGAAGGAGAAATACAGACAACAGAAATGTAAAGCTAAAAAATAAATGAACACACGTAACTCATCTCATACCTTCTGGACAAGGGCTAGAGGTGGGCGCACGCACCTTGTGGCTGATGAGCCCTCCCAAGAGTGACCAGCAATATTCTTGGTGTTTGAAGACTGTGCAGACATAGGAGACATCACTATGGGGCAAATGTTCTGGTGGCCGTACCCCGGCCCAGGGGCAACAATGTACCCAGACCACAAATCAAGCAGGAGCAGGGATTTGTTCTGACTGGCCTCCTGTGTGAGAGTTGGCCCCTAGTTTCTTCTTTTGAAGGAGAGCAAGCAGCCTGGCACCCTAGCTAAGCCCTGTGTTGTTCAGCTCTGGCTGCTTTTTTCGTTTCTTTTCTTTTCTTTTTTTTTTTTTTTTTGAGACAGTCTTGCTCTGTCTCCAGGCTGGAGTGCAGTGGCACGATCTCGACTCACTGCAACCTCTACCTCCTGAGTTCGAGGGATTCTCCTGCCTCAGCCTCCTGAGTAGCTGGGACTACAGGTGCACGCCACCATGCCCAGCTAATTTTTGTATTTTTAGTAGAGACAGGGTTTCACCATATTGGTCAGGCTGTTCTTGAACTCCTGACCTCGTGATCCACCCACCTCTGCCTCCCAAAGTGCTGAGATTACAGGCATGAGCCACCACACCTGGCCTAACTCTGACTTCATCTGCAGTGTGGATCAATATCAGACGGGGACCCCTCACAGCTGCTTTCACACAGGCAGTAACTCAGCAGGAATAGAGAATCAGAAAAACAAGGACAAGTACTTGCCTTTGATGAGTTTGACACAAGGGATTGCCCTTTCATTCTGAGACTGTGAGTGCCCAAGAAAGTTTCCTGCACTAGCCCAGCACCTCCAGCTCAAGAACATGAGATTCCTATTCTTCTCAGGTCTTCCAAGAGCAGCTTGTGGCAAACAGGCTGGTCTCTCAGCTCGTGCCCAAACTGGCACATGTCCTCTGCTGACCTAAGGCCATCAGCTGACATAATTTCCCCTCTCTGAAACTCTCTCAAACCTCATATCCCTGTAAACTCCCCCATGTTCCAAGGTCATCTCATTAAATCACTTCATTCATTCCTCTGTCTATTCAGCCAGTCAATAATTAGTTACCAAATGCTGGGATGCAGGTAGGAATTAAGACATGACCAGTGGCTCACACTTGCAGTCCCAGCACTTTGGGAGGCCGAGGCAGCCACATCATAAGGTCAAGAGATCAAGACCAACCTGGCCAACATGTGGAACCTCATCTCTACTAAAAATACAAAAATTAGCAGGGCATGGTGTCACGTGCCTAAAGTCCCAGCAACTTGGGAGGCTGAGGCAGGAGAATCACTTGAACCTGGGAGGCAGAGGTTACAGTGAGCCAAGATTGTGCCACTGCATTCCAGCCTGGCAACAGAGTGAGACTCCATTGAAGAAGAGAAAGGAGGAGGAGGAGGAGGAGGAGAAGGAGAAGGAGGAAGAGGAGGAGGAGGGGAAGGGGGAGGAGGAGGGGGAAAGAGGAGGGGAGAGGGGGAGGAGGAGGAGTGGGAGGTGGAGGAGGAAGAAGATGACATGACCCTGCACCTTCACAAAGCTTATTATCTAGTAAACCTATCAGGCTTCTCAATGCCTGTAGTCCCAGCTACTCAGAAGGCTGAGGCCAGAGAATCGCTTGAACCTGGAAGGTGGAGGTTGCAGTGAGCTGAGATCGTGCCACTGCACTCCAGCCTGGGCAACAGAGTGAGACTCCATCTCAAAAAAAAAAAAAAAAAAAAAAGGCACGGAGAAGATCATTGTTGAGAGGATACTTCATCTCTCTGCACCAGTTGGAATCTGGATGTAGGCTGTGGATAGGGAGGAGATGAGGGCATCCCACATCCCAGATCATGCAGGAAGAATAAGTGGTGCTGCCTGGAGGGGTGAAACACCTGATTTATTTTTTCCTGAGCTCAAAGTGTAAGGTGTGGCACAGATGTGGCTGGAGAGCTCATGCTAGGCAGTCCCAGAGGCATGAATGGCTCCTGCTCAGAGCAGGCATTGCCTGCTGTCACCACCTCTGCCAATCCTCACTCCAGCCTCATTCAATGTCTGTGTTGCCCTCCTGTACAGCATCATCATTTAATATTTTAATCTGCCAGCTTGCTAGTTTCTGCATGAAAACTTAAATCGTCTGAGAGCAAAAAACCTGTCTTTCAAACTGGCAACACTCACTGCAGCTTTCTATGCTCTAAGCAGCCTGCAAAGCCCAGGAAGAGGGGATGGCGGGGTCACGGATGAAGCACACACAGCCTTGGTCAAGTCAGGTTTGGGGAAAGTGATATTCCAGTCTAAGTAATTTGTGAGGCAAAAGGACACATACCAGCAAAAATAAATTATGTATTTTTTTAATTAAGATGTTTTGCTTTTCAGGGAATCCTGTTACTGGTGAATGACAATCAGTGTTGCGCTCAAAGTTTTTGTCATGTAAATTCTGCATTTATCCAGCAGCTTTAACCTGTCAGAGCCATTGAAAATATTTTTTAGAGGGTTTTCTTTCTGTTTTCTTCCTAGTTACTGATTTTCACCTGAAAACAGAAAAAAAGATAGTCTGTTCTAAATAGAACATTTCTTTAGGAGACCTCTGTGTTTCAATTTCAAAACCAATACTTTCACAATAAACTAGAACAAAATTTCCTTTGGAGAATAGGATGTGAGCAACAATGCCTTCTCTGTTCTCCATCGCCCCAAGCCCAGCTGGTGTAACTAACAGGACAATCACCATGCTGGGCCGCGGAGAAGAATGGTGGCCTCTCTGTCAAGCCCCAGTCCCCTCTTCCGAGGTTCATCTGCAGATGAGGAGAATATAAGAGAAGGCACAGTCTTACCCTCAACAAGTACAAAGTGGAGTTAGAGAAAATGCGTAATGCATAACAGAGACAGAACAAAATATGAGAACATGTTACCAAGTGGGAGGCTGAATATTGAAGGAACATGACCAGCATAGGCTCTGAACTCTGGGTTCAAGTCCTAATACAACTACTTATGGACTTCCTGAAGTTCTCTGAACCTCAGTTTTCATAACTGGAAGATGGGGAAGTCAGGAGACCCACCTCACAGAGTCATGACAAGGGAAATCTCAGGTAGTTAGATGCATGAGAAATCTCATGCTGGCTCCCAGTGAGTGCTCATTAAAGGTTAGCTGTAGGGCTGGCTGAATGCAACTTGACAAAGCTGTGTAACTATCCTCAGGGTCTACTACCCCCTGTCACTGCACATCCCTCCAGCCTTTGGGTCTAACCATCTCCAGGGACTCTGTCTACGCTCCCGAGCTCCCTCCATGCATGCTGCCCACCTCAGAGGCTGTGATCACCAGGAAATGAGTGTCCCCTATTCTAGCTTATGTCAAGGTCAGAAACAAAAGGAATCCAGGAGAAAACGCAAGCCATCAGCTAGTGAGAGGCACATCTGAGATGAGAAAGACCTAGCTCTAGATGACTTCAGAGAAGGATTCAGCTGAATCCACAAGAAGTCCTTGTGCACTGGAGTCCTGATCCACTAGGTAAGAAGTATAACCATCCTGAAGTCATTTTATCTCTGACACATCAGTGTTGACCATAATAAATACTCTAGCCATTTGCTGGAGTCTAATCCACTGGACTACAAACATTAAATGATGTCATTTTTGTCCCCACCATGATCCAGTCAGGAAGCTGAATGCCATGTGGAGACCATGTACAGGACCTGGTTAGTAGCCAATAGCAGCCCATGAGCCCGCCCTGAAGAAACCTCCAGATGATCCCAACCCCCAGTCGTTCAAGGCCATAGAAATCGTAGAGCAGAGATAAACTATAACCGCTACCCCATGTCTAAATTCCTAAGCCATAGGACCTGTGAGCGTAGCCAAATGGTCACTGTTTCACTAAGTTGTGCAGTGGTTTGTTAGGCAGTCATGGATAACCAAAACACCAGCCTCTTGTATGCCAGGTTTTTATATCCTCAGGCTTACTGTATCTTTACAACAGCATCTTGAGCTAGAGTTCAATATACCCATTTTAGAGATGAGAAATCTGAGTCACAGAGAAGTTATGCAATTCATCCAACATCCTGTAGCTTCTAAGTGGCATTGTCAGGATTCATACACTACTCACATACAATGCACAGGTCAGCCAGCCAGAATTAAGAGAATTTTTCAAATAAATCAGATGTACTTCAGTGACTGGAACTGCTCGCTCTCTCTCTCTCTCGCTCTCTCTCTCTCTCCCCCCCATATATATATATAATATATATATGTAATATATATATGTAATATATATGTAATATCATCTCTAGAGATAGAGCTATGTATAGATATATAGAGAGACAATATTGCTCTATATATATGAGACAGTATTGCTATATATATACATACACACGTGTGTATATATATAGTAATATATACTCTATATTTAATATATATATTCTATATGCTAACACTCTCCTCACTGAGATAAAGTTATTTGGCTGTCAAAAGAGTAAGAGATACTAAATCCCATCCACTTAGGATGGGCCATGTGTTTAAGCTGATAGAGTAATTCACATCAAACTGCTCAGCTGACAATGGCTCACTGCACTAAGTCTCTTAGAGAAAGAGCAGAATTTGTATCAATCAGATTTTTCATTGTCTTACCTGAAATACCTGAATCGCCATAGTAATTTAGACCTATGTGCAAGCTATGGTGGGTATAGGGGAAGAATTTTAGTTCTGCCAGCTGTTCCACACCATCAAAGGAAGTGGTGAAAACAGAGGTAAGTGCTTTGCAAATTCACTTATAGGTACTCTGGGAAAATGCTGAAAATAGACACTCGAGAAATCTGGCTGTGATCAGAGGTGCCAGATGTTCCCCCAGACACTTGGATTATGTAGGCTGCAGGCACTCATCGTAATTCAACTCATTTCACCTCCAAAGGGTGGGTGCCTGCCATATCCCAGATCTTGGGAAAGGAGCTAGGGCAACCCTGCTCTCAAGGAGCCTTCAGAGTCCTGAGCCCAGAGTAAAAATCACCACCACTGCCAGGCTCAGTGCCTGCCCCAGCTACAGAACACAGCACAGCTTGTTCTACCAAAGTCTCCTAGCCCCAGATGTATGTGAAGACAAGTTTAAGTGCTGCATACAAGTGCTGAGAATTCAATGGCGGGAGACAAAAGTCAGGGCTATACAGCATCCTCCAAATGCCCCACAAAACCTCACAGCTGCCAAGCAAATCTTACTGGATGCCTAAAGGAATTCCAGAATTGATATCCTGAGATAGATTTACTGTATAGATAGATGCAGAAGAGACACAGCAAGCACTTTCTACGAAATACTTTCTCTTAGGGAACAATAGGGACCTGCTTGAGGATGGAGGGTTGGAGGAGGATGAGGATCAAGAAACTACCTATTGGGTACTCTGTTTATTACCTGGGTGATGAAACGATTTGTACACTAAACCCCTGTGACATGCAACTTACCCATATAACAAACCCAATATGTTGCCCCGAACCTAAAATAAAAGTTAGAAGGGGGAAGAAACACACATCCACACACACACATACACACACACACACACACACACAGAGCCTTTCTCTTGTTTGTTCCCTCTTAGTTTGGGTTTCATCAGAAGCAGGTCCTGAGGCAAGGATTTGAGCACAGGTGTGCAGGAGGTGGTCTCAGGAAATACCAGTAGGGGAGTGGAGAAGTGACTTAGGAAGGGAAGAAAGCCAGTAAAGGCTGGAAGCAAGTTACCAGTGTGGGCAAAATTGGAGCTTAATCCTCCTGGAGATTCCTGGGCACTGGGCAAAATACCTCAGCCATCCTCCCACCTGAGAGAAGAGGGAAGGGGGAGCTGGGATGCTGCTCCATCACTGCCCATCAGTCATTGGCAGGACAGTTCCTGAAGACATTAATTCCCTCTGACTACTGACCTGCCACACTTGGCAAGCACAGAGGAGACTAGGGGCCAGGGAGAGACCACAGGCAAAGGGCCACTGCTGCTGGAAGTCAGGTCTACATGCATGAAAATGGCGTGAGCAGAGGGTGTATGGGTAGGGAACTGGCAGCATCTGCTACCAACACCCTCTATGCCCACACGCATCCTCTGCCCTAGAGGTTCGGGGTAACATGTTGGGTTTATTGCATGAGTAAATTGTGTGTCATAGGGGTTTGGTGTACAGATTGTTTCATCACTCAGGTAATAAGCAGACACATAGTTTCTCAGTCCTCTAGGGGAGAGAATATGTGTGGGCATAGAGGGTGGTTGTAGCAGATGCTATATGTGCCCTGCCCATATGATAGAGACTAGTCTCTATTCAACTTGCACCTTATTGAGCCTGATGAAAAGGCATTTCCTAGAAGGTGTCAAGGCCAGCTATGAGGCCCAACCCAAAGCTCACATTTCCTCTGGGGAGGAAGCCCCAAATTTTAAGCCACTAGTAGCAGGTCCCATCTAACTCAACAGCCATTCTACTCCTCCAGTTCAGTACAACGGGATGGGGGTAGGGCTGGCCCTTCCCCATTCTCAGCTGGCTATGGGTAGAATATGGGGCCATTTCAGACCTGGTTTTGTGACCACCATTGGCGAAGGGCAGTCTGCTTCTGAACCTCCTGGTAAAAACAAACATAAGCCCAGTACCCACAAAACCATTGCATCCTAGGGCTACCTGAGAATAACCCTGACCTTAATCACTGCCTAAGAACGGCATGTTGGATAACTTAATATAATCCATTTAGGGCATTTTCTACTTGGAAGATGGTACAACGGTGAAATGGGAAATGAACAAGCAGCAAAGGCCTGAATTTATCCTGCAATGCCAAAGAGATGCGAGAACACCATGTCATAGGCATCTGTTTTGCTCCTCCAATTTTTTTGTTAGATATGCGTTTGTCTGGCTGACATAGGTATTTCATAAAATCTCAGGCTTTTACTGACAGGACTTTACCTTTCCAGAGCTCAACCATTTGGGTGACTCAGGATGCAAATTCCTCACAAAGCTAGAAAAGAATCCACGTTCTAAAAAATTCCCAAGGAACCAATGTGGGGGGCAAAAAACCAAAGCAGTCTCAGAGAAGGAAGCATTTTAGTAAGTCAAGTCAGAAGAGTGGGCATGAGAATACTGCTCCCCTCCCACCCAAGCTCTTCTTTTTATTTCACACAAGCTGGGTCTGTGCAGGAGTTTGCAGAGAAGCTGATATTAAAATTCATAGTCCATCATCCATTATAATTGAAAATATGGTGACGCATAAGAGATGATGTTGATTTTGGAATCAGAATGTCAACCAGGTCTTCTCATTTCAGAAATACATACATCCCTTAGTGCCCTGAAGTTACTGTTGGGCTGAAATTTTTATAAACTCAACTCCAAGTCAAATATTACAGAACTACCAAATGTCACTGTACTACTTATTAAGGGGCTATTCCATTCCCCATTAAATCAAAATATTAAAATGCATTTTCATCTGAAAGTTGCTGAAACTCTCTTAGGCAATCCAGCCTCTCTCTTAGAAATACTTCAAGCTTACATGAGGAGGGGGAAAAAGAAACAGCCACCTAGGGATTAAAAAAACACAAAAACAAAAACAAAAACAAAAACAAAATTAAAACCCTCACCCCTTTAAATTATCCATGAGAAGCTAAGGAAGACTCTTTATCCAAGAGAATGGCATTTTGTCTCCAAAATATCAGTATTGCCATAATAAATACTCTAGACAGTTTGCTGAAGTCTAATCCACTGGACTATAAACATCAGATGATGTTACTTTTGCTCCCTACCGTGATCTGTCAAGCAACTCTTTCCCAAAGGGTGGCAGCTGCCTTAAAGATATTCCTGCCCAATTCCATAGTGCTTCATTTCTTTTTTGTTACTAAGACTTAGTCCAGTTCACTTTTAAACTTCAATCTCATACTTGATCCAAAGATCATTGTCTCTGCTTCCAGTGTGGTCTCCCCCACCCACCCCCTAACAGTGCTTCTGTATCAGGTAGAGAAGCAGGAGATGAGAAAGACCACAGGATGTCACCATGCTTAACTGGCAAAGTAGTGATCTGCTTTTTGCTTGGTCTAAATGATGTTCCAGAACATGATCTATGGGTTCCCCATGTGGTCTTCCAGCATGCCCCACCAGGGACACCCTATTTGCCAAAAGATCTCCTTGTGAAATCCTGACCTCTTTCAGTTGACCACCAACTGGTGACATTTTCTTCTCTTCCCCAAAAAGGTCTTCAGAAAGACCTATTTCCTGTTCCAGAAGTTCTCTACCCTTTAAGGCAATTTAGGCCTGTAAGCACATATGAGATGCTTCTTGGGTACCTCTTAGAACCAGGAAATCAGGAGTGCATCTGTGGTAGGGTGGGAGTGGTCCAGGCACCTTTCTGCCTGAATGGCCCCCAGCACACCATCTAGAGCTCACAGTTCACTTCCGTATGCCAGTGACATTGAAGTGAGTCAGCTGGATATTTTTTGTGTAGCTTTGATAAACACTGAGCTTTCTAGCAATACAGCCATCCTATGAATTTAGACCAAAGCATGCTTTGTCTTATTCAAAATATTGCCAGAAGGCTTTCACCATTTAAAAAAGTCACATCACCACAATATGTCCACTGTATCTGAATCACCAATACAACACACACAGATCTGTTTGCATCGGTAGCTGTTGAATTCACAGTGATTCACATGGTGTTGCTGCTGAACTGACAGCAAGCATCTAACTCACTACTTCCTCTTGTACAGTTGGGCTCAAGCATTTGTTGAAAAACATATTATTTTATTATACATTATTTAACTTTTAATTTCTTTGTATTTAGTTAAGACATTATATTGATTTGTTAAATTATGTATGTAAGTGCATAACAGTATCAGTAAATTTCATTTCAGAAATAATAATGGGGGCATTACAAAATGTGTTGTAAAAAGGGACCACTGGTTCTGATAGGATTGAAAGTTCATGATTCTTTATGTTTATTTCCATTATCCACCCTAAAACTTTAGTAAAATCCTGTTTGGTCCAAGTTCAAATTTTGATATCTAAAGGGAAGGGTTATTTCCACTAGAGCCAGAGTTACAGAAAAAAAGATCTATCCTGTCTCAGCTCAACCTCAGCCCATGTAGGGAGTGGCAGCATTATTTAGAGAAAAACCTCCTCCCCTAGAAGAAAGGGAATTTCAAGGAGAGAATCAGGGCTATTAGCAACCTACTTCTCACCCAAATTCCTGGGAATTGTCTCCCAGAAGGTGCCCCTGTCAACACAGCCTCAAAAGCTTAGGATTTTGGTTTAGTTGAGGAAGATGGTATTTCCCCACGCATAGTGCCAAAACTTTTTGCTCAGAACTGAACCAGTATATCCTTATGGATTCCCATAAGGGAATCCCATCAAAAAGTAAATGTTTTAACTTCAGAGAGACTCCCATTTGCTCATTGAAGTGGACTACATACACAACCTGGAAATCTCAGCACAGCCAGAAATTGGCCCCTCTTCCTGCTGTCCTGCCTCTCTAGCTGTGGGCTCAGAACTCCATGGGCCTCATCACATTCAGCATCCTACTTTAATTGAAGACAAAGTTTTTCCAACTAAAACCTTCGTTCTTGTCTCTACACACATATGCATCTGACATCGTAAAATGCAAATTGTTTTTAACGACCTGTTTGGAAAATGGAGCATGCTTTATCCACTTAAAACGTGTACAGTCTAGGGTTTAACAGAATGCTGATGGGAGCAAGGAGAACCCAAAGAGTGGCATGGGAAAGTGTCAGATCCACCTCCAGCAGCCAATGGTTAAAAACTAAATTCTCATCAGTGTGTGACAAGATATTCTCTCATAGTGTTTGATATCCAATGGTACGGAGCAAAGTGGGGGCTTACGACTATGCTACTTCACTTACAAAAAAGGTAACTGACATGAATTATCCAAGAAGGGTGCACACTCGAAATTGCCGCAGAAGCTCACGACCCTGGGCTACCTAGCTTCTACTCCCCAGCCATAACTTATACCCAACAGGCCCCTAACCCCAGCTGGGCTCTATCTCCCCATCTCGAACATATCAGCTCATGCAATAACGAGTAGAGCCCTTCCTGGAATGCTGACCTCTCCTAATCCTCCCACTCTGCCAGTCCTGATGTGTGTGCACCAAGCAGATGAACACGAGGGATCCCAGGGAATGAAGGAGAAAGATAAGACAAGGGAAACCCCACACCCCAGCCGTGCATTCCCCCACAAGGCAAAGAGCTGGGCTCCAGGGAGCTCCATCCAACATGCATCCACCTATTTCATCCACAGTGTTAGACCAAGTCTGAGGACGTGGGAATAAGGAATACGGCCTAGTGAGGCGCAGACAGGTGAACAATGACAATGCAGTTGAGTAGTGTCACTATGGAGGTCTATATGGGTGCCTTGTAATGGAGGGAGGGGAGTGCCCCAAGGGGTGCCCAGGGATGGATTCCCAGAAATGCTGACAACATGAGGGAGGCACGCCAGGCTGCCTGGCAGAACAAAGTACAGTAGCAGATAGAGCAGTGTGCACAGCAGACAGAACACAGAAAAACCCTTCCAGGCAGAAAACTGGGTCGTTCTGCAGATGGGGCTGAAGTGGGAGGGGCAAGTGTGGAGAGGGTTCCCTCATTCACTCACTCAGACCCTGGGCTAGGTGCCGGGCTGTGCTCACAAGAGCTTAAATTCTAGCCCAGGAAAAGGTAGGCACCGACTAAGGACCTTTTAAGACAAGCCAACCAATGTGGACTGTATCATGAAAGTAATGAAGTAACATGAGGAATTTTGAGCAGGAGTGACTGTGTGCATGTATGTGGAAGATCCACCAAGGGCTATGTACAACTGGACTAGAGAGAGATCAGTCCACAAGCTAGTGGAAAATGTGAGTAGAAGCATTTTACTAAAGGCAGAGGGCTTGCTATGAGCCACCACTTCAAAGCAAGTCACCTCATTCATATTTCCAATCAAATGGCCTCCTATATACTAACCAGGTGACTTGTTTTAAAGTGGTGCCTCATAGCAAGCCCTCTGTCTTTAGCAAGATTGGCTGGTTCTGATCAATAACAGTAGCAATATTTTTCTTTTCCTTTTCTTTTCCAGAGGACTCTCACCCTGTCGCCCAGGCTGGAGTGCAATGGTGTGATCTTGGCTCACTGCAACCTCCACCTCCTGGGTTCAGGTGATTCTCCTGCCTCAGCCTCCTGAGTAGCTGGAATTCAAGGGCCCACCATCACACCCAAAAAGTAGCAATATTTTCTAAAGATGCTTTTACTCACATTTTCCATTGAATTGAGAAAATACAAATTGTAAAGCTAGGATGATGATGATTCTATTATGGGTTGTATTTTAAGGAGTGGCTTCCAGGGAGCAGCCAAACCCTACCTTCGAAAGCAGTCCTTGGTGCCACCAAAGACAAGAAGAGAAAGGTCCTGGAGGGGTGAGGGCAGGATAGGGGGAGACTGGGACAAGAGGAGTGCTAAAGACTGGTGTGGATTCTGTTTGTTCCCCTCTTCCATTGCAGTGGACATTGGGACAAAGTAGTGGTGGAATATGTCAAAAGCAAAACTCAAGGAAAAGCTAGTTTCAAGCCAAGATTCTTGGTTGGTCACTGACTTGACTTCCTTCTCCCTAAGAAAGCTGGAATTTAATGTATGGAAGATTGGCATGGAAAGGAGGCAGGATTGTTAAAAACAGGAAAAAATGCAAGTGCAATAAAAATGCTTTATTTATGACTTCTAATTAAAATTACAGTAAATTACTAAAAAGTCTGAAATAAAATTCTAACATTAATAATTAAGAAAGATACAGCCATCTTGACATTTCTGATAATAGCACAATAAAGTCAAAATAATTGGTTTTCCTTCGGGAGAAAAAACAACAACAAAAATAAATCTAGGAAGGTGAAATTGGGGTCTTAGCTACGACATTCTTTTTACACCCTTTATGAGTGATTTTAGTTTTCTTTCCTACTCCAAATGATGGCCCACACTCCCACAAATAAAAGCATCAAAGAAAAAATAAAACTCCTAAAATATCATGAACTGAAAAGCAAATACTTTTTCTCACTCTCCAGCATCTTTGTGAGTTTCCTGAACAATAATGTTTTAGTTCTTGGCTTTAAGTCTCGATTATTAATCCCTGTAGGCGGTGCTTAGAGGAGAGAAGCTAGGGCAATTTGCAGCAAAGAGATATGCACCAAGAAGTATTGGCAGAGTACAATGTGAGATTCTAGGACTGTGGGCTTAAACTGCCCTTGCATGTTGGCTGGGATGATTAGAGTAAGTAGTTTCCTAACTGCAGAATCAGGGAGGAGAATCCAAACGCTCCAAAATGTTTCTTCTACACTAGATTTCATGTCTAGTCATTAGGGATTCATTCCTTTGGGTTAGCCATTGCCCTTGGTAGGTTTGGAACCATCAGCTACAAAGCAGGCTGTTATCTGAGATGCACTCCATTTCAAAGAAGACTGGTTTGTGGAATATACTGTGACACCGCCCCTAGGAGAGTAATTGTGCATTTGAGAACTTTAAGGAGCAGAAAGAGTTGAAAGAATGAACATTCAGAACCTCAGGTTGCCAAACACATATCCAATCAAGCTAAGAAAATGTTTGCAGTCTCCCCCTGAGTCTTCTAGCTGTTATGATGCAAGACTGTTTCATCCCCTTCCTTTCTCCAGGCGCATGGTTATCTCCAGGAAGCCTGGGCAATAATGGTAAGTGCTCCAAATAGGCATCGCTTCGTAAAAGATGGGGCACTCCTAGTGACACGCTATAGCAGAAGACCCAGATCCTCACTCAGGAAACTTTTCTTGAGAAACAGGCTTTTAGGCAGGATGGAGAGTGAAGTCTTCCTCTGGCTGATCCTGGCCCTCCATCTCAGCAGGTGAGGGAGCAGCAGCCTCTGCCCCCACTAAGGCAGGTCTGAGGAGGCGCCCCAGCTGAGAAAGATTAATACCCACCCCCACCTCCCTGAAGATACTCCTTTCTCCTCCCAGTAGCATCCCAAGTCTTATTCAAGAAATGCAGCCTAACCTGAGCCTCCAGATGATCAAGTGAAGAGGGTAGAGGTGGAATAGCAGCAAGACCTAGGGAAGATGGCCCTCTGGTTGTTGAATGGGGCATGAAGATCTCGCCATCCATACCCACTTGGACATGCCCTGTCCACCACCAAACCCAGAGTGGCTGGGGTGCATTTTATTACATAAAACAGAAATTTCCTTACAACATCTGGCCTAAGCTTCAGGCAGAAGCGTCTCTGGCTTCAGTCATGCTAAGGGTTTCTCGGCAGCATGCGAGAGAAAGCATGGATACGTACCCACGTTCTCAAGCCATATAAGTCTGGATAAACCGTATTGCTGCAGAGGAAATCATAAATCATACATCCTAAAACCAGGATTTCAGTATTTTTGAAGGGTTTCATCTCTCCTCCCTTCCAACTTTGATATATGTACTTACTTAACAAGGGTCTGGGGAGGGTTAATTGAATTAATATATGTAAAGTGCTTTTAGTTTGAAGAGAATGCGCAATATAAATGGAAGTGTCACTAAAAAGGTTAATCTAATTTACATCCAACACTTTCAGTTCATGGTGTTAATGAACTATATCCTTTTAGAGAGTGATTAATTTATAGAAATGTGATTATTTTTCTTAATGCTATATATGGGTCAGCTTTTCCTATTACTATAACTAACTTTATAGGAGAATTCAGCATTTTATAAATTAAAATAATAAATCAAATACCCCTGTAATGGTTATATTTCATTAATTACAAGGAGACATGCATTAGATTAACATTTATCTGTTTTAATTAATTTGCTGCAATGCAGTTATCCATGCAAATTGGAAAATGAGACATCAACTTGACATAATATTAACAGTTTTGACTGGTTCTTCCTGAAAATTTATGGGCCTGCAGTTGCTGCATTTTTTTGTGTAACCATGGTGACCACCAGTTGTGTGACACATGCAGGTTATACATCAAAGAACTGGGAAGAGACTCACACTAAATTCAAACGTCCCCTGAAAATGTAATTAACTAAATTAATAAGACAGTATAAGGAAAGAAAGATGTAGAGTTTTGTTTCGGGGTTTGAGTCCCAAAGATTTCTTAGATATGAACACCTGTTTTCTTAAGCACTTTATCCTCTCAAAAGGCATCCAGAGCCACTTCCATGTGAATACTCAGAACTTTCTTGGGCAGAGGAGGAGGTGCCATTGTGTCCCTTCTGTATGTGAAAAGACACATACCCAGAGGGGCTGAGTAATTTGCCCTGAACCTCACAGCTCATCAGCGGATCTAGGTCACAGGAGTCAGAGACCATGGCCTTTCCTTGATACTCCACAGTGATTTTCTAGTCAGACTTGATTGAGACTACAACATTTTACTTAACTATATAATACAACAGACATCATGGAAACACAAAGTGGCTGAAGTCACAAAAGTGATGTCTTTTTTTTTTAACTGGCAATTTTCACATGACAATTTGATGCAGTGATTCCGTAGGAATAAGTCAAATGTTCGCCAATTAAGCATTCTCAGAAGCAATGAGAAAAACACTGACAGCCTTTCTGAGTGAGAATCCACTGGTAGCTGCCGGCCTTACTGTTAAACACATTTCAAGGTGGTTAACGTTCTCCTGACTCACGTGCAGAACCGAGTATTTTAAACTGCTACCGAGCAAATGCTACCGAGTAGCATTTGGGCAGATAGTCAAATATCTAAAAGGGAAAGGCCTGATGGGCAGCTCCTCCCCATGACCAAAGGAAGGGAGCAGTGCTGACAGGAGAAGGTACATGGGCACAGAACCCTGCAGGGTTTGCAGCCAGTGTGGGCAGCAGCGCCCCAGCACACAGTCACCCTTCAACGCTCAGCATTTGCTCTGGACCTCGGACAGTGCTGGGCAAGTCACACAGAGGTGAGCAGGACTCTTCCCCCTCCAAGGGCTCACAGGCACCCTGGGAAATAGGTGGCAATGGGAGCTTTGACAGTGGAAATAAATGACTGGTAGGTGACAGGCAGAGAAGCATGGTCCCCATCTGGAAGTAGCACTTAGTTGGGAGAAGCAGTAGAGTTGGCTGGAGTGCTTCTCAGTCTCGGCTGGGCATCAGAAATACTGGAGAGCTTCACACAGATTCCCAGGTTCTGCCCCTGAGCCATTACATCAAAATCTCTGGGGTGGGTTCCGGGTATTGGTGTTATTTTAAACCTCTCTCAGGTGTCTCCATTGTACATCCAGGGTTGGATAACAGGGTGAATAAGAGGGGGACTATGAAACTAGACTTTCTAGATTTAAATCCCAGTTCTACTGTTTTACTACTTGGGTAAACTAGGTAAGTAGTTTAACCTCCTTCTTTGCCCCAGTTTCCTCATATGTAAAATGGGGCTAATAAGAGTTCACATCTCACTTGGTGGTTAGGAGGGCTGAATGAGTTAATATCTATAAAGCACTCAGAATAGTGCTTGGCACATAGTAAGCTCTTGAAAGATGAAAGCATTAACTATTTGGAAATTTCTAGAAAGCTCACTGACAGGAGAGAAAGCCAGAGGGGCAAAATTATCAATAGACTTTTATGCCAGGCTGGAGAGATTGAGATCTATCTTGGGAGGTCTGGGGTTTCCTGGGAGAAGTTTGTCAGAAGGGGTGTGGCTCCCAGTTCTAAGAAGGTAGCCTTGGCCCTGCTTCTGAGGAGGTTTGGGTGGCAAGAGTGAAGGCAGAAGTTCTCTGTAGACACCTCCAGTCCTGGCCTTTGCTCTGTGAGTGCCTGAGCCCCTCATTGAGGTTACAGTAGGGATGGGAGAGTTTGGAGGTGGGTGGCTTTGGTGCACCCACCCTAAAAACTGAGAAGAGTTGATTTCTTCTGGGATAGGAACTGATAGCCCATTCCAGCTCCCATCCCCAGATGGTGGTAGCACCCCTGGGGCAGTGGCTACAGAATGTGGCATGAATATTAGATTCTAGGTGCTGGTGGTATAGTCTGGTGCCTGTGGAAGTAGACAGCCCAGGATCTCAAGGCCCCGTGCTATCTGGACAATGGGCATGACAAGCAGTAATAACCTGTGAGGGAGGGAAATCTGAGGCAATTCCAGAGTGTTAAGTTAACCTCAAAAACATTACAGACCTTAGCATAGAGAGTGAAAGACAGAATTCATGACTGAGATGGACTTTCTTGCAGGCCTGGTGGGACTGGCATACATGCTGCCATCTTGACAACAGTGTAATGGGAGGGTTGGGAGGCTGTCAAAATTAGAATCGAGTGCTTTCATTTGCACAAGATGCTAAACAAGGCAGTAGCAATGGGAATTGAGGAGAGGTTCTAGATGGTGATGAAAGAATCACCTGGACATGAGGAAGGATGGATTGTGATATTTGTGGAGAGACCAGCACGCTGGAGGACTCTTAGGGGCTCTGGCTTGGGTCAACATATGGATGATGTATCTTTCACCCAAACAGAGACCACAGCAGAAGCAATAGATTCTTGGAGGAAAAATGAGAGCTTGGGTTGGGACATATGGGGCTGGGGCATCCTAAAGGAAACAGATATTGGTGAGCCTTGGGTGGGGTGGGAGGCTCAAAGTGAGCTAGGAGAAAAAGTATTGGTCAGGGGCATCTCTGGTCAATCTCTGGGGAGGACTGATGTGAGTAGAGGGTCATGAGCTGGGGACAAGCAAGATTCTGGGGAAGTACTGGAGAAAAGTTGCCTGTCCTTAGAGTCGGAAAACTGCTCAGTAGTGAGAGAAATGGGCTTCAAGTGGCCATGGTCCAAGAAGTCGCTTAGCTCACCACACTGGCTCCCTGGTGCTAGATTGCAATCAATTGCACACAATCTGACCCCTTGTCCTGGTTCTTGCTCTACTGCTATATGCCCTGTAATGTACATTACCAATCTGTAATAGGGGTATTTGAGAAAAATACAATGGCCATATATAAATTCCTGCCATGACAGTAGAAGAAAAGGCAGTCAGATCAACAGTCTGGTATCTGCTACTCCTATACGATCTCCTCCCACCCTTGCCATGCACACCTCTCAGCATCCCCTTCTTATCCACTTTGGTATCTAGCCATCTAATATGTTTAAAAGTGTGTAGCCTTCATTAATCCTGTCCAGCCTAAACCTGAATCAAAAGAGGGCAATATTTAACCCAAATGAATGACCGTATCAGAACTGTTGGCACAAAGGCCAGCCAGCTGTGACAGTCTTCCTGGTGCAGGAGGCCCCTCCAAACACATCTGGGACTATGCAGTGTGGATGGCTGCCTCCTCTGCTTGAGGCCAAGCATGACAGGAAGTTAAGAGGGCTTCAAGCTGCCTGGATGAGAAGAAACAGGTATGGCTCACTTTGGATTGAGAAGTGAGTCAGAGAGTGAGGCTTTCAGGGAAACTGACTCTTTCAGTAATTTTGAAGTGAAATCCAAACAAATATTCTTGGACAGCAAGGCAATGCCTTCCAGGGCAGCAGAGCCTCTGTGACCTCACTCAGAGCCTTTCTCAAGCAGACATCACATCACTCTGATAGGTAAGCCTGTGCGAAGAGGGGAACCCATGCCTACCACTCTGTTTTGAGTTTGTAACCTCAGTTTCACCACCTCTGAGCTGTGAGATGTCTCAGTGACTCAGTTTACCCCTCTGTAAAAATGAGATTGTAGTTTTACTGCCTTCATAGGGTTGGCACAAGGATCAATCAAACCAACTGACATATATGAAGTGCTTCTAGATAGTGCTTGGCACATAGCATGCACTCAATAAACATTCATTGTTTTCTTAGCCCTGGAATCTGTATTCAGAAATATATTTGACCTGGCTGAGCACCCTTTTCACTCATGCCTGTGTGCCAATCACTCGTCACCCTATATTCACCTGTCCAGTGCGAATTCCTGCCTGTGACATATGCTTACCCAATGCCTACCTACCCATCAACATCCCTTTCACTTTCTCCACAAATCTTTCCTGACTTCCATTCTTGCCAACTTCTTCCTTTCCTGCAAGGCTTTTGGGGGTCTGTGATGCACAATCTACCATTTTCCCGTAAGTCACCAAGTTCTGCAACAGTTTGTGTGAGGTGCGATATGCAATGCTTGCCCTCGACAGAGTGTGAACTCTTTGATAATTGAAATTTGCTTTTATCTTTTTGTTCCCCTCACAGAGAACAACAGGAGGCTGAGAAATAGTAATTGGCTGAAAAGTCTAGAGAACAGGACCTAGTGCACGTCTGGAAGGGCTAACGCTTATTCTAACCATTCTCCTCTGATCAGTACCCCCTCCAGCCCCCTCTCTGCTTCTTTCCCAAAGCTGAGAGCATGATCCTCTGTCCTACGCAGTGCCAAGATCTTCAGCTCAGTGCTCTTCCCAAGCTCAGGCCTCCCCATGGTCCATCCTTAAAACCTATCCTTCCCAGGGAACCATTTCCACAGGGTCCAATTAGTGGTGGGCTAGATAACAACTAATAAAACAATAATCTGTTCCAAGCTATTATTTGAGTACCATAGCTTCGGTTACCCCATTCCACATAAACATGTATTATCACAAGGCTTGTCAATGCCTTGAACAAAAAAGTATGCCTTTCTGTTTTCCGAGGTAGCAGGGCTTAGAGGAAAGTATGAACTGGGCAGGGGATCCTTCCTTACAACATAGATCACGCCACATAAGCTCTTCCTCCAGAGACCAGCACCTCCCATACCTCTGTAACTAGCACATGGAGAGATGCTTGTTTATTTACTTATATAGCAAATATTGCTGACCTTTACTCTGAGCGGTCCCTGCACCAAGTGCCAGAGCTTTTGAAGTGAATGAGACGGAGCCTTGGCTTCTAAGACATCCACAGACTAGTGAAAAAAGGCATATCTTCTTACAAACAAATCAAGTCAAATGTGTGTGTATGCATGTGCATTTACATTTATATGATATTTACACACATGTGCATATCCACACAAGGAGAGACAGCCAGAGAGAGACGGAAAAACGGAGAAACAGAGTTAATAGTTTGAGCTGAGAAAAGATAGGAAGAAAGCTATTAGATTTCTAAGAGATTAGAAAAAAAATTCACCAAATCTCAGACACTAAACCAACTGTTTAAGTGACCAATAATTAGTCATTGAATATTTAGTGCCTTTTACATGCCCCAAACTGGACTACATGCTCTCTAAGCACTATCCTGATGGCCATTTTACAAGGTAGAAATCTGTATCCCCACTTTATAGATGAGGAAACTGAACCTCAAAGGGGTTAACTAACTTGTCCAAGGTCATCTAACTAGCAGATAGTAGGGCCAGGTTTGGAGCTCAGGTTTTTCTGGCCATATGCCCACATTTTACTTTATACAGGAGAGGGGAAAACATGTAAAATGTCTATGTCAAGAAATGACAGCACTAGGGATAACCAACAGGTGTGTTCACCAAGCAAATCACTGCGTACTGCTCAGCTCATAGCTTGAGTGCAGGCCCTGGAGCTACCAGGAGAGTCAGAATGAGCCTCCAGCACTGGTCTGTGAGCCCTGAGGACTAGAGTCAGACAAGGAAACACAAGCATGCAGGAAAGAGAAGCAAGTCACTCAAAAGTAACCAGCCTGGGAAGCTTCCTTAGGGAAAGCCATGTCCAAGTCTGGCCACATCTTGAGTAACAGTGAAAATTAGGCTGGGGAAGGTTACTGACTAGCCTGATGCCCAGAGGGCCCAAGAGAGGGAAAGAGCACATTGCGGTCCCAGAACCACAGGTGTTTCAGGATGGCAGCAGGTCAGAGTACACTTTCTGATGCATTGCTGAGGGCTTTTTGGCATTTGTGCTTCAGCTGGAAAAAGAACTCTGTGATACCACTAGAAGACATCTGCTACTTACCCAAAGATGATTTAGGACAATCCACCATAAACATTCCACACTACCTTTGCCCCTGCAGGAAGTTCTGCAGTGTGCAATCTGGAATATTCAAGGATGGTTTTCAATCTATGGGAGAAACGAGGTGAATGACGAAGCAACAACACTAGTCTTCATGCTGAAAGCAAGCTCCGTTTCCCTCACCTCACCTGCATGCCCTTTTAAACAGCCTTAGAGGCTCATACTGCACTCTTCCGTGGGCAGGACCAAAAGGGCTCCTGGGTAACTCAGAGATACAAACAGCTTAGGTTCCCTAGACCTGCTTTCAAAACCAGTGGGAAGACTATCTGACAAATAGGGGGCACTGGGCATAGTGATCTTTTTTATTCTCATCTTAGTGACACATCCTCTAGCTGGAGGTCTTGGCAAGTCATTTATCCTCTCATAGCATCTGTTTCTTCATCTGTGAAATGGGCTAACATTGGCTCTGCCTGTGTCATAATAGAGATTGCCCATGTAATGGGATTAGCAACAGTGCCTGTTACACACTAAAGAAGGACTCTATACACTGCAATTACTACAATTACATCACACTGGTTATAATCCTGCTCCGTCCTCCTCACCTATTACCACATGCTGCTTCTGTAAACCTTGTCTGTGCATTCCCATCCCCTTTGCCTGTGTCTCTATCACAGTCAGTACTATACTTCGGACAAATTTGCTCTGCTGTCACTCTCTAAATTTTCACATAAAAATCTTGTCTCTTCCAAAACAGAAGCTCCTCAAAGAAAGGTAGGGGTGGGGGGCAGCCTTCTGCTACCGGCTCAGAAACCTCCAGAGCACTCAGCCAGGGTCTCAGCACACAGGCAGGCACTACAATCATTGATGGTCTATAGCTGAGTATTGTTTCAAACAACCTCTATGCCTAGATGCTGGGAACTTAGAAAGGACTGTGTACCAAGTCCTCGAGGTCTTAGGACCACTGACGTCTTGCCAAATTTGGCACAAATTTTGAGGTGTTGTCTAGATTGCACTGTCTCCTTTCCCTTGGATAAGACATGTCTTTCTCTGCCTCGAGAAACTCTTTGGGTCCACAATACCTTACCAGTCTTACTCACAGAACATGTGCATGTGATCTGGTCTCTTCAAGGAATCCAACAAGTATTTATCTTTTTTGAATAGCCAAAATATATGTAAGGGTGAAGGGAAGGAGTTATATAATTGCCTGGCGTCTGTATTATTTCTGAAATGGGAAATATGTTTATACCGAAAGTACAGTGATTCTGTGAAAACCCCAGGTAGTTGTCGGGGATTAACTGCTCCAGTCCCTAAAGCAAGAAGCAAGAAATACAAAGGCAGAATAAGCTGTGCACCACAGACACAACATCTTCTTACACAAGCCTGAAGCTGGGAGCACGTGCTTCCAGACAGTTATGTGGAGGGTGCATTCAACTCTGTCAGAAAGCTTGACTCCAGACTCCCAATGTTTTTCTACACATGAATACAGAATTGTATGAAAGAAGAATCTACATTTTTGTTCAATCTTTACATGCATTCCTTATTATTTATTTATTTATTTTAGTCATGGGAATAACAATGGTATGAATTTTAAAAATGGCAAAGTCAGAGGCAGGGCGCATTATACATAAAACATACAGCTTTATTATTTCAAATATTCTTCAGAGATTATGAGATTTGGAAACACAAAATGCAAGTGCATTGTAATAAGGAGAGTCAGTCCTGTAAATACTAAGGTGTCATAGTAAATGTCTCTGTTGTAATCAAATATTACATATTTGTCTAAACAAAAAAAAAAGCAGCCAATAGAGCTCTTTGCAGCCCCCCAGTGGTTGGAAGGGGAAAAGAAAAACGAGAACAAGCGGAATTCGGACAGTAACTCTCTATCTGCAAGGCCAATAAACTTTTTACGCTGGAAAGACAAATGTCTGGTTTTAATCATGAAATGAATATGTTCTAAGTCGAATGTTGGTTAAAATGCACATAATTATCTACATGAAGTGAATCACTGAAAGCTGGTTGTTTTTTCGAATTTCTCTCTCCCTTTCTCTCTTAGCTCTATGAAGCTTCCCATTCTGACCTGAGAATCAGCTGTGCACTATTACTACTCACACCAGATCCTCTCCCCAAATGATTCCTTCCCTGTTCTGCACTTGCTGCGGGCTCCTCACCCTCCCTCAAACCCCTGTCGACAGACATCTACTTATAAGTACATCATTTACTGTGCTACAAAGTGATGGGAAATCTCCACCACCTCCCCGCCACCTCTTCCCCTCCCCAAAAATGTAATTTGCCTGTTTAACAAAGTGTCTATATTGGGAAAGGAGGAGAAAATGTCTGGAAGTTCATTGGTTTTTATTCTTATCTTCACCAAAACAACAGTCTCTCAGCTTGATCCCTTCATATCATCGACTTCTTTACCGCACTGTTTGAGATATTTTCATAATTAGTTTCTCTTTGTCTTTCTAAAAATAGAAACTGCCTATCAAGGATACACCAAGAAAAAAAATTGCTGAAAAGAAATAGAATGCCTGCTTATAAAATCTTTCCAAAACGATTATACCAAAAAAAAAATGTAAAAATTAGAGATAAACATAATCACCCATGTTCTTCTCAACTGTAACACTCCTAAGTTACTGGAGGGTCAGTTATCAAGGTCCAGACAAGGCAAACTGCCTGCCTCTAGTTCTCCCCACTCGCCAAGAGTAATGTAGCCTGATAGGCATTCCCTCCCCTAAGCTGGTGCCTAACTGTAGTTCAAAGCCAGCGTCGGAATCAGGTTGTCTAACAGGGGATCTATTTTTTGACAGGAGCAAACCCCTCCACCCTCTGATGATGGTCAGGCAGGATTTGGGGATCAAGTACCCCCTCGTTGTCACCTGGAGGATTTGGCCACAGCCCACAAACTAAAACGCACACCCTCCTTACGAACAGCGCACAGAATCAACAAGTTATCACTAGGATGTGCGCCCCAGCTAGGATCTGCCACAGCCTCCCCTGAGCCCACCACTGCCCCCCACCAGCTCTGCTCTTCCCTCGCCTCCCCATCCCCTGCAAGCACGTGATCTCCTGTTTCAGACCCGGCCCCCGAACCCAGAGCTCCCGGCGCTCCCAGGCAGCTGTCAAAGTCCGGGGTTTGCCGGCTTCCAAGCTTGCCTGACCGAGCCAGGCGTTCCCTTGGATCTAGCTTCCTTCCGGGCGAGAGGTGCGGGGAGGTCAAGCTCTTCAAAGGAAAAAGGTGGGCAGGGGAGTGACGCCAGGTTGGGCTCCTCTGTCCTCAGGAGCCAGAGCCGAGTAAGAGAGGCAGCGGGGAGTCTCACATCCCGGGCTTCCTCCGGACTCAGCTGCCCACCCGGAGGGCACGCGTTCCCCGGGGAGCCAGAGCAGCCCTGGGGAAGCCTGAGGAGTGTCAGCGGGGCCTTCCCTGGAGCCTAGAAGTTTCCACTCCATCCCCGATCTGGGAGTTGGGAGACAAGTCACCGCTCGGCTCCCTCCTTGAAAGCACCGCAGCTGATCCTTCCCCCAAGCAGAAGCAGACACCTGCTTGTCCCCGCTGCGCGAGTCATCCCTGGGCCAGAGCTCGAAACTCACCCACTGCGCTCCCACCCAGGCACAGACAGCCCTCAAAGTTGTCCGTACTCCCCAGATCTCGCCTTCTGCTCGGCCCCTGGACCCCGCCCAGGGGTTGAGCCGGCGTCGGCGGGTGGAACCTCTCCGGTCCGCGGCGCAAGGAGCTGACTCCGGGGATCCAGGGCACACAGAGGCCAGAGAAGCTGCGGCAAGGGAGGGTGGGCAAATCCAGCATGATCCCGGTCCTTGCCGCTTTCACCCTCGATCCTGCCCTGCCTCCTTCTTGGGAGAAGAGCAAACTTCCCCAGCACCCACCTTTAGCCGCGAGGAGGCGGCGCCGCCGGCTGTCCCCGCCACCGCCGCTGCCGCTCCCCACGCCCAGCGCCAGCAGGAGCGGCACCCAGCACAGCCGCCCAGGCAGCATCCTCGCAGCCGCCGCCAACGAGCTGCAGCCGCCGCCTACCGACCGCGCCGGCTCTCGCCTCCCGGTGCCTGCCGCGCCGCGGGCCGCCTCGCCGTCCCCGGTGGGTACTCTTGTAGCGCCGCCGCCGCCGCCGCGCCCGGCCTCCAGTTCCCGCCGCCGCGCCGCTAGCTCGCCGGCAGCAGCAGCGCTCACTGGCGCGGACCCGGAGCGGCTCCGGCGCTCACCCCGGGACGGCCCGTGACGTCACAGAGGGAGGGAGGTGGCTCGTGCATATTCATGAACGCGGGCACCGGCGCTGGGTTCCGCGCTCCCCGCCCACGGCCCCGGCCCCCAACTTTCCTCAGCCGTCTCCACGCTCCGGGTCGCTGTCCAGGTCCTCCTGCCCCAGTCAGGACCCGCCCCCCAGAGGACCCTGGTGGGCGGCTCCGAGGAGCCCTCCAGCCCCGCGCCTCCACTCCGGCTCTCTGAAAAGCTGCCACAAGGGATGGAGGGCTCCCCCAGAAAGCGGCCACCTGAGGCCTGAGGATCGTCTGGGGTGGTGCGGGGGACCCTGCCCGGCCTTGACCTTTGAGCTGACCTATGGGCGGAGGGGACGGGCGGGCGTTGCTCAGGGTCTTGCCCTTGGCTGGGTCTCCGGGCGCTCTATGTCGACTGGTCTGGGGAGGGCGCCAGGCGCACACTAGAGCAGCGCCTCGTGGTGCTAGGGGTTGTCGGGCAGAGTAGATAGCCTTGGACCTGGATGGCAATGGCGGGGCTCCGCGTCGTCTCCGAGAAGACGTCGTCTCTTCCCAGAGACGACGCGGCTCTTAGAAGCTGACAGAAAAGCTAGATCAGAAAACTTGGGGTGCTGGACCTGCTGAGGCTGCAGTGGCGGGGGTGGGACAAACTTAAAATTCCCTGCAGGATGGTGCCATGCAAGAAGTTGCCACCTTTATGTTGTCACTCGGCATCTCCAAGAACAGGCTGCTTGACGTCATGCCTTGTAAAATCTCGTGCCATGGAGTATTGTCAGTTCCCTGAGTGCAGGGGCCAGGGCGTATCTTTGCATCCTCAACCATCTCCAGGCCGTGAAGGGATTACAAAGGTACTCAAAAAACAGTAAGGACTCAGAATAAATCCTTGACCATATTTACCTAAATGCAATGCCAATGTCACACACAAAGCAGGGTTTAGAAGCAATCATTTGGAAATAAAGTCGATATGGAAATATAGAACAACATTATTTATTTATTCATCGATTCAAGATGTTTTCTGAGCATCTAGACAAGCTATATCACCCTGCCAGTGAGCACTGGATTAGACATTGGAGATCCAAAGACGGAGGAGAGAGTGGGTCCTATCCTCAAAGCTTTTGTTCCCTGCTTGGGGAGCCAGAGAGGGCAGCAGAGGCAATCACAATCCCTTCTAAGTGTTATGATCCTGCACATTCTTTATGTTGCTAGCTATGAGCCTATACAAATCAATTAACAAAATGTATATATTGCAAGAGAACCTAAACAGCATCCTCTAATTAATAACTGTAGTTTGAGGTACTCAACAAAGCCATAAAATCCATTAACAGCAATCCTGCTGCTCAGCCTCCCTGCGCTGCCTTGGCAGCTCACCCAGAGCCTCTGCAGTCGTGAAAGCCAACTCTCCGGCATTTCAGGCACCAGGCTGTGCTTGGGGACAGCAGTGAATCATGGTGGCTGCATGGGGCTCAGGCCCAGGTGGAGCTCTTTACCTTCAGGTCTCCTTTAGCCCACAAATCAACCTGTGTGCTAGTATTCTCATTTCACACATGATGAAATAGAGGCTCAAGAAAGTTAGGTAACATCCTTGTTCAAGGTCAAAAATCTAGTAAATGCCCCAGGCCAACACCAGGACCTTGCCTTTTTCAGATGTTGGCATCAGAATCTAGAAAAGATGGCATGGAAAGGTGGAAGCTGACCCAGGCAAAATAAAAAGCCAGCAAATAGAAATGTAAATTTGTCTCATTTTTTTCCCATGTATTTCCACCCAACTACATATCTGCCCTCCTCCCTTCATTTTCTCTAGATCTATCTTACTGACTTACCTGTACTGTTCCTTGATGTCATTATACTGGGCTTTGTTAAGATCACTTGGTTGGTCCTAATAATTTTACATGAAATTTCAAATTCAGAACAAATAATGAGAAAGAGGGTGAAATGTAGCTTATTAGAAAGTATCTCCAAGGAGCAGATGGCCAGGAAAGAACACAGCAGAGAAAACCACTAGGGGGTAGGCCAGTGACCAACAGGCACAAAATTGCTAGCCTCCATCTTCTACTCTACCAATGAGGGTAATAATAATGCCTATTGTGGTAGATCAAGTGCCCTAATGGCCATGTGTCCATGTGTCCTCAATCTATTTCCTTTGGATGTGCCCTCCCACCCCAACTCTGAACTAGACCATATGATTTGCTTTGGTCCCTGAGACAGTGGCATGCATGTTGCCCCTTCCTTCCTTGAATCCCTGCTACTGACACAAGAATAAGCCTAGGCTAATTTGCGGGAGGGTAGAAGACTGCATAGGGTAGAACTGAGCTGTTTCAGCCAGCCAAGGTCACACTAGGCTGGTCAGTACGAACTGACCTACAGGCTGGCTAACCTCAGACACATGAGCAAGCCCAAGTAAACTCAACCAAGATCAGCCAAGCCTGGCTCACATCAGAACTACCCAGCTGAGTGACTTATGAGGTACAATAAGTGGTTGTTGCATTAATTTATTATGTTCTGGAACAATTGATTGAGCAGCATTATGCCTACTTCATAAGATCATTACAAGAAGTAAATTTTAAAAATATGTCAAACAGTATGTTGCACATAGTCAATGTGCAATAAATGTAAAAATATCTTCTTATCCTACTCCTATATCTCTGAAAACAAGTGTGTCAGTCACACATTTGATTTGATTCATTTGGGGAACAGGCAACCATGACCTGGCTTAGAGGGGATAAAAGTGACCAAGTTCAGCCTTAGAAATTCTCAGACCACAAAAGCTTTTAAGTCCACACCATTTGTGTGGAGTACTACTGTGCTCTCTGCTTCTGCTGGGATACTGCAGATGCAAAAGATGGGGTAAAGCAACCTAACAGTTAATGAGTCCTCATTCTCTCAGTGCCAGGCTTTACAAAACGGGATATACATTCCACACCTTCTTTAATCTTTGCAACAACAGGTGTGCTGTGGTTTGGCTATATATCTACACCAAAACTCATGTTGAAGCTTAATCCTCAATGTGGCAGTATTGAGAGGTGAGGCATTTGGTGGGTGACTGGTTCATGACAGCTTTGCTCTCATGAATAGATTAATCTGTGCATAGATGAATATATTAATGTGTTAATGGATTAATGGGTTATCATGGGAATGGAGCTGGTAGTTTTAGAAAAAGAACAGAGACCTGAGCTAATAGATGATGTGATACCCTACGCCACCTCTACAGAATCCACACCAACAAGAAGGACCTCACCAGATTTGGACCCTCAACCTTGGGCCTCTAGGGCTCCATAATTTGAAGAAATAAATTTGTTTTCTTTATAAATTACCTAGTTTCAGGTATTCTGTTATAAGCAACAGAAAATTGACTAAGACAATGTGCTATTTTCTCTGTTTCATCATAATCAGATTACTGGCTCAGAAAGTTTGAGCAACTTACCCATATTTGCATAATTGTGCAGAATATCAATTCATGTCTGCTTAATTGCAAATTTCATCTTTCTCTCACACATCATGACTTTGGGAGAGGCATGCAGGGTAAGTAAGCAACAAAAAATAGTTTCGAATCAGAAAAGATAGGTTCGAGGATTTGATTTTTAAAAAATCTTTATCTATCATCATCTCTGAATAAGGACCATTTAAATAACCAATTGCCACCAAACTAGAGATACGAATCTCTGAATTTGCATTACTTATTCCGGAGTTAGTGTTGTGGCATATTCCTCTAAAGACTTTGTTCAAGGAATGGTAAATAGGGCCAGTCGCGGTGACCTCTTCTAAAAATACAAAAATCAGCCGGGTGTGGTGGCGTGTGCCTGTAATCCCAGCTACTTGGGAGGCTGAGGCAGGAGAATCACTTGAACCCAGGAGACAGAGGTTGCAGTGAGCCAAGACTGCACCACTGCACACTCCAGCCTGGGTAACAGAGTGAGACTTAGTCTCAAAAAAAAAAAAAAAAAAAAAGTGGTGAACAGGATGATGTAAATAAAGCCTTGGTTATTCTAAGCCCCAAGTCTGGGGCACCACCTGGCAGTGCAATAATGAATCTCAGGTAATTTATCTGGGCCAGTAGTTCTTAATAGATAAATAACTCCCCTATTACAGAAAATAGAATCTAACAGGCATAGGGCCCATATAAACATGGTCATTTCCTCTCATTTCACCAGGATCATTAATGCCTTGCACAGTTAAGCACCAAAACATAGACCCAAAATGATTTAAGCTGGGTGAGTGAAGAAAATGAATTATATATACTTATGGAAACTTATTTTTAAAAAGAAAATTAAACTGAGGCTTTCTCCATGACCTAAATTTAATTCAACTAAAAGTATTTAACTTTAAAAGAAAGGTTGAAAAGCTGATTTTTAATGAACTGGAGACATTTGTCATTCTCTTTTTCCACCCTGACAGGTAAAACTAGGGCTTCATGACCCGTGAGCAACTGAACAGGTTACAGAATTTTTAACATTGTTCTTGGAAGTTTTGATGCTACTACGGATTCTGTTCCTGCCAAAGGAGCTTAAAAAAAAAAAAAAAAAAAAAAAAAAAGCTTGTTCTCAACCAAATCCAGCTCAGCATTGTTTGGACATGAGGGTTTTATGATTGGCAAGGCAGACTGTCCTGGCCGAAAACAAAGATGTCATTAATTATAGCAAGGCATTATTCCAGTACACTTCCCTATACTTTCTTTGGAATTTTTTACCCTGTGGTTTTTGGGTTTTTTTTAAAGCAGCCATAAAAGTCTGTGGCTCTTCTCCCATTGAAAGATGGAATCTATATCTCTTCTCTTTGAATTCAAGCAGCCTTGAATCTAAGCATTGCTTCTATCAGTAGAATATAGCAGCAGTGATGCTTTGTGACTTCCCAGACTAGATCACAATGGTGATGTAGCATCTGCCTTGCTTGCTAGGATGCTCACATTTGGAGGCTACAGCCTCCGCATAAGAAGTCTAACTACACTAAGGCCTCCATGTTGTAAGGATCACAGGCCATATGGAAAGGCTATATATAAGTACAGTTTACAGCCCCAGCTGAATCCAAAATTTGAGATATCCTGAAAACTCCAAATAATTCTTCCCACTATGCCCTGCCCAAATTCCTCACCCACGGAATCCATGAATGTAATCAAATGGTTGTTTATGCCACTAAGTTTTAGTGTGGTTTACAATATATCTAGAGGAAATAGAACATATTTATTTTCATTTGTTCCCTACAACAAAGGCTGGGAAAAGATAAGTATTATATTTTGAGGCAAGTCATGTGTAATTAGTCCTATTTTGTAGCTCAGATGTTGAGACTCGTAGAGGTCAAGACAAGGAATAAGTAGAGATCAGTGGAAAGAAAATGATTTCTAGAATCAGACAGACCTAAGTTGCAAACTCAGCTTTCTGGTGTTCCAACGATGTCTGATTTGAAAAAGCTACTTACTCTGAACCTCAGTTTCCTCATCTGTAAACTTAGACTAATGAAGCAAGGTTGATTTTAGAGTTAAATGAACTGTAAACTGCTGAATTCTTTCCATGCCAGATGGTATGGATGCGGTAAATAGGGACATTGATAGTTATAATGGACACTCATCCAGGGCCACACAGGTTGTGGATAGCCTTTTGCCTGACTTGATCCAGTATTTGGTGTTTTCTATGCAGGTAAAATGTGGACAGATGAAGACACACTCTTGGCACCACAGCAGCTCCAGCCCCACCAGCACCTTTGCCAATCCTGCTACAGGAAGCACCAGCCCACTTGCCCTGCCAGAGCAATTCAGATGTGTCACAAGTACCTAAATCTATCTGCTGTGTCATTCCAGGGCTTTGTTCCACTGAGGGAGATGAGAAGGTACCTACCGTTTATTGAGCACCTACTATGAGGCAGACATTGCACACATTACCTCAGTTAGCCCTCCAAAAGTCTAGAAAGGTGATTTATCATTTCCATTGGACATCTAGGGAAATTAAGTTTCAAAGAGATTCAGTAACTTGCTCAAATAAATTAAGGTGCAGTGCTAAAACATGAAGAAGCTGGAATTTAAACTGTCTGAGGTCTGACTCTGGAGCCATATTTTTCTGGCCAAGTGAGGCAAAGTGTCCAGTCTCCAACACAGCTGTGTAGGTGCAGGGTTTGCACAGAGACCAAATGCACTGCCCTGAGTCATTCTGGCCATAATCCCAGCTTTTGCACAGAAGTCCTTGTCTTTCAGTGTTTCTCTGAAGTTTCCCAGGTTGGAATCCTATTTCCCCACTGTCTCAGTTGGCACTGGAGATCTTCCTTAGAGATGTTCCTTTCTCTTTTATTTCCTTTCTGTCCCTAAGGGTCTGATTTGAGCTCCACACCCCAGGCTGTCTCCTGACTCCATCGTCTCCTGCATGGCCTTCACGTAACCAGTGGTCTGATCATCAATACCTAGCTCTCCTACACTGCTCAGATACTTTCCAAGGCTCATCATGACTTGTTGCAAAAGACTGAAGTGTTCTAAGCAAAATTCAAGTCTCTCACCAGCCTGGCCTCAACTTCCATTGATAACCTCACTCCCTGTGACTCCATTTTGTGTAAACTCTGCTCCAGCCAGTCTGGAAACTCCACCATTTTTCAATAGGGATCACACCAATCCTGCTTCTTTGCTCACACTAGACCCTCTACTATAATGGGCTGAATTGTGTTTCTCAAAAAATCTTGTGTTGAAGGTCTAACCCCTAATACCTCAGAATATAACTGTATTTGAAGATATGGCCTTTAAAGTGGTAATTAAGTTAAAGTGAGGTCATTAAGGTGGGCCTTAATTCATTACAACTGGTGTCCTTTCTTCTAAGAAGAGGAAATTTGGAAATACCATGTGAAGACAGAGAACAGACAGCCATCTACCAGCCCAGGAGAGAGAGGCTTCAGAAGAAACCAATCCTGCCAACAACACCTTGATCTTAAACTTTCCACCTCCAAAATTGTCAGAAAATAAGTTATTAAGTCACCCAGTCTGTGGTATTTCGTTACGGCATCCCTCCACACTAATACACCCACCTACAGACTCTTCCTCTTTCTCCCCAAATAACCTTCTGAGT